>NC_077242.1:18131346-18768221 GCF_947179165.1 Solanum dulcamara
GTTACAAAGTTCAAATAATCAAATTCAAGTTCAAGTTCAGGATCAAGAACGAAGAAGAATATCAAGAAGATCAAGATTAAGTTACTTGTTCATGTTTACTGTTCGCCATAACCATACAAGTATCCGTGACGAATAATTCAAATCCAAATTTGAAGATGAAGATTTAAGATCAAGCTATTCAAGCCCTTGACTCTAAATCAAATTCAAGTTCAACGTGTTTCATATTATTTGAAGAATCAGAGGATTATCATAGAGATTGTAACTCACACTACATTTTGAAATCAAATATTACACTTTGTTACTCTAATTTTCCGGTCTTGATTATTTATTTTTTTCGGCTCGGAAATTTATTGTTTACAAATTTTGGCATGCTCAGTGGGACAATCTCTACCTCTCATCTCTTTACATCGATCATCAAACTTCAAGAATACTTAAAATGGCATCTAAGAAGTTTGACTCCAGGGCTATTATGGCTAAGGCTACTGATTCCAAGTTCTCCTCTGAGGTGGAGAACATACTGGATGCGACTATGGGAAGTTTGGGACCCATCACTAGGAACAGAGCAAACTTGCTAGGACAACAAGCACTCCAAGTGCCGTCTACATGGGTTCCTATTTTTGATCCTTCATCTTTAAAGGGGGCAAGATTCTTTCCGAATTAATTAGAAGAAGGAGAGAATATAACTGATATTGTTGAAAGGACATTGGCTCGACTTAGTCTTTTTAACACAAGAAATTGCACTATTCAAGATGAAGATGATGTCCTAATCACTAGATTTGCCCCAGTCACTCCACGTAACTTATTTCAGACAAATTTCAGTTTGAGGAAAAATTCATGCTTTGCTCCATCATCCATAACGGCCATCCAAGCGATGATGACTAACACCTCAACTATTGAAGAACAACTGGCAAGTTTGACAAAGACAATTGAAGGTCTAACAAAATATGTGCAAGATCAAGATAATCGAATTGTCAAGTTAACGGATAGAGTTGAGAACATTATGGAGGGGGACTCAAGTCATGCACCTGGAAAACGTCCGATGATATAAGAAAAGGGAGATTCAGTTACAAAGCAAATTAATGTGGGTGATGAGCTGCAAGTATCTGCTGAAGGAGGAATTCCTATTCATCAACTGAAGGACTTCATTATGGAAACCATCAAAAATAAGTATGATGTGTCTTCAAAGTCATCATTTACGTATGGAAATCCATACACTTCAAGAATCGATGTTTTGAAGATGCCTGCATGTTATCAACCTCCAAAATTTCAACAATTTGACGGAAAGGGAAATCCAAAGCAACACATTGCCCATTTTGTTGAAACTTGCAATAATGTTGGAACATATAGAGATTATCTGGTCAAGAAATTTATGCGCTCCTTATAAGGAAATGTCTTTGACTGGTATACGGATATCGAGGCAGGCTCTATTGATAGTTAAGAACAACTTGAGCATGAATTTCTTAATCATTTCTATAACACAAGGCGTATTGTGAGCATGATTAAACTCATAAATACACGTCAATGGGAAGATGAACCCGTCATTGAGTTCATCAATCGATGGAGAAATGCAAGCCTCAATTGTAAGGATAGGCTTAGTGAAACTTCCGAAATAGAAATGTGTATTCAAGGAATGCGTTGGGGACTTCATTATATCCTACAGGTTATTAAACCCAAATCATTTGAGGAACTAGCCATACGTGCTCATGATATGGAGTTGAGCATGTCTGCAAGCGGGATTGAAGGACCATTTATTTATGGGCCTCGCAAGGGAAAATATAAAATGGAGGTAAAGAAAGGAGGAAAATCGGCACCTAAGTTTGGAAATAAGGAGTCGATGAATGTTAATGCCGTACCTTTGAAAGTAGCTACAAATATAAGCAAGAATCAAAGGGTGAAGACCACGACTTTTCAGAATAACGCTGGTAGAAAGCTAACTTTGAAGGAAATACAGGCAAAAGAGTATCCTTTCTTGGACTCAGATGTTCCAGCAATTTTTGAAGAGCTTCTGGCGTTAAAACTCTTCGAGCTACCTAAAGATGAGGCTGGGAGAACTAATGATCCAAATTACTGCAAATATCACCATTTGATAGGCCATCCTATCGAAAAGTGTTTTATCTTTAAGGAAAAGATCATGGACTTGGCCCGTGAAGGAAAGATATTTCTTGAAGATGAGAAGGAGAGTTCAAATCAAGTCTTTGTCACTTTTGGTTCACTCGACCCCATAGTTCTTTGCAACTTTGTCAAAATACATGATAGTGGTGATGACCTAGCCACATCACCACCAAAGATGATTAAATTTGGTGACTTTAAACTAATAGATGTTAACGCATCATCGCTTGTTTCTTTGATGAATGAAGTAATAAGGGAAGATAAACCTCTTGAGGAAAACCAATCTTGCGGTGCTTATACTGATGATGAAGGATGGATTTTAGTGACATGACGAAGACGTTGTAAAACGAGCTTGCAAAGAGAACCAAGTAAGCAAGTGACTAGAGCAAAGATGAAGAAACTACCTAAAACTCAAAGGGTAAAGAAGAATGTGAAGAAGTCAAGAGTTGGGGGAAATTACTATCAAAATCAATGTCCTCCGGTGACATTAGAGGAATTCTTGCCAAGTTGGTTTCGTGAAAGGATTTCTCATCGTGGCACCAAGGCCTCGTGTTGTAACATTGATAGAGAAGAGACAATGGTAGAAATCTCATCACCATCATTACCTCCATCACATGAAGGCCCTATAAAGCCTCACTCTGAAGAAGTGGACACTTGTGATGGGAAATTTACATTCACTAATGATTATCTTTTATTGGGTGAAGTGTTGCATAATCGTTCTTTATATATGGTAGGTTTTGTGCTTGGACATAAAGTAAATAGGATCATGGTGGATGATGGATATGGGGTCAATATTCTTCCTATTCGTACTGTGAAGGAACTTGGAATACCGATAAATGAACTGTCTGAAAGTCGTCTAATGATTCAAAGATTTAATCAAGGGGGCAGAGAGCCATTGGTGCTGTCAAATTAGATATAACGATGAGAGATATGCATTCGAGTGCATGGATGCATGTTATTGACTCAAAGACCTCGTATAATATCTTGTTAGGAAGGCCATGGATATATAAGAACAAAGTGGTGTCGTCCACCTACCATCAATGTTTCAAATACTTTGAAGATGGGGTTCAAAAGAAGGTAGTTGCTGATGATGAATCTTTCACCGAGACAGAAGCGCACTTTGTTGATGCAAAATTCTACTTAAAGAATCATGCTTCAAAAGAAGTCAAAGTTGATAATGTGATACCTGCTGACATTACAAAAATGGTTGATGTAGCACCTGATAATGCGAGGGTCATGATTGAAAAGAGTAAAACGCTTTCAGACATGAGTAAAGTACTTAAGATAAGTGAGGCATCTTCAAGTAAGAGAATAATTCCTATTTCTCACTATGTCCCAAAGACAAACAAAGTCAAGATACCACCCTCTGAGTTATAGAGTAGCAAGTTGACATTCCCGATCAAGCAAATTGATGCAATCAAATCACCTTTAAAAATAATACAAGGATTTGTCAAACCATCTAATTATGATTCACATAAATCACTTCCTAAAAAGCGTATAAATGAGGGTTTTGACCCGAATGCATATAAGTTGTTGGTGAAAGCGGGATACAATCCCAATGAAGCTGCTAAAGTAGGAAAACTTCCAAATGAAGTTATTGAAAGGGCAAATCATGGCCTAAATCCAACTCAAAGGATGATGATAGAGAGAGGGTATGATGTCAAGCAATCGCACGAAGACTTGGGTTACAAACAACCATCACCAGTCCAAATCTCTATAAAAAGGATGAGCATCAACTACATTACCCATGTGGAAGAATCGATGATGTTCAACAAGAAGCCTTCTGTGTTTGATCGACTTAGTGGCATGACTCCTAAAATTTCTACATCTAATCGGCTAATAGAATCAACTCCAAAAACGTCAGTGTTTGATCGATTGGGACCAATGAAGAAGAAATACAAGCGCCAAGGAAATTATAAAACAATGGAAGAGTGAGTACTTGCTCGGGAACATAATTCACCCAAGAATTGGCCTAGTTTGATCCCTTCTAGAATGAGGTGAGAAACAAAACTTATAGTTTCATGTGGAGATGTACTGAGAGCAAGAACTCATACCATAGTTCACAGTAGGGAGCGAGATAAAGATAAAGAAAGTATGGGATCATCAAATCACATATCGTTTAATGATAGTGATCCTCAAGAAAATAAAGATACTGAAGATGCGCCACCTGAACTCGAGGAAGGGATAAAGAATACTGTTGATGCATTGAAGGAAGTAAATCTTAGGGTTGATGATAATATAAGGCCTACATATGTAAGTGCTTCAATGGATGACGATGAAGAAAAGAAACCTATTGAGCTGCTTATGGAATTTAGGGATGTATTTGCTTGGAGTTACAAAGAAATGTCAGGATTAGATCCTAAAGTTGCAGTTCATCATCTTGCTATGAAACGAGGCACTCCTCCTGTTAAACAAGCGCAACGTCGCTTTAGACCTGAATTGGTTCCTTTGATTGAAACTGAAGTTAACAAGCTCATTGAAGCAGGTTTCATTTGTGAAGTTAAATATCCTACATGGATTTCAAGCATTGTACCTGTAAGAAAGAAGAATGGCTAAATATGAGTTTGTGTTGACTTTAGAGATCTTAATAATGCATGCCCTTCGGATGAATTTCCTCTTCTAATCCCTGAGCTTATGATTGATGCTACAACTGGATACGAGGCAATGTCTTTCATGGATGGTTCATCTGGATACAATCAAATTCGCATGGCACCAAGGGATGAAGAACTTACTTCATTTCGCTCTCCTAAAGGTATATATTGCTACAAAGTAATGCCTTTTTGTTTTAAAAATGCTGAAGCCACTTATCAAAGAGCCATGCAGAATATTTTTGATAACATGCTTCATAAAAATGTTGAGTGTTATGTCGAGACTTAGTGGTGAAATCAAAGAAGAGTTATGACCACTTGCAGGATTTGAGAATGGTGTTTGAACGACTTCGAAGATATCAACTCAAAATGAACTTTTTAAAATGTGCCTTTAGAGTTACTTCGGGAAAGTTTCTCGGTTTTATTGTTCAACATCGAGGAATCGAGATTGACCAAGATAAGATAGATGCTATTTTGAAAATGCCTGAGCCAAAAAATATTCATGAGTTGAAAATCTTACAAGGAAAATTAGCATATCTTAGGAGGTTTATCTCAAATCTGGCTGGGAGGTGTCAACCATTTAGTCGCCTTATGAAGAAAGATGTTCCTTTTAAATGGGACCAAGCTTGTACCAATGCTTTTGAGAATATAAAGTCTTATCTGATGAAACCTCCAGTACTTGTAGCTCCTATACCTGGATAACCATTGATTTTATACATTACAGCACAAGAAAGGTCAGTAGGAGCACTTCTCGCACAAGAAAATGATGAAGGAAAAGAAAGTGCCCTATATTACTTGAGTAGGATGATGACACAAAATGAGATCAAGTATTCACCTATTGAGAAGTTATTTCTGACACTCGTATTCTCGATTCAGAAGATGAAGCATTACTTCCAAGCTCATATTATGCAACTTGTCTCTAAAGTGAATTCTATCAAGTTTGTCATGTCCAAGCTTGTCTTAAGTGATAGACTAGCAAGGTGGTACCTCCAGTTTCAACAATTTGAAATTGTGTATATATATATCAGAAGACAGTAAAAGGACAAGTGCAAGCAGATTTCTTGGCCAATCATCCAATTCCGAATGATTGGGAGTTATCTGATGAATTACCTGATGAAGACGCAATGCTAGTGGAAATTCAGCAACCTTGGAGGATGTATTTTGATGGTGCTGCACATCGTGAAGGAGCCGGTGCTGGAGTGGTATTTGTCACTTCCCATGGAGAAGTTTTGCCATACTCCTTCACTCTAACACAACACTGCTCCAATAATATTGTTGAATATCAAGCACTCTTACTTAGACTTGAGATGGCCATTGATATGAAATAATTGCAACTACAAGTTTTTGGGAATTCCAAGTTGGTGATCAATCAAGTCTTGGGTAATTATGAAGTAAAGAAGACTGAGTTAATCCCATACTGCAATTACGCTTAAAAAATGATAGGGTGGCTTGGAGAGGTGACTATTCAACATGTCTCAAGAAAGAAAAATAAAAAGGCTGATGTTTTGGCAGCTTTAGCTTCTGCATTAGTATCTCCTGATGAAATGCAAGTTGTGGTTTGCCAAAGATGGATAATTCCGCCTACAGATGAGCATGAAGAAGAATTTCGACAAGTTATCGCCACTTCGGAAGCTGAAATTGATGATTGGCGACAATCAATAATAGATTATTTGTGTTATGGAATATTGCCAGAAAACCTTTGAAGAAGAATAGAAATCTAACGATGAGCCTCTCATTTTCTTTATTATAAAAATACACTTTACAAGCGGTCGTTCGATGGAGTTCTCTTACGATATTTGGGGGCAGATGAAAATACTCAAGCTATGCAAGAAGCACATTCTGGAGTATGTGGAGCGCATCAATTTGGGATAAAACTTCATTTTCACATAAAAAGGATAGGATATTACTGGCAAATCATGGTGAAATATTGCTTAGATTACGTCCGAAGATGTAAATCTTGCCAATTCCATGCGAATTTTATATATCAACCCCCAAAAGTATTGCACCCAACTATTGCCTCATGGCCATTTGAAGCTTGGGGTTTGGATGTTGTTGGACCATTGCCTAAGTCCTCTAGTGGACATTTGTACATCCTGGCTGCAACTGACTACTTCTCAAAATGGGCAGAAGTTATTTCTCTTAGAGAAGTAAAGAAAGAGAATGTCACCAACTTCATTCGAGTCAATATTATCTACCATTTTGGTATTCCTCGATACAGACAGATAATGACAAGCCATTTGATAACAAGTTAATGACGAACATATGTGATCTTTTTGGCTTCAAGCAACATAATTCCTCTATGTATTATGCGGCTGCTAATGGTCTCGCTAAAGCATTTAACAAGACACTCTGCAACTTATTAAAAAAAGTTGTTTCCAAGTCTAAGAGAGATTGGCATGAAAGAATAGAAGAGGCTCCCTATTCTCATGTTTATGGAGTTGAAACAGTTCTTCAACTTGAACGTCAAATCCCGTCATTGCGCCTCGCCATTCAAGAAGGGCTCACTGATGAAGAAAATGCTCGGTTACGCCTTGAAGAATTGGAGGCTCTTGATGAAAAAAGACTAGAGGCCCAACAAAGTCTAGAATGTTATCAAGCTCGTCTAGCTCGATCTTTTAATAAGAAGGTTCGTCTTAGATGCTTCCAAGTAGGTGATCAAGTGCTTGTTGTAAGAAGGCCCAATCATTACTTCTCGTCGGTCTGGAAGCAAGTTCTCCACTAAATGGGATGGACAATATGTGGTACAAGAAGTATACTCAAGTGGCGCTTACAAACTGGTTGACTCAGAAGGATTGCGCATTGGCCCCATTAACGGAAAGTTCATAAAGAGATACTATACCTAAAGAGTAGAAACACACTCCTTAAGGTACGAGTATAAACTGCATGTTATTCCTAGCCCACAAGAGTATAAACTGTACATGGCACTCAAAATAATTTCTGCTAGGTTGCAAATCTCGAAAGAGGCGGCCTAGGCAAAAGTTAGGACACCAAAAAATATATATAAAAAAATAATACAAATAAAAAATCACTCTTTCAAAACTACGTTATGAATTGATCCTCTTCACTGAGGTAAGTAGGCACTTAGAATTACATTCTGAGTTCAGTCGCATGAGTATCCAAAGAACACATAGTCTCTCCTGACCCCCTTCACCGTAATCCGTGAGTTACATCCTAAGTTTAGTCTCATAAGTTCAAAAAAATGGGACACGCTATTATTTGAGCATCATAATGTTCTTGTAGATTATCATATATAACGTGTGAATTAG
Source organism: Solanum dulcamara (assembly GCF_947179165.1). Classification (NCBI taxonomy): domain Eukaryota; kingdom Viridiplantae; phylum Streptophyta; class Magnoliopsida; order Solanales; family Solanaceae; genus Solanum; species Solanum dulcamara. Next base: position 18,139,310 of record NC_077242.1, read on the forward strand.
AGAAGGCCAATCAAGACAGAATTTGAATTGACTTCAAAGAAGTATTTATAAAAATTCATAAAGCTATTAGCTGTGATTATTGTACATAGTGTAGTTCTATGAACCTTCTTTTCGTCTTCTCTATGCTGAGATATGAGTGTTTTTTTAATAAGATCATGCGAATATGAATCTGTCAGCTTTTCTGCATGTGAAGTTCATTTTTGAAGTTTGTTTAGAACGATCCTAAGGGACTTGAGTTATACATTTTGGATATGTTTTAGATTAAGAAGGTTGGTTTCTGATAAATTAAGTCTCTCCTGGCTTTGGTGCTCTCATACAATGATATATCTCTTGTACTATCGAAACACAAAAGGTATCACAACTCTAAAGAAGAGGAAGTCAAATATCTAAAGTAAACCATGATTCAATCTATAAAAAGAAGTATTTTATTAGCGCTTAAATTAGTAATTTAATAATCATGGTCATCAATCTCAATAATGAACAATTATATTCTTTGAGCAAGACCTATGTCTGATCTAGATGGTGGAAAGTCTTTACAAATCAGGTAAAGTCTTTGCCTTAGACAGTGTAAAGTCTTTAGCTCGGACTATGGCATTACTTTGACTCAGACGGTGTAAAGTCTTTGCCACAAATCATGTAAAGTCTTTGCCTTAGATGGTGTAAAGTCTTTAGCTCGGACTATAGAATGCCTTTGACTCAGACGGTGTAAAGTCTTTGACACAAATCATATAAAGTCTTTGCCTTAGACGGTGTAAAGTCTTTAGCTTGAGCTATGGAATGCCTTTGACTCAGACGGTGTAAAGTCTTTGCCACAAATCATGTAAAGTCTTTTCCTTAGACGGTGTAAAGTCTTTAGCTTGGACTATGGAATGCATTTGACTCAGACGGTGTAAAGTCTTTGCCACAAATTATGTAAATTCTTTGCCTTAGATGGTGTAAAGTCTTTAGCTCAGACTATGGAATGCCTTTCACTCAGACGGTGTAAAGTCTTTGCCACAAAATATGTAAAGTCTTTGCCTTAGACGGTGTAAAGTCTTTAGCTCGGACTATGGAATGCCTAAAACTCAGACGGTGTAAAGTCTTTGCCACAAAATATGTAAAGTCTTTGCCTTAGACGGTGTAAAGTCTTTAGCTCGGACTATGGAATGTCTTTGACTAAGCTGGTGTAAAGTTTTTGCCACAAATCATGTAAAGTATTTTCCACAAATCATGTAAAGTCTTTGACTTAGATGGTGTAAAGTCTTTAGCTTGGACTATGAAATACCTTTGACTCAAATGGTGTAAAGTCTTTGCCACAAATCATATAATTTTTTTTTCACAAATCGTGTAAAGTCTTTGCCACAAATCATGTAAAGTCTTTGCCTTAGATGGTGTAAAGTCTTTAGCTCGAACTATGGAATGCCTTTGACTAAGATGGTGTAAAGTCTTTGCTACAAATCATATAAAGTCTTTGCCATAAATCATATAAAGTCTTTGCCTCAGATGGTGTAAAGTCTTTGATTTGGACTGAGCGATACCTTTGACTCAGACGGCGTAAGGTCTTTGCCACAAATCATGTAAAGTCTTTGCCTCAGACGGTGTAGAGTCTTTGACATGGACTATGTGATGCCTTTGACTCCAATAGAATAAAAATTTATTGTATATGAAGTAATATTTTTATTTGCTAAAAAATAAATCTGTGTTTAACCTTCCAAAAGTCGTTTACAACATTACTGGGAGTACATATGTATAATGATGCGATGGTGTTAGTAAAAAAAGTATGCAAAAAGGAGCATTTAAATTGCCAATGTCAATGATGAAAATAAATAAAAGGAGAGAGTCTATTTATAGACAAGTAGTGATGGTGAGGGAGTCCTTCTTCCAAAGTAATTATAATTACTTTTTCGCTAGGACTCTAGTAGAATGATACAAATTTATTCTCTCTAAGAAATTGTGAAAATTTGGGCTATCCATATTATAAAAGGAGTGTGTCCTTTCTGAATTCTAATTGGATTTAGAAGACAAAATAAAAGGTAGGCTTTTGCTTAAAAAAAAAGAAAAAAAACGAAAAAAATAATTAAAAAAAAAATGAAAAAAAATAATAATCTGTGTTTTACCCTTCCAAAAGTCGTTTACAACATCACTGGGAGTACATATGTATAATGATGCGATGGTTTTAAAAAAACAAAAAAAATAAAAAAAACAAACGTACCTCGTATATTGATGAACTCAAGAGGATATGCAAGGAGCATCAAAATTGACAATGCCAATGATGAAAATAAAGAAAAGGAGAGAACCTATTTATAGACAAGTTGTGATGGTGAGGGATCCTTCTTCCAAAATAATTATAATTACTTTTTGAGTTAGGACTCTAGTAGGATGATACAAATTTATTCTCTCCAAATCCTAATTGATTGTGAAATTGTGAAAATTTAGGCTATCCATATTCTAAAAGGAGTGTGTCCTTTCAGAATTCTAATTGAATTTAGAAGACAGAATAAAAGGTAGGCATTTGCAAAAAAAAAAAAAAAGAAGAAAAGTAACACAAAAAAAAACAAAAAAAACAAAATAATGGCTCAAATAATAATAATAATATATATATACTCCAATTGGAGTCTCATTATTTACTCCAACTATGTCACTCCAATCGGAGGTACGTATTAATTTAATATGTTCATGGTGCATATTAAATTGCACGACATACTATTATCGTTTAGTTAATACTTCAAGCCTTGTCTTTGTATAAAATACTTCGACAAGATTTGAAGTAGGGGCATTTGTAAACATTAAAATTATATTGGATTTAAATTCGTAAATTAATTTAGACTATATTAAATTCAAGAAAATAGTCCAAATGATGTGGCAATTCAAGTCAAATAAATGACCCACTAAAAGCACACCATGTGTCAAAGTTATGTGGCAATCCAAGTCAAATTAAATGAGCCACTAAAATCACACCACATGTCAAATTTATATGACAATCCAAGTTAAATTAAATGAGCCATTAAAATCATGTCATGTGCCAAAATTATGTGATAATCCAAGTCAAATTAAATAAGCCACTAAAATCATGTCGCGTGTCGAAGTTATGTGGCAATCTAAGTCAAATTAAATAAGCCACTAAAATCATGCCACGTGTGGAAGTTATGTGGCAATCTAAGTCAAATTAAATAAGCCAAAAATCATGCCACGTGTTGAAGTTATGTGGCAATCTAAGTCAAATTAAATAAGCCACTAGAACAATGTCACGTGTTGAAGTTATGTGGCAATCTAAGTCAAATTAAATGAGCCACTCCCTACAACTATAAATAGAAGTCCTCATTATTCTGAGAGATGGGGTTTTTTCAAGAACAAGAAGCAAGAAGAGAGCTCGTGGATCAAAGACCGCAAATTCTCTACAAAGTTACAAAGTTCAAGTAATCAAATTCAAGTTCAAGTTCAAGATCAAGAACGAAGAAGAATATCAAGAAGATCAAGATTAAGTTACTTGTTCATATTTACTGTTCGCCATAACCATACAAGTATTCGTGACGAATAATTCAAATCCAAATTTGAAGACGAAGATTCAAGATCAAGCTATTCAAGCCCTTGACTCTAAATCAAATTCAAGTTCAACGTGTTTCATATTATTTGAAGAATCAGAGGATTATCATAGAGATTGTAACTCGCACTACATTTTGAAATCAAATATTACACTTTGTTACTCTAATTTTTCGGTCTTGATTATTTATTTTTTTCGGCTCGAAAATTTATTGTTTACAACATGCACACACATTTATACATAAATCTGTATTTTTACTTAATACATGTAATATTTTAAACAACAATCATGAAATAATAGTGTTAGATTTTATCACAAATTTATAAAAGAATAATTTTGCTTATAATATTGACGAACTTATATAAAAATATAAAATTATTTTAAACTACGTATCAAATATCTTGATTAAAAGATAAAGGCAAAACCCATCGGTAGCCCCTCAAAGTTGGCACCAACTTTCACTTAGACGTCTAAATCAGAAGATGTTCATTTTAGACACCTAATGTAAGTGACACTTTTTAAATAATCTGAAGTTGGAGTCAAAAGCGTGTATTACAATTTCGTCCTCATGGATTAGTTGGTCAATTATATCATGTCAACTCATTATTCTTTACATGTTATGTTTGGCTCCAAATTTAAAGGCGAAAAGTTGATCTTTCAACTCCATCACCTTTTCTCTTCTTCAGTTCACCGATCAAAATCCTAGGTAAGAATATGAAGGTTCAATCTTTCTTGATTTTCATTCAATTTTTAGTTAGTACTAACTGTTATGTTAGTTTATGTTGCCAATTTGTAGGTTTAAAGGTTGAAATCAGGTGTTGAAGATTGCATTTTTGTCCAAAGAAGAAGGAAAATGGTGTCTAAAATCATCAAGAGAAATCCAACAAAGTCCATCAAGAACCGGAGGACTCTCCCTAGCCATCTCCGCCATAGCCGAAAGAAATCCTCTGCTAAAAATCCAGCCTCTGTAGTTGTTGCTTTCATTAATAAATTCTTGTACACTTGTCACCACCGTTTTATTAAACTCTTCACGAAATTCACTCATGTTGCTACTCTGGAAGAAATTCCATTTACCGATGATCTTGCTGATTGTGAGCCCAAGAAGCTCATTGAGTTCCTTGGTGGGTTTAATGAAATTGAAGATATGAGAGATGCTGTGAAGGTTTATCTTGCTGAAGAAGAAGAACACACATCAGTGGAAATTTAGTTTTTTTTCTCTCTTTTTATGCTTAGTTTATTTATGCATTTTTTGGTTGCTTTTCTGGAAATTAGAAGCCCACAATTAACTATATAATTAACTTTAAGAAAAATAAAGAATTACTTTACCTTTGAAAGTTTACAAGTAAAAAATCTACGAACCGAATTTAGTTGGATCCAAGAAGTCTTTAATAGTGCTTCATTACCAAATTTACAATATCGATATTCATCCAAAGAGGCCATGGAAGAGTTGGAGAAGCTCGACATAGAAGTGTAGGAGAAGGTTGAAACCAAAGAACAAGAGAGAAAATTGTTTTTTCCCCAAATCAAAGAAAGAAGCTAAAAATTAGGGCAAAATTGAAGAAAAAAGGGTATAAATACATAGATGGGAGAGATATTACCTAGGCCTTTTTTAATGGCACATCAGATGAAAAAATAGCTTCTATGCGCCTCAGGTAGGTGGAAAACACGCGAGGTGCCAGTTGTGTAAAAAGTGTCAACATGACACATCAGACCCTTACATTATGTGTCTAAAATGAGCATCTTCTGATTTAGGTGTCTAAGTGAAAGTTGGTGCCAACTTTGAGGGGCCACCGATGGGTTTTGCCAAAGATAAAATATTACATATAATATTAAAGTTATACCCATTGGTGACCCCATAAAGTTGACACCAACTTTTACTTAGAGCCTTAACTAAGCATTGTTCATTTTAGACACCTCATATTATGTCTTGTTGAGTCATTTTGACGCTTTTTGATGACATGACATAGTGAGTGTAATACACTTTTTACCAGCGCGTGAAAGACGCATTTAAACAATTTTTATTTTATTTTTCTCCTTTTCTTCCCTATTTTTCAGCCATCATCTCCCAAAATTTAAACTCCTTCCATTGAGAAATAGATTTGATGATGTAACAGACTAAAAAAAGAATTTCAACACCAAGAATTTTATCTTCTTTCATAGTGAATCACAACATTTCTTTTTATAGCACTTTTTCTCTTCAATTTCAAATTGTAGAAAAGACAATGGGTGGTGTGGGAGAGGGGTGAGAAGATGATGCTGGTGGGGAGGGGATTGGGTTTAGGGTGGTAGGGGTGGAAAAGAGGATTTGGGCGGGATGAGGTATGGGGTGGATGCGTAGGGATTGAGAAGATGATCTGGGTGGGGCTGAGTTAATTTTAATTGTTAAAATTTTTGGGTAAAAAGGTTCCACATGTCATTTAGTAATTGACCACTTTTTTTCTACTAAAAAGTAGTTATTTGAAAATTATTTTGGATATGCATATGTCACGTGTTTTTATTTATTTCGCTACTTTAACATGTTATTAGCGAGTGTATTACACACCTTAAAAATTTGACTAATTGTCAAAAAAAGTGTCAAAATGACACAACAGGGCATGACATGTGATGTCCAAAATTAACAAAGTCTAGTTAAGATATTTAAATAAAAGTTGATGCCAATTTTAGGATGTCATCGATAGATAATGATTGAAAAATCAAGAGTAAAATAAATATTGCATGGGATACAGGGGAAAAAATGGCTAATGTTCAAAGTTGAGAGGGAAATTGATTTTTAAAATTAAAGTTGAGGGTGGAAAATTTTCACCCATTATATTACTTGACTACATATAGATTTGGTAATATTTTGCGGAAATATAAGCAATTTAATATGTGTTTGGAGTATATTGTCATATATTAGAATATCGACAAAAACGAATCGATGAAAAACTAATATAATTTGTTTCGTTTGATTCTAATATTTGAAGAACCAACAAAATTAATTAATTTCTGTTTTTGGAAAAAAGAATCGACCCATAGCAAATCATGAACACCACTAATGGGAGGACCTCATGATTCTAGCATAACAAACTACATAATTGGACATCAGCCGATAAATTTGTTGTTTAAGGTTAGATTAAAGTAGAAGAATAACATTCAACTAGTTTTAAATTCTGTTAAAGTATAATGAAATAATACAAACATAACTACATAAGTGTATTACATTCATTCACACAAGAGAGACAAATTCAAAATTCATATAACGATCCAAGTTCATATATAATATTTAAATTTATAATATGTATAGACATGAATAAACCTCTCTGAAATCAATTGCTAAACTCCGTTACTTTTCAAAGTCAATATGGATGAGAATTTTCCTTATAAAGATCGATCGAAAAAAAAGAAATGTAATTACGAAGACAAATATATAACAATAATTATAAAAATCTTAGTAGTTTAATTTATTAATTATTTAAACTTCACCATTTTGGGCGAGGGTTGAATTCTCGCTTTTGTAATTTCCTTCTTATATCTCCCCTATATAATAAATTTTTAAAACAAAGAAAAAGAAATATAAACCACAAAAAAAAGAAGAAGAATAGGCGCGGAGAAAGAGAGTCCACATGGTCTAGGAAAAACTATAGTTTTGTTTCATAAATTATCTCGTCGTACAAAAAGATGGTGGTCCCGTAGCTCAGTTGGTTAGAGCATTGGTCTTATGAGCCGAAGGTCGCGGGTTTGAGCATAGCTGGGACCAGCATAGCATCTTTCAATTAATCTTTTACTGTTAATTTTGATCCAAAAGAACTTGGGTGTGTTTGGTATGGAGGAATTTTTTTTTTAATGAAAAATATCTTCTTAAAAAATAAGTGAGGTTTTTGCTTATTTCTAATATTTGTTAAGTAAAAAAAAAAATATTACCTCAGTAGTATTAATATGTTATCTAAAACACTATAGGGATAGTGGGGAGTGGTGGTTCTTGATTCAGGGGTGCGTGAAAAAGAGATAATGAACTTGCAATGTCACCTATATAACTTATTTTCGTTGAATTTGATTGTCCCACTTGGGTGAATGAAGGAATAGATAAAGAAAAGTAAAGAACTTCATTGTCTCTTCTCTTTTGCCCTTTCAGTAGTTTACACACTTGCCCTTTGAATTAAAATTTCTAATCGGTTAGTTGGCCACACTTGATCTAATGTAGGGTTCGTCAGAACATATGCAAGGTTAAAATTCTAATAAAAATTATAGATAAGAATTCGACCATAAATCATTGATTAAAAAAATTAAAACATGCAAGTTGTTTCAATTGCATTTTAAATTATTAAACCATGAGTAGGTTGGCAATAAGTCATTACCTATGATTATCAATTGTGGTTAAAAAGAGAATAGAACTCATCTTTGAAATTTAGAATGTTTATAATAAATTTAAGTTGGTCGGAATTGAAAAAATAATCAAATTGTTGAAGATAATAAATTATTACAATATATAAATACTATATAAACAGCATATATGAATGTTTATACATCTCTAATGCATAATTATATATATTATATATACAAAATTATATATTATTTATATAACATCAATAGCCATTATATAATATTAATACATTACATATACATATATCTATTTTGTTAGAATTTTGTTTTTGTCACTTGTATAATTACATAAGAAGTCCAAAAGAGAATCTCTTGATTAGGCTCATTAGTTCCACGACAATTCAGCCAAAAAAAAAAAAAAGAAAGGAAAGAATCTCTTTAAGGAAAGATTCTATATTGACCACTAAATTGTAGGCTTCGAGGATTTTAAAAAGTTTATATTTTCACAATATTGCTTCCCAAAATCAAACCTAACTAAAAGCTTATTCTTTCAAATCCATACCAAAATAACAGGGCACAAGACAACAAAATCCTACTATTATTTTTGACAAAATAATTCACACTTTGAATATTGAATTGAAAATAATATAATTGACTCCATGGAGTTGGACCAATTCTTTCATCCAATAAAATGCTTAATGTCTCTAGCTTTTCCAAATGGCACTCATAATGGGTTATTGGGGGAGGTGAAATATTTTCTACCCCCATTAAATAGATAAGAGAATTCTTTCAGAAAAGTTATTTAATTTTTTTTATATTTATTTTATCTTTCTCTTTTTGTTTGTTTTCTCTTTTGTTGAAGTACTTTGTAAATTACTTTATTAGAAATAATATTCTCTGATCAAGAAGTAGCAAAAAAAAAAACATATGCATGATAAGCCAGTGATGGCAGATGCAGATTGACACAATATTCAAATTATTTACAAAAAAGATGAAATTAATACCCTTCAATTTCAGTTTAGAAGGCATTACTTATTATTTCTTTCTAAAAAAAAGACATATTTATATATTTAAAAACATTAAAAAGTTTTTTATTTTCAAACTCTGATTTGAGTCAAACACCATAAACAAAATTAATACCGAGGGAGTAACATGCAAAGATTCTTTTGATATACAAACATTGTAAAATGAAGTTTCATAATCATAAATGCGAAAATAAACGAGTACACTCCTAAATCGTAGGGGCATAAGAGCAAGATAAGCATCTAAAATGCAAATACAAGTCTGAAAGTAACTCAGCGCTATCAATATATCTAAATTAAGATATTTGCATCGACCACATCGTGTTATCAAAATCGAGCGAGTCTACGTGCTGTATTGAGATATTTTCAAATTAAATAATACAAGTCGAAATTAATATATTTGCATCAACAACACTGATTTTTATAATAGCGAGATCTCTAATGAAAAGTTATCTGTAACACCCCACAAGTTCTACTTTAAGGATCCGAACCATTCGTCGTAAGTATATAAGCTTAGACTGGTTGATGTCATACTTGTTCATGTGTGTTAAGATCCTATACCAAGTGTAGGAAGTATATCAGATGTGGTCTAGGGTCATAAGAGACCTCTAGCACTAAATTGAGTTCATAGTTTTTCTATCGGCTAGGTTTTCGCATGAGTTCATATAAGGGTCAATTTCAAACGACCATATCTCTCAATGTATAGAGAGTTAGGTGACCCATATACTATAAAATTAAAGGTCTACGAGTCTTCTTTTCAACGCTGCTAAGTTGCATCATTTGGAGTACGGAGTAGAAAGTTATGATTGTTTACTAGGACATGTACGAACTGGACAATTCAGCGATCTCACATGTCAATTCAGCGTATCGCCGAGTTGGATCGCCGAATTGGCCTGAAAACCTTCAGACTCTGTAATTTTTGGCAATCTAAAGCCCCTTTTAGGCGATTTGCCGAATGGTTCAGTGATGAGTCCTCCAAATCGCTGTTTTGGCCGACGGGATTCATGAAAAGGTCATTTTCTTTGTTTTTTATGGTCTTCTTACATTCCCATAATGGTATTCTTGTCCTTTTACCCTCAATTAACTTCCGTAAGTATATCTTATTGTCACGCCCCAAGAGGGTACCCTAGACGTGACCGATACTCGAAGACCATTTCTGGTCCCCAAGCGAACCACTTGGTCCTATCACATATCCATTCAATATCAATCAATCAGCGGAAAGTTTAAAATAAAGAATAATTTAGTGGGCAGTCTAAATCAACACTCTAATTCATATAATAAAGGCCATGGGCCAACAAATCGAACTCCAATCTATGTCGTTTAAAATAGTTTGACAAGAATGATTTAAGGAAATAAAATACTCGATCGACCCATCACTATCTAGTCTATGAAGCCTCTATCACTGCTATCTAATTGGTGCCAATGACATGTTCATGGCTACCTCAAATTAAAATGGAAAGAGCTAACTCAACGCAAGAATCACATAAGCGGTGTCCTCCGAATGTAGGAGAGGACTCACCAATACGCTGAGTGTGTACAGATCCTCAAAGATGCTCCTATTGACAATATCTTAAACCTGTCTCTGCATCATTGAATGATGCAAGTCCAAATGGATGTCAGTACATGGAATGTACGAGTATGTAATATGACAGAATAAAACATACCTCAAGGAAGAATAACGTTGGTTCAAATATCTCAAATCAGAAAGATAAGAGAGACTCAATCAAAGTGTCATAAGTCTAAAGTAAGAACACAATTAGGCAGAGACCAATCATAAACCATCCAATCCAGTCTAATCATGTATGATACAATTCAATTAAATCATTCAATCCAATCGAATCATATATCATCCGATCCAATCCAATCATATATAATTGGCTCAATCCAATCATATACAATCCGATCTAATCCAATCACATACCGTTAACTCTAAGTCAATCACATATCATCTAATCCAATCTAATCACATATCTAACCAAATCATGTACAATCCAATCATAATTCATCTAACCCAATCCGATCATATACAATCAACTCAACAATCAACTCAAAGGACTCAACTCAATAAATATGCAAATTAAACTATGCAATGTTTTACAATTAAACTCAATCATCCACAATCACAATCAAGCCAATCATATCAAGCACAATCCATTCAATTGGGAGTTTCTCTAACCGACAACTATCACCATATGAGTGAGTAATAGTACAACAAGCCAACGTTGTTGCCACATCCGTTCATACTTTGCCAGGGTATGAACGAATCAACCAATCATGGATCCAATCCAACCAAGTCCTATCATGTCAGGACAGTAATTTAAGAAGCATCCGACTTTAACAGTTCAATTCTCTCCTACGTTTGGCGATGTAGTTTATTGGTTTGAGTATGGACTATACTCTTACCCAATTCGGTGCTCGATACTCCTCTCAAGACTCAATATACTCATATCTATCAGGTGAGTAAAATACTCAAAATACTCATTTAGTCTCATCGAACTCTTTCAAATCAACTCATTTAGTCTCATTGGACTCTTTTCAAAACTCAAATCAAATCTGGCCTCATTGGACCTTCTTTCAAATCGACTCATCTCAAATCATCAAACTTTTCTCTTTAAAATTGATACAATCCCGACTATATCTTAAAATCGACATTTTGAAGTAAAAATGCCCAACTCATTTATACTCAAAATATTTGTGTTCAAAAATAATTAAAAGACTTCTCAAACTCAACTCATGTTTAACTCCTTTTAAATCATAGATAAAAATAATCATTCTTTGAACTCAAAAATAGTGCGTAAATAGTTTATGCAAAGCGTTCACAAGTCATTTATTTAAAATTCCTTCTCAAAAGATCATTTATTTTCAAAATGTTCATAAGACTCTAATCAACTCAAATTATGCAAATCACATATCACATAATCACATTAGACTCCAATCCACTTCATCACACAATATCCTCATCAACATAACCTCTTCATCAATCATTCCACATATGTTAAATAACCACCATTCACATCTCACTCACACCATCAACAAAACATCACCATTCATATCATTATCAAACATCATCATTCACATCATTATCAACATCATCATTCACATCATTATCAACATCATCATTCACACCATCATCAAACATCTTGCTCCAAAATCCTTATTTAATTCTATATTCCATTTATAGAAATAAAAGTGACATTCTAGCTCTACCAATGTTTCATTTCTTTTTATGCCATTCACATTAGTAACTATCCCAATTTTCATATAACTCAAAATCAATTTCATCAAACTCAAGTAAAAGAATACCTCATTTCACTATAAAATAATATTGTTTTTATTATACATAAAAATCATCAATCTCATCCTCAAGATAAATTATGACAAAAAATAAATCTCATCTTGGATTCATGTGAATGAATACATGAATCCATACTCTCAACAAAGTCAACTCAAGAACATCATTAACTCATTTTAGTAATATTCTATAGTTTAGGAAATTTCAAGAAAAACTTTCATAGAAGGTTCAAATCTTTCACAACTTCTATCCAACATATCTATGGGCATATGAAAGAACTCAACCCATATTTTAGGTTAGCCTTACATACCTTAGAGTAGATTTTGAAGAAATCTTGATGTTGGGTCTTCAATGGAAAGGTTGAATCTTTGAAATTCTTGAAGGCAATCCTTGTTGTAGATGGATTTGAAGGAGAAGAGAGGGGATTTCTAGGACTTTTAGAGAGAGGAAGGGGCTGAAATAATGGTCCAAAACGTGAACAAATTAGTGTGTATATAATTTAGGAAAATGTCCAATTTTCCCTTCCTAAAAAATCTGGAAAAAGGGCTAAAATCTTACTGGTGCTGTAAGGGCGCGACGCGCCACTGCAGCGCCAAGTCGAGTATAGGATTAAAACCTGCACATTTGCTAGTGGCGCGTCGCGCCAAAGACCAAACTACTGAGGCTGTTTTATGGTGTTATAGTGGCGCGTCGCGCCCTTACAGCGCCAAGCCTAAGTTTTTTGGGTTCTAGGAAATAGGCTTAAAAACCCTGCACATCTCGTAGTGGCACGCCGCACCAGGGGCCAAACTACTGAGGCTTGTTCCTGGCGCGTCGCGCCACTGCGGCGCCAAACCCAGGTTTCCAGCAGTTACCACCCAGGCCTGAAATTCCTACAGTACTAGTCTGTTTTAGGATAGTTATAACTTTTGACTTCAAACTCCAAAAATTACAATCTTGGCGGCGTTGGAAAGAAGACTCGAAGACCTTTAATTTAATAGGTCATAGGACATCCAAATCGTCATATTTCAAAAGATATGGTCGTTTAAAGTTGATCCTTATACGAACTCATTCGGAAACTTAGTCGAGACTAAATCTTTGGATTCGACTTGGTATTAGAGATGTCTTATGACCCTAAACCACATCTAATACCATTCAAATACTTAGGAATTAATCCTAACTCATATATTAAATTATAAGTCCTTCGGTTCGAGTCTACACACACATGAAGAAATGTTCAAGTCTTTGCGAAAAAAATTCTGGGGTGCTACATTATCTCCCTCTTGGGATCATTTATCCCCGAATAAAGATCAACTACAGATGGACTCGAGGAATGAGTAACAATCGAGACTCAATCAAATCAACCAATCAAGCAATCTAGACAATCAACTATTCCAACTCAAGAATAGGCAAACCACTTCAAGTCGAAAGTAGAAACATTACCTTCAACATCCTCATCATTAGGCACGAATAGAACATCAAAACTCTATCAATCGACTCATTCGAACATCTAGATCATCAATCGTCGAACTCCAATTCATGAGTGGCATCCCTAATCTTCTTCATAATTTTATAAGGCTAATATATTGGTTCCCAAGCTTCCCTTTCTTTCCAAGCCTCATAACACCCTTCACGTACATCCAATCATTCCCCCAAAAGTCAACAATAGCCTGCTACCATCACTCTCATAGTGACTACCACACACTCAAGCCTATCACTCTAACCACCTCATCCACACCTAAGAATTTCCAAGCTTACCTTAACACTTCTACCTCCATTATTGTATGAGCTCTCACCCAGAGACATACTAACATACTCTTACCTATCTATTGCATATCACAAGGTCTCATCTCGCTCCTCTTCCACACATCTATTCTCAACTAGACAACTACAACACAACCATCACAATCAAGAAACACTCACTCTTCCCCATCCACTCTCACTCAACTCAGTCTACTATCATCCTGGTCAACTCATCACTATCGAAAGCTCACAATTTACTTTGGTTCATTACCCTATCATCTCCCCCCTAGCTCAAAGACATCAACTAAATGATACTAACTAGTCACCCAAAGCAACTCATAAAATTAGAGCCTCATACAACTCTATACTATTTCATATACATATCTTAAGACTCTTCTTACCAATGACTTAGCCTCAATTCACTATTTACATCTGAGGGTCATATACCCCCTCCATTCATAACACACACTCCTTGCAAGTTAATATCTTAATCTCTCGCATACGTCATGTCAAGCCTACTAAATAAAATCTTAAAACTAGCACTATCACAATCATTCATTACAGCTCATTACTCATCTTATAGATACTCCACTCTAGTTGTAGGCCTCAATCAACCACCATTCTTATCAAGCACAATCCATTCAATTGGGAGTTTCTCTAACCGACAACTATTACCATATGAGCGAGTGATAGTACAACAAGCCGAGTTGTTTCCACGTCCGTTCATACTTTGCCAAGGTATGAACAAATCAACCAATCATGGATCCAATTCAACCAAGTCATATCATGTCAGGACGGTAAATTAGGAAGTATTCGACTTTAACGGTTCAATCCTCTCCTACGTTTAGTGACGTAGTTTATTGATTCGAGTATGGACTATACTCTTACCCAATTCGGAGCTCGATACTCCTCCCAAGACTTAATATGCTCAAATCTATCAGGTGAGTAAAATACTCAAAATACTCATTTAGTCTCATTGGACTCTTCCAAATCAACTCATTTAGTCTCATTGGACTCTTTTCAAAACTCAAATCAAATCTGGCCTCATTGGACCTTCTTTCAAATCGACTCATCTGAAATAATCAAACTCTTCTCTTTAAAATTGATACAATCCCGACTAAATCTCAAAATTGACATTTTGAAGTAAAAATGCTCAACTTATTTATACTCAAAATATTCGTGTTCAAAAATAATTAAAAGACTTCTCAAACTCAACTCATGTTTAACTCCTTTTAAATCATAGATAAAAATACTCATTCTTTGAACTCAAAAATAGTGCGTAAATAGTTTATGCAAATCGTTCACAAATCATTTATTTAAAATTCCTTCTCAAAAGATCATTTATTTTCAAAATGTTCATAAGACTCTAATCAACTCAAATTATGCAAATCACATATCACATAATCACATTAGACTCCAATCCATTTCATCACACAATATCCTCATCAACATAACCTCTTCATCAATCATTCCATATATGTTAAATAACCACCATTCACATCTCACTCACACCATCAACAAAACATCACCATTCACATCATTATCAAACATCATCATTCACATCATTACAACATCATCATTCACATCATTATCAACATCATCATTCACACCATCATCAAACATCTTGCTCCAAAATCCTTATTTAATTCTATATTCCATTTATAGAAATAAAAGTGACATTCTAGCTCTACCAATGTTTCATTTCTTTTTATGCCATTCATATTAGTAACTATCCCAATTTTCATATAACTCAAAATCAATTTCATCAAACTCAAGTAAAAGAATACCTCATTTTACTATAAAAATAATATTGTTTTTATTATACATAAAAATCATCAATCTCATCCTCAAGATAAATTATGACCAAAAATAAATCTCATCTTGGATTCATGTGAATGAATACATGAATCCATACTCTTAACAAAGTCAACTCAAGAACATCAGTAACACATTTTAGTAATATTCTATAGTTTAGGAAATTTCAAGAAAAACTTTCATAGAAGGTTCAAATCTTTCACAACTTCTATCCAACACATCTATGGGCATATGGAAGAACTCAACCCATATTTTAGGTTAGCCTTACATACCTTAGAGTAGATTTTGAAGAAATCTTGATGTTGGGTCTTCAATGGAAAGGTTGAATCTTTGAAGTTCTTGAAGGCAATCCTTGTTGGAGATGGATTTGAAGGAGAAGAGAGGGGATTTCTAGGGCTTTTAGAGAGAGGAAGGGGCTGAAATAATGGTCCAAAACGTGAACAAATTAGTGTGTATATAATTTAGGAAAATGTCCAATTCGCCCTTCCTAAAAAATCTAGAAAAACGGGCTAAAATCGTAGTGGCGCTATAGTGGCGCGCCGCGCCACTGCAGTGCCAAGTCGAGTATAGGATTAAAACCTGCACATCTTCTAGTGGCGCGTCGCGCCAAAGACCAAACTACTGAGGCTGTTTTATGGCTCTATAGTGGCGCATCGCACCCTTACAGCGCCAAGCCTAAGTTTTCTGGGTTCTAGGAAATAGGCTTAAAAACCCTGCACATCTCATAGTGGCACACCGCGCTAGGGACCAAACTACTAAGGCTTGTTCCTAGCGCGATAGTGGCGCATCGCGCCATTGCGGCGCCAAGCCCAAGTTTCCATCAGTTACCACCAGGCCTGAAATTCCTGTAGTACTAGTCCGTCTTAGGATAGTTATAACTTTTGACTTCAAACTCCAAAAATTACAATCTTGACGGCGTTTGAAATAAGACTCGAAGACCATTAATTTAATAGTTCATGGTCCATCCAGATCATCATATTTCAAAAGATATGGTCGTTTGAAGTTGACCCTTATACGAACTCATTCGGAAACTTAGTCGAGACTAATTCTTTGGACTCGATTTGGTGTTAGAGATGTCTTATGACCCTAAACCACATCTAATACCCTTCAAATACTTAGGAATTAATCCTAACTCATATATAAAATTATAAGTCCTTCGGTTTGAGTCTACACACATGAAGAAATATTTGAGTCTTTGTGAAAAAGAATTCTGGGGTGTTACACTTATAGCTTAATAACCTCCCTATTCATGCCCAACCCTCAGACAAATTCACACGTTCTATGTTTTCTCAAGGAAGAAGCTAAGGTTTTTTTTAGCTTCAAGCCTCAATTCAAGGTTTCAAGTCATTGTATTGCTTCTAGGTATGTAAGACTTCAATGAGAGTATCCTTTCACTTTCATGCCTAAAGTATTTTTGATTCTCAAGAATTCTACAAGATTGTTAGAAGCAAATCAAGGTTTTTAAAAATGAAATTACGACATTTCTTAATAAATTTATGTTTTCATGATTTCACTTTGATTTTAAAACCTTATTATACTAATTTAGCATAATTTCTATCTTTTCTTGATCATTTATGACTCTTAAGCATGAAAGCTATCATGATATGAATTGCAACCTCAATACATGTTTTAGATATGACTTTTGAATTTAATCTCATATATGGTTCAAATAAATGGATACCCTTTTTGTTTATTTGAAATAATATGTATATACATTATTTTGGAAGGACTATTTAGCAATGAGAGGATACAAGTTTAGAAAACCCAAGTTTCACAACTATGTCCTACCGTAGGTCCGAGTATACCGCTTTATCGGACAACTCCATATGTATCTAAGATTCACTTAGTCGATCTACATAGATATGATATGGTTCTATACCCTGGAAAGGTATAGGGTTGCCTTCCCAACTGGGTTACCTATTGGACATCATGAGTTCACATTGTGTATGTCGGTTATAAGAAACTCCCTAATTATGCAATTTTTATGATATGCTCTTAACTCTATATGGTTCACTTTAAGTATGCTATTTTGTGTATATATTTATGCAAGATTTCTGAAGCAGACTCATCTGTGTATATGCTTTTTAAGGAAGATTTTTAATGATAGTTAGACATGAATTCCAATTCTTTTCCTTTCAAAGTTCTCTCTTTTTGTTATGATCTTTCAAAACCTTGTTTCATTGTTTCCTTTATGATATGTTATACTAGTATGTTGGTGCTCCTTTAATACTCAATATATTCCACTACTGACACATACTTTTCCTGCACTGTATTTTTTTATGATATAGATTTCAGCCCTAGTTCTCAAACTCATGGCTAGTGAGGTTGCAACAGTTCTCCGTCAGCAGTTGGTGAGTCCTCTTACTCAGAGAATTCATAGAGTAGTTTTAGTTAGTTCTTTACTACGTTATGATAGCCGAGGGACATATTCTGGTAAACTTATTTCTTTTGATTCAGATGTTAAAGGCTTAATTCAGACATTAGTTTCAGCCTTCATAGATATGTTATGTTTCTAATAAGACCTTTTATGCATATGTTTCAGCTTCCACTTAGTTTTATTATGATATGCTTTGATGTGTTATACCAAGGGTTAGGTTGGGACCACTCTTGGTTATAAGTACCGTGTCTCAGCTAGGGTGTAGACTAAGATCATGACAAATTTGATATCAGAGCATTAGGTTCAAGTGTTCTAGGATGTCTGAAAATTTGCATCTCATAGAGTCCTTTTTATGAGTGTGAAGCATGCCACACTTATAAGGAGGAGGCTATTGGATGTTTAGGAAATAATTCCCTTATTTCGCAATCATATTTTTGCGATAGAGTTTAACTTTATTTACCTCCTATAATTCATGCTTATGTGTATTTTAGATCATGCCTCCACGAAGAGTTGTCAGTCGTCCAATGAAAACTAGAAACATAGGGTGTCCTGCTAGACAGAATGAGAACCCTTAGGAGTCTCAATTTCCCATTGGACTAAGGGTTCCAAATGTACCTGTTGTGCATTGATTTACCATAGATTTACAATACTTGTAATACTTTAATTATGATTTTGCGACTCTTTTAAACATTTGTTACTATATTTGATTGTGTTTTTGTCTTTATTTTGCAGTAAAATAGGATTTGATAGTGGAGATAAAAAAAGTGTTAACATTGCATTTTTGGCCATCGACAAGCCTACCTACAAGCCGTGGTTCTTTCTACGAGCTATAGGTGAAAATCATAGGTGAGAAGTATGAGAAATTAAGAGCAAGTCTGGGCGACCAGAGAATCTACTAGCCATAGAAACTACTACAAGCCGTAGGTCAGTGGTTGTAGAATGAAGAATGGTAGAGTTGAAGACTCCCAAAAAATGAAGGCTTACTACGAGATGTAGGAACTTCTATGAGCCGTACATAGTGGTTCGTACATGAGATTTAGAGAAGTGAAAATAGAGGAGTCAGACCACGAATAAATAGGATGAGCCATTGATGGACTTAAGACCTGTAGGTCCCATTTGTAGAAGAGGTCCTGAGGATAGGCTAAACACATTGCTATGAATGGACTCCACAATCTGTAGGATGATCGATGACCCGTAGGTCCTGAGTCGTAGATGCTGTCAAAATCCTACTTTTCCTATTTTTTTGTTTAGAATTAGATGTCTATAAATACGCATTTTAGGTTCTATTATGCACGTTTGAAGTTTGGGAATTAAGCATAAACTACTTTTGGATTTAATTCTTGAATTCTAGTGATTTTATCATCGATTTTAGTTTTGCAGTACAATTAAAGATTTCGGATTTTCATACTTTTACTTTTAAGTGCATTATTTATTTTAGTAAACCTATTATGAATTATGATAAAATGATTATGAGAAGCTAATTCCACAATTAGGATTGTGGGAACCATGAAGAATTGACAATATAGATCAAATAAATAGTAATTCTTGAATAATGTGCATGCATGTATTATTTTTTCCTATGCTTTGATTGCCTTTTAATGGTTGCAAATATTAGAACTCACCTTATTCTTGTTTTCCAAACAAAGGAGGTAACAAATCAAAAAATGGAGTACGCAATAGAGATTTGAGACTGCAACCCTCATCTAATAACTTGAACGGACCAAGGGACAGGTAATCTGGGATTACCGGTAAGGGTTCGTAAAGCATACACCCATAGACGCACAAAAATGCATGGTGATAATCACTTTTCCAGGGTACCAACCACTTAGGTGAAATTAATTTTTTGATGTTGCATGTTACAAACTAGATATGGATTACTAATATAAGGTTCAACCGAGTTAAGGATTCGTGTGGAACACATGTACCCTAGTTTCGTATTTTATTGAATTCAAATATATTAATTTGTTACTTGTTGCTTGTGATCGTTACAGTCAATTACTTTTATACAAAACCCCTTTTTATGGAAATAATACGACTAAGAATACGAATAATGACAATTAAGCTAAGTCTAAACCTTATTCCTTATGGAATTGACCCTAACCACTGTTAGGTTCTTATTTGAACAACGACAACTTTATACTTCTCTTAGAGGTGTAATTTCGGCATATCATGCAACCACCTCAGGATGATGTTACCAATTCAGAGTTTCACAATGCCATCCAGATATTGGCTTAGGTTATGTCAGCTCAAGTTGACCGTCAAGAAGGTAGCCCAACAAGCCGTTAGGATGATCCAGACACTTTTAGGATTTATGAGTTTATGAGGATGAATCCACCAGATTTCATAAGATCAAAGCTTAATGAGGACCCGAAAATTTTGGTGGATGAGATTCTGAAGGTGTTTCAGTTTATACATGTTGGTGATGCTGATGATGAGTGTGTTAAGTTGGCTTCATATCAACTCAAGAATGTTGCAAGGATATGGTGTGACCATTAGAAGAAGACTAGGGGAGATTTAGGAATGATTGCAAAGGCAGGGAGTATGACTCTTAGTCTCAGGGCAGTGTTGCCAAGGGGTACACAACTTATCCGAGTTGCAACAAATGTGCTAGGAATCAGTCTGGTGAATGTCTCTATGGTAAAGATGAGTGATTCGAGTGTGGAAAAGTAGGTAACAAGCACAAGGATTCCCCCTTACCAAGGTATGGCAATTGTGGAAAATGACTGTAGACTACTACATCTTCAGCTCCAGTAGGTTGCAACTTTCAGATAGGTACCACTTCTAGTGCAAATGGTAGTCAGAACCACTTTTATGCTCTGTCTTCTCTTCATGACCAGTAGAACTCTTTCAATGTTGTTACTAGTATGTTAAACTTTTTCTCCATTTATGTTTATGCTTTATTAGACCCTAGTGCTACCTTATTTTTTGTGACTCCGTATTTTGTTGTAAAATTTGGTTTTAGCCCTGAACAACACTTGGAACCCTTTTTTGTTTCTATTCTTATCAGAGAGTCAGTTTTGGGTTGAGCATATATGTTGAAATTGCAAGTTTTCGATTAAGCGTATATATTGAAATTGCAGTTTTGGTTGAGCGTATATAATGAAATTGCACCATCTCAGTCCTCTATAAGGATACCACAACTGATCTAGTAGAGCTAGATATGGTAGACTTTGATGTTATTCTAGGCATGGACCTATTACATTCGTGCTATGCCTTAATTGACTTCCTAACCAGAGTCATAAAGTTTCAATTCCTAGATGAACTAGTCTTAGAGTGGAAGGGTAGTTCCACCTTACCTATATTTAATTTTATCTCTTATCTTAAGGACAGGAAAATGATCTCTAAGGGTTATCTCTACCATATAGTTTGGGTCAAAGATTCAAATCTCAAGATCCCATCTCTCCCGCCAGTCCCTATAGTATGTGAGTTTCCAAAAGTCTTTCCAAATGATCTTCTCGAAGTTCCTTCTGATAGGGAGATAGACTTTGAGATAGATCCTCTTCCTAATACGTGGTATTTCTCTATTCCACATATTGAATGTGTCTAGCCGAGCTAAAATAATTGAAAGAGCAGTTGAAAAACCTTATAGACAAAGGGTTCATTAGATCAGTATTTCCCCATGGCATGTTCCAATCCTTTTATGTGAAAGAAAGATGGATCCTTCCATTTGTGTATTGACCACCGTCATTTGAACAAGATCACCATTAAGAATAAGTATTCCTTTCTCAAAATTGATAACTTGTTTGACCACTTCAAGGAGCAACCTGTTTCTCTAATATTGATCTCAGATCCGGGTACCATCAGTTGAAGGTTAAGGAGTGTGATATTCCAAAAACTACTTTCTGAACCCGATATGGTTATTAGAAGTTTCTTTTTATGTTATTTCGGCTAACCAATGATCTTGCAACTTTTATAGACCTTATGAACATGTGTTTAAGAAGTATCTCGACATATTCGTTATTGTGTTTATTGATGATATCCTGATCTAGTCTCATAGTGAAGAGGAGCATGCTAATCACCTCATAGTTACTCTTATGACTCTAAGGGATAAATAGTTGTTCACTAAATTCTCCAAGTGTGAATTTTGGCTAAGGTTAGTTGCATTATTTCTAGTGAGGGCATTCGAGTTGATGATCAGAAAATTGAGGCAGTAAAGAGCTGGCTTAGGCCCACCACTCTGATTGAATATTAGGAGCTTTTTGGGTTTGATTATTATAGAATATTTGTTGAGCGGTTTTTCTTCTATTTCTTCAATATTGACTAGGCTAACACAAAAGAAGGTAAAATTTCAGTGCTCTAAGAGTTATTAGAGGAGCTATCAAGACCTAAAGGCTCGATTAGCTTCTGCTATGGTGTTGACTTTGCCATAGGGTACATACGACTTTATGGTTGTTGAGATTCCTCCAAAGTGGGTATTGGTTGGGTTTTGATGCATAATAGAAAAGTCATTGCTTATGTCTCTAGACAACTTAAGGTCCATTTGAAGAAATATCCCACTCATGATCTGGAGTTAGCTGTTGCAGTGTTTGGTTTGAAAATTTTATGTCATTACCTCTGTGGGGTACATGTTGATATTTTCACGGATCATAAGAGTCAGGAAGCTTCACTCAAAAGGAGTTAAACGTCTGACAAAGAAAATGACTTGATCTACTCAAGGACTATGACATAAGTGTGCTCTACCATCTAAGTAAGGATAATGTTGTTTTAGACACTCTTAGCAGGTTATTTATGGGGAGTGTGGCACATGTAGTAGAAGGTAAAAAGGAACTTGTGAAGGAAGTGCATAGACTTGCATGCTTGAGAATTTCTCTTACGAATTCTAATGCGAGTGGTGTGGTAATTCAGAATGGGTCGGAGTCTTCATTGGTGATTGAGGTGAGGAGAAGCAAGATAGTGATCCCATATTTCTCTAATTAAAGGATGCAATTCAGAAACAGCAGGTTAAGACTTTCTCGATTAGTAAGAATGGAATTCTCTGGTATCAAGGCAGATTATGTGTGGTGTAGATGGATTGAAAGATCGAATTTTGACAGAAGCTAATAACTTAAGATACTCTATTCATCCGGGTTCCACTAAGATGTACCATGACTTAGGGGATATGTTTTGGTGCAATGACATGAAGAAGGACATTGCTGATTTTGTACCAATGTATCCTAACTGTGAACAAGTGAAAGTTGAGCATTAGAGACCTAGTGGTAAGGCTGAAGATATAAGTATTCCAATGTGGAAATGAGAGATGATTAATATGGATTTCATCATAGGTTTACCCTGTACCCATCATTAGCATGACTTCATTTGGGTGATTGTAGATGTGATGACTAAGTCGCCTCACTTCTTGCCTGTTAAGACTTCAAATTCCGTTGAAGATTATGCCAGATTGTATATTCAAGAGATAATCAAGCTTCATGTAGTTCTTTTGTCCATTATATATGATATAGATACATAATTTACTTTACATTTCTAAAAGTTCTTTCAAAAGGATTTATGCATCCATGTGGACCTCAATACAACACTTCATCCACAGATCGATGATCTGGTAGAGTGTGCTATTCATACCTTAGAGGATATGTTGAGGTCTTACATAATTGACTTTAAAGGTAATTGGGATGACCGCCTACTTCTTATTGAGTTTACCTTTAATAATAATTGTCATTCTAGCATTCAGATGGCCCCATTTGAAGTATTGTATGAGAGGAGATATAAGTCTCCTATTGGTTGGTTCGAGGTGGGTGAGATTACTTTGATAGGATAATACTTAGTCCACCAAGCCATGGAGAATGAATTGATTAAAGATTAGTTGAAAATAACATAAAGCCGACAAAAATCTTACTCTGATGTAAGAATGAGAGATTTAGAGTTTGAGGCTGATGATTGGGTGTTCTTGAAGGTCTTTCCCATGAAGAGAGTAATGCATTTTGACAATAAAGGGAAACTTAGTTCTTAATATGTTGGCTCCTGCCGTGTTCTAAGTAGGATTAGGAGGGTAGCTTATGAACTAGAGTTCTCAATGGAGTTGGCGACCGTGCATCCAGTTTTTTATGTCTCCATGTTGAAGATGTGTGTTGGAAACCCCCCACTCATTGTTTAATTAGAAGCTATTAGGGTGAAGGATAGCTTCTCTTATGAGGAGGTGCCATTTTAGATTTTAGATCGTGAGGTTTGCAAGTTGTAGACCAAAGTGATGGCATTGTTAAAAGTTTTCTGGAGGAATTATTTCATCAAAGATGCTATATGGGAAGCTAAAGAAGATGAGTTGTTCACTCCTAATGATGTAGACACCGAAGGTAATAACACCCTACAAGTTCTACTCTAAGGATTCAAACCATCCGTCTTAAGTATATCGGCTTAGATTGGGTGATGTCCTCCTTTTTTATGTATGTTAAGGTCCTTTAGGAAGTATATAAAGTATATCTTATGTGGTCTAGGATCATAAGAGGCCTTTATCATTAAGTTGAGTTCATAGCTTTTCTATCGGGTATGTTTTCACATGAGTTCATATAAGAATATACTTCAAACAAACATATCTCTCAACATATAGAGATTTAGGTAACCCATAACTTATCAAAATTAAAGGTCTATGAGTCTTCTTTCAACCGTCTCTAAGTTTGCATCATTTGGAGTTTGAAGTAGAAAGTTATGATTATTTTACTGGGACATGTCTAGACTGAACAATCCGGCGACTCGCCTAATGGTTCGGCATATCGACGAATTATCAACCTTCTACTCAGTAATTTTGGGTGATCTAAAGCCCCCTCTAGGTGATCTACTGAATGGTTCAGTGATGAAACCTCCAAATCGCCAATTCAGCCGACGAAATTCATTAAAAGGTCATTTTCTTTGATTTTTATGGTTTTCTTACATTCCCAGAAAGGTGTTCTTGATCTTTTACCATCAATTAACTTCCCTAATTCTATCTTATAACCCAATAACCTCCCAATTCATGCCCAACCCTCAGACAAATCAAATTTACACATTTTAAGACTATCAAGGAAAAAGCTAAGGTTTTTCACCTTCAAGCCTCAGTTTAATGTTTCAAGTCAGTGTTTTCCTTCTGGGTATGTAAAGCTTGAATGAGAGCATCTTTTCACTTGCCTAGAGTATTTTTAATTATCAATAATTCTATAAGATTGTTAGAAATAAAGCTAGGGCTTTTAATGAAATTACGAACTTTAATCATAAATTCAGGTTTTCATGGTTTCACTTTGGCATTAAACTTTATTATACTAATTTAGCATGATTCTATCGTTTCTTGAATATTTTTGACTCTTAAGCGTGAAAACTATCATGATATGAATTGCAACCTCAATACAAATTATTTTAGACATGACTTTTGAGTTTAATCTAATATATGATTCAAACAAATAGACACCCTTTATGTTTATGCGCATTAATATGTATGTATCTTATTTTGGAAGAATTATTTATCACCGAGATTATACGAGTTTAGAAAACTCAAGTCCTATAACTATGTGCCACTATTGGTTTGAGTATACCGCTTTGCCGGACAACTACATATGACCCTGAGAAGCACTTAGTGGATCCACATAGATAGGATATGATCCTATACCCTAGCAAGGTATAAGGCAGCCCACCCAACTGGGTTGGCTGTTGGACATCATGAGCTCACATGGTGTATGTCGGTTATAAGAAACTCCCTTATTTTGTAATTTTTATGATATGCTTGAAACTCTCTATGGTTCACTTTAAGTATGCTATTTTATGTATATGTTAATGCAAGATTTCTGAAGCAAACTCATCTCTATATATACTTTTGAAGGAAGATTTTTAATGATAGTTAGACATGAACTCCGATTGTTTTCTTCAAAGTTCTCTCATTATGCTATGATCTTTGAAAATCTTGTTTCACGTTTTTCTTTATGATATGTTATACTTATATGTTGGTGCTCCTTTCATACTCAGTACATTCTACGTACTGACGCATAATTTTCTGTGCTGCATCCTTTTATGATGTAGATTCCGATACTCGTTCTCTGACTCATGGCTAGTGAGGTTGCAACAGTTCTCGGTCAACAATTTGTGAATCCTCCCTATCCGGAGACTTAATGGAGTATTGTTAGTTAGTTTTTTTACTAAGTTATAGTAGCCGAGGGCCATATTCCATAAACTTATTTTTTTGATTTAGATGTCATAGGCTTTTTTCAGATTTTAGTTTTTTGTTTTCATGGATATGTTATCTTTATAATAAGACCTTTTATACATATGTTTCAGCTTCTGCTTAGTTTTCTTATAATATGAGTTGATGTATTATGCAAAGGGTTAACTTGGGACTACTCATGGTCTAAGTATCGGGTCTCGACTAGGGTGTAGACTCGGATCATGACATTTTTGAAATCAAGCGAGTTTGTGTACTGTATTACAGTGTAAACATATAGATCTTCACAAAGTGCAATAAATATAGCATGAGTACGAAATCAACGCATACTTAACAATTAACATTATTGACTAACCCCAATGAAGTACTAATAATGGTGGATTGTGAAAACACTTGCGTTAACACTTAATTAAATATGAATTTCTACAGTTAAATAATCAGAAAATTAACACAATTCACCTCATCACTTCAGTATAAAGCTTAGTCAAATTGAATCAAGTCAAGTAAAAATAGGCAATGCAGTGCAATGAAATGATTAGTTGTAATTAATCTGAGAACGCCCTCTGAAATTATAGTCATAATTTTTTTTGTAATTACTGAATCATGGTTATGGAATTCATATAATTATTAAATTTAAATAGTTTTATAATTCTTAAAAATATCGAATTTTCAATTTCAAAAGCAAAATTAATATAATATACAATTTCAAATTGATAAATTGTTGAATATGTATTTACAAAGTTAAAATAACATAACAATTTACAAATTTCAAATAAAGTAACACATTCATATTGACAATGAACATAAAATATATGTCATTTCATTAAATAAAAAGAATCCATCGCTATATTTTTTGGCTAATAAAGTATTTAGTTTTATCGCAAAATCAAGTTCATACACATAAAAAATGTTAAAGCATTAAGATAACCAATAAAAATTAAACAAAATAAACTAATACATTAGCATTGAACCTAAATTGTAAAGATAACAATCTAAATATATTTTTTTTAAAAAATAAATCTAACCTCTTAGAAAAGGGGCTGGTGGTGCAGGCGAGATTGCTGAGAGGGATGACAAACTAGTGGTATGATCTTTGATTATTGGGCTGGTTTGATGAATGTGAAAAATTATCGTGTGTGTGAGAGAGCAAAAGAGACAGAGACCGAAAGAGAAGAGGAGAAGAAATGAAAAATGAGAGAAAAATTACTATTTGATTCGATTAAATTAGAAAAATCGACGGACAAGATCAGATTGTCCGTTGATTTTTCTATTTAATGATTTGACTAAATCTTGTCCAAAAATCAATGGACAATCTGACCATATTCATTGATTTTTCAAATTAAATGAATTCTATTTTATTTGATTTAATTTTTTTTAAAAAAATATATTAAATAATTAAATTAAATTACAGACATGATCGAATTGATAAAACAATTTTATTTTTATTAAACTTTTTTTTTATCTCAGTTCTTCAATTTATTCAATTTTATTTCAGTTAAAATAATTTGCACTAAAATACGCAAAAAATGAGGGACAACGTCAGTTTGATATAAATATAATTATAAAAAGTTATAAATGATAAAAGTTGAGGGGCATGATCGATTATCTTTCGATTTTTCTGAATTTATATATTTTTAAATGTATGCCTTTTTTCTCGCAAGCACAAGTAATTTTCATGTTTGAGAGTTAGAACACCATTTCTTGGCTATTGTATGAGCTTTAATGCAATATTTGTATTTCATAAATTTAGCCCAAAGATTATATTGCGTTATATATCTTCACCACCTTTTAATAACAAGAGTATTAGAGATGTCATGCCTATTAATGTTAATTCTTCTTTGGGATAGCACAACACATCCCAAAGATCTTCAGTGATATTTGAAATTATTGCTATTAGTGCTCAAAAGAATCTAGCAAAATGTCTGGATGAGATTGATAGTATCATTGAGAGGATTAATGACGATTCAAATGTAGGTAGATAGGTCATGTAGAACACTTTTTATCAATACCATTTTACCCCCATAAGTTAACATTTTATCTTGCCACCCAACCAATCTTGTCACAGTCTTAGTCAACATATTTTTATCTTTTCTATATGGAGTCCGTTTGGATGGGCTTAAAAAAAGTAACTTTTATGTATGAAGTGCTTTTAGAACTTTGAAGTGCTGAAATTTATTTTTATAAATAAGCAGTTGAGTGTTTGGATAAAAGTGCTTATGATGTGAATTTTAGGATTAAAAGAATAAAAAAAGGTAGTTTGGGAATTTAGTTAAAATATAAGGGATATAAAAGTAATTTTCCATGGTCAAAGAAAATGACTTTAAGCACTTTGAAAAAAAAAAGTTAGGAATCCTAACTTTTCATTTTTACTGACTTTAAGAACTTTATGGCTTAAAGTCAGCATTAGACAAACACGTCCAAAAGCTAAAAAGGGGTTTTAAGTTGGTTTTGACCAACTTAAAGCCAATCCAAACGGGCTCATAAATAGGACAATCCAAATATGTGAAAGGAAAAAGTCTTTTTATAAAATTTGTATAATTTTTATCTTGTGAGAACAAATCTCTGTGTTAGTAGAAGTAAGATTCACTTTTTGCTCAGAAGACTTTTTGTATAACCTTATTTTCTTCATGATCAATTTAACAAATTTACTATTGTCATTGCTGAAAATGGCAATGTCTTCCACATCGGTTAAGTGGTTTATGTGAGGTTTTCTCCAACACTTAGTAAACTAATGTAGTTTTGAGATTTGTGACTAAATCAGTGCGTGAACAAAGAATTTAAGAACAAATGATTAACCCTCAAGGATGACTTTTCCAAATTTTACACGTGTGATACACTATAAGAAAATATGTCTTTAGCGAGTGGATATTTATCTTTAAAAATTTCAATCTGGTCATTATTAATCAATAACGATCGAAAAAATTTGATCATCATCGATGCTACTAGCTCTTACATTAAAAATAGATGATCGAATTTAAATTTAGTCATTAAAAAATCTTTAACGATAATGAGAAATTTGAGCGTACAATTTTTTTCAATGATCAAATTATTTATTTATTTATTGTCATTTTCATCATTAAATACCATTAATTATGGCAGTATAATTCAATTATTATAACATTTAGATGACTCAATTTTATCTTTTCTGAATTTTTAATCTTCAATCATGATCAAAATTCAAAAACATATAAATTAAATAGTAATTGTTCGTTCATATGTATTCACATACACATTAACATATAAGTAATATATAAAACAATTGATATTCATATAAAATTTCATAACTAATTACAAGAAGTGGAAGCATCAGAAAACATAAATTACAACTATCAAATTGTACAATATTATTCTTGTCAACTTCTATAATGAAAGAGCAAATGAAAATTGCAGTAGGTATGCATGGAAACATCTTTAAAAAACCAACTTCAACTTTTTTTTTTGAAATACATCCAATTTGGATACTTACTCGAGTTCAGTTTTCAAATGGCTGGAGTCAATCTTTTTTGACACTTATATAATTATTAATAACTTTTTATATAATTCCTCATCTATCAGCATTTCATTGCACGAGTTATCTCTCTGATAAACTATAACCCATCAGTTGCATTATAAAGAATAAAAATGGATTAGATGTGTAATTGACTTTGTTTCATTATGCAATTTTTCTTCCCTAATCCCCCACATGCACTACCTTCAAATTGTCCTCTAGACAATAAAGAGTAGAAATCAGATATTCTACAAATAAAAGAATATTAAATAACAGAACATGAAATTGTAAAAATATATATATTCATACAGATACAGATAAATCAAAGAGTTTGAAATAAAATAACGATAATAATAATTCAATGGAAAAGAAAATTTAGCAAATTTTACTAAGCTGAAGATTGAAGCTAACAATATGTTCATGGGGTACAACACATATTGATATTGTAAATTATAAGCACTTTAAGATTCAAAGTAACGTGTACGATAAAATATTTAGGATACAAATTATCGAACTTTCTCAAAATTCTTCAAATTAAATATATTACCAAATCATGTGTATTGGAGTCAACACCAGCACCATGAAGACACTCTTTACTCCCCAAGACCATTTATAGGTTGTAAAATTAGAAATAACACAAAGCAATTTATTCTTTGCAATTTTATTTATCAAAATGTAACGACTCCTCTGATCGTTATGGATAAATCAATGGTGAGAGATTTTTGGATTAAAAGTTTTTTAGAGTAGTGACTTGGAAATTTTAGAGTAGGCCAGTGTAAGACAAAATCTGAATAAGGTAAGATATAGGCCAATCCGAAAAAAGGATGGGTAAAATGTCTAAGCTTGATCAAAATTTCCTTTTTCTAAGATGTTAAGAAGCCCGTAAGACATTTCAAATGTGTATTCAGGTAATAAGAACTTTCGATATCAAACTTGGCATGAAAGGTTTAGTTTAGAACATCAAAGTTCAAAGGTGTTTTGCAAAATAGAGACTTTTGGGTAGATTTTTGAGTTTCTATCTCGTGCAAGCTGCCACAATGAGTGAGATCCTGCTATGGTGTGATGGGGGACATTGTAGCATGATCGTCAGTGCAGAATCTCGAGAATGTGAATTCTTTTATTTTTTCTCCTCTTCTCCAGTGGTAAATTAGATAGGGCTGTCATGCCCTGAGTCTTCACCCAAGGTGTGGTTGGTATTCAGAAACTATTGCTGGTCCCAAGTGAACTCTTGGCCTGACTAACTACTCAGCGGAAGACTCAATTCAGATACAATAGCTTAACAAGATGTGCATGCAAATTGTAAGAATATAGTTCCTATATATATATATATATATATTTATATATAGAATGTTTAAAACATAATCTCTAAAATCTGAATTAATTCTATAGTCTGTCTATGAAGCCTCTAACTACTAAAGATAAGTACCAGGTCAGGTCCACGACTACCTCAAAGGACTAATAAATAAATAATAACTGAGCTAAAAGGAGTTCCTCCAAAAGCAAGGAGGTCTCACTAAAAGCTAGATGAATGTGATCTTCAACGATGTGCCTGTTGAAAATCTCCAACACTTGTATCTGCATCATAAAATGATGCACTGACGAAAGACATCGGTACATGAAATATACTATATGTAAAATAGCTGAAAGAAAACATACTAAACATCAAACTGAAATGAATATTGAAAATATCTAACTAAAGGTAAAGTATGTAAGTGTAATGAAAAACTTCACAACTTTACAGTAAGGTAAGATAATAATTGCAACTCAAAATAATGTAGTATTTTCTCTTATTGGGAAGTATCTCTAATCGACAACCATTACTATGAGCCTCGTGATGATATAACGTACTGCTCACGCTGCCAGAACTGTCCATTACCTTGCCAAGATAAGGGACACAAACTCAACTCATAGATATATATAAAAGTCTATATCAGAGATTAAAGTGAGGAGTCAACCGAACAAATGACATGATCTTATCCTACGCTGGCTATGTAGTTTATGGGGTTTGAGTTGTCACAACTGTTATCTAAATTAGTGCTCAATACTACTCCAAAAAATATGAAATAATGCTCATATACTCAGATGAGTGAAAATACTCAAAATACATTTCATTTAGTCTCATTGGACTTTACTTTGACAAGCTCAAACTCTTGTCAAGTCTTGATGCTTTCTCATTTTAAAATTAAAATGCATTTAGGACTACTATTGTCCTCTCAAGCTCTTTCTCAAAATATTATTTATGCTTAATACTACAACTCATCTAGACTAAGTAAAAACATGCATAAAATCAGAAATATATAGCTTCATGAACCAAGTAATATATGCATTTGAAACCCTAATGTTACCTCAAAACTCATTTTTTTCCCAAACATGAAAATATGATCTCTTTATCTTAAAACAACACATAATAATAAGCAATGTAATAACTCAAATAGGGTTCATGTGAAACTAAGGATGAACAACTCAAGAATGAAAAATTACATGCATAAGCATAATATAAATAAACATATATAGGACTCAATAATAGGAATCACAACTCATTTGAAAACTCAATAAAATTGGGGTTGGAACTTAGACTTGAACTCATACCAACGGAAATGAGATGTGGGGAGAGAGGAAGAGATCATTCCGATGCTATGATTATCCTTATATAACTAGAAGAACGATGTTCTTGCAGAAACTCAAACAATTCTGTGAATATGCTTGAACCCTAGCCTTTTCTCCTCTACAACCTTGCTCTAAGTCTTTGAAGTGTTAATGAGGGAAAAAGGATCATACAGTACTAATAAGGAACTCAAATTAGTCGCAATACGTCAAGGTTTTAACTTGAAAAGGGTGGGAAAAGACAAACAATCCCTTCATTAAAAGATGACGAGGTCACCTACGAGTACCCCTACGGACCGTAGGAGTTTCTATGGGCCGTCGGAGCCCTCTTATAGAAATTAGGTGCCCAATTTTGAGCTCACTGGAAATTATAAGATTGGGTCTACAAACCCTTTCTACGGGTCATGGACCCTATCGTAAAAGAGGACTAGGGTTATCTGTGGTATTGATCTATGGACCCTTTATGGATCGGAGATGTCACGCCCGAAATCTACACCATAGACATGGATGACACTCAGAACCATTGCTGGTTCCCAAGAGAACCCTTGGCTTGACTAACTACTAAGAGGAAGACTTTAACTTGATAGAGATAGTTCAAAAGCAGTGAGCAACTTAAGTACTTAAAAGAAATCTCATAATATGTCTAGAAATACCCTAAATATAAATAAATAAGTTTTTAAAATATAATATAAAAAAAATAGAAATAGCGCAATACTCTGTCTATGAAGTCTGTAGATACTAAGATAGGTATCGAGACAAGCCCACGACTACCTCGAAGAAACTATTAAATAAAAATCACTGAACTAGAAGAGTTCCTCTGAAAGAAAGGAGGTCTCACCAAAAGCTGACCAAAGATCATCCTCAATGATACGCCTGTTGATGATCTCTAGTACCTGTGTCTACATCATACAAAAATGCAACATCGAATGACGTCAATACATAAAATGCACCGTATGTAATATGTCATAATGAAACAAATAAGCTTAACTAAAAAGTGAATATAACTCAATTGTAAAAAACTGAGATCATGTAGTGAACAACCATTTTAATTCACTCAAGTAAAATATGCACTAAAAACAACTTCAAAATAATATAACTTTACTTTCTTGGGGATTTTCTCTAACCGACATCTACCAATATGAGATTCGTGATGATACAATGTCTTAACTACGTGCCAGAGCCATCCCATATCTTTCCAGAATATGGGATAATCTTTAATTTATGGATCTATCTTATGAGCCTTCTTAGAGGCATTGAGGAGTCTCCTGACTTTCGATACGATCCTATCCTATGCTGGCTACATAGTTATGAGACTTGAGTTGTTTGAACTCTTTTCCAACTCAGTGCTTAATACTACTCCCAAAACATGCAATTAAATTCTCATATTAAAAGTGTGAGTTAAAACTCAAAATGCTTCTGTTAGCTTTCTTTGAAACTTTAACTCTTATTGCTCAAACTTCTATCTCAAAATAAATATTTAAATACATTATTACTCAACTCATTTAGACTCATTAATGATCGTACTTCAAAATCAATTAAATGAAAGACTTCTCAAAACTCAAACTCATGCTCAAACTTCTCAATTTAAGATTGAAAACACGTCATTCGTTAATCTCAAAAAAATGCAAAAAATTAAACAAATGCAAATACTCAACTAGGGTTCATGTGAATATAAACATGAATGATAATTCAAGAGCTTAAATCATGAATTTGATAGGATTTAAACTCAAACTTGACTGAACGAAGATGTAGGACATGAGGACAAACTTAGTCCAATATTGTGATTAGCCTTACATACATGCAATGAGGATTATCTGAGCGAAACTTTAAGAACTTGGTTAAAAGTATTGAACCTTAGATTTTCCCCTCTCTAATCCTTGCTCTCAAAATATTTTAAGTGTTAAATAGAGAGAATCCTTATTGGATACTGATAAGAGGATTATTTGAGTCTCAAAATGTCATGATTTTTGTTTGGAAAAGGTGAGAAAAATCCAAAATGACTTGTATTAAAAACTAAATTTGGGCCGCTACGGGCCCTTTTACAGACCGTAGAGTCTTCTATGGACTGTAGAAGACTGGTTGTAGAAACTAGGGTCCAAAAATTAGATATTCTAAATATTAACTCTATGGGTCTGTGACCACCCTTCTAAGGGTCGTAAAGGCCTCTTGTAGGAATGTAGGGATCTTATGAGGGTTGGGTTCTATGAGCCATCCTATGGCTCATCAAAGTTTTGACGGGTTGTAGAACCCAGTCATAGGAACTTGTGCACATTCTAGTAGCCATTAGAATTGGAAGCTAAGGACTACGATCGACCCTATGGGTCATAAGGCTTTATAAGATCATAGAGTGGGGTCGTAGGAATGGGTCTCATACTCAGATTCTTTTCTAGTCATGATCGGGTACACGAGTCACCCTTATGACTCATTGAACTTTGTATGGGTCGTTAGTGGCAGTTGTGCCCCTAATGGACAGTGAATTTCTAAACTTTCTCTTGGATTTTGTAATTGATCTAAGTTATAATGGTATGGGGTGTTACAATATCCCCCCATTGGGATCATCATCCTTGAATGATGAAGAAGCTAAGAATTTACTCAAGGCACGAATACAATGCAAGAACACAAAACTCAAAATCAAGAATAACTACTCAAATACTTAAGAAGGCACTAAACTTTGAGAAAGGAATAGAAATATTACCTTCGACATTAGCACTAGGAGGAACGAATAGATGCAGGTACTTGTCTTTCATGTCCTCTTCGGCTTCCCATGTAACCTCATTAATAAACTGACTTCTCCACAAGACTTTGACCGAAGCGACCTCTTTGGTCCTTAATTTTTGAACCTGATTATCAAGAATATTGACAGGAATATCTTTATAGGACAAGCTATCTCACTCCAATGTTTTCTACAAAAACAATGAGTAAATGATCTCCTAAACTCTTCTTAAGAATCGTAATGTGAAACACTAGATGAACAAAAACTAACTCTGATGGTAGCTCTAACTCATAAGAGACATTAACAACTCTCTTGATAATCTAATAAGGGCCAATGTAATGGAGAATAAGCTTTACCTTCATTCCAAATCTCATTACACCCTTAATGGGTGAAACTTTCGGATAAACCCAATCATTCACCTCAAACTCTAAGTCTCTTCTTCTAACATTAGTGTAGAAATTTTGACAACTTTGCGCATTTTTCCATCTTTTTTGGATGATTTTCACTTTTTTATAGCTTAATAAACCAAGTATGTCCCTATCAACTCAGCTTCATCAACTTTGAACTACTCTCTTATAAAGAGCTTCATTAAGAGCCTTTTGAATACTCAGGTGAAAACTGTTATTATAAGCAAACTCAATAAAGGAAAGTGGTCATCCCAATTACCTTTGAAATTAATGACACAAGCTCTCAACATATACTCAAGAGTATGAATTATAGGCTCTGCTTGACCATATGTCTGAGGATGGAAAGCGGTGTTAAGGTTCTCCTTTGAACCCAAACCTTTCTGAAATGATTCCAGAAGTGAGCAATGAATTGAGAACCTCTATCTGAGATGATAGACAAGGAAACTCCATGAAGTCGAACTATCTCTCGAATATACAATCTTCCATAAACCCTAGCTAAATCTTTAGTCTTAATGGGCAAGAAGTGGGCTGATTTGGTCATCCTATCCACAATCACCCAAATTAAATAATGCTTTCTACGGGATCGGGGTAAATCTATAATGAAGTCAATGTTGATCATCTCCCAGTTCCACTCTAGAAAATCTATATTCTGAGCTACACCACAAGGTCTTTGATGATCAACCTTCACTTGTTGACAATTTGGGTAGTTGGAAACAAAGTCTGCTATATCCTTTTTCATACCATTCCACTAGTAGACTTCTCTCAAATCATGGTATATTTTAGCGGAACCCAGATGAATTGAATATTTGGGGCTATGAGCTCTGTCAATATTCTGTATAGAAAACCATCACGACTCGAACACACAATCTACCTTGATACCTCAACACTCTATCTCCCCTTTTTGCAAAAGCCATTATTTTTTGTTTGTAAACATCCTCCTTCGGCTGAAGTAGAATTGGATCTTGGTCTTTCTTTTATTTCACTTCAAAACTAGTCTAGACTTGACCTCATTCTAAATAATGACACCACCCTCATCTGAATCCACAATACAAACTCCCAAATGTACAAGTCTATGCACTTTCTTGTCCAACTCTTTCTTTTCTTCATCCATATGAGCAGTACTCCCCATGAATAACCTACTAAGCGTATCAACAACAACATTAGATTTACTTTGATGGTAGAGAATACTCATGTCATAATACTTAAACAATTCAAGCCTTCTCCTCTACCTCGAGTTTAACTCTTTTTGACCAGACACATGTTATAGGCTCTTGTGATTAGCGATATACATGTACATGCATGTCATAAATATAGTGACGCCAAATCTAGAGAACAAATATTACTTTTGCCAACTCTAGATCATGAGTCAGCTAATTCCTCTAATAAATCTTAAGCTGTCTCGAAGCATAAGCTATGACCTTACCTCTCTACATCAATACAAAATATAATCCAACTCTGGACGTATCATAATAAATAATGAACCAATCTATTGCCTTGGGTTGGGAAAAAACTGGAGCAATAGTCAATCTAGTTTTTAACTCT
This sequence comes from Solanum dulcamara, assembly GCF_947179165.1. Lineage (NCBI taxonomy): Eukaryota > Viridiplantae > Streptophyta > Magnoliopsida > Solanales > Solanaceae > Solanum > Solanum dulcamara. The sequence goes on from NC_077242.1 coordinate 18,176,223, forward strand.
TAAAAATTCTTCTCATAAGAATCTGACCATCAGAACTTAGTCAATAGAGATGATATTGATGAATATACCTCAATGAACCTTCTGTAATATTAGGAAAAACCCAAAAAACTTCTTATGTCAGTCGGGGATGTGGGTTTGGACCAATTCTTAACTGCCTTAATTTTTTGCAAACCCACTCGAATATCATCACCAGAAATAATGTAGCTTAAAATGCCATAGATGTAGGTCAAAACTCAGACTTCAAAAACTTAGCATATAACACTCGGTCCTTAAGAGTTTGGAGGATGATTCTAAGATGGTTGGCATGCTCCTCCTTGTTTCTAGAATAGATCAGAATGTCATTGATAAAACGATAACTAACATATCTAGATACTGCTTGAACACTCTATTAATAAGGTCCATGAATGCTATAGGAGTGTTAGTCAAACCAAAGGAAATAACTAGGAATTCATAATGACCATACTTGGTTCTTAAGGCTATCTTTAGGATGTCACTTTCTCTCACTTTCAACTGATGATAGCCTGATATGAGGTGTATCTTAGAGAAACAAGTAGCGCCCAGAAGTTGGTCAAAAAGTTCATTGTTTCTCGGAAGAGGATACTTATTCTCTATTGTGACCTTGTTCAATTGGCGATATTCAATAAATATTCTAAGGGAACTATCTTTCTTTCAAATGAATAGGACAGGAGAATCCCATTGTGAGATACTAGGCCTTATGAATCCCTTATGAAGAAGATCTCTCAATGCTCTTTTAACTCTTTTAACTCGTTTGGAGCCATTTTATATGGAAGAATAGAGATAGGTTGAGTATGAGGATGAACGTCTATTCTAAAGTCTATCTCCCTATAGGGAGGGACTTTGGGTAAATCATTAGTAAAGACCTCAGGAAATTTATTCACGACTAGATCTGATGTCACAACCCAAGCTAGACCTTAGGTGTGACACGAAGATTAGAATATTGAAGGAACCCAAACAAGCCTCATAGCAATTATACATAAGCATACATAAGGTAAGCTAAGAAATAGTTGCATAAATAAAGTCTCTACAAGAATAGTCTCAATAGAGGAGAATAAGGCTCAAACTTGAAATGAAAAGATAACATAGACTCCATGATATCCAACATGCCTCTACTAGTTTAGATGGGGGCGTAAGACAAGTGCCTAGATCACCCCATATAAAAGAGGAAAAGTCACAATAAATAATGGAAACATAATGTATTGTCCTCGAATCATGAGGACTCATAAAAAATAGGAGTAGTAAGCTCTAGCCGCGAATAGGAGGATGAGCGTGATCGTCAAAACCTATATTATGATAAAATATACGCAAAAATATACATTAGTACATGGAATTCACTGAGTATGTGAGAAGTATTCATGAACAATGAAAATAGGACATAATCAATATGAACATGGGATGCATGAACAATATCTTCAAACATGAGTAAAACCTTAAAAACTATTTAAAAATCATAATCATCTGCTCAATGCATCAAAACATCACCATGAGAACTTATACCTTTTCATATACCTTGGTGTGAGATATGACCTTTTACCGGCATATAAGTCAATGCGAGCTATAATATGGAATCCAACGTAAATTCCATATCAGAAGTGAGAGGATACTTTGCTAAGGTAGAATTCGTGAGAACATCATAACATCATGAGGTATTTGTGGATCCACTAGCTAGGCCATATTGGCATAAGAAACCTATACGGGCAACGTAGTTGGAGACTAAAGGTTGTTACTAGGATTTTCTTGGGTAGCTACTTTGGCTACCAGACCGAACTCTACCTTAAAGTCCTCTTGGTGCTTAGTTGTTACCCCAACAAAAAGTCATAAATCATAGTCATTAATAGCATTAGGAAAGACAATAAAAGATATAAATATGCATCATAAAATAATCATAAGAGTAGCTCATTAACATGATGGATTCATAAGAATCCATGAATTGGTGAGAATGTCCTTTAACCTCTTTAACATGGGTGTGTGAAAATTACCTTTGACACTATAGATACTTGCTTGAAACATCATTCATAACCTTTCATAAGTCATTCATAAGCCTTGATAATCATTCATAAAATATTCATTGAAATACCTTAAAAATTCATGTTCATAGATCATTGAAAACATTCTTGAAAATATCATATGGCATGGGTTATTGAAATTCAACGTGAAATCATCCAATATAATGTGAATTATGCATAATTTTATCAATAATCATAAGATAAATTCTAATTTAGAAGACCCAATGCTATTTCATAAAAATCTAGGGCTTAGAAAAAGAATTTATTAAAAAGATTTGGAGAAAACCTTGGGACTCCGTGAATAAAAGGATCCATGGTTGAATTCCCACATACCTTAGACTTTAGAAGCTCTATATTGCACTTGAATTGGATACTTGAGTTTGAAACCCATGAATTTTCTTTGAAGAAAAAGATGAACCTTAGGAGAGAACTTTAAAGAGAGTATTTTGTAATTTCGATGTTAGGGTGAGAATGAGGGAGTTAAGAGGTTTATGGAAGTTAATAGAATATGATTAAAACAAAAACCATCCAAATACATTAATAAAATAATAGTGAAAACAATGAAAAAACCCTTGAACTTAACTGAGTCGAGCACCTGAAAGGAAGGGCACCCCAACTCGTGAAATAAACCATGGATCTTCGTCTTGAAGGTGAGCTTGACCTAGGGGAGGATACCACCATAGAGGGAAACATGGTCTGTGAAGGGCTCTGCAAATCGTGGACCCTGTCGTGGTCCTCAAAAGAACTTGGTGTCCTAGGGGATTTAGGTTCACGGATGGATTCACGATCCATGATATGCACCACAAGCCATAAGGCCTTGCGTAGAAGCTCTCCCTACTTTCTCTGTTTCCTTTCACTTATATGACCCTTCTCCACGAGCTGTGAAGATGAGTACGGCCCATGATGGGTCTCGTGTCCCTATCTGGTGCAAATTTGTGTGATTTCCATCTAGAACTGCATTTTTAGACTTTCCAACTTCCGAGGTCTTATAATATCTCCCCTTTGGAATAATTTATCCTCGAATAAGACTCAAACTAGCATGAATGGATTTGGGAAGAGATATATCAACCCAACATGAATACAAAACATATTGAAAATGCACAAAACATGGAATACTCAATCCCAAGATAAAACATGACTTTAAAACTTATTTTATGAATATGAATGCATATGAAAACATGAGAATGACTGAAACACATGTATTTGACGGAGTGAATCATGAAGGAACTCAATATCTCAACTAGGAATGGAAGAAAAAACATGAGGATATCGTGATCTCATATCAGATTCGGCTTCTCATGTAGCACCTTCACCCTTTTGGTTCCTCTATAACACCTTAACGGGAGCTATTTCCTTGTTCCTCAACCTTATATCTTGCCAGTCTAGAATCTAAACCGGAACCTCTTCATATGATAGACTCTGATTCAAACCAATGTTATCCAAAGGAACAATATATCTAGGATCACCCATAAACTTCCTCAATAAAGACACATGGAGCACTGGATGCACTAATGCCAACTCAGAAGGTAAATTCAACTCATTTTCCACCTTGTCAATTAGCCTCAAAATCTGATATGGACCCATATAATAGGGACTAAGCTTTCCTTTCTTGCCAAAATGTATCACACCTTTCATGGGTGAAATTTTCAAGTAAACCCAATCATTTACTTCAAATTCAAGTTCCCTTATTCTCACATCTGAATAGAATTTTTGTCGACTCTGAGAAGTTTTCAATATTTCTCTAACAAATCTAATCTTCCCATAGCCTCATGCACCAACTCAAGACCTATCAAGGTAACTTTGACAACTTCAAACCAACCAATAGGAGAGCTATACCTCCTACCATATAAGGCCTCAAATGCAACCATTTGAATGCTAGAAGGGTAACTATTATTCTAAGCAAACTCGATCAATAGCAGTGATCATCCAAATTTCCCTTAAAATCAATGACACAGGCTCTCAACATGTTCTCTTATGAGTTCACCTGGTACTAGAAGGGCTTTTGTTTTTGGAACAGACGACAGTATTTTGCTGACGCCTCGAATCAAGCTTTTATTGCGATAGGAGCTTTCCAAAGAAATAGCTTAGTACCTACATTAGCAGCGCTTGGGATGATTTTAAGAGCGGCCTATTCCCTTTGGCTATATAATCGTGCGGTTGATGGGAATTTAAAACCAGATAGGTTCCTAATTTTAAAGAAATTCTTGCCAAGATGATGGATTCTGCCGTATGTGCCTCTACATGAGCTTCGGGTAACCAAATATGAACTGGTACCATAGGCACTTTGATGGAGAAAGAGGCGTATCTGAATAGCATGCTAGCTTGACCATCGGTCTAAGGTTGGAAAGTTGTGCTAAGCTTAACTTGAGTATTAAGACCTTTTTGGAAAGTTCTCCAAAACTAAGATGTTAATTGAGTACCTCGATATAAAATGATAGACAATGGAATGCCATGAAGTTTAACCAATTCCCGGATATATAATCTAGCATAGTCCTCAGTTTAACAGGAAGTCTTAACAATAAAAAAATGAGCTGACTTAGTCATTTGATCAATAACCACCCAGATAGGACTTTCATTGCCCATTTGCCTATGAGTAGGAGGAAAACATGTAACGAAGTCCATATTTAAGGCTTCCTACTTCCAAGTAGAAATCTCAATATCTTGAGCTAAACCGCTAGGTTTTTGATACACAACTTTCACTTATGTTATTAGGACATTTTGCCACAAACTCCACAATATTCCTCTTCATGGCACTGCACTAATACACTTCCCTCAAATCTCGATACGTCTTTCTAGAACTCGAGTGAATAAAACTCCATAGAATATGAGCTTCAGACAATATCATTTCTCTCATGCCATAAACATCAAAAACACATAATCGGTCTTGATATCTCAATAAACCATCTCCCCCTTGGAAGAAAGCCTCAATGAGTTTTTCGATAACCATTTTCTTCAACTCAACCAAAGTAGGATTATTATCTTGCTTTTCCTTAACATCCACCATAAGAAATGATTCAGAACCATTTTGAACAATAGTACCACCATCCTAAGAATCTACCAATCGAACACCCAAATGAGCTAATCTATGGACATCACGAACTAACTCCTTCTTTGAATCCTAAAAATGGGAAACACTATTCATGAATAATCTACTAAGAGTGCTGACAACCACATTCGCTTTACCCAAATAATATAACACACTCATATTAGAGTCCTTCAATAACTCAAGCCACCTCATTTGTTGAAGATTCAAATCCTTTTAGTTGAACACATATTGCAAACTCTTATGGTCGGTGAATGCATCAACATGGACTCTATAAAGGTAGTTTCTCCAAATCTTCAAAGCAAATACCGCGGCCGCTAACTCCAAGTCATGAGTTGAATAATTCTTCTCATGCACCTTAAGTTGCCTACAAGCATAGGCTATCACTTTACCATTTTGCATCAACACATAACCATGACCAACCCTTGAAGAATCACAATAAGAAACAAAGCCATGAAACCTTCCAGCTAAGTCAATACCGGGGCGTAAGTAATCCTATCTTTCAACTCTTTGAATCTTTTCTCACATTCTTAGGACCATTGAAATTTTACCTCAATATGGGTCAAAGTAATCAAGGGAGATGCAATGGAAGATAAATCTTTCACAAACTATCTATAATAACTTGCTAATCCCAACAAACATCAAATATCAGAAGGAGACAATGGTTTAGGCTAATTCTTATCCGCTTTGGTTTTCTTAGAATTAACCAATTACCTTCACTGGAGACAATAAGACCAAGGAAAGAACCTTACGTCAACCAAAACTCACACTTGCTAAACTTAGCAAATAACTGATGATCCTTGAGGACTTGCAACACAATCCTCAAATGATCGGCATGCTCCTCTTCACTTTGAGAATAAATCAAAATATCATTAATCAACACAATGACGAACATATCTAAATATTGCTTGAACACCCTGTTCATTAAATCCATGAAAGATACATGAGCATTTGTTAGTTCGAAAGACATAACCAAGGATTCAAAGTGAGCATACCGAGTTCTAAACGACGTCTTCAAAATGTCACATTCCATTACTTAGAGTTGATGATAACCCGATTGAAGATCAATGTTTGAAAAGTAACTTGTTCCTTGATGTTGATCGAACAAGTCATTAATCCTTGGAATGAGATACTTATTCTTAATTTTGACCTTGTTCAATTACTGATAGTCAATACACATGCGAAGAGAACCATCCTTTTTTCTAACAAAGAAAATTGGAGCACCCCATGAAGAGATACTCGATCTAATGAAACCCTTATCTAACAAATCATTCTACTAATCCTTTAACTCTTTCAATTCCTCTGGAGCCATTTGGTAAGAAGAAATAGAGATAGTTTGGGTATCAAAGATCGATGCCAAAGTCTATTTCCCTTTTGGGAGGGATAGGTGGGAGATGATAAGGGAAGACTTCCAAAAACTCATTAACAACCAAAATTGACTCAGGAGTAAGAGCTTTGAAATTTGCATCTCTAACCCAGACTAGATGGTAGATACAACCCTTGGATATCATTTTTTGTGCTTTTAGGCATGAGATGAATTGACCTTTAAAAACGAAATTGCTATCTTTCCATTCTAGGAGTGGCTTATTAAGAATCTGAAACATGACCACACTGTTCCTACAACATATAGAGACAGAACATGCATGAGGCCTATTAATACGAAAAATCACATCAAAATCAGTCATATCAAGCTCTACAAGATCAACTGGGTAATTTTATGAAAATATGAAATTGGATAATTTTGATAGACTCTCTTAGCCACAACAAAATCACCAATAAATGTATAGACCATAAAAGGCTCTAGCATGATCTCAAGACTAATAATGAATTTTATAATAAGATAAGGAGTAACAAATGATAGAGTAGCACCCGAATATTTCAACATTCTAGTCACCACATTGGGCGAATCTTCTAACTCCTATTGATTTGAAAGGCAAAAATTTGTTTTTGCACTAACCACCACCTGAAGTAATACTATGCTGATTTGGACTGCCTATAGCCTGATTCTAAGCCTGGGGTCTAGCACCACTTCTAAAATCCTTTGCTTGATGAACTAGCTTTCCACACCTATAGCATGTATTCAATCCTTCTAAGGATTCTCTCTTGTGGTTTCTTCCGCACTTTTTGCATGGAGGGATGACTTGGCTATCTAGAGATCCTCCTTGAACCTTAGGGTTAGGCACCCTATCCTTGTCAAAATTTGGAGCCAGAGTGTTTGAAAGATTTTAGATGGAATACTTTTAATGAAACAGAGGACAGCTACCATTCCCGTACTTTCTACCACTATCAGTTCGAGCTCTCTTTGACTCCCTTCTAGACTTCTCTTTCAAATTCTCCTCCTCTATTTGTTCAGCATACTTTGAAACCTTAGTGAACTATAGGTAATACTCCCTCACACTTATATTACCTTGTAGAAAATTGATGAACTATTGCACCATAGCTTTCCTCAACTTCAAAGGAAAGAACCAGTCAAGGAAAGCACTTTTGAATTCCTCCCAATCAACGAGACCATCATCTCTACCCCTTTCATCTTTTCATTGATCATAATAAACTTATGCAATTCCATTAATTTTATAAGCCACTAAGTCCGCCATTTCCATCGGAATAATACCCATGATCCCAACAATCTTAGTAGTGCCTTAATTAATTCTTATGTCCACCTTAGATCGATAAAACTCGGGAGGGTTTGTATGGGTGAAGTCACAAATCCTGCTAGCCGTCGTACCCACATTTGGGTTTATAGAAACTACCACTTCCCTATTAGCTTAAATGGCTATGGCTTGGGAAAGAACTTAAAATACGACCCCAAGCTCAACATGAGGTACTTTCTCATTCAAAGGTTCATTTGCAGTTGTTTCTCCTTCTCAACATTCCTTTGGACTGGGATTCTTCATGGAGGCATATTTCTGTAATCGCAAAGGGAAAACGTTAGAGGAAGAAGTCTTAGAGTTCAACTCTATCACATGATAAGATCATGAAGGAAGTGAAGTTTTTCCTAAACATATCATAGCCTCCTATTCATAGATATGGCAAGCTTCACACTAATGAACAAGACTCTATGTGACATGGTATGTTAAACTCCCTAGTATAATTTAAATTATGCTCTGATACCAAATTTTTCTAGACTCTATGCATGACACGATGATTAGAATCTTGAAGGATCCTAACCAAGCCTCTTAGTATATCATATATAAGAATACATAAGGTACTTAAGAAATAAAGCTAAGACATAGTTGTGAAAATAAAGTCTCAATAAGAGTAGTCTCAATAGAGGAAAATAAGGCTCAAACTAGAAATGAAAATATAACATAGACTCCATGATATCCAATATGCCTCTACTAGTTTAGATGGGGGCGTAAGACAAGCGCCTAGCTCATCCAATATAAAAGAGGAAAAGTCATGATAGTCAATGGAAACATAATGTCTTGTCCTCGAATCATGAGGAATCACCAAAAATAGGAGTAATAAGATCTATCCACGAACAGGAGGATGAATGTGATCGTTGGACCCTATATTATGATACAATGTAGCAAAGAGTATACATTAGTACATGGAATGCACTAAGTATATGAGAATTATGCATGAACAATAAAAATGAGACATAATCAATATGAACATGGGATGCATGGCCGATCTCTTAAAACATGAGTAAAACCTTGAAAACTATTTAAACATCATAATGATGTGGTCAATGCATCAAAACATCATCATGATAACTTATACCTTTTTTATATACCTTGGTGTAGGATAGGACCTTTAACCGACATATAATACCATGAGAGCTATAACATTATATCCGATATAACTCACATATCGAGAAGAGATTGCCTACTTTACCAAGGTAGACTCTGTGAGAACATCATGACATCGTGAACTATATGTGGATCCACTATATAGACTATATTGGCAAAATAAATCTATTCAGACAACGTAGTTAGGGACTAAAGGTTGCTACTAGGATTTCCTTGGGTAGCTACTTTGTCTACCGGACTGAACCCTACCTTAAAGTCCTCTCAGTGCTTAGTCATTATCCCAACAAAAAAGTCATAAATCATAGTAATTAACATCATTAGAAAAGACAATAAAAGATATCAATCCTCATCATGAAGTAATCATAAGAGTAGCTCACTAACATGATTGAATCATAAGAATCCATGAATTGGTGAGAATGTAGTTTAACCTCTTTAATATGAGTGTGTGAAAATTACCTTTAAAACTATAGATACTTGTTTGGAACATCATTGAAATAATTCATAACCTTCCATGAGTCATTCATAAGCCTTGATAATCATTCATAAAATATTCATTGAAATCCATTAAAAATTCATGATCACAGATCATTGAAAACATAGTTGAAAATATCATATGGCATGGGTCATTGAAATTCAACTTGAAATCATCCAATATAATATGAATTATGCATAATTTGATCAATAATCATAAGATAAAATATAATTTAGAAGAACCAATGCTATTTCATAAAAAGCTAGGGCTTAGAAGAAGAATTTATAAAAGTGATTTGAAGAAAACCTTGGGACTCCGTGAATGAAAGGATCCATGGATGAATTCTTACATACCTTAGATTTTAGAAGACCTAAATTTCTCTTATTTTGGAGACTTTTTATCTTGAAACCCTTGAATTTGCCTTGAGGAATAAGATGAACCTTGGAAGAGAACTTTGGAGAGAGGATTTTTAATTTAGGTGTTATGGTGAGAATGAGGGAGTTAGGAGGATTTATGGTAGGTAATATAATATGATTTAACCCAAAAATTGTCTAAATAAATTAATAAAATAATAGGAAAAAGACCAAAATAACCCTTGAACTTAATTGAGTCGGACATCTGCACAGAAGGGCACCATGGCCCGTGAAGCTCACCATGGGTCGTGGTCCTAAAGGTGAGTTTGAACCGAGGAAGGTTGCCATCACGGAGGGCACCATGTTCTATAAAGGGATCCACAGACCGTGGACCCTATCGTTGTTCTCAAAAGAACTTTGGGTCATGGGGAATTTAGGTTCACAGATGTCTTCACGACCTATGATAAGCACCATGGGTGTAGAGCCCTCCATAGACCCCTCCTACTTCCCCTATTTCCTTCCACTTATACAACCCTTTTCCATGGGTCATGAAAATGAGTACAACCCATAATGTATCTCGTGGCCCTTATCTAGTTCAAATTTATGTGATTCCATTTAGAACTCTATTTTTCGACTTTCCAACTTTCGAGGTCTTACAACTAACTGAAGGGATAGTGTCTTTATACTATCATATCTAGATCAAACAATATGGTAGATACATCCCTTGGATACTAATATTCTGGACTTAAGATAAAAAAATAAATCTACCCTTAGACATTGCTGGACTACCCTTCTACTCTATGACTGGCTCATTAGGAATTTGAAATCTGACAACTTGAGTTCTACAATCAATGGAGGCATAACAAGCCTGAAACTAGTCTATGCCAAGGATGACATGAAAATCTACCATGTCTAACTCAAATAAGTTGGATGTGGTGTCTTTATAGTAGATAAAAACTATATAATATCTATAGACTCTTTTAGCTAGAATTGACTCACTAATAGGAGTCGAAATACTAAAGGGATCTAAAAGATGTTTGGGGTGGATCCCAAACGTCACAGCTGTATATGGAGTCATAAAGGAAAAAGTTGCACTTGGATCAAGGAAAGCATATACAACAAGAGAAATGACTTTAAGCATACTAGTGATGGCATTTGACGAGTTCTCGTGATCCTAGAACATAGCCATAGCATACAGATAGTTTGAACCTTGTCCTATCCCTAAAGTAGTACCTCTTTGGGATACTCTACTTAACGATGATGGTGATGATGATTGGGCCTTATTTCACCAATTACCCTACTTTTCCATTGGGCAATCCTTCAAAAAGTGACCCACCTGCCCATATTTGTATCAACTATTTAAACCAATAAGAAACTTTCCTGGATGGGGCCTACCACACTTACCACACTGTGAATATTAGGAAGACCCTTGACGCACACTACCTTGTGATTGAGAACCCTGAGCTCTGAAATTTTGAGGCCTCTAATCATTTCTATTTCTAGGTTCGGGAGCACTGGCAGATGATGGCACAAGTCATGATGACGTTTTTTGAAAAGATGGGCGATTTCCATTCCCGGTCCCTTGCTTTCCTGTCTCATGGTTCAATGTTTTAGTTCTTGTATTGTGAAACTCGTCCTTATCATTCAGCTTATCCTCCTCAACTTGCTGCACATGAATCATCAATCTAGCTATGTCTATATACCCAATCAGTATAGTTGCCTTAACCTCTTTGCTCGATAGATGGGGAGTCCCAATATAAAAAATCTCATACTACTCCTCATATCAGCTACCATTTAAGGAGCATAGTGGGACAGTTAAGTGAACTTCATGTTGTACTCCTGCACACTCATATAATCCTATTTAATCTTAAGGAACTCTCTTAACTTGGGTTCCTTTGGCTCTCGGGGAAAGAAACATCCAAGAAGGCATCTTCGATTATATGCTTGCTTAAGAGTGGTGCCTCCTCTCCTCTCGTCTTCTTCCACTAATCAAACTACACTCCTACAACACCCTTGAGCTGATATGTAACCAATTCAACATGTTCTACATCAGTAATATGAATAACCTAAAACACCTTTTGCAACTCATACCAGAAGTTTTCTGGATCCTCATGGAGTGCAGACCCAGTAAACTATAGTGGATTCATCCTTAAGAACTTGCAAACTCTTGAAGTATCTAGGACATCTTGTCGTCCTACTCCTTATCAGCCAACCTATGTTGTCATTGCATGAGTCAATATCTGGATTGCATTGCGAAATTCAACATTAGTGACTTCAGCCTGTGGTGGCTGTTCAATAAGAACAACTAGAACCCTTGGTCCTTTAGAAACTTGGAGCTCTTACTGGTTTCTATCTTGTCTAGAGGGACATCCTATGTTCCTAATTTACATGGGGCGTCCGATTGCTCTTCTTAGAGGCATGATCTATAAAAACACAAATTTATAAGAAGAAGATTTTATAGAGTTAAACTCTATCATATGAGCTGGAGTATGAAAGAAGAGAAACAATTACTAAAGTCTTGTAGCCTCCCCGTTATAAATCTGGCGCACTTCACACTGATAATGGGTACTCTACTAGACTTGGATTCATAGACATCCTATGACTCTTGAACTTTATGCTATGATACTAATTTTTTAACACCCCGAGTATACACCCTAGGGGTGATTGGCACTCAGAAACTATTGCTGATTCCCAAGCAAACCCTTGGTTTGGCTAACTACCAAGAGGAAGACTTTAACTTGATAATGATATTTCAAAGGCATCAAGCAACTTAGGTACTTAAAATAAATCTCATAATATGTCTAGAAACACCCCGAATATAAATAAATAAGTGTTTAAAAAAATCTCAAAAAATGGAAATAACTCCGTACTCTGTCTTTGAAGCTTGTAGATACTAGGATAGGTACCGGGACAGCACCAGGACTACCTCAAAGGAACTAATAGATAAAAATAAATAAACTAGAAGAGTTCATCCTAAAGTAAGGAGGTCTCACCAAAAGCTGATAGAAGATGATCCTTAACGATACGCCAATTGATTATCTCTAGTACCTGTGTCTACATCATAAAAAGATACAGCATCGAATGACGTCAGTACATAAAATGCACGATGTGTAATATAGAAGAATGAAACAAATAGTCTTAACTAAGATTTGAATGTAACTCAATAGTAAAAGACTGATATCATGTAGTGAAAAACCCATTTTATCTACTTAAGTAAAATATGCACAAAAATAACTTAAAACGATATAACATTACTTTCTGTAATCGACAGCCACCATTAAGAGCTTTGTGATGATACAATGTCTTGCCTATGTTGCCAGAGCTATTCCATACCTTGCTAGGATATGAAACAACCTTTAATTTATGGATCTATCTTATGTGCCTTCTCATAGGCAATGAGGACTCACCCGACTTTTGGTACGATCCTATCCCATGCTGACTACGTTGATATAGGACTAGAGTTATTTGAACTTTCTATCAACTCTATGCTCAATACTACTCCGAAAACATGCAATTGAATGCTATACTAAAACTATGAGTTTAAACTCAAAATGCTTCTCTTAGGTTTCTTTGAAACTTTAACTCTTACTGCTCAAGCTTCTTTGTCAAACTCATTCTCAAAATAAAATTTTAAATGCATTATTAATCAAATCATTTAGACTCGTGAATGATCATATTTCAAATTTAGTAAAATAAAAGACTTCTAAAAACTCAAACTCATGCTCAAACTCCTTCTCAAGTTAAGACAGGAAATACATCATTCTTTAATCTCAAAAGAATGTATAAAATTAAACAATGCAAATATTCAACTAGGATTTATGTGAATATAAACAAGAATGACAATTCAAGATCTAAAATCATGGAAATTATCAAAATATACTTATACATACAAAGAACTCAATACGGGATTACATAGATAACTCAAGAACTCAATTTGACGGGATTGAAACTCAAACTCAAACTTGATTGAATGAAGATGTAGGAAAAAAGGACAAATTTAGTCCAACGTTGTGATTAGCCTTATATACCTAGAATGATGATTATCTGAGTGAAACTTGAAGAACATGGTTAAAACTCTTGCACCCTAGATTTTCCCCTCTCCAATCCTTGCTCTCAAAATATTTTAAGTGTTGATGAGAGAAAAGCCTCGTTAGGTACTGATAAGGGACTTATTTTTATTCCCAAAATGTCATAGTTTTTTATGGGAAGGTGGAAAAAGACAAAATGACCCTCATTAAAAACTAACTTTGAGTTTCTACGGGCCCTTCTACAGACCATAGAGTCTTCTACGGACCTTAGAAGATTGGTCATAGAAACCAAGGTCCAAAAGTTAGGCATTCTGGAAATTGACTTTATGGGTCTATGACTACCCTTCTATGGGTCGTAGACCTTAAGACGAATCATAATGGTCTTTCGTAGGAATGCAAGGATCTTATGAGGGTTGGGTTCTATGAGTTGTCTTGCATCTCGTCAAAGTTCTTACGGGTTGTAGGAACCTGTGCATATTCCAAAAGCTACTGGAATTTGACACTAAGTTCTATGATTGACCCTATTGGTCATAAGATTTTATACAGATCATAGAATGGGTCTCATACTTAGAATTTTTCTAAGTTATGATGGGGTCTATAAGTCATCCCTATGACTCATGGAACTTTCTATGAGTCGTAGATGGAACTTGTGCCCCTATTGGAATATGAATTTCTCAAAGTTTTCTAGGACATTGTAATTGATACAAGTTAGAATAGTACGGGGTGTTATATTAGACCAGTACTCATATAGGCTGTGGACCCTAGTCATAGGAAGCTAGCACACTTAGGGGAGTTACTAGAATTTCAGGATGGGTCTACGAATCCCTTCTATGGGTTGTAAACCCTTCTACAAATCGTAGATCCTCATAAGACAAGCTATATTTCAAACAAATTCTTTTTGTAGGAACAATGAGAGAAGGGTCCATTAAGCAATTTTTAAGCATAGAAATGTGGACCACTAGATGAACAATAACTAATTCTAATGGTAGCTCTAACTCGTAAGCTACATTACCAATTCTCTTTCTCATCTAGTAGGCACCAAGTAATGGGGATATGCTTTTCTTTTTTCCCAAATCTCATAACACTCTTCATGGGTGTAACCTTCAGATATACCCAATCAATTACCTCAAATTGTAAGTTTCTTCACCTAACATCAGTGTAGGACTTTTGAAAACTTTGGTGGTTTTCAATCTCTCTTGGATGATCTTCACCTTTTTCATAGCCTGATGAATAGAGTCTGGCCCTATAAGCTCAGCTTCACCAACTTCGAACCAATCAATTGGTGATCTACATCTCTTTCCATAAAGGGCCTCAAAAGAGGCCATCTGAATACTTGTGATAACTATTATTGTATGCAATAGAGATAAGTGGTCATCCCAATTACCTTCAAAGACAATGATGCAAGCTCTCAACCTATTTTCAAGAGTCTGAATCATACTCTCTGCTTGACCATTTGTTTGAGGATGAAAAATGGTACTAAGATTTGGCTTCGATCCTAGACCTTTTTGAAATAACTTCCAAAACTAAGTAGTGAATTGAGCACCTCTATTTGAGATAGTGGATAAAGGGACTCCATGAAGCCTGTCTATCTCATGAATGTACAATCTAGCATAGTTCTTTGCTTAATCTATAGTCTTAACTGGTAAGAAGTGGGTTGATTTGGTCATTCTATCAATAATCACCCAAATCGTGTCATGCTATCGACGAGATTGTGCTAAGCCTGTAATAAAATTCATGTTGATCATCTTCTATTTACACTCTGGAAGCTCTATATTATGAGCCATACAACAAGGCCTTTGATGCTCAATTTTGACTTATTGACAGTTCGGGAATCTAGAAACAAAGTCTGCAATATCTCTTTTCTTGCCACTCCACCAATAGACTTCTTTCAAGACATGGTACATCTTGGAAGAAATTGGATGAATTAAATACCTGGAGCTATGGGCCTCTGCCATGGTTTTGTATCAGAGACCATCAACATCAGATCTGATAATCTATCTTGATATCTCAACATACCTTCTCCTCCTTGTCAAAAAGCTATCATTTTTTTTCTTTTGAACATCTTCCTTTAACTGGAGTAGGATGGATCTTGGTCTTGCTTTTCCTTTACTTTTACCACTAGTGAAGATTCAACCCCATTCTGAACATGACATCACATTTATTTGAGTCCACAGGGTGAACTCCCAAACGTGAAAGCCTACACACTTTCTTAGACAAATCCTTCCTTTTTTACTCCACATGAGCAGTAATACCCATGGAAAACTTGCTAAGAGAATCATTGACAACATTAGCTTTACTTGGGTTGTAGAGAATGCTCATATCATAGTCCTTGAGAAACTCAAGCCATATCCTCTACCTTAGGTTTTGCTCCTTTTGATTGAAGATGTATTGAAGACTCTTATGGTCAGTGAACACATCCACATGCACACCATAGAGATAGTGACACCATATTTTCAAAGCAAATACTACTGCTGCCATCCCAAGATCATGAGTTGGATAATACCTCTTGTGGGTCTTAAGCTGTCTGGAAGCACAAGCTATAACTTTACCTCTTTGCATCAAAACATAACCTAGTCCAACTTTGGACGTATCACAATAAATGATAAAACCATTTGTTCCCTTGGGTAAGGACAACACTAGAGCAGTAGTCAATCTAGTTTTCAACTCTTGAAATTTTTTCTCACAAGCTTTAGACGATTGGAACTTAATCTTTTGTTGAGTCAACTTAAACAATAGGGATGATATGTCCAAACCTTCTGCAATCACCATCCAAACCCAAGCCTTATGTCAGTCAGGGATGTGGGTCTGTTCCAGTTCTTTACTACCTCAATCTTTTGTGAATCAACTCGGATACCTTTGCCAGAAATACTATGGCCTAAGAATGCCACAAATGCAAGCAAAAAGTCACACTTAGATAATTTAGCATACAAATCACACTTAGATAATTTAGCATACAAATCCTTATCCTACAGAGTTTGGAGAACAATTCTGAGATGTTTGGCACGCTCCTCATCGTTTCTAGAATAGATTATAATGTTGTTGATAAAAACTATAATGAACATATAAAGATACTACTTAAATGCTCTGTTCATGAGGTCCATGAATACTGTAGGAGCATTATTCAAACCAAAAGACATAACAATGAACACATAATGACTATAACGGGCTCTGAAGGCTGTCTTTGGGATGTCATTTTCTCTCACTTTCAACTAATGATAGCCTAATTTCAGGTCTAGCTTAGAGAAATAACTGCACTTTGAAGTTGTTCAAACATGTCATCGATTTTGGGAAGAGGGTTCTTATTATTTATGGTAACTTTATTTAACTGATGATAGTCAATGCATATTTTAAGGGAACCATCTTTCTTTTGCACCAATAGGAAAAGAGCGCCCAAGGTGAGACACTCGTCCTAATAAATCCTTTATCAAGAATATCTTTCAACTTCTCGTTAATTCTTTTAACTTGGATAGAGCCATTCTATATGGCAGAATAAATGTTACACCCCACCCTTTTAAAACTCGAAATGTCTCATAAGTTCCTTGCACATTATCATGTGAGCCGGATACGCTACGACACTATCAAATGGCTCTTAGGAAGGGAGAATGTGATACCCCATAGTAGAGAAGGTTAGATATGAAATCATAAGAGTCCGGAAGGAATTGGAGGCCAAGTAATGGGTCGTAGAACTCGAGTTACCTACGTAAGCTACTAAATTGGAAGTCTTACATACTTAAGCTATTGGAGTACGTACCAATCTTACGTAGCATGGATTACACGGGTGCTTAAAATAAGACGAGATTACGAACCCACGGAGAAGAGGAGAAGATGACACATGGCAGCCTAAGAAGGCGACACGTGGCAGCACCTCAAACAGGCAGGTGACCCACCTGCTTGGGGTCAAGTAGGTGACCCACCTACTTGGGGGAGGTGGACCCCACTTCCACATGGCAGCACCCCAATGGCCGCATGTTTGAGGTGGCCCAATAAGGGCCTGACACGTGTCACCCTTAGGGGATGACACGTGTCACCTCCTATATATATGTGTATATGATTCTTAAGATGTTCATTATCCAAAAACAGCAGCCAACATAGAAAGAAAAACGTGAAAGAAGGAAATAGAGAGGCAGCCATCGTTGTTGAAGATTCAAGGTGAGTTTTTCAACTTTCTTCCGTGAATTAATTATATACGGTGTACCTTAAATACGTGGAGGTGTATATATATATATATTATGATGCCTACGGAACCATATTTTCAGTTTACACTTGGAAAAAAATAAGAGAAAGTCGAAGGAGAAGATGTTAAGAATTAATTAACCAACCCGTTTTTGGAAGGGAGAGTGATTAGTAATATTGGTATAACTTCTTGTGTACAGATTCTTTTCGAGTGATTTAATATGTTTTGGAAAGGTATTTCGTGTTTCTATAACTTTCATTCAGACTCCAAAATCCGGTTTTACTTGTATCAGCTCGAAAAATGGTGATGAAGTGTAGAGGAGGTACTGCTCACTTTTGGTTTTGGAAATTCTACACGGACAGCTGTAAGTCTTTTGGTCATATCGTTTTGTAAAAAATTGATGTAGGGATGATTCAAAATTTTTTGCGACCCTAAGACAGATTTCTATAACTTTCATGAAGGACGTAAATCCTTTTTCTCTCCATTACAACCTCGAAATGAACCGACAAGGTAAAACAGTAAGCTGTCCAGATTTTACATTTTGGATAGTTTTGACGAGTTTGACAAGTTTAACGTAAGGTAAGGCCTTTATCTTTAACTTTGAGCTTTATGATGTTGTTGTGGAGCATTTTACATGCCCTATAGGTGGCTGGAAGTGTGTAAATATTATTGGAACACTTGACGTTCGGAATAAACTAATTGGAGTCACTAGAAGTGAATTGTCATCGAAATAAAGTGTCGTTCTTGTGAGTTGCTCTGCAGGGGTGTGGCTTGTTGTTGCAGGTCCTGAATATGTCCTAATGTGGGTTAGGTTTCTTATGGTCGAAGCCACATGACCCCTCATTACGTATAATTAAAGGCGTCACAAAATAAAGGCTAGACGCCCTATTGAGATATCGTATTTTTGAATAAGTCGTTTGGAGTGTATGTTGTATATTGTTGGTATGAATTGCTGAAGGTTGTTGTTGTTGGTTAGCTGTAGGTCTTAGGGACCTAATTGGAAATTTGGATAGGGCATATTACATGGGAGGTGCTGCCCAATTTTCGTTAACGCCTTAACAAACTAAAGGACTAGTCGAGGAAACAACTAAGGAAATAGATTCCATTAACATTAAGGCGTAATCCAAGATGCTGGAAAGTTAAGAGTAGTTGATATTCGTATTACTTTCATATTGAATAGGTTCGGAAGACGACGAGATGAGCAGGATAAAGGGTAACTCCCAAAAGGTATGTAAAGCTTTCTTGTGGCATGTTTTGGTATAAGCACGTACAATTATCTTTCTTTCCTTTTGGCAAGTTTTAGCCTTAAGTGAATTGTATGCAGAATGTGGGAATAATTCCATTCCCAGAACTCCAGGTACGCCCCATAATCCCTAACTACAGTTAAGTGTTAATACCCCTACAAGGATTGAGTATTACCTGTTAAGGCTTCTACGTGCTAAAGAATAGTGTATGGGAAACTATCTTTCCCTTCTCTTGATATGTATTTGGTACGAAAGTGAGATTTGAATGCTATAGTGGCTCACCGAGCCCTATAATGGGCCGGGTATAAAATATGTGTATGAAGGTCATCTAAAACAAAGTACAGACTACATAAAGCTTATTCTCTTTCTTCTTTTGGGCATGTCTTTGTCTTAGTTGTAAGTTGAATATGATCTGAGCTCTAGGGTAACTCCATCCTCAAACATCTCTTATTTACTTCTGAAAATAGAACTCCTACAGTGGTCGAACTATTTCCCTGGAAACTTTTATATGTTAAAAAGGTAACAAATGTACAAGCTCCAAGTCTTACAGACTATTTGTTAACAAATTTTTCTGGTTCTATAAGCGATTTGGCTTTACTTTAGTACATGTCTAGGAGCCCCGAGATTATAATTGAGACAACCCATAATGGCATTTAGAGGACACTCGAGGTGACTACACCGTTACTCGGGTCCTCAAACAAAAGCTTAACTTTCTTATTCTGTCGAGTCTCTGATAATGATTTAGATTGCATATAGTTACTCACTACTCTACTCGTGTATATCATAACACTTCTTTCCTTGAGTCCCGGGCCAGGATATGTTCTCGTGCATATTTCACTGCATTATTCCCTGAGTCCCTCAATAGAGGGCCAGGATACGTGTATGGATATATGATGATGTGTTGTAATAAGGTGGTGATGGCACTGGGGCCATGATGGTTTTACAGAGATGATTCACCGGACCCCCGAAAGGGCCGGCTATGTGATATGACTCAAACATGCATGTTTTTGTAATTCACAAAGTACAGGTACAGGTTTCTGAATTGATATCTTATCCCCTGTCTCTCTATTTCAGATATGCTTCCGGTTGTATTATATTATGTTTTACATACGCAGTACATATATCGTACTGACCCCCTTTCTCGGGGGGCTGCGTTCATGCCCGCAGGTATAGATACAGATTTTGGGAGTCCGTCAGCTTAGGATTCCATGCAGCTCAGCTGGAAGAGGCTCCATTGTATCGGGGCCTAGTTTTTGATACTGTCCACTGATGTATAAAAATTGTTTTGTCCATTCAGGGGTACGGCGGGGGCCCTGTCCCGCCATATGTTGTTATTTATATGTTTAGAGGTCTGCAAACATGTATATGTGGGTTGTGTATGTCAATTTGATTCAGCTGGGTCTACATGATATATGATATATGTTATTATGTTATGGCAGCCTTGTCGGCTTGCGTGCCCTATCGTGTTGTGGTACAAACTAAAAGGGCTACAGGTTTATGAAAATGTTATCGCCCAGTGGGGCTCTGTTACATGATATTGTCTTATTTACGATTCAATGTGACCTTAGTTAATAGATATGTGTACGAGGGGTCCAGGTCGGACCCCAGTCGCGGCCTACGGGGTTGGGTCGTGATAGAAGTAGTATTAGAGCAGTTCGTCCTCGGAGTGTCTACAGACCGTGTCTAATAGAGTCTTGGTTATCGATATGTTGCGCGCCACATCTATAAACAGGAAGCTATAGGACATTTAGGATATTACTTTTCTTCTACATCTGAGATCGTGCTTTAGATCCGAGTCATAGGAAAATTCCTTATACTAACCTTGGATCTTAACGGAAGGACGACACTAACAGAAGGAAGTAATTGACGACATGGAAAGTTACAAAGCATGCAGGTAAGTAAAGTTAAGCCACGAAAGATATTCGTCGGGTAAGGTATTGAAGTAGAAGTATTATTGAAATGTAAAGTTGAAACCTGAAAGGAAAGCAGACAAAAAGTGCAACTGATGCAGTTTGAAGTTGGACATATGAGGTAAGTCCAGTATTTTTATATTATTGTTGATGTTGAAAGCCCTGTGTGGCTGCGATATGAGATGACATTGAAGGCCCTGGGCGGCTGTGATATGATATGTATATATATATGTTGGCCCTGTGAGGCATTGTTGGTATTTTCTGCATGCAGGTTTTGAGATAGTAAGAAGTGTAGAGGAAACTCTGCCAAAATTTTCCCAGAACAGGGAAAAGGGAATAAAACGTACCTTTATAACATGTCTTGGAAATTGATACCGAGTACCCGTATTATGCTAAAGTAAAGTTGTAAGAGGTACCCTTCATGTCGTCAATAAGGGGCACCCTTTTCACTCGAAGAGTTTTATTTCGGAGGAACAAAGGCTTATTTAAGTACTAAAGTTCAGATTACGATATCTCCAACCGTATTTGTATTGTAGGAATATACACAGAGGGCTCAGAATGAAGGATAAGATGTCCCGCGAATGAGTTTCACTCTTTTGAAAAAAAAATAATACCAGGCCCTCAACTCCTAATTGTAAATTAGATGAATTGTTCATAACTCGAGGATAAACTCAGAAGGAGACCAGGTAGGTCAAGTACTAAAAAAAGTACTGTGATGTTTAAGATGTTTTGATTTCTCCCAACAATGATTGAAGAATGATTTACGATAACAGTTTATAGTTCTCCACTGGCTAATTGGGGAAAGAGCTTCGAACAAAATCACCACAAAGAGATGTCAGGAACTGAATACGAATACGAACAAAAAGGGGGATATGTAAGTATAAGTTGAACAGTGTGATACAAGTATGCAAAGATAAAGTGAGATCGCTAGTAAGGCGCACTTAGTATGCGTCGACTAAGTTAAAAGCCTGTGTTGGGAATGCAGTAAGAGCATGGAGCTTAAGATCCAAAAACAATGATACGTGTACACCACGTCACCCCAAAATTAGTGGAACCCTCAAGGGACATGGATGGCAAACTTAAGGAATAAATGGCGCAACTCCTATTCGCCCCAAGAAGCACATGATATAGGTTGGGATAAAGCTACTACTCCAAGAAAACCTTATCGTCAGAATATTAGCACTGCCTAGTTGGAATTGAAACGACTACAAGTACAAACAAAGGAAAGTATAAGTACCCTCTAAAGGGGGGAAGTTAATGAGAAAATTGCAAAAGTAAGATGAAGGCAATTGATATTAGAATATATTTGAGATGGGCATCTAAACATTAAAAAGATATCTTGCCAAACCAAGTTAAAAAGGTCTAGAGGCCGCCAATAATTTGATGGAAGCCAGAATGCTACATAAGGTAGCGTTAAGAAGTTTGTGACGAGACCCTGAACAATATAACACTAGAAGGCGGCTGCGTATAAAACAGAAGAACGTACCAATGAAAAGATATCGAATAATTCAAGAGACACTACGAAGGATAATAATAGCATGCTAGACCAAAAGCCAAAACGTTGGTTATAGAATTAGGCGCAAATAATGTTGTGATAGATAAATAACCAAAGAAAAAGGAATAGAAAGCCTCCTGTGGTAGAAAATGAGGAGAACACAAAGTGAATAGAGGATGGTGGAGCTAAGGGTCTACGCCGATACTGGAGGCAAGATAACAGACAAAAGGATAGGGCAGAACATAAAGACTCGCCAGACAACGCTGAGGTAAATCTGGAGCTAAGCCGAGTGCTCCACACATTATGGCAAGGATTACAATGAAATGCGACATGAAGACTTCCCAGGAAGGTCACCCATCCCAATATTACTCTCGCCTCAGCACGCTTAACTTCAAAATTCTGATGGAACTTAATACGTTAGTGCTGGTATGATCACGCGAGATGGAAGAATCTGAACTAGCAACGGAGAAACGATATGAGATTATGTACCTAGAGTATTATAAGATACGTTAAGGCAATTCTAACAAGGACTTAAGCAAAACAAGAAGGATTAGCTAATTGCTAACTGATGACACACTTGAGTGCCACAGTTCTTCAACATAGAACCAGTTAATGAGAGGAAAACCACAAAATGACTATATGGGCCAGTGGGCGAGGGAATTTCGACACCACTGAGTAGCTAACTATGAGGGCAAAAAAAAAGTATAACCCAAAAGGTAAGGGTACCAGCTGATATAATTTACGAATGATATGAAACAGTGCCCAAGGTCGAAAATTTCACAATATGACCGGGACTACAAGACTCACTTCGAACTCTAGCGCCAGATGAATCTGGAGGGAATGTTACTTGTGGATTAACTATATTAGTCCCTGCCTCTTCAATTAAAGGTTACCTACTCTGCCGAGAAGGTGTAAAATTGTAGAATAAAACAGTGGTAGAACCTTACGGAGTCCCCATAGCTATTATACCAGGCAAAGAAGCTCAAGTTGTGATTAACTATTGACAGATGCAGAGATGGGTTAAGTCAAACTATCGAGATGGATCTGATACTATGGATGAAGTAAGACATGGCCACGAGTGACCAAAGATCTTCCCCGACATCGAATATAGAATAAGGGAGAAGAAGGACCCAAAAGAATAAAGTGCCAGTTAAAGTTCTGAAGAAAGTCGAGAAAAACTATACTAAGCTAGGGATTCCTGAATTATCCACGTCATTATGCACCCATTTTATACTCGGTAAGAGTAGGGTGCTATATGAGTTGTTGTGATTAGGATAATGAATCAGCCCATTTGCTTCCAATCAAGAGCACCTATGCCGCTAGAACTAGGTGAAGTTATATGATAAGGAAGTAGTAAGGTTCTGTGAGGTCTCCTCATCTAATATCCAAATAAAGGGACTTCAATTATAATTAACGCCTTGAGATCAGTCCAAGAAGAGGTCAGGAGCACAGACAGGTCTTAGTACCGCATTTCTCCCTCGAGCTACTAAACAGACTGAACACACTATTAGACGCTAGAAGATATGCCACAAGCCGGGAGATTAACTTCGAAGGTAGACGGAATGATTATCCATCACTTATCAAGTTGCCTACAATAATAATTACTACTCTAGTATTCCAATGGCCTCGACATGATTAAGTAAGCTATTGACTAAAAGCCCAGAGTCGGCAGGAATGACATACAGATAATCGACGTCGACATACAGAGTTCAAGTTGATGATTGGATGTTCATCATAGGGTCACCTAGAAAAGGAACTTGACCCAGAATATGTTAGACGGTATCAAGTTACTCATAAGGTGGGCAACGTGGCTGGTAAGTTAAGCTTACCACCTCAGTTGGAAACTATACGCCCAGTCCATTAGATACTAACGAGTCACCCAGGGTATATTCCATAAATGAGGTCCAGTAGATGGAATCCTATGAGGAAAATCCTACCACCATCCTGGATCGACAAACTGGAAGATTGTAGACTAAAGACGTATCTTCCGTCAAGTTACGGTGGAAAAACCAAAACCAGAAAGAGGATGATCAGGGAACTGAAGAGAATATGGAATACAAGTATTTGCACCTATAACCGATGTCTACAGGTAACTCCAACTCTTGAGCACTCGTATGTTAATAATATAGATGGGAATATATGTGATAGCATAAAGGAAAGGAACCCCTCTATAATTTATATAAAGTCTTACAGAAGGTTGCATTTAACATTCGGGGATGAATGTTCTAAAGGGGGGAAGAATGTTACACCCCACCCTTTTTAAACTCGAAATGTCTCATAAGTTCCTTGCACATTATCATGTGAGACGGATACGCTACGACACTATCAAATGGCTCTTAGGAAGGGAGAATGTGATACCCCATAGTAGAGAAGGTTAGATATGAAATCATAAGAGTCCGGAAGGAATTGGAGGCCAAGTAATGGGTCGTAGAACTCGAGTTACCTACGTAAGCTACTAAATTGGAAGTCTTACATACTTAAGCTATTGGAGTACGTACCAATCTTACGTAGCATGGATTACACGGGTGCTTAAAATAAGACGAGATTACGAACCCACGGAGAAGAGGAGAAGATGACACATGGCAGCCTAAGAAGGCGACACGTGGCAGCACCTCAAACAGGCAGGTGACCCACCTGCTTGGGGTCAAGTAGGTGACCCACCTACTTGGGGGAGGTGTACCCCACTTCCACATGGCAGCACCCCAATGGCCGCATGTTTGAGGTGGCCCAATAAGGGCCTGACACGTGTCACCCTTAGGGGATGACACGTGTCACCTCCTATATATATGTGTATATGATTCTTAAGATGTTCATTATCCAAAAACAGCAGCCAACATAGAAAGAAAAACGTGAAAGAAGGAAATAGAGAGGCAGCCATCGTTGTTGAAGATTCAAGGTGAGTTTTTCAACTTTCTTCCGTGAATTAATTATATACGGTGTACCTTAAATACGTGGAGGTGTATATATATATATATTATGATGCCTACGGAACCATATTTTCAGTTTACACTTGGAAAAAAATAAGAGAAAGTCGAAGGAGAAGATGTTAAGAATTAATTAACCAACCCGTTTTTGGAAGGGAGAGTGATTAGTAATATTGGTATAACTTCTTGTGTACAGATTCTTTTCGAGTGATTTAATATGTTTTGGAAAGGTATTTCGTGGTTCTATAACTTTCATTCAGACTCCAAAATCCGGTTTTACTTGTATCAGCTCGAAAAATGGTGATAAGTGTAGAGGAGGTACTGCTCACTTTTGGTTTTGGAAATTCTACACGGACAGCTGTAAGTCTTTTGGTCATATCGTTTTGTAAAAAATTGATGTAGGGATGATTCGAAATTTTTTACGACCCTAAGACAGATGTATATAACTTTCATGAAGGACGTAAATCCTTTTTCCCTCCATTACAACCTCGAAATGAACCGACAAGGTAAAACAGTAAGCTGTCCAGATTTTACATTTTGGATAGTTTTGACGAGTTTGACAAGTTTAACGTAAGGTAAGGCCTTTATCTTTAACTTTGAGATTTATGATGTTGTTGTGGAGAATTTTACATGCCCTATAGGTGGCTGGAAGTGTGTAAATATCATTGGAACACTTGACGTTCGGAATAAACTAATTGGAGTCACTAGAAGTGAATTGTCATCGAAATAAAGTGTCGTTCTTGTGAGTTGCTCTGCAGGGGTGTGGCTTGTTGTTGCAGGTCCTGAATATGTCCTAATGTGGGTTAGGGTGATTCTGGTCGAAGCCACATGACCCTTCGTTACGTATAATTAAAGGCGTCACAAAATAAAGGCTAGACGCCCTATTGAGATATCGTTTTTTTGAATAAGTCGTTTGGAGTGTATGTTGTATATTGTTGGTATGAATTGCTGAAGGTTGTTGTTATTGGTTAGCTTTAGGTCTTAGGTACCTAATTGGAAATTTGGATAGGGCACATTAGAGGGGAGGTGCTGCCCAATTTTCGTTAACGCCTTAACAAACTAAAGGACTAGTCGAGGAAACAACTAAGGAAATAGATTCCATTAACATTAAGGCGTAATCCAAGATGCTGGAAAGTTAAGAGTAGTTGATATTCGTATTACTTTCATATTGAATAGGTTCGGAAGACGACGAGACGAGCAGGATAAAGGGTAACTCCCAAAAGGTATGTAAAGCTTTCTTGTGGCATGTTTTTGTATAAGCACGTACAATTATCTTTCTTTCCTTTTGGCAAGTTTTAGCCTTAAGTGAATTGTATATGGAATGTGGGAATAATTCCATTCCCAGAATTCCAGGTACGCCCCATAATCCCTAACTACAGTTAAGTGTTAATACCCCTACAAGGATTGAGTATTACCTGTTAAGGCTTCTACGTGCTAAAGAATAGTGTATGGGAAACTATCTTTCCCTTCTCTTGATATGTATTTGGTACGAAAGTGAGATTTGAATGCCATAGTGGCTCACCGAGCCCTATAATGGGCCGGGTATGAAATATGTGTATGAAGGTCATCTAAAACAAAGTACAGACTACATAAAGCTTATTCTCTTTCTTCTTTTGGGCATGTCTTTGTCTTAGTTGTAAGTTGAATATGATCTGAGCTCTGGGGTAACTCCATCTTCAAACTTCTCTTATTTACTTCTGAATATAGAACTCCTACAGTAGTCGAACTATTTCCCTGGAAACTTTTATATGTTAAAAAGATAACAAATGTACAGGCTCCAAGTCTTACAGACTATTTGTTAACAAATGTGTCTGGTTCCATAAGCGATTTGGCTTTACTTTAGTACATATCTAGGAGCCCCGAGATTATAATTGAGACAACCTATAATGGCATTTAGAGGACACTCGAGATGAATACACCGTTACTCGGGTCCTCAAACAAAAGCTTAACTTTCTTATTCTATCGAGTCTCTGATAATGATTTAAATTGCATATAGTTACTCACTACTCTACTCGTGTATATCGTAACACTTCTTTCCTTGAGTCCCGGGCCAGGATATGTTCTCGTGCACATTTCACTGCATTATTCCCTGAGTCCCTCAATAGAGGGCCAGGATACGTGTATGGATATATGATGATGTGTTGTAATAAGGTGGTGATGGCACTGGGGCCATGATGGTTTTACAGAGATGATTCACCGGACCCCCAAAAGGGCCGGCTATGTGATATGACTCGAACATGCATGTTTTTGTAATTCACAAAGTACAGGTACAGGTTTCTGAATTGATATCTTATCCCCTGTCTCTCTATTTCAGATATGCTTCCGGTTGTATTATATTATGTTTTACATACTCAGTACATATATCGTACTGACCCCCTTTCTCAGGGGGCTGCATTCATGCCCGCAGGTACAGATACAGATTTTGGGAGTCCGTCAGCTTAGGATTCCATGCAGCTCAGCTGGAAGAGGCTCCATTGTATCGGGGCCTAGTTTTTGATACTGTCCACTGATGTATAAAAATTGTTTTGTCTATTCAGGGGTACGGCGGGGGCCCTATCCCGCCATATGTTGTTATTTATATGTTTAGAGGTCTGCAGACATTTATATGTGGGTTGTGTATGTCAATTTGATTCAGTTGGGTCTACATGATATATGATATATGTTATTATGTTATGGCAGCCTTGTTGACTTGCGTGCCCTATCGTATTGTGGTACAAATGAAAAGGGTTATAGGTTTATGAAAATGTTATCGCCCAGTGGGGCTCTGTTATATGATATTGTCTTATTTACGATTCAATGTGACCTTAGTTAATAGATATGTGTACGGGTGGTCCAGGTCGGACCCCAGTCGCGGCCTACGGGGTTGGGTCGTGACAATAAAATAGGCTGAGTACTACGAATAACATCTATTTTAAAGTTGATCTCATTTTGGGGAGGAACTCCAGGTGGATCATCGGGAAAAACTTCTAAAAACTTATTTATAATATGAACTGATTGAAGGATTAGTGTCTCCACACTATTATCTTTAACTCAAACAATTTGGTAGATACACCTGTTAAAAACTAACTTTCTTTTCTAAAGGTATAAAATGAATCTACTCTTAGGCACTGCTGGACTACCCTTCCACTCAATAAGTGGCTTATTTGGGAACTAAAATTCTACAAATCGAGTTCTATAATAGAGTGTAGTATAACAAGTATAAACATAGCCCATACCTAAATGACATCAAAATCTACCATATCCAACTCAACTAAGTTGGTTGTGGTGTCTTTATGATAAATGAAAATTA
The DNA here is from genome assembly GCF_947179165.1 of Solanum dulcamara. Lineage (NCBI taxonomy): Eukaryota > Viridiplantae > Streptophyta > Magnoliopsida > Solanales > Solanaceae > Solanum > Solanum dulcamara. The sequence goes on from NC_077242.1 coordinate 18,204,931, forward strand.
TTAATATCTATAGACTCTTTTTTCTTGAATAGACTCACCAACAGAAGAAGAAACACTGAAGGACTCTAAAGGACGCTTGGGATGGATTCAAACTTCACGGCTATATATGGATTCATAAAGGATGGAGTTGCACCCAAATCAAGTAAGGCATAAAAATCGAAATAAAGAAATTTAAGAATACTAGTGGTGACTTCTGGAATTTTTCCTGAACATTGCGACTTGATATGGCATACAGATCATTTGAACCTCTGCCTACCCCTGAGGTAGTACCCTTTTGGGCAACTATACCGATGATGATGCTGCTACTGAAGATTGGGAATTATTGTCCCCATTACCTTGTCTTTCCAATGAGAAGTCTTTCAAACAGTGACCCATCTAACCACACTTGTAGAAATCACTAGTTCCATCACCACACTATCTAAAATAAAGTCTACCATACTTACCATAAGGTGGCTTACGTGAAGAACCTTGGGTAACACTTCCTTGAGACTGAGAGCCTTGAGCTTTGAAGTTTTAATTACTCTGCGACCTCTGATCATTCCTATTTTTTGATGCTAGTGCAATTGATAGTGATGGTGCATAGCCAGAAGACCTTCTCTGAAAGAATGATTGGTTTCTATTACCACTTTTCTAATGATTAGACTTATTCCCTGCAGACTTTTTTTTCTTATGATAGGCTCCTCCCTATCTTTATTCTTATCCTCCTCAACATGTTGTACTTACAACATGAGTCTAGAGGTGTCAATGTCAGAAATCAGTAAGACAGTCTTGCACTCTTTCTTTACATGTTTGCCTAGCCCAGAGATAAACTTTCTCAACTTTGATCTCACATCAGGGACCATCTCTGGAGCATACCTGGATAACTGGATGAACTTAAGTCTGTATTCTTTTATTGTCAACCTCTCTTATTTAAGATTCATGAACTCTTCTATCTTTTATTCTTTATTTCTCGGGGAAAGAAGTGGTCTAGGAATACACTATTAAACTTATCCCAAATAGTAGGCTTAGCATTCTCATCACGATTCTCCTCCCACTGGTTGTACCAAACATTGGCCATATCCTTGAGTTGATAATAAACAAGCTCAAACCCCTCGATCTCAGTATCATACATGGACTTGAGAATTTTACATATCTTATTGATAAAATTCTGGGGATATTCTTCAACCTTGGACCTAGTGAAGACTGGTGGGTTCATCCTCAAGAAGTCTGTACTACTCATAATAGTTGAAGGCTCTTGGGAGCTAGAGCTTGTGACCGAAGTTCTTTGATAGCCTGACTAGGCAACTATTAGCTGAGTGATAATAGATAGCTCCTCTAAAGTCCACCTTAGAAGTAGGAAAAGGCTGAGTAACGGGTGTATGTAGAACCTCTTGATCTTCATTGTCACTCCCTTGGTCAGCTATTCGAGCCCTATTCCTTGTCTGGATTTCCAATGATGGAGGCATGGTAGACGGTGGGATCTTAGTGCTGGCGACGTTCCACCAACAGATGGTTCATTTTAGAGGCATAATCTAAAAGTGTTTAAACGCATTAGTTAGAAGAAGCTTTGATGGAGTTAAAATCAATCGCTTGAATTTAGAGCATGGAAAAAGTGATACAATTTTTATTGTCATGTAGCCTCCCCATTATAGGTGTGGTGCACTTTACACCTATAAGGAGGATGCTACTTGACACAGCTTCATATATAGCCTAGGATCTTGAACTCTGTACTCTGATACCAAGTTGTCACATCCCGAGTCTACACCCTAGGCGTGGTTGGCACTCAAAAATCATTGGTGGACCTATGCAAACCCTTTTCCTAGCTAACTACTCAATGGAAGACTCAACTCCGATATTATAGATTAGAAATATGGTCATGCAAAGTGTGAGAATATAGCTCCTCAAATATAATTACAAAATACTACTAAACATAGGTTTCGGGATAGGCCCATGGCTAGCTCAAAGGATTAATAAATAAAGAATAGCTGAACTAAAAGAAGTCCATCCAAAAGAAAGAAGGTCTCACCAAGAGTTAGATGAATATGATCTTCAATGATGCGCCTGTTGAAAATCTCTAACACTGATATCTATATCATAAAATAATACAACATCAAAAGATGTCAGTATATAGAATGTAAGATATGTAAAATAGCTGAAAAGAAACATACTCACTGAATACTAAACTGGAATGAATACAGGAAATATCTGACTAAAACTAAATCATAAATGTGTAATGAAAAACTTCACAACATTACAATAAGGTAAGATAATAAGTGCAACTCAAAACAATATAGTATTTTATCTTATTGGGGAGTTTCTCTAACCGGCAACCATCACTATAAGCCTCATAATGATTGTGATGCTCACTTTTCCAGAGCTGTCCATTACCTTTCTAGGATAAAGGATGCAAACTCAACTTATGGATTCATATAAAATTCCATATTAGGGACTAAAGTGAGGATTCATTCGAACAAATGGCACAATCCTATCCTATGTTAGCTACGTAGTTTATGGGCTTTGAGTTGTCTAAACTCTTACCCAAATCAGTGCTCAATACTTGTCCCAAGAACATACAATAACTCTCATATATTCAGGTAAGTGAAAATACTCAAAATACATCTCATTTAGTCTCATTGGACTTTACTTTGTTAAGCTCAAACTCTTCTCAACTCTTGGTGTTCTCTCTTTTTAAAATTAGAAAGAATTTAGGACCACTCGTTTCCCGTCAAACTCTTTCTCAAAATATCATTTATACTTAATATTCTAACTCATTTAGTCTTATAAAAACATGCATAAAATCAGAAATATATAGCTTCATGAACTCAGGTAATAAATGCACTTGGAACCCTCATGTTCCCTCAAAACTCATCTTCTTCTCAAACATGAAAATATGCTATGTTTATCTTAAAATAATAGATAATAATATGTAATGTAATAACTCATTTAGGGTTCATGTCAAACTAGGCATGAACATCATTCAAGAATGAAAATTTACATGAATAATTATAATCTTACTGAACATATATAGGTCTCAATAATAGGAATCATAGCACATTCAAAAACTCAAGAAAATTAGGATTGGAAGTCAAAATTGAATTCATACTAAGTGAATTGATATGTGGGCATGACAACAAACTCAATCCAACACTATGATTAGCCTTATATATCTGGAAGAGCGATATTCATGGCGAAACTCAAAAAATTCTATGAATACGCTTGAACCATAGCCTTTTCTCCTCTCCAATCCTTCCTCTAAGTCTTTGAAGTGTTAATGAGGAAAAATGATTGTAGGGTAGTAATAAGGGACTCAACTTAGTCCCAAAGAGTCAAGGTTTTAACTTTAAATGGGTTGGAAAAGATGAAAACACCCTTCAATAAAAGTTGACTGGGTAGGTACCTCTCACGAACCTTAGGAGTTTCTACGGTCCGTAGGAGCCCACTCATAGAAATTGGATGCCTAATTTTATGCTCACCAAAAATTTCAAGGTTGGGTCTATGGACACCTTCCATGGGTCATAGAACTTTCTACGGGTCATTAACCCTCATACTGGTTGTATACCTTTGTCATAGATAGTTAATACACTTAGAGGAGCTGCTGGAATTATAGGGTGGGTCTACAAGTCCCTTCTATGCTTTGTAGATCTTTCTACGAATGTAAACCTTGCTTGTCCTACATGCTAAAGTTCTGAGTCTCCAAACCCTCTCTATGAGCCTCACCTATAGTCCGTAGGAACTTCTATTAGTTATAAATGACACTCATACGAAGAGTTAAAAGAGATAAATTTCTCTAAGTGTGGGACTGACCTACGAACCTCACCTATGACCCACTACTCCTTCTATAGTTCATAGGTTCTTGGTCATGGATCACAGGTCTGAAAAGTCCTGCCCAGTTTCTTCTGGGCTATTCTATGGGGTCTAATACAGGATACATTGGGATGTTACATGCGATTTACCCAAAAGTCCTCAAAAGAACCTCTCTAAGATTAGGATCAAGGGAGAGGAGGGATTTTAAGAAGGTCAAAATCCACGAATTTCAGGCTTACATTTATGTAAATCCACCCACACAGAGCTAGAAGCTTGGGTTAAGAGTTCTTCAATAGTTGTTTGGAGTCAAGATAGGCTATGATTAACGAAGTAGTTACACCTACATCTAATTCATAATATTCTTGTAAATTGACAAAAGACTTCATGCCTAGACCTTCAAACACAAAGTTTGGATGGTTACCAATATTGTCTAATGCCATTGGGGTGAGGGATTATCGAGTAGATAATGCTTGTACTATAACAGTTGTTGGATGTTGATTTCATGGGTGATAACCTATGGGTAATTTAATTAAGAGATGGAATTTTTTTGGAAGGGGTGCTAATTCATAATAATAGGAAAGGTAATTCTTGAAAACACGTGTATGCCTATGTTAAGGGTCTAGTCCTTGGATATCGATATAAATGTGCATCTCTATAGATATATGTATGTATTGAATGTCGATATGTAATGAATGTTCAGAAAATAAGGGAGTGAATATGAAATAATGACACCAAGTTGATAATCCCAAGTAATGAACCAATTTAATTTACTTGTGGATTTAAGTATCGTTGTGTCATTGTGATTTTGATTGTGTATACTGTTTGTGATAGCTGGTTCGCTCGGGTACCATACCTGGTAAGGAATAACCTCGGTTGGCATGTAGACCACACATGATATATAATATCTCTTGACTAGCTCGTAAACAACACCTATACATATTTTTTGATTTGCTCAAGTATCTTTTCTCGGGTAGCACTCATGGTAATTGTTTAAATTCTTATTGGTTCCTTGAGCTAAAAAGGTTGTTCTAATGATGTGTTGGTCTATCAGTGATGGGTTATTGTATTTAAATACTGGAATAGTTCTTATATGGACCAAAATTTACCTGTTGGTCCATCAGTGACCGAGTTATTGTGTTTAATGGTTGACTTGGACTGATCATGTCTGTTAAAGTGATGTAGAAGATATCTGATCAAGTTAGTTTTGGGAATCCTTATAGAGGTATAAATGTTAGGATTGGGAAGCCCTAGTTGTATTAAAAGGTAGACTTAGTGTAAGATCTAGAAGTTGGAAAGTCAGAAAATGAGGAACAAAGGATGAAATCCTAGAAAAATGCAGATTTTGGCACCAAGTGATGGCCACAAAGGCAATCACGGGCCGTAGTCCTCACCATACCTCATGGTGAGCCACTGTGGTGGTAACCATGAAATCAGACCTATAGAAAAGGGACCATGATAAGGGACCACTGACCATGGTAAGCATCACGGACTGCGATGCCCTGTGTGGCGACCCCTCCCCTGAGACCTTAGAACATGATCTTAAGGCAAGGACCATGCCTCACTACCATGGGTCGTATAGCCTTTCACTGACCATGGTGGGCTCTATATTAGTTGCTACTGCAAACCACCTTGTAGGTCTTATGCCATGTTCAATGTTCACGGACCATAGTAACCTCCACAGACGTGAAGGTCTTCATGGAGGAACTGCTGAAACTTCCCCTGAAAACCCAAAGTTTCAAGTCTAAAGTCTACCCCCACAGAAGAACACCACGGACCATGGTGTCTTTTACGGGTTGTGGTGGGTCTCGTAGTGGTCAACCTTTCCACTTTTCTTTTCAAAATTTCAAGTTCAGCTTCACGGATAGGACCACAGACCTTGGTGCACTTCACGATCTGTGGTGATGGCCAATTATGGGTCCCGTATTCAACTTTAATGCAGATTATTCTAGTATTTTCCCTATACGTCATTAATGAATGTGGATGAATTTTGGGACTAAGTTCATTCCCATTAACTACCCTAAAATATTCTATCTCTCTCATTCTCTCCATAACTCCCAAAATCCATAGTGTTTTCTCTCGAGTCTTCTCTCAAGGTTTTCTTCTCTCTCAAACAAATTCAAAAGGGTTGTTCAAGGTAAAATTTTCAATCTCTACAATCTAGGGCTAATCAAGGTTAAGGTATGTGGGACTTCATCCATGGGTACCTTTCACCCATGAAATCCCAAAGATTTCTTCTCAATTTCTAGTGAAATTTCTTCAATTAAAAGTTATAATTTCATGATTTGTATTGGATCTTCTTAATTACAATATATTTCAATATTATTAGTCTAATTATACATAGTTCACATCATATTGCATGATTTCAAATTGAATTTCAATGGCCCATGCTATATGGTAGTTTCAAGTATGATTTATCATATATGATCATGATTTTCAAGTTATATTTTATGAAAGCTTTATGCTATAAATTAAAGATGTTTTATGTAAAGAAGTTTATGAATGATGATTCTATGATGTTTCATGCAAAGTTAAAGATAGGGAAAGTTAAGTCCCTAAACATGTTTATGATCAAAGATATGTAATAATGGAAGGTCTACATCCATATTGCATGAGTTATATGATAGATGAGATAATCCTATGATTTTACTATGATGATGCTAAATAAGTTATTTTATGATTTTTTGTACAGATGGATTTATAGGTAGTTACTATCTTTCCCTATGATGTCTATTATCATGTTTTATGAGTTCCATTGGGATATTGATTAAGCACCGAAAGGACTTTTAGGTAGGGTTTGATCCGGTAATGTAGTTAGTTACATAAGGGAATCCTAGTAGAAACCTTTAGTCCCAAACTACATTGCCCACGTAGGTTTATCTTTTCCAATACAACAAAGCTAGTGGATCCACATAGCCCAGTTAAAAGAATTACTTATGGAATATTCCTTGGCAAGGTAGCCTCTCCTATCTTAATGCAGGAATCATCAAAAATCCATGTATTAGCTTGCATGGTCTTATATGTCGGTTAAAGGTCCTATCCCATACTCTTTCAGTTGAGGTATGTTTTCTTATGATTAAAAATGGGTTTATCTAGGTTTTAGAAGGAAGTGCACACACAACCCAGGTAATTGAATTATGATGATTTAGTATCAGATCCTAGGTTATCAGTCTCTTAGTACAAGAGCAATTGTTAAATAGAGTCATCAAAATTAGTATGTTGACGTCCATATTTAATCTTCAGAGAACTATGAAGCATTCTAGGAAATTTTTTCTCTACTTTCTCTCTTTTTGTGTGGTTTGTCACTTCTGGTATAGATTGAGTCAAATTGGTGGTATCTCCTCATTCTAATTGGTATCTCAATAAGGTAAATTGAATGTCGTTGTCACATTTGAAGAGACAAAAGTAAGGGAAGTTGGAATTGAAAAGGTTACAATTGGTATCTGACCTTAGAGGCAATGTAAAGACATGGATGATCGACTAGTGATCATCCATGAGGCAAATTAAAATGAAAGACTATGACTTGATTCGATGATAAATATTGCTGATTTTAATTATATGCATGGTATTGCCTAATTTAATGCAAATATGTGAAGTGTACATTTTTGAGTTTTTGTGAGATTGTAGACAGGAAAAAAGTCATAACTTGATTATGTGTAATGATTTAGTAATAACTTTCTCTGTTATTAAGTGAACATTTTGTGTTAAAGATGGTATGAACTTATCATTGGTAATGATGGTAAGGTTTAACACCCCATACTATTCTAACATAGATTTTTCCAAGAACCAGAATCTGAAAATTTTGAAATGAAAAAGTAGGGACCAAGTTTGCATCATGGAAGAAAATTTTTGTTGGAATTGAATTCAGGGACCAGATTCGTGTCGCGGACCTTGGAGGCAAATTTTTCCCTTTGCCATCTTTAATGAGGGACAAACTTCTCTTTTGTCCACCTTTCACAAACATAATCCGCTACTTTTCGGGACAAAAATTCACCCTTTATCAGTACCCAAAGGGGTTTTTACCTCATTAAACACCCAAACTTTGGACAACAAGAACTAAAGAGAACACGAGAAGCTAGGGTTCAAGTATTTCAAGCCTACTCTTCAATTTTTGCTTAGCAAATCTTTATTCTAGGAATGTAAGGCTACTCATAACATGGATTGAATTCGTCCACATGCCCTACATCTTCATTGAGTCGAGTTGAGTGACTTTCGAGATTCCATGAATTGAGTTCTTGAGTTATCTATAATTTTTATTGAGCTTTTATACATAAATTCATATGTATTGATGATATCTTTGAGTTGAGTATTTGAGGTATGCATTCATGTCTTCATTCATATGAACCCTAATTGAGATTTAATTTTCATATTATGCATTGATGGAGATTTTAAAATATGATTAGTGATCATTTTTTAATGAGAATGAGTTGAATTTGTAGAGTCTCATAACTACCATTTCGCACATGAAAGAGTGGAGAATTAATACATGTTCTTTTAAAGAATATATTTGAGAATGGTTTGAGTCTGAGAAGTTCTTAAACTTTTATTATTTTGGACATGAGTATTTTGAGTATAAATGATTGTTGAGATAGAGTTTTGAGAAGGTATGAATGAGTTTGAAAGCATTTTTTAAAAGAAAGATTTGATTATTGAGATGAGGTTGAGTTTGATGAGAGTTCAATCCAACTTGATGAGAGTTCTATCAGACTATATGGGCATGTGAGCATATTGAATATTGGGAGTAGTATTGAGCACCTAGTTGGATAAGAGTAAATAATAACTCAAACCCATAAACTACGTAGCCAGCGTAGGATAGAGGATATGCCTCTCTAGTACCCAAAAGAGGACTTTTATTGATTAAGTATCCAATGAGGTTAATCTTTCCTTACCCTGGCAAAGTATTGGATGACTGTGATAATGATAGCATAAAATGTAGTATAATCACTAGCTAATAAGTGATTGTTATCGGTTAGAGAATATAACATTCCTCAAAATACTCACAAATATTTTTAAAATACCTTGGGAATAGGACTCTTGTGTAACATAATATCCTTATCTTTTTTGGCAAATTCGAGTTCGAAATATCAATCAGGGGGTCAAAACCTACGAGAAAATGGTCTCAGAGAATTTTTAGGATCCGTATATCAAAAGATAATTTTTTCAAGAATTGCACAAAATATGAGGGTGCCCCCGCAAGTGTACGTCACGGACTTGCTCCCCCGTAGTGCAATTTTACCCAAAATCTGGCCAAAAATCATTAATTCCTGGTGAATTAGGCATAAAACGCATGCAAGAAATGCGATTTACCCTTTGTATATAAAGTGCATGTGCCAAATGCGTTTTACTTGTTCTCAAATTCAGATTTTTGTGGGGGTACTTTAGACCTTTTCCAAATTGTTAGTTAATGAATTTGGACATTTTTAGGGCCTAATTCATCTCTATAAACTAACCTACACCTCTAAGTTTATTCATTCTTCTACAATTCACCCACTCAAATAGTTCTCTCTACAAAAGGCTCTCGAGGACTCAATTGAAGACCTCCAATAAATTCACTCAAGCTCTCAATCAAAACTCTCAAATTTTTTCAAATTCTTTTGTCTTGTCACTAAAGGTATGTGGGTATTTGATCCTAGGGTACTTTCACCCATGGTGCCCAACACATTCTCTACTTTTTCAATCAATTAAAATGTGTATTCTTATGAGTTTTATGATTCCTATTCCAATTTAGTGAATTATGATTCTAGTTATGATTATGAATCTATTTTAATAGAAGTTGATGATTATTGCATGGAATTGAAGAGTTTTATTTTATGAATTTTATTACATTTATCTTTAGGGTTCATGATATGAATTATGTGTATTTTCAAATATGCATTCAGTTGAAATTAATTTCTTGAATTATGTATGTGTTGATATAAAGTATATGATCATGCATGTTTTTAAGTTAATCTCATGATTTCCAAGTCAATTGATTATGCATTTAATTTTTCACGATATTTTCAAGTATAAGCTATGATTATGAATTTCAAGTGATTTCAATAAAAGCTTTATGGATGCTTTTCAAGGCTTATGAATGACTCATGAAAAGTTATGACTGATGATTCAAAGATATTTTAAGCAAGTTAATGATGGGGTGAGATAAGGCCCTAAAGATGTTTATGAATGGTCTACACTCACATTACATGAGATAAAGTTAAGGAGCTATTCTATGATTATGTTCTTATGAAAAGTGGAGGGGTAGTAGATATGGATCCTCCCACATGATGTTGACTTTATGTCTTATGGTTTTTTTTCTATTCTATTGAGAGTTTACCTAGTACCGAGTAAAAGCAAGAGACCCATAGAAAGATCCCATTGTCCCATAACTGCGTGCCACCATAGGATAAAGGATCACCCATAGAAGAGGCTTGATTTCTTTGAGAGTCACACGTAGTTGAGGCTCGATCCTTCATGTAGATTAGTGGGTCCACTTAGGCATATATGAGTCTACCTTTGCAAGTAGTCTCCCCCTTTCATTCTAATATATGGGTAAACATTGGTACTTCATGCTATACCTCACATAGTTTATGTCGGTTAACGGTTGCTCTCACATAGGTAAAAAGGTCCCTCTCTCAATGTTTAAGGTATTTCTTACTATGGCTAATATGTCTCTCACAAAGTAAAATATATTTCTCTTACTCATGGTTTTTCGACTCTCGATATGATTTAAGATCCTTACCACTACTTAATAATTTATAAGCTATTTTATGGTTTTCCACTATGACTTATGACTATCCATGATTTGTACAAGTTCTCCTTTTAAGATTGCATTATGGTTTTAAATGGCATTAGCCTTACTCATGATTCACTATTTCGTATAAATAGTTTACTTATCATGTGTTCTAACCTTGATCATTACATCATTGATTTTATATTATAAATTGTATTACCTACATACTTAGTACATTCAAACATACTAATGCATATTTTTTGCCTACATTATATCACATTGTAGAGATATACTATCCATCCTCTTCCCGTGGCTAGTTGGTGTTTCATTGAAGATTAGTGTGGTGAATCCTCATGCTTCAAGGGCTACCCGAGTTATTCTTTCATTTATTGTTGGTTTTAGACTATGATGATGTTTAAAGACTATTATATGTTTTGTCATTACTTTCTTTGAGGGTGAACTAGGAACATGTCCTAGTCCCCGCCTATGTAGTCATATAGAGGTATCTTGGGCATATGTATAAAGAGTATATATTGTCTCGATTCTCTCTAGCTATGCTTTGTCTCCTTGAAATTTTATGAGTTTCTGATTATTGTTTACCTTAGGTATGCTTATGATATGCCAAGAGGCTTGGTTGGGGTTTCTTCGGGAATCCTAATCGTCATGTCACATCTAGGCCCTAATTTGGGTTGTGATAGAGAAACTCCCCAAAATTTTATGGTTTGATTTGGTTGAGATTGTATATTATTGAGTCTATTTTCAAAGCACTTCTTATTTTTAAAATGCATGCTTATTGAGTTAAATCAATTTCATAGTTGAGTCCTTTGAGTTGAGTTGCGTGATGTTGAGTATGGTTGATCATATTTCCTTCTAGCTATTTTACATACTCGTACATTCTATGTACTGACGTCATTTGATCTGCATTATTTCATGATGCAGATGCAATACAAGTTCTAGAGATCATCAACAAATGCTCTGTTGAAGATTCATTTCCTTCCTGATAGTAGTGAGACCTCCTTACTTTCGGAGAAATCATATTTATTTCATTTATTTCTTTGAGTAGTTCCTTTTGAGGTAGCAATGGTCTTGTATCGGCACCTTCTTGATGGTTGATATAGGCTTCATAGATATACACTGACTAGATTGGAATTGATGTTCCTTCTCAAAACTATTATTTATGAGATTGAGTTGACTTTTAAGATTGCTTATTTAAAACTATTCTTTCATTAAGTATTGATTAGTTAGCCCACTTGAGTGTGTTCTTTGAGTTATTTTAAGTTTTTCACTGAGTAATTGAATGATTAATCGAACTAAGTGGTTTCACTTTGGGCCAGCAATAGTGTCCAACTGTTAGCCACGCCTAGTGTACCCTTTCAGGTCGTGACATAAGGAAAAGGAATAAATAGTAACCATGTAAAACTCCAATTTCAAGATGGTCAGGCCTTTCTGGGAACCATGAGAAGAGCTATTCTAATTAATAAGGAAAATGTGATGTGATGAGCAATTTTATGGTAGTTGCGTGGCTGATTTTATGTTAAAAATGATGCAAAACTCTTATTGTGCATTTTCTGGGTTTGCTATTAGGATATGCGTTTCTAGGTTTGGTCTTGGGATTATATTTAAGACTATTATGCGATTTCAAGGGATGTTATGGATAATAAGCATTGACAAATGATGGAACTTTTTAGGAAAATCGTAATAGCTATATTGACCTCATAGGGGCCGTATAACGGGATTGACCCGCTAAACGCTCCCACTATGGCAGGAATATTCCTGGTATAGTGGCAGTTGTTGTAGTGGCGTGACTTCCACTATAAAAAGTAGGGTAGGACAAAATCTCTACCCTATTTCCCCTATTTTCCTTTTCATTCCTAGGGCATTCAAAATTACTTTTCCAGTTTAGACCAAGGCACAACTGGTAGAACTAGATAAAACAAACAACCTTAGCATTTATATGTGGTAAATAAGTTAAAAGGAGCATTCATGTACCATCAAATCAAGAAAAAGAAAAAAAATCATCATTTGTTATATGTCTAATCGGGGCAAACCCAAATTAGTAGTAAATGAATAACATAGCAATAGGGGAGAAGGGGGGGGGGGAGGAGTCCTAACACCATCTAAGGCTGGATTCTCTAACCATACCTCATTCAGGAAGGGAATCCCTTAAAGTCCTCTAGGGTATGCCCGGGGAGATCCTACTCAATGGCGACGCAACAGAACATGGCCTTGATGGTCTTCAGCATCCTAGCCAACAAGAAGTCTTGAATGATGTTGTTCCTCCTCTCCCTAGTCAGCTCGTTGGGGAGTGTTGCATACTTGTATGTAGAGGGAGATGTGACAGTAGCTGCAATAGTGGCGGCTCCCATCGACCTATGGACAACATCTAATCATCCTCCAAGTGGCTGTTGGAGAATGGGTGCTGTGATTGGGAAGGAGGGGTGTCACGATCTAAAATCGGGTGTGATGGCACTAGTTTTATCCCACCAAGAAAAGTCAGCCTAAACCCAACAGATAAGGAAAATAATGCGAAAATAATTAAAGATATGAGATATAAAAATGGGAAAGACTCAAATAATCATAAAGAACTCCCAAAATTTGATTGTCACATATACAAGCCACTAGTAAATATGGAATAAAAAATAAATACAAGTCTCAAATGTTTTGCATCTCAAATAGAATATAGCATAATTAAAGGGACAAGGAAGATTGTCGAGTGAAAAGGAAATGACTCAAACTCATGAACCAAGCTTGGAAACTACATAAGTGTAGAAGAAAGGAGTGACCAAACGACACTGTCTAAGCAACCCAACTAATAAAAATAGGTAAATATAACAGAATACAGGAAGTCCTTTCATCCCAACAGAACCTCTATAGCTACAATTTGCAAAGAAATTAGCTCAATCTAGAGTGCACAATACACAGTTCAAATAAGTTCCACGATCAAAGTTAAGTGATCACAAGACATAAATCACCAGTACCACATGGATTAGTCATAAGAATCAATACACCACACATAAATATGCAAGGATGTTCATACACAATCAATAGTCGACCATCAATTACATTCGCCTGAAATGACCTCGGCATCACACTCTCGCAGAAAATGACCTCAGCGTCACATTTTTGCCAAAAATGACCTCAACATCACTCTCATCAAAAATGACCTCGACATCACACACTCTCGCTGGAAATGTCCTCCGCATAGCACATGTCCAACTCATCACAGTGTTCAAGAACAAAAATGCAATTTGCCATGTTCACACAATAATGATGAAATGAAAAATTAGTGAAATTCACAAACACAATAAAACTATCAAGCATTTCATCAAATACACATCAATATCAAATTCGAGGCAATTCACACTTTTGAATCACAAGGTTAGCACATATTGCCCTTTTGTTAACCCTGTCTATTAATTTAGGATGATGAATTTGAGAAAATATCCCATAACCTCATTCCCATTACTCCCTAACGCATATAAGAAAGAAGATTCGAGAATTCTACAAGATATATGGAGTTTCAAAAGTTCACTTATCTTAATCAAATCATGAACAATCAACCATCAAAGTCTTCCCCTTCTAAATAGTATCTGAAATACCATAATCTTATCAAATAATAATTCACAATAAGATTTCGGAACAAATGACACCAAATTCACAAAATTAGGACAAAAGGGTCAAAATGGCTAAAACTTCTGATTCCAAAAATGAGGTTAAAATCTGAAAATTTATGCAGGAAAGTGTTCCCCAAAGTATTTGGAAACCATTGGTGAAAACAATCTCAAAAAGGAGCTGTATACAACTCATAATCACAATTTTTGTAAAACTCAAGTTCTTGGATAAACCTCCCATAATTTAGAGTATAAAATCATGAATTATAGGCCAAAATAAAGATAGAATTAATGGGTAATGGAGATTAAAGGTCAAAGTAACTTACCCAATCATTTTGTTTGAAAACCCTCAAGAAATCACCTCTATCGAGCTCTAAAAGTCAAAAATGGAGGAAAATGGCTAATTCTTGACTTTTGGGAATGGTTCACTGTTCAAGAATAAACTGCTCTTCATGATCGCAACACCCAACCATGCGATCACGATGAGTCACTATGGTCAACTCATTAATTAACCATCGTGATCACGTTAGGTACCCGATCACAACTCACAAAAACTCACCCTTCGCGATCGCAGAACATTCTTTGAAATCATGAAGCACAAAAAATAGCACCTTCGTGATCTCAAGTAGCATCATCCTCATCATCATCATCATCCTCGTCCGAACATACCACCTCTTGCTGTAAGACTCTGAAAGTTAAAAAGTCCTAAAACGAGGTTCAAAAGATGAATCCCCAGAAAACTCATCTTTTTGGTACCAAGTGATGACCACGAAGGCCATCACCGGCCGTATTCCTCACCATCGCCCATGGTGAGCCACCGTGGTTAAAGTCCTAACACTCAGAATTCTATAGGAAAGGGTCCACGATAAGGACCATGGTCCCTAGTGAGCACCACGAGCCATGGTGCCCTTCATGGTGGAAACCCTCCCTAAGATCCTTGTTCATTCCTCTAGTATGCACGACCACTATGGGCCTTATTGTCCATAATTCACCATGGTGGTTCTTGTGGTGGTAGCCCTTGCAAAGGCTCTTTTCTATAAGCTTAGTCCCCCAATATATCCCCTCCACCAAGAGCCGTATTGCCCTTCACAGAATGTGCTGGGTCTAGTGGTGGGCACCCCTTGCTTAGACCCCTCCTTTTTGAAGATTTCCATCATCACGACCCACAATACGGTTCGTAGTGACCTTCAGGGTCGTGGTGTCGAATTCAGTTTTTAAGTAGAGGTATTTTATTCATTCCCTATATATCATTAATGAATGTGGATGATTTTGGGACTATGTTCTCACCTATTAACTACCCTAAGCTCTTCTAACCCTCTCATTATCTCCTAAAACACTCCAAATAAAAATCATCTTTCTAAAAGTGTGCTCCTCTAAGTCTTCTTCTTGTCCAAGCAATTTCCAATGATTTCTTCCAGGTCAAACTTCAATTCACTTCAATAGGATTCTTAAAGGTCAAGGTATGTGAGACTTTATCTATGGATACCTTTCACCCACAGAATCCCAAAGCTTTCTCTCCAGTTTCTTTATGATTTTTTCAATCAAAAAGCCCTAATTTCATGATTTATATTGGGTCTTCTTAATTATTATATATTTCAATGCTATTATCCTTCTTATGTATAATTCACACATATTGCATGATTTTAAGATGAATTTCAATGATTCATGATATATGCTAATTTCAATTATGATTGATGAGTTATGATCATGATTTTCAAGTTATATTTAATAAAAGCTTTATTAAATGATCTTCAAGGTTTATGAATAATTTATGAAAAGTTTTTATTGATGATTCTATGATGTTTCAAGCAAGCTTGATAGGGTGACCTAAGACCCTAATGATATTTTATGACAAGGATTCATAATTATGGAACAAGTTTATGAAGTATGATTATAAAAAACTTATGATTTCTGACAAGTATGATTTATGATTATAACATAACATGTAATCCGTGGGATGTTGACTTAGAACCAAGAGGAATTTGAGGTGGGGGCTCGACCTATGCCTTAGTAGTAACCTCTAGTTCCTTAAACTACGTTGCTACTATAGGTTTGCCAATATAGCCTAGCTAGTGGATTCATATATAGCTCATGCTTATGTTCATGTTAGATGGAGTCTACCTTGGTGAGTAACTGTCACGACCCGACCTAGGGCCTAATCGTAACATGGCGATCGAAACCCCAAAGGGGCTCCAACCACGCCTCTTGTACATATCATAAGCATACATAAGGTAAAGTAAAAGCAAAAATATCATAAGAGAGTCTAATCCATGAATAGAAAATGAAAAATGTCACATGATAATATAGACTCGAAATATTTATCCAACTAGAAGCCTCTACTCATTAACATGGTCGGGGGCTAAGACATGTCCCTAGCTCACCCTCCAAATAAAACATAACATAAGTCTTTGAAAACAATAAGCAACTCGATGACTAGTCCCCGATAGATGAGGAATCACCACATACACCGCCGGATAGGAAAGCTTAATTAGCCACGTGGATGAATATGTTATTCAACCTCAACCCCTATATTATGAGACAATGTAGGCTAAAAGTATGCATTAGTATGTTGGAATGTACTAAGTATGAGGGCATGACATGAAATATGAATCATAAGATATAATGATCAAGATATACGTTATAAAAAGGTTAAGTAAAGTCATGAAGAATACCGTGATGATCAAAGCATTAAAAGGACATAGTTAAAGATCATAAAGTGCCATAATAGTCATTAAACATATATGGGATAGGAACCATAACCGAAATTAATAATATGCAAGCTATAACATAGAATCTCATTGTCTCCCCATACAACAAAGAAAAGGGAAATCTACTTGCCAATGTAGACTCTATCCTGCTAGGAAGGTCATACATACGATATATGTGGATCAACTAGGTAGGCCAAAAAGGGCAATCCTACGGTGGCACGTAATTATGGGACAAAAGACTTTATTTAAGGAACCTATATTTCAATCCCCCACCTCAAGTCCAAATTTGGTGCTAAGTCAAATCCCACGAAATACATACATAGCATAGAAATAGTAATGAACATATACTATAGTCATGATCATATGTTTGAAATCATAGAGTAGCTCATTTTCATAAAATAAATGCAATGTGGGTATTGTCCTCCACATTACAAATCATGCATACATAATTCATATCATTAGGACGTAAGTCACATTTTCCCTAATTTGCACGAAGAAAGCATAATTTGAAACATACTTAAAAATCACACTTGAATGGTCATGCTTGAAAGTACATTCATGTAATGGAGGAGTAATTCATGCTTCGTTGAGAGGTTAAATCATAAATTATATATAATTCATGTACTTAGAAGAGTAGTTGATGAGAATTAAGGATCAACAAAATAAAACAAAAGAATTTTATTACATACATTGCATTTGGTGAATGCATTTTATAGAAAACTGGGCGATGGAGCTATAGTGGCGCGTCGCGCCAAGGTGTAAAATATTGGGCCCTCTGCAGGTGCTATAGTGCCGCATTGCACCAAAGGGGAAACTACAAAGAAACATTCCTGGCGCGATAGTGGTGTGCCGCCCCAGCGTTTTCCAGCAAATTCCAGGTTTTTCATCATTTTTCATGAGTTTTTATCCCTATATTGAGATTCTAAATCCTAATTAATAATATAAAGAATATATATATGAAGAAACTACCAATTCCAAGCAATTAACAATCAATTTATACCAAAAATAGATTTGAATTCACAAAATACACCATAGCTCATGTAATTGAAATTGAAATTAAGAATATTCAATGTTTTAATTGAAAATAATGGAAGATTTAAGAAATGCTATGGGCTTCATAGGTGAAAGGTACCCATGGATGAATCCCACATACCTTGAATAGAAATTTTTAAGAAACCTTGAAGAAGAAGTTGAAGATCAATGGAAAATTTAAGAAGATTCTTGCTAGGTCTTCAATGGAGATCTAGAGAGCCTTTTTTTATAGGGAGAAAATTTTTAGGATGGGTGATTAGTGAATGAATAAGGAAAAATCAAGAGCTTTGGAAATTAAATACATTAGGAACCTATCCCAAAAACCGTCTAGATTTATCCCCCCTAAAAAAATAGGGAAAAGACTGTTTTGACCTCAATGAAAATCTCCCTTAACCCACCATTGGATTCACCAAGGCTAATTATTTATTTATTATGTCATACTCTATTTTTCTCACACCCGGTATATTACAATATCTCCCCCTTGGGAACATTCGTCCTCGAATGAGATTCTACTAATATATGAAGGACATGTAAAAAGGACTAACAACCCAACATGAATATGAGGACACTTGAAAATGCATAAAACATGTAAAGTTCATACTTAACATAATAGATAGTCTTTGAGAAAAAAAATCATTTTCACGAATCATGCATGCATATGAATGACATATGGAACTGAAACGTATTAGTTCTTAGAGGATTTGAGTATAAATGTATAAGTAGCTTAGGATGAATCGGAAGGAAAGAGGTAAGGATATCATTTCCTCATGTGTGCTTTCACCTCCCATATAGCGCTTTTGACTTCATGATTTCACCATAAGACTTTAACTGATGCAACCTCTTTGTTCCTTAATGTTTTCACTTGACGGTCCAAAATTTCAATTGGGATCTCCTCGTAAGTCAAATTCTCTTCAATACTCACCTTCTCCATTGGCAAACTAGAATTTGGATCACCCACAAACTTCATCAACATTGACACATGAAATACTGGATGAACCAAAGCCAACTCAAGTGGAAAGTCTAACTCATATGCCACTTTACCAATACGCTTCATTATTCTATAGGGTCCTACATATCTAGGACTCAACTTTCCTTTCTTACCAAACCGCATTACCCCTTTCATACGTGAAAGCTTCAAAACACCATATCATCTACATCAAATTCAACTTCTGTCCTCCTAGTGTCTGAATAGGACTTTTGATGACTTTGAGCCATCTTTAATCTTTCTGTTATGAGCCTTACTTTCTCCATTGCATCAACTACCAAATCTGGACCAATCAATTCTATCTCACCTACTTCTAACCACCCTACAAAGACCTACATCTTCTCCCATACAAGGCTTCAAAAAAAGTCATTTTAATGCTAGAGTGATAACTATTATTGTAGGAAAACTCAATCAATGGAAAATGCTTATCCCAGCTACCTTTAAGATCAATCACACACACCCTCAATATATCCTCCAAAGTTTGAATCGTTCTTTCGGCTTGTCCATCAGTTTGAGGATGGAAAGCAGTACTTAGCTTGACTCTAGTATCAAGACATTTATGAAATGACTTCCAAAAATGTGAATTGAATTGAGTACCTCTATCTGATATAATCGGCAAAGAAACACCATGAAGTTTCATAAGTTCACGAATGTACAACTTATCATAGTCTTCGGCACCATAAGAAGTCTTAACCGGTAGAAAATATGCCGATTTAGTCATTCGATCTACAACAACCCAAATAGAATTATGTTGTCTTTTTGTACAAGGCAAACTCGTGACAAAGTCCATGTTCCCATCTTCCCACTTCCAAGTAGGGATTTCAATATCTTGAGCTAGACCTCCCAGTCTTTTGATGTTCAACTTTCACTTATTGACAATTAGGACACTTAGCCATGAACTCCGCTATGTCCTTGTTTATGACATTCCACCAATATACTTCCCTCAAATCACGATACATTTTGGTAGATCCCGGATGAATTAAATATCGAGAACTATGAGCCTCATTCAATATCAACTCTCTTAGTCCATCAATATTTGGAACACACAAACAACCTTGGTAACGTAATACCCCATCTCCCCTTAGGGAGAAAGACTCAATGACTTTTTTAGCAACTGACTTTTTCAATTCAACCAAAATTGGATCATTGTGTTATTTGGCCTTAACGTCTGTCGCAAGAGATGATTCCGAACCATTATGTATAAGAACGCCTACATCATTGGAATCAACCAAACACACACCTAAACGTGGCAATCTATGGACCTTTTTAACTAATTCCCTCTTACCTTCCTTAACATGTGCAACACTATTCATAGGCAGCTGACCAAGAACATCGGCTACAATATTTGCCTTACCCGGATGGTATAGTACGCTCATGTCATAGTCCTTTAAGAGTTCAAGCCACGTTCTTTGCCTAAAGTTCAAGTCCCTTTGGATAAACACATATTGCAAGATTTTGGTGGTTGGTAAACACATCAACATGCACCCTATAAAGATAATAGCACTAGCTTTTCAAAGAAAATACAAGCACCGCAAGTTCAAGATCATGGATTGGATAGTTCCTTTTATGCACTTTAAGTTGCCTAGAGGCATAGGCTATAAATTTACCATGCTGCATCAAGACACACCCCAGACCAACACGTGAAGCGTCACAATAAACAACAAACCCATCCGAATCTTCGGGCAATGTTAAAATAGGAGCCGACGTGAGACGATCCTTCCATATTTGAATAATCTTCTCACATTCATCCGACCATTGAAATTTTTCATTCTTTTGTGTCAATTTAGTTAAAGGCAAGGCAATATATGCAAACCCTTCAATGAACCTTCTATAGTATCCGGCTAAGCCTAAAAAGCCTCTAATGTACAAAGGAGATAATGATCTAGGCCAATTCTTAACCGCCTCCATTTTCTTTGGATTTACTTTAATCCCATCACCGGACACCACATGGCTAAGAAATGCAACTTCCCTTAGCCAAAATTCACACTTGATAAATTTAGCAAATAATTGTTTTTCTCTCAATATTTGCAACACAATCCTCAAGTGACCCATATGATCTTCCTCATTTCGAGAATAAATCAAGATGTCATCAATGAACACCACTAAAAACATGTCTAAGTATGGCTTAAAAATATGATTCATCAAGTCCATGAATATAGTGGGAGCATTAGTCAAGCCAAATGGCATTACTACAAATTCAAAATGATCATACATTGTTCGAAAAGCCATTTTGGAAAATCACACTCCCTTACCCGCAATTGATGATAATTGGAATGGAGGTCAATCTTAGAAAAGTAGCTTGCTCCTTGTAATTGATCAAACAAGTCATCTATCCTTGGAATTTGATATTTTTTCTTTATGGTGACCTTATTCAATTGCTAGTAGTCTATATACATTCAGAGTGGCCCATTTTTCTCTCTAAATAATAACACGGGTGCACCACATGGTAAAATGCTTGGTCTTATAAAACCCTTATCCAACAAATCCTTCAATTGCTCTTTCAACTCCTTAAGTTCCACCGGAGCCATACGGTAAGGAGGAATACAGATAGGTTGGGTATCAGGAACGAGATCTATGCTAAAGTCAATTTCCCTTTCGGGAGGAATACCAAGCAAATCATCGAGAAATATATTGATAAACTCATTAATTATAGGGACCGACTCAAGAGTATGAGTTTTGGAATTGACGTCCCTAACTCCCACAATATGATAAATACACCCCTTGGAAATTATTTTTTGAGCCTTAATAGAGATGAATCGACCCTTGACCACCGAATCATTACCCTTCCATTCAAGAATAGGCTCATCAGGAAGGTAAAACTTAACCACACGAGTCCTATAACATATGGATGCATAAGTGGCATGTAACCAATCCATGCCAAGGATGATGTCCAAATCAGTTATGTCAAGTTCAACAAGATCACATGGAATAACTCTGTGTAAGACCCATATGGGATAATTTTTATAAGCTCTTTTTGCTAATACCGAATCATCAATGGGAGTATAGACTTAAAAAGGTTCTAATAACACTTTGGGGCACACATAAAATCGCATAGCAAGGTAAGGAGTAATAAATGACAAGTTAGCACCCGAATCAAGCAATGCATAAACATCAAAGTTAAAGAATTGTAACATACTCGTGACCACATCGAGAGTCTCATCAACATCTTACCTAGCATAAAGGGCATAAAATCGGTTGTTGTGTTGGCCACCCTTTGGTTGAGCTTGGGCGCCTTGTTGCACTTGGCCTCCTAGAGGACAACCTTCTCCACCCTTGTTGGTAACATAAGGGCACTCAGATTTCTTATGGCCCATCTTTCCACATCCATAATAAGCACCCATTCCCATCAATCATTTCCCTCCATGATTCTTTACACACTTAGGAAAAGAAGAGCTACTAGTGTTCACACCTACTCCTCTTTGATATTTAGGGTATGGCACCCTATCCTTAGCAAACTTCTTTCTCGATATTTGTCCTTGTTGAGAGCGTCCACTACTACCGCCGGTCCTAGCATTAGAGAACCCACCTTTATACCGAGCCCTTTTTGAATCTCTCATCCTTATCTTCTTGAGCTTTTCTCTTTCAATTTGTTCAGCAAAAGTCATAAGACGAGATATGTCCATCACCTTACTAAGAATAGAAGTACAACATTCCTTAACAACCAAGTCGTACACCCCCGATATGAATTGACTCATTCAGGCATGTGGGTCAGCAACTAATTAAGGAGCATACTTAGATAGCTTAGTAAACTTAAGGGCATAGTCCCTCATCCCCATATTATCTTGTCGAAGATATATGAACTCCAATACTTTAGCCTTCCTTAACTCAAGAGGGAAAAAGTGATCAAGGAAAGCAAGTTTGAAAGCTTCCCATTCAATATGACCTTCATCCACCCTTTCTGACTTCCATTGAGTGTACCAAACTTGAGCAACACCCTTAAGTTAGTAAGACACCAACTCCACTTTTTCTTTTGAAGTCATCCCCATAATACTCACTATCTTGTAGACCTCATCAATGAAATATTGAGGATCCTCATCCACTTTTGAGCCATGAAACTTTGGAGGATTCATTCGTGCAAAGTTCCTCACCCTTGAGGACAGAGTAGGAATATTAGAAGGGGTCGTAATTCCTTGGTTGGTCACCACTTGGGCTAGCATAGTAATTGCATTTCAGAACTCCGCATTAGTCACTAGATACGATAGAGGACTATTGTCTTGAGGAGATGGGGGAGCTTGGGCTTCATTAGCATTATTTCCCCTTAGAAATGGTGGTCTCCTTGGAGCCATTCTTCTGAAAATCGTAACGAAAGACCATTAGGGAAAATAAGTTTTGCGGTAAGCTTTATAACATGATATAGATTATGAAAGAAATAAGAATTCCAAAAATGTCTCATAGCCTCTTATTCATAGATGTGGTGCACTTCACAACTATGAATAAGACTCTACTTGATGTGGCATGTTGGACTTTCTAGGACACTTGAACCTTGTGCTCTGATACCAAGTTTGTTATGACCCGACCTAGGGCCTAATTGTAACATGGCGATCGAAACCCTGAAGGGGCTCCAACTAAGCCTCTTGTACATATCATAAGCATAAATAAGGTAAAGTAAACGTGGAAACATCATAAGAGAGTCTAATCCATTAATAAAAAATGAAGAATGTCATATGACAACATAGACTCGAAATATTTGTCCAATTAGAAGCCTCTACTCATGAACATGGGTGGGGGCTAATACATGTACCTATCTCAACCTCAATATAAAATATAGAAAAAGTCTTTGAAAATAATAAGCAAATCAATGACTAGTCCCCGATAGATAAGAACTCACTACATACACCACCGGATAGGAAATCTTAACTAGCCACGTGGATGAATATATTCTTTAACCTCAACCCCTACATTATAAGAAAATATAGGCAAAACATATGCATTAGTATGTTGGAATGTACTAACTATGAGGGCATGACATGCAATATGAATCATAAGATACAATGATCAAGATATATATGATAAAAAGTTTAAGTAAAGTCATAAGGAATACCGTGATGATCAAAGCATTCAAAGGACATAGTTAAAGATCATAAAGTACCATAATAGTCATTAAACATATATGGGATAGGAACCATAACTGAAATTAAGACCATGTGAGCTATAAAATGGAATATCATTGTCTACACATACAACAAAGAAAATGGGAATCTACTTGCCAAGGTAGACTCTACCCCACTAGGTGGGTCATACATATGCTATATGTGGATCCACTAGCTAGGCTAAAAAGAGTAATTCTAAGGAGGCACGTAGTTATGGACAAGAGACTTTATATAAGGTTCTCATATTTCGATCCCCCACCTCAATTCCAAATTTAGTGCTAAGTCAAATCCCAAGGAATACATACATAGCAGAAAAATAGTAATGAACATATACCATAGTCATGATCATAGTTTTGAAATCATAGAGTAGATTATTTTCATAACATAAGTACAATGCGGGTATTGTCCTTCCACATTACAAATCATGTATACATAATTCATATCATTAGGCCTTAACTCACTTTTTCCCTAATTTGCATGAAGAAAGCATAATTTGAAATATACTTGAAAATCATACTTGAATGGTCATGCTTGAAAGTACGTTCATGTAATATAGGAGTAATTCATGCTTGGTTGAGAGGTTAAATCATAAATGAAATGTAATTCATGCACTTGAAATAGTAGTTGATGAGAAGTAAGGATCAACAAAATAAAATAAAAGAATTTTATCACATACCTTGCATTTAGTGAATGCATTTTATAGAAAACTGGGCGATGGCGCTATAGTGGTGCATCGTGCCAAGGTGTAAAACATTGGGTGCTCTGCAGCCGCTATAGTGGCGCATCGTACCAGAGGGCAAACTACAGAGACACATTTCTGGCGAGATAGTGGCATGCCGCCCTAGCATTTTTCCAGTAAATTCCCAGGTTTTCATTATTTTTTATGAGTTTTCATCCCTATAATGAGATCTAAAACCCTAATTAACAATATAATGAATACATATGAAAAATATACCAATTTATCAATCAATTTATACCAAAAATAGATTTTAATTCACAAAATACATCACAACTCATGTAATTGATGTTGAAATTAAGAATATTCAAAGCTTTAATTGAAATTCATGGAAGACTTAAGAAATTCTTTGGGCTCCATGGGTGAAAGGTACCCATGTGTTACACCCCACACTCTTGAGCTCAGAATGTTTCTTAAGCTTTTTAGAAGTATCATGTGGGCCGGATAATTTATGACACTATCAAATAACTCTAAGGAAAGGAGAATGAGATACCCCATAATAGGAAAGAGTGGAAATAGGGTTATAAGAATCCGAAAGGAGTTGGAGGTCAAGTAATGGGCCGTAGGACTCGATTGCTTGCGTAAGCTACTGACTTGGATATCTTACATAACTAATCTACTTGAGTACACATCGAGCTTAAGTAGCAAGAAATGCATAGGCTCTTGAAATAAGACGAGATTACGAACTCACGAAAGAGAAATAAGAAAACGATGCGCCTACTCGAAGCAAGTAGGTGATGCACCTACTTGGACAAGCAGGTGATGTACCTACTTAGGGTCACGTAGGTGATGCAGCAGATTGGGGTGGACCCCACTGCCACATGGCAGCATGTGATTGGCTGCATGGGTTGAGGTGGCACCCTAGGAGGCTGCCATATGTCACCCTTAGGGGGCTGCCATATGGCACCTTCTAAAGAAGTATATATATATATGTTATGTGACTCTTAAGTTCAGTTTTTATCCAAAACATCAGCCAAAGGAGAAGGAAAAAAATATGGAGAACAAAAAAAAGGAAGGCAACCATGGTTTGGCAGAATTAAAGGTAAGTTCTTCAATTTTTTCTCCGTGAATTAATTATCTACAGTTTTCCTCAAACACGTAATGTATATTTATACCTTAAAATATCTACGGAACCATATCTTCATCTTTACACTTGGAAAAAACAAGAAAAAGTTAAAGAAACACGTTAGAGGCAAGAAGAAAGGGGCTACGGGTTTGGCCCTATGGAGGTGAGCCTCCGACTTTCATTTTGTGAATTAATTATTTAAGGTATACCACGGTTATATAAAGGTATTTAATAGCATAAAATCACAATTTGGGGCAGCGAAGAAGTGGCACAAACAGTCCACTCTGTTTCAGCACGTCAAGAGATTTCTGAGGCAAGTTTTAGTGCGTTTTGGCCAATTTCGGGTAAGGTAAGACCTTTCCTTTCAATTTAGAGTTTATGGTGTTGTTATGAAGTGTATTATATGATGTTTAAGTGTCTATAAATGTAAAAATATTATAGATATGCTTGACGTTAGAAATAACCTAATTTGAAGTCGCTATAGTTAAATTGTAATCGAAATAAGGTGTTGTGCATGTGAGGTTCTGCTGCAGGTGTTTGGTGTTGTGTTTTAGGGACTAAAAGTATTCTAAAAGTGGTGTGGTATGTTCTGTATGTAGCCATCCGACCCTCTATTTTGTATAGTTAAAGGTTTTGCAAAATGGGAACTAGAAACCCTATTTTGGTATAGTGGTTTCGAGCGAGTCATTTGTAGTTTGTGTTGTATTATATTGGTGTGAACTTCTTATACATGTGATGCAGGTTTTTGTTTTTGGTTGGATGTATTTATTAGGAATGAAATTGGAAATTCGTATAGGGCATATTATAGGGGAGGTGCTGCCCGATTTCTGTTAACTCCTTAACTAGTTAAGGAACTAGTCGAGAAGGAGAGCAAGGGGTTGAGTTCTATGAATACTCATATGTAACCTAAGATTATGGAAAGATAAGGGTTGTTGATACTTTCATTACTTTTATGTTACCTAGGTTCAAGGAACAATGAGGCAAACGGGATAAAGAGTAACCCGTAAGAGGTATGTAAAGCCTGTCTCTCTTTTCTTTTGGGCATGTCTTAGATTTAAGTGACAAATGATATGTGTATGAATCCTGGGGTAATTCTATTCATGAGCTCTGAACATGATTCATGATTCATAATTCTTGCTCCTTTCTAAATGTTAAGACTCTTAAAGTAGTTAAGTTCCCATCCCTCAAGTCGTCTATATGCTGAACAATAGTGTATGTAAAGCTAACGTTTCCTTCTTTTGGCATGTCTTCAAGTTAAATAGTGAATGATATGAACTTAAGGGTAAAGCTACTTATAAATGCCAAGTGTAATTCACAATTCTTATGTACTCCTTGATGAAAGAACTCTTACAATAATCGAACTAGGACTTCTCAAGCCTTCCATACGTTAGAAAGGGATGAGTATGTGAAGCTACCCTTTCTTATATTTTGACATGACTTAGATGTAAGTATTATGTATAGGAAATTGGGAGTTATTCCACTTTTAAAACTCTGAGCGTGAGTTAAGGCTCTTGTTCACTTCCTACTGGTTAGAACTCCTGTAACAAGTTGAGTCATTACTTTTCAAGTCTTTCATGTGATAGAAAGTGGTACATGTAAAGCTTGTTTTTTCCTACTTCTAGGAAGACTGGACTATAGGTACTATAGAACATGGATTTGGAGATAGCTCCATTTATAGATTCTGGATGTAGCTCACGACTTGTACCCACTTTTGAATGATAAGGGCCTTGAAGTAGTTGAAATACGACCCTTGAGCCTACTATAGGTTGAATAGTATTGGGTTGTGTAAGCTCCTATACATAGGGCCTCTTGAACATGCTTTATGGTGATATCTAAGGGATGTTTGATATGTTGCAGAGTTTTACGTGCATGTATATGTATTATGATATATATGGATCAGGCTGAATGTACCTCAACATATCTTGCTATATAAGGATCGGGTTGAACGTTCCATGGTATATTGTGTTGTTTACGAATCGGTCCATTGTACCTCGGCATTATTACACGATATACGGATCAGGCCATTTTTCCTCGGCATTATTATATGATATATGGATCGGGCCGTCGTTCCTTGGCATTTTTATAAGATATGTGGATCGGGCCATTATTCCTCGACGTGTACTTTGTATATACATAGATCGGGCTGTACGTTCCACAAAGCTAATGGTATATATATTCTTATGATGACAAAAGGATGTAGTTATTATACAAGTCCCCGAACGGGCCAGATACAGTACGTGATGATAGCATGTATGCCTTTATTTTATAAAATGCAGGTACGGTAGATGGCTAAATGTTATACTTGCCCCTTGCATCCCTATTTCAGTTGTTGTCTCAGTTATGATGTTTTATGTTTTATATACTCAGTACATATATCGTACTAACTCCTCTTTCCTCGGGGGGGGCTGCATTTCATGCCTGCAGGTACAGATGTTTATTTCAGGGATCCGCCAGCTTAGGATTTTCACTCAGCTATGTCAGAAGTGCTCTACTGTTCTGAGTCTAGCTTTTGGTGCTGACCTTCTAATGTATATATTTATTTATTCAGGGGTACGGCGGGGGCCTTGTCCCACCATATGTTACTGTTAATGTTCTTAGAGGTCTGTAGACATGTGTGTGGGTTATACGTGTAAGTTCTATTCAGTTATGTCTACGTGATCTATTGTAAATATCAAGATACTATGACAGCCCTGTCGGCTTGCACGCCCTTTCATGATAAGACACAAATGAAAGAGGCTACAGGTATATGAAAATATTATGACCCACTGGGGTTCTTATGTATAGTTCTTATATTGATTGTTACATCTGATAATTAAGTATATGGGGGTCCAAGTTAGACCCCAGTCACGGCCTACGGGATTGGGTCATGACACCATGGATGAATCCCACAAATCTTGAATACAAATTTTGAAGAAAACTTGAAGATCAATGGAAAATTTAAGAAGATTCTAGCTAGGTCTTTAATGGAGATCTAGAGAGCCCTTTTTTGTAGAGAAGATTTTTATGAGTGATTAGTGAATGAATAAGGAAAAATCAAGAGGTTTGGGAATTAAATAGATTAGGAACCTAGCCCAAAAACTGTCTAGATTCATTCCCCCTTTAAAAAAATAGGAAAAATACTATTTAGACCTCAATGAAAATCTCCCTTAACCTACCAATGGATTCATCAAGGCTACTTATTCATCTTATTATGTCATACTCTATCTTTCTCACCCTCAGGATATTATAGTAGCCTCCCCCTTCTTGATGTAGGGACCATCAAATTCCATGTAATAACTCGCATATTCTTAATATTGATTACGATTATCTTCCACATATGTATGTCTTCTATGATGATTATATCTTGATGCATTGATCAATGATTATGATTATTCAAATATTTCATGGTTTTACTCATATTTTAAGATATTGGTCTTTCATCTCATGATTCATATTGATTAGTGCACGTAGATCAAAAAATATGCTATTTTATAAGAACTTGGTCCATCGGATCCATGTACTAACGTATACTTTTGCCTATATTATATCATAATATAGGGTTCAAAAATCACGCTCATCCTCCCGTTCGTGGCTAAAACTTGTTATAGTTGTAATTTGGTGGTGAGTCTTCATGATCTAAGGACATGATATTTTACCTTCATGTTGTCATTTGACTATATTGTTACTCTTTTGTTGTCATGGGTGCCCCCATCGAGTTAGTAGATGCATGTTAAATATTTATGGAGTCTATATTATCGCTTTTGCTCCCTTGAGACTTATGTTCCTTTTATCAAGACTATGCTTCTGTATCATGACTTAGTTTTATTTTACTTATTTACCTTATGTTTTCAAATGATATGTTAAGAGGCTTGGTTGGGTCCCTCAAGATTCTAATCAACGTGTCACGACTATGCTCTAGTTTGGATCGTGACATTGGATATTCACAACCTCACAAACTTTCCTCTTCTTCTTTCCCTTAGAAGTAGATGATCGCACTAGAAGGGGTTGAAGGGGGGATCCACATATAACACCTCATCGACATCTATCTAAGGCACTCCTACTTTCTTACATAGCGGTGTCACCGAACCAGGAACAAAGAAGGCCTTTTTCTGGTCTCAATAAAAATACTTTTATTTGGACTCTATCTATGCCCCCACATTCAGTCTGATCCCTCATATGAAGGAAGACACCAAAAGAGCTTGAGAATAAGTCAAATTGATAAAATTACTCAACGAACAAATCCTGCGGTCCACCAAAGTCAGCCATCTCTTTGCGTCGACAGTAAAGTATGTGATGGTAACTATTTTAGTGGTTGACCAGCAGATTTGACCACTGAAATCCTCTTCGACCAATATGTCTCACAACCATCTTAGGTCTATCCATCTCATTCTAGCCTCATACTTTGCATTTGAGACCTCCGACACCTCTAGAACCTTATGAATTGTCTAGGCATCCACCGGGACGTCCACTCTCTGAATACAAATAGTGGGGTGGGGGGCCTCCTAATGCACAGTGCAAAGAAAGGTATATATCTCTCTTACCTCGCCTGAGTGTATAGTAGGGGGAGCCTCCACCAATGAACCCCAACCAATTTCCTCCAGTCGAGTTAGAAACACTTGCCTTCTCTACCACCACCCCTACATTTTGAAGGCTCTGTCGAATAAGAACTTTTTTCTTCAATAATCATAATAAATATCTTGACTAGTGTTGTAGAATCTGCAATTGCCTAATTATATTATATTAGAACTCATCGGAGGTAAAGAAAGTTATTTTAGAGAAAAGGAATTGTTTGCCTAGGCTCGAATGGGAGGCTACTGTTAGCAACCTCCTACTATAGTGGGTTGCACCCTGCTATGGAGGGCTTCCATAGTAGGAACTATTTTGCTATAACAGTCTTTGCTATGGAGGAATTGTAACACCCCCTAAAATGTTATTGATTCATGGATCCTTTCATTCATGAAGCTCAAATGAATTATCAAAGTTTTCTATTTAATTCAAGCATGAAACTTTATGGGTTTCGTATCATGATTCCAAATGCATAGATTATTAAATATTTGAAGTTTAATCACCTATCTTATATTAGCTTATGTTGGCTCTTAAATGCATTAAATTGTTGATTTATCAAAGGTCCTTATATGAAGGCATGGAAAGGTTTTAGAGTATTTTGATTATATCATGTTCTCTCATGCCTAAAGTATTTTGACCATAATTATGTTCTCTCATGCCAAAAATATTTTGATCATAACTATGTTCTCTCATGCCTAAAGTATTTTGATTATACAAATTATGTTTATTTTCTTTAAGATTTACTCTAATGTATGTAAGACTTCAATGAGAGTATTCCTTCCTGTAACACCCCCTAAAATGTTGTATGTGGTATTTCAATTCTCGACGAAAATGATACCTCTTCTGTATTTTGGGCGTAACATTTCCTAGAATAGTCCAATTTAGGTGATTTAAATTTCTTAATAACTCCAATGACATTATCTAAAACTTTTATGGAGACCATATCTCAAGATTCGGAGGATATGTAGGTCAAATAAATTAATTTTTACAAGACATGGTACTGTGATGAAATAGAGTGTTTATAGAATAAAAATCATATCTCATGGTAGGATGCTCCAAATTGGTTTATTCTTGAAAGAAATGACACAATACTTCTATATATAATTCTTATGAAGACACCAAATCCTAATGAGAAATTTATCTTATTCAAACGTAACTCTGAAAAAGGGTATTCCATTAAAAGAGAGCTCATCTCACCTACCATGGAAAGATCTAAAACCATTTGACATCATCTATGACATCAAAATCCTCCATTGAATTTTTAAGATCATCCTTTATAATTATTTTTATTTATTGTTAGGTCCCTCCTCCACACCTATAAATACCCATCTTATTTCTTCATTTTATTCATCAAGCTTTCTCAAGTAACTTTTCTCTCTATACACTTCTTTACTCATTCTCAAATATAGTTTTAGTTTTAGTAGTATAGAAATACTATTCCGACGATTCTTATACTCCGGGTAGTACAAAAAATGCTCCGATGAGGAGAAAAGTCTAGAGGTTTAAGAGTGTTCCAATTTGGAGTAAAGCTTCGGATTTCAGGTATGTAAGGCTATTCATAGCATTGGATTGAGTTCGTCCATGCGTCAAATATCTAAATTCATCGTAATTGAGTTATAGTTGAGTTTTACCCTAATTCTAAATGAGTTAATTCTTCTTCTATTGAATTAGATATATTTATGCATTGAAATTATTATTATTATTACCTCTCATATTATTGAAATTATTGTTCGTGCTTAGTTTTCCATGAACCCTAATAGTGCATTATTAAAAATTATTATTTTTCAGCTATTTGGTGAGTCCTTCTTGTATTCGGAGGAACTCTTTATCCTTTTATTATTGTTTAGTATTATGTTTCTGTTGAGGTAGCCAAGGATATGTCATTGACACCATATGATAGTGTTAGAGGCTTCATAGACAGATTTTGATGATGTAATGAGAGTAGTTCTCCTTTGAAACTAGTTCTTCTAAGAATTTCTTTCTTTCATTTGATGGTGATGATGGAGAGACTACATAAGTATTCTTATTTTCACTTCAGTCTCCCGCTGATGAATGAATAAGTGATGAGACCAAGTGATTCTCTAGGAGGCCAGAGATGGTTTTTGAGTGCCGGCCACACTTAGGGTACCCTCTCAAGGCGTGACAGGAATCAAGGCCTCTATGGCGATTTTCATCGTCCCCAACCTTCAAGAGGTACCTCAATGGCTCCCCTTGACCCAAAAACCTCTAGCAACCTTTATCGTTCCCAACCTTCAAGGGGTACCTCAATGGCACCCCTTCACCCAAAAATATCATTTTTATCAGTTTTACTCCAACCAATATTATTAAAGTACCTTTCTACCAAAATATGCAAGAATCCAAACATTATAACTCGTAAGCGTTGTTCGACTCTATATTCTTAATCAAGAACAACTTTTAATCTTCCTCACCATTTTGGAACCATTTCTGGCCTTCTACCTCATAATCCTTACACTCAAAATGTTGTAGCAATATTGTTAACGTAAGGGAAGTATCCATGCTATGATTTTTTCATCAAATCAAGCAAAACATACAAATTTCAAAAACCAACCCAAATATCTATTCTACTCAACCAATTTCAACCATATGATAATTATTATGCTCATATTGAAGTAAGAAGAGTAGAGAAAGTAAGTATTACCTTAGATTTAACGCTAGAGATGCACTCATCGGGAGAGAAAATGTAAGTTTGGAAGTGAAAGAGGAAGAATGGGCAAGAAAACCCATTTCTCTCCCATATATGGGAATTCTGACCCTGTCACCCGCTATTGTGGCAGTAATGCCCTTACAAAGGCACCACTATAGCAGGAATTTGCATGTTATAGAGGGTCCAGGACAATGGGCAGGGAAAGTGTTTGTTTTGTTTAATCCTTTTGACGTGGTCTGTTGGTAAGGCCTAACATGGTTGAGCACCTGCGCAGGTGGTGTAATGACCCTGAAGGTCATTTTTTTGGAATTTTTGTAAAATGACCATTTTACCCCTCCCTTTAGATGCCCCGAGTCGTTTCTAATTTTTATCGGGTGTTGATTTTTAGAAAATCCCATGAAAAGTTAAGTCCTTGGAAATTTTGAGTTTTCATAAGCTTTAAGTATTAAAAAGTGGTATTTAGGGGTCAATTGGAGCTACGGGTCTCGGAATGGAATTCCGTCGATTTTAGCAGCTCTAAAATGTCAAAATAGGCTTAGGAGACTTTACGGAATTAGTTTTGGAGTTGTAACAAAGATTTGAGGCATTGAGTTGAGAATTTGAGGAACTTTAAGCCAAGGTTTGACTTTGGTCAACTTTTTAAGTTTTGATGCTCGGAATGAAATTCCGACGACTCCGTTGAATTTGGGAGATGGTTTTTGGTCTAGAAGAAGTGTTGGTTGAATTTTTAGAGGTATCGAGTCCGTTTTGGTATTTTGAAGGCCTAAGTTGGTTTAGTTGTGACTTTTTGAGTTTTGGATCAATGAAATCTTGAATTCGAATTCTGATGATTCCATCAGCTCCGAAATGACCAAATTAGGTTAGTAGCACTATTTTAATGACTATCGAGGCAATCGATACGAGTTTGAGGCCATTTGGTGCTTTTGACTTTGAAACCTAGTCTATGGTTGACTTTGGTCAACATTCTCAGAAAATGCGCTAGAATGAAAATTCTGACAGCACGGTTAGTTCCAAGATGTTGATTTTAGTCTAGAAGGACTCTTCGTTTGCTTTTCAAGACTTTTGGACTAATATCGAGGCCCATTGTAGAATATGGCTTAAAAGGGCTCTTCAATATGGGACCCACGTTTTAATAAAATAATCTCGTATCAGAATTCTGAATGCGCCATTATGTCCGAAAAGTTGAATTTAGTGGGTAGCATATCTGGTTTATTTTTATCAAATTCCGAACGAATTCCGAGCACCCCGTCGGAGATTTTGGATTTCTTCAAAAAAAAGGTTGCAGCAGTGCTGTTATTATTTTGGGGGGGGGGGGTTCTCCAACTTTAAAACTTCATAACTTGAGCATTAGGGCTCCAAATTGGGTGATTCAAAAGGCATAATTGTGAGGTTTTTCGTGGAGAACGCATTGGAAAGATTAAAAACTGATTTGGAGCATTCAATTCAGGTAAAAATCGCGATTTTAATTATAGTTGTGTCCATTTTTGGATTGAGTTTTTGAAGAACTTTGAATAATTGTTTCTTGACCTATATAAATCCAATTTTGGTAATTCAAGGGTCTAAATTCAAGAGGATTTCGTAAGGAATCTCTTGGTAATCTCATAAACACGAGGAGAAGCTTCATTTGAGGTAAAAATGCATTTTTAGTTACTGATTTAGTCATTTTTGGAATGAAATTTTGTGGAATTTTAAAAGAGTGTATCTTGGTCAATATAACTCCATTTTGAGTGATTCTTGAGGCTAAATTGTGAGGTTTTCACAAGGAACGTCAAGGTGTAATTTTTTTTGATTGATAGATTATTTCTTTTGAGAAATCGACGTGTAAAGATGCTGTCTTATATTGTTTTCTTAGTTGGAAAATGTGGGATTTGATTGTTTGATCATCTTACGTAATTTCTCACCCCAAATTGTGTTATAAATGTGATTTGTGAGCTTAGGGTGATGTTTAGAACCTGTTTTGGGGATCAAATCCAGAATTTCATATGTGGGTCCCACAGTTCCCATTTTTAACCCCAAAATTGGTCTATCTCCAAAAATTATGAAATTAGTGTCTAAATGACTGTATCGACGTTGTGGTTCTATTTTTGACAGCTTGGCAGTGTTCCAAGGCCATTCGAAAGGTAAAAGGTCCAGTACAGTAAATTGAAGCTCGCGTATTTAGCCTACAGGTAGGCTACGGTTTACCTTATCTTTAGATTGAGCTGGAATGTGTGAAACATGTTGAAATAGTTGAAATTTGGGTTGGGTAGTTTGATTGTATATCTTAGGTGGTAGAAATCATGCTTTAGACTTATTATCGGGTTTTCGGATATTTAGAAGCATGTGTATCTTGTCGTTATTTGTTAGTATTATAAGGAGAGTTGAATGAGCATGTTGTTGATACTGTGGGGTATGTTGGCCTTAGTATAGGATATAAACTCACTTTAGATGTTCTGGCATCATTCTGATGGACTTAGATCCGTATAGAATGGTGTAGCAGGCTAGTGCCTGGTAGTTTGGCCTTAGTTAGGTGTTACCCTTAATCTTAAAAATATCTTCATCTATAAATCGATATAATCATGAATTTTGATGCGTCGGCAATATTAGATTTCATGATCGTTGAATTTGGCTCCGGTTCTATTTTTGGCGGCATATTGGTTGACTCATTTGGGAAAAGATTTTTGGTACTATTGTATTCTAGTTGGGAAGTAGAATATTTGGCATCATGGGATAAATTATCTGTGAGCATTCGGGTATCAAGTTCCGGCCTCCGTTCTGAATTATTGGGGAGCATCCGGGTACTCAGCCCCGACCTCTACCGACTTGCTAGTATGACGAGCATCTGGGTACCCAGTATCGCCCTCGATCATATCGATGTATTACGGTGAGCATTCGGATACCTAGTTCCAGCCTCGACCGCACTTATGTATTATGGAAAGCATCTGAGTACCGAGTCCCGGCCTTATCCACTTTGAACATTTAGGTGAGCATTTGGGTCCTAGTTCTGACCTCGACCCCTACATCAGCACTAGATCGATTGACTCGTAGATATTCTAGGTTTGAAAATGATATAGTACTTCGGCTCCTAACATTGCAGATTCTTGGTTCCTAGCCTTGGTAGTTGTAGCTATTCTGTATACTCGGCAGGCTTACGGGGGTTCATCCGAATTTTTATTTAACTTGTACACGAGTGTCCCAGTTGGGCTTATGGGGGCCAAGTTGGGTATAGTTAGCTGTAGTTCTCATAGGTAGTACTCTTTTCCCTTTTGATGCTTATGTTGACTCCTATTTAGGCTATTCTTCTTTTTCATATTGTTTTTACCTTTTCTGCTCAGTCAGCCTATGATGTCTACTGGGTACCTGTTGTCTTGGTACTCATACTACACTCTGCATCTACTTTCATGATGCAGGACCGAGCACCAGCTATCACCGTAAATAAATCAAGCCTGTTGCAGTCAACTTCAGAGACTAGGGTGAGTACTTGGCATTTTTAGATCATTCCTGTCTCCTTCAGCATGGATGGCCCATTTTTTTCCTTCTGAGACTAGACAGTTGTTATATATTTTTTTGGTCCACTTTCGGGACTTGTACTCATATTTTATTTTGTAGAAGCTCTGTACTTGTGACTTCCAGGTTCTGAGATGGATCTTTAGTTATTTAAAACATATTTTGGTTTACTTCCGCTTATTCATTCTATTTACTTTTATAATTCGATACTCTTATTTAGTTTCTTCCCTCAAACCCATTACTTGAAGTTCCGGATTGACGGGTTGACTTACCTACTAGAGGGTTATAGTAGGTATCATCATGACCTAAGGAATTGGGTCGTGATAGGTGGGAATTTTCTAAGTTACAACAAGTGATAATCCTCTCTTATCACTATTAAAATAGGGCAATAGTATCTCACAATCAGTTTTGCAAAGTATTTTGACCGGTGTTTCCTTATTTTTGTTTTATCATTTGGGGATGAATGATACATAATTTTGTATCTATTATAACGAACCCTCTGGTCATTATGGATAAGCCAACAGTGTGAGATTTTTGGTAAGAAAAATATTTGGAGTAGTGACTTGAAATTTTTAGACTAAGCCAGTCTCAAACGAAATCTGGACAAGGTAAGATGTAGTTCAATACAAAAAAAGATTGTGTAAAATGTCTAGGCTTGGGTCACGTTTTATTTTAGCTAAGGCATTAAGGTGTTTGTAAAATTTTCAGAAGTTTATTCGGGTAAATAGAACTCCTGATATTGAACTTAGCGTGAAGGAGTTAGTTTAGAACATCAAGGTTCGAAGGTATGTTGCGAAACAGAAACCATTGGGTAGATTTTTTAGTTTTTGTCCCATGAAAGACACCACAACGGGTAGGATCCCTCTATGGGGCCCCACTATAGTAGGGTTAATGGGGCATAATCTCGGGAATGAAATTTATTTTTTATTTTTCCTCATCCTCTTCAGTGGTAAATTAGATAAGGGTTTGTCCAAAAACTCTTAAAAGTTATTCTAAGCTTAGAATAAAGGGAGAGGAGGAATTATAGCGCAAGAAAGTCAAAACTCATGGATTTCAGGCCTACGTCTGTTAAAATGCCCCCCCCCCCCCAACGGAGCCAAAAGCTCAGGTTCATAGTTCTTCAGCAGTTTCTTGGCATCTAGGTAGGATAAGGTTAACTGAGTAGTTACACTTGCATCTAATTCATAATATTCTTGTAAATTGATGGGAGACTTCATACCTAGGCTTTTGTGCACGGAGTTTGGATGGATACACGTATTGTCTAATGCCGTTGTGGTAAGAGATTATTGGGTAGATAATGTTGGTCCTATAACGATTGATGGGTGTTGATTTCATGAGTGAAAACTTGTGGGTAATTGAATTAAGAGATGAATTTTTTTTCGAAAAGGGTGCTAATTCATAAGAATAGGGTAGGTAATTTCTAGGTATGAACGTATGCCTATGTTGGGGGTCTAGTCTTTAGATATCGATATAAGTGTGCATCTATATAAAATATGTGTGCGTGTTGACTGTCCATATGTAATGTTTGTATAATGCATATTCAAAAAATAAGGGAATGAATGTGAAATGACACCATGTTGATATTATCATGCAATGAACCTGTTTAATTTACTTGTGGCTTCAAGTGTGATTATGATTGTGATTGTGCATGCTGTTTGTGATTGTTGGTAGGCTCGTGTACCACACCTAATACAGGATAACCTCGATTGTCACAGGTATCATGTCTAGTACATGATATCGCTTGGTTGGCTCGGGTACCATGTTTGGTACCTATTATCGGTTTTCTCGAGTACCACGCCTAATATAAAATATCATAGGTTTACGGATTATCATTGATTGACTCAAATACCATGCCTGATA
The DNA here is from genome assembly GCF_947179165.1 of Solanum dulcamara. Lineage (NCBI taxonomy): Eukaryota > Viridiplantae > Streptophyta > Magnoliopsida > Solanales > Solanaceae > Solanum > Solanum dulcamara. The sequence continues at coordinate 18,243,204 of NC_077242.1, forward strand.
CATGTTTGATTTTGTTTTGAATCCTTAAGCAGATCTGAATTTGCATGTTGAACACAGTAAATTATGTCTTGAGGATCCTAATTGAGTGGTTCGGATTACTTGAAAGATGAGTGGGACTTAGTGATGGGTGAGCGTAATTGTCTGTTCCTGTCTCATGTGATGGTTAGGACAAATTGATGATGTGGGTCCCATATTAGGTGAATTGTCTAGAATTTTTTCATAGTTCAAAATATGTAAATTATTCAAAATTCAAGAGAATATTTGATGCCTTTTTGAATACTTCTCCTGCATTTAATGATGTTCTTAACTATTTTATATTTTCTAGTAGAATAGTTTAAAAATAATTAAAAAGATAAGAGTACAAAAAAATAACCTCTAATTTATGTTCTTAAATATTTTTTATAAAAATATATTATATTCCAACAATTCACTTAATATTAATATCAAACAGAAAGGAAGTACAAGATAAAAAAATATATCTCGCAAATAATTTTTCCAAGTCTTAACTTTTGTCGTCTTGGATCCACACTCAAGAATATTCAACTCTTTGTTGCATATATCCGGCTTCAGTAATTCCAAATGACATCCGGCAATAAGGTCTTTTTTGATAGGTGGGTTCTTCTGAGGAAAAATACATATGTATATATACACCATGCATATGTACACGTTTGCATGTACACGTGTATTACATTCGTACGCATATACCAACACCAAAAATCCTAAAAGGAAGACAAAAAAAGTAGCCATGTATCCATGCTAGATGGTACATAGTGGTCAAATAGATAATTCTAAGCAACAACCAAATATTCTTATTAGTATCACAAATATATATTATAATTCATTTTAGTAAAATTATTTTTTTTATAAATTTTTAATTTTTATTTTTCACATGACATATTTAATACAATAAATTCAAAAGAATTTTTTTATTTTTCTTAAACTCAACTTAAATTAACCAAACAAATCGAAAGGGGGAAGTAGTATTAAGTGACGTACACCTAAAAACAAAAAGTACAATATGAGAGAGTGAAGACATAATTTTATCATTGAAACAAAAAAAAAGAATAGGAAAATTAAAGAACATTTAGGGTATGTTTGGTAGGAAGGAAAATAAATATTTTCCTCAAAAATAAATTGTTTTCTTAATTACTTATTTTTTGTTGTTTAGAAAAATGAGAGTAAAAAATATTATCTCAATAGAATTTATACGCACTCTAGACAATATACTCTGTGCGGGTGTGGGGTGGCGGCACAAATAATCACTATAAAATTCTATTTATTAAACTAATTTTATTCTATTCCTATCAAAAAAGTCATTCTTTTTATTTTAAAGAAAAATTATTTTCCTCAAAGACATCGGGAAGCCTGAATAACATTTCCCCTGCCAAACACACTCATTATTTAAAGAAGCTTTACAAGTGGCCCTGTTTAGCTCCAATGCATTGCTCCACTATAAATATGTGTTCACTTCAACCACCAAAACTCATCTCTATACTTGTGGTAAAAAAGGTTTTTTTTTTAAAACTAATTATTATCAATGGAGTTGTTCTTTCTTTCTCTTCTTGTCATCTTTTTCTTGTTGGTTTCACTCTCCCTTCATCTTCTCTACTTCAATAAAACCTCATTAGGCTTGTCCGGGAACCTACCCCCGGGCAAGACCGGATGGCCATTCATCGGAGAAACCCTCGAGTTTCTCTCGACTGGTTGGAAAGGTCACCCTGAAAAATTCATCTTAGATAGAATGTCTAAGTATTCCTCTAGTGTCTTTAGAACTCACCTTTTGTTAGAAAATTCAGCAGTCTTTTGTGGTGCTCCCGGTAATAAATTCTTATTTTCGAACGAAAACAAACTCGTACAAGTATGGTGGCCTGATTCTATCAACAAAATTTTCCCATCTTCGATTGATCAAAACAAAACTAGCATAAATGAACAAGGCATTAGGATGAGAAGATTGCTTCCGAATTTCTTCAAGCCCGAGGCTCTTCAACGTTACGTTGGGATCATGGATTCAATTGCTCAACGCCATTTTGAGTCATTTTGGGAGAATAAGAGCCAAGTGCTAGTCTATCCTCTTGCGAAAAGCTACACTTTCTGGCTGGCCTGTAGATTGTTTTTGAGCATTGAAGATCCTGAACAAGTTGCTAAATTTGCAAAACCCTTTGATGTTTTAGCTGCTGGATTGATTTCTATCCCTATCGACTTGCCGGGTATTAAAATGTGTGACCATTTTATATAAAAATTTAAATAGTTAAAATAGAACACATTTTTATTTATTTATTACTCTTTGTCTTAATTGGTTTATGTGATATATGCAGGTAAGAAGAGTCTCATCTTTTTTATCAATATAATTTGATCACTCAACATGATGTTTTAATAACAATAGCGTGGATTTTTAAATATGTGATATATATATATTATATAAATTATGTTATAACATTTTTGTCTATAGTAAAATTTTTAAATTTTGTGATCTCAAATATGTCATATTATTTATATAGCAACAAAAGTTTCTCATTAATGCAAAGTTTATATTCTTAGATGTTTTCAAATACAAAACTATGACATTCTTTCTGAAATGAATTGCTAAGGAAATAATGTCCTACATAAATTACTCAAAAAGTGGCTAGTCGAGTATATCTTTAATTAATATGCCTTTCATGTGCGTAAGTCGCCTCAACATGATGTTTTAGTAAATAAAGCGTGACTGTTTAAACATGTGATATATATATATATATATACACACATATTGTCTATAATAAAACTTTAGAAATTTATGATCTCAAACATGTCATAGTATTTATATAGCAACAAAAATTTTTATTAATGGAAAGTTTATATTGTTAGATGTTTTCAAATACAAAACTATGACATTCTTTATGAGATGAACTACTAAGGAAATAATGTCCTACATAAATTACTAAAATGGTGGCCTGTCAAGTATATCTTTAATATGCTTTCCACATGCGGGCCTAACATAAGTTATGTTTAACACCAGGAACGTCGTATAACCGTTCGATCAAAGCATCAAATTTGATAAGAAAAGAGCTTTTGAGGATCATAAAGCAAAGGAAGGTGGATTTGTGTGAGGGAAAAGCATCGGCAACACAAGATATATTGTCACACATGCTAATGACAAGTGATGAAAATGGAAAGTTCATGCCTGATTTGGAAATAGCTGCTAAGATATTAGGGCTATTGGTTGGTGGACATGACACTGCTAGTTCTGCATGCACTTCTATTGTTAAGTACCTTGCTGAACTTCCGCACGTTTATCAAACTGTCTATAATGGTAAGAGTCCATTAACATTAATTTTTTTGTCTTATATGCATCATTTCTCTCAATTATAATTATAGTAATATTCAACGGCGAAATTAGGATTTTAATTTAATGATTTATGAATTTTATAATGATATATATATATATATATATATGCATTCTACGAAGTACTAGCTCCGTCCTGAATATTATATGATATAGGTGTAGTTTCCTTTATATAAAGATACTAGCTACTTTCCGTTTTAATCGTTTGATTGGGACTTACACTTTAAAACGAGCCTTATAAAGTTGTTATAATTCTAATAAATTTCATAATCTTACACTTGTGAATTTTTTAAAACTCTAATAGAATAAAGAGTTTTACTACATATATATGATCCATTCCTTACACGATCACTTTTAAAAGATGAATAGCATACAAAATGAATCAATATTTTCTAAAGCTCTATTAGCATACACAATATTAATATGTTGCTCAATTAAATATTTGCTTATGACCTAATTTCTCAACTACTAATTACCGACCACGATTAGCTAGCTAGCCACCCTTTTTGTCTCTATTGTTAACTATATATGAATTATGATGAGTTATCGCGCGTTACATTTTTATGTATACCCTGATAATCTTGACAAAGCTTTTCATTTGCACAAAACATACATTTAATTTGGCCAAATTAGTCCTTTTTATTTGTCTTATTTTATGTTACATGTCCTTGGCAAATATACGTACTATGAATTGTGAGATGAAATTGGCCGCAAGGAAAAACATAGGTTGTATTTCTAAATAAATATTAATTAATTTTCTATCTAGGAAATAATAGTTTATTTAAAGATTTATAAACATATATTTCCTCCATCCCAGTTTATGTGACACATTTGGAATTTAGTTTTTAATAACACACTTTTGTGATAAACAGAGCAAATGGAAATTTCCAAGTCAAAATCAGCAGAAGAATTATTGATATGGGATGATCTTCAAAAGATGAAATACTCATGGAATGTGGCATGTGAGGTTTTAAGACTTGCACCACCTCTCCAAGGTGCTTTTAGAGAAGCCATTGTTGATTTCATGTTTAATGGTTTCTCGATTCCCAAAGGATGGAAGGTATTAATAACCTTATTAATCTTCAATAATTTCTTAATTTTATGCATATTACTCATCAATTTTATGCGATAAAATAATACTAATATACTAAACAATTTTTTCATTAAAGAAATAGAACTTTACACACTATATAACAATAAAGTCATTAAACTTTACACATGACGTACAATAATTAATAATATAATTATAAAAAAAATTTGAACATGTATTTGATTTGAAAAAATTAGAAAAAAAATTTCAGTAGAAAAAATTCACCTAAAACACACTGGTCCAATGTATAACTAAACGCACTTTTGAAGAAAAGAAACAAATATCCAAGTCCAAATGGGTAGGTACAAAAGAGAGAACTTAGTGATTTACGATGGAAAACACTCGTGTAACAAAAGCCAATTTAGTGACTTTACTATGTTATCGTATAAATTAATAATCCAATGACTATACATGAAATAAATAGGTCCAATTCATTTCATTAATATATTTTGTAAATTATTTTAATACGTGCTACGTAAAATTAATAATGCAGCTATATTGGAACTCCAATACAACCCACAGAAATTCAGAATATTTTCCAGAGCCTTTAAAATTTGATCCATCAAGATTTGAAGGATCTGGACCAGCTCCTTACACATTTGTTCCATTTGGAGGAGGTCCTAGGATGTGTCCTGGAAAAGAGTATGCAAGATTAGAAATACTTGTATTCATGCACCATCTTGTTAAAAGGTTCAAGTGGAACAAAGTAATTCATGATGAGAAGATTATTATTGATCCAATGCCTGTTCCTGCCAAGGGTCTTCCAGTTAAACTCTACCCTCATCAAGTTTAGAGAATATAATTATATGGATTTATGATTAATATACTAATCGAGACATATGACCTAGTGATACTGATGGTTTCACACGATTGATGTTGCTTTAATTTAATGTCCTTTTCCATTTGTATTTTTTTTTTCTAATTTTTGTTTTTGAAAAAATTATCTAATTCGACAAACATCACTATCATATCTGCTAAATTCCACTATACTTAAAAATAATTACATAATCTCTTGCTCTTCCCCTTTTCTACTCCTCTCTCCCCCACCCGCTCTCTCCCTTCTTTTTGCTCTCCTCCACCCTCGCTCTCTCCCTCTCTTCCCTCTTTCTCTCCCCTCTTTTTGCATAATGCTGATGGTACTTTGAGACAATTAATTTGCATATTTTGATACTAAATAGATGTATTTATATACGGATATACTGATGAATGTATCAGGGAATATTTTATTATTATATATATATATATATATATATATACATGAATCAATGCACAAATACACTAGATATTTAATACTGAATACAATAGTGAAATTGATATCGGATGCACTAAATGAAGTTGATATCGGATACACATATACATGAAATTGATACTGGATACAAAGATACATGAAATTGTAAAACTCAGATACATTGTGAAACACATATATAGAAAAGTAGAGGGACGAGAGAAGAAGAGAAGCGAGTGAGAGATAAGAGAGGCAATACATTCGCTAGATATAGTGTATCTAGAGGCAAATATAGTGTATCTATAGGTAACTCAGATAAAATATGTAATTATTGAATGAATCCTTAGATTAATTAGCACATATAATAATGTGCTTCATGAAAGTTGCTCTCTTTTTCTATATCTACCTAAGTTCTGTGATCTACAGGAAATTTTTTGGACGTGTGTAATTCTCCGGCGTCTTTTTCTTATGGTGAATTTATACCACTAGATATAGTGTCTTGTTTATTAATAATATAAAAAATTATGTCAATGTGAATATATAAGTACAATCAAGGATGGTTGGACCTAACCTTACCATACCAATCATAGTTAATGAGGTAATGAACATCTACTAATTAAGAATCATGAAGGAAATAATATCTAGAGAAAAGTAGATATTCTTGATCGTCATAATATTTATAATACACTCTATGATAATATTACAAATGATGATTCTCAAGTAAAGCATCAAGTAAAACTAGATGTTAAAGTTGTTGATACTGTCATATGATTTTGTTTTACCAACCACATTGATAGGTGCCTTGAAAGAATTCCTCATGAGTCATTGTGCCATCCCAACTATGTTACCTTTCATGAGTCTTTTTTTAATTTTATTGCTTTCACTTCTTTGTTTCCTAGGTGAGAGATCCCTATCCCTAACCACTTTATCAATGCATATATCAAACATATTATCTTCCTCACCCTAATAAAAAATGTTCTTGTCCAAATCAAAAATATTAGCATTAGTTGAACTAAGTCTTAACGTTGAGGTCCGTGACTCATTTTTGTTTGCAATCACACTTTTAGATACAAGTATTGAAGCTTCAGAACATAATTTTCTATTTGAAGGAAGAGGTGAAACCTTCACTTCTTCATCAACCAAATCAATGCAAGCTAAGAGAACTTTTCTCCCTTAAGATATTAATTTTCTCATTTGCACACTGTCCAACCTAGTCCAAATGAGACTTTCCAAAAACATTCACAATATTCATATTGTCAATGTAAATATGATTGATTGATTCAGCTTTGGTTCATCTTATCCAATTCATTTAAATTCTTATTTAAATTAGAAAAAGACTACTTTCTTAATAGTATTATGACTTGGTGATACCTTATCAATAGGCACTTTTTGTTGTAATGACTAATTTTGTTGGTTCTTGTTAAAGTGTGGCACTGTATTATAAAAGGACTGACTTTTCTTCGGGTAATCATGATAGGTGTGATCAAGACTCTAATTTTGGATCGCGACATTATTATTATTTATCGTCCAATTGTTTATTATCATATGGATAGAAATATAGTAGTTGTCCGATCAATTCACGTTCCTTCTTTCACAAAATAACACACTTTAAGCTAATTTCGTCTTACACATAATCAAGTTAGAATATTACTCTTCATTAAAATAAATTAAGCTTCCTAAGGGGGTGCTGGTTTAATGTAAACAATAAATAATAAAATATACCTCCATTTGTTTAATTCATAATTTTGAATAGCTTACAAATTAAAGTGTAACGACATGTTTCCATCATTATGGATTAGCCAATGAAAAAGGAATTTGGATCAGAAAACTTGTAAAAATTAACTTGGAAATTTTGAGCCTAGGTCAGACTTGGACGAAATCTGAGTCAGGTGAGATTTTGGATAATCTGACAATGAATGAGTGATTAAATTATGAGTTTGATAGCTTGAGTTGATAGTCAAAATATTAAGGAGCATGTACATCATTACGGAATCGAATTTGGGCTAGTAGAACTCCCCTAATTGATCTTGGCATAAAAAAGTTATTTTGGAACATCAAGGATGAGGGGTTGTTGCAAAATGGCGGCCTTAGAACTCAAATTCTGAGTTTCTATCTTCGTACAACCCTCCACATCGGGATTATTCCCTCTATGGAGGGCTGGTCCGTCTATGGCAGGCCAATCACGAACAAAAAAGGAGAAAAGTTCAAAAATGTTATTTTTCTGCAAATTTTGTTTTTGGGGAGCAAAGGGATACATATGGCAGTTTCTTCTCTATTTTCCACCAATTATTGTGCTAGCATAAGTTAATCATTTCTCTAACTTGTAAATTGATCCCTAAATATTAGAATCTATGTAAATTCTCTCCGGGGAGGATTTTGGCCAGAATTAGTAATGAAAAAAAGCCCTAGTTAGGGGAGATGATCATGTAAGTGACCAAGAGTTAGGATTTTTGTATAATTTGTGTATTGTTGGCCTTTGTACATTGATTCCTTTTTTGTTTTGTTTGTTTTAGACTATAAACAAGCCAAGAGACTTCGAAAAGGAAAAATTCCAGTTCTTTAGTGTTCCAAAGGCTTGTTTCGAGGTAGGTGGTAGTTTATTTCCTGTTTGCGTTATATGTGCTTATTAACTGTAGTTGATAGTATTGTGTGAATGTATGTGACTAGGAAAAGATGTAATGAATTTAATGAAATGACTACTGTGATCAATTGCATGCAATGAACCAGATACTTGGTTGTGCAAGTTTGCGAACTACTCATTATTGATTGTAATTGTGATTTTGGTTGTTAGACTAGGTACCACACTAGTAGATATTAGATCGGGTATCATGGCGATACATAATTGGATCGGATACCACACTAGTACATATTAGACCGGGTTTCAAGTTGATACATATTGGATCAGCTGCCATGTCGGTACGTACTAACAGTTTGGGTATGGGCTCCATGAGAGGAGCATTGTTGACTATTGTATTTGATATTGATACTGTGAAACTGTTATTCCTTATTAAATAATTATTGGTAATGTATTTCTGTATATGCATGTCTTTACTACGTTGTGGTTAATTGTGTATTATGTACTTCAGGACTGGTCGCGTGATCCTATTAGTACACCATTTTTATGTATACTGATACTGCACTTGCTCTTTTTTTGTTGAGCACAAGATATATTCAAGCAGCTGCTGATATGCCTCAGTTAGGATATCAGTAATTAAAGAATTCGAAGGGTAATCCAACTCTTTCAGGTTACCGTGTATTCTTCCCATTTTTCTTTCGGACTGAGACTATTCCCAAACTCTATTTTATATGTTTATTTTCGGGGTTGCATCCCCTTATATTAGACCTTAGTTGAGAGTTTTGGTAGAATGACTTTAGGGTTCTAGGAGATTGGCTTCTGCATTATTTGTTTGGTTGATTAATTTTCTTAAGTTTATAGGAACTCAACTCAAAACAATTATAAAATTTTTATTTCTACATCTTCAAATGCCAATTTCTATGTGAGGGTGTTAGTTTGGGGTATGCTATTAGTTCTCCCATTAGAGGATTAGTGTTGGTGCCACACATGACCCGATATGGGTCGTGACAAAGGTTGAATCAGATCCCTAGGTTTGTTGATCTCGTTGTACCAGAATGAGTCTAGCTAGGTTCGCTTTTCAAGGAAGGGAAGGCATCCGTGCAGGTAGAAAAAGGCGGAGGTCAAGCTATGGGCACAAGGAGGGTAAAGTCTTTCATAACGGTACAAAGACGTTCATACTTTTCTTCGAGAGGCTACTGGACTTTAGGAAATCTCTCTATCTTCTTCTCCCTGTGTGCTATAACTTGATTCCAATTGGTATTTTGTTATCCGAGTTGGTATATAACTTTTTTCACTTTGTTGTCCACAGATGGTTAACACGTGATACAATGGTGTCCGACTCATAGCGCCATTAATCAGCCAAAGTTGAGAATATTCCAAAAGAAGGGAGCACGACAGAGGCCGGGGAATGGTAGAACCCGCTTAGGGTGAAGCTCAAGTTGAGAATATTCCAAAAGAAGAGGCCCCTCCCGCACCCAGGTTGAAACAGAAGAGAACATGATGGTAGAGGTTGAGGAGGATGCTAGGCAAGAGGAGCATGCAAAGGCTGAGGCTGTAGGACTTGCCCTTTTGGACCCAACTATAGCTCCCCAGATTATGACTTTTTTGAGTGAGTTGGTTGGCTCTAGAGACATTCCCATCGTGCTAATTTCTAAAGCACCAGTCACTTTTCCCATTGCCACTATTGTCCCTCAGATGGATGGAGCATTGGGCACTGATGCCTTCTTCCATCCACTTCGGGGACTAGTGATGACTACCACTAGGCATAAGACCCTAATAAGTTTTTTGAAGCTGAAGCCTCTAGTGCTTAAAGGTTTGAGAGTGAGAATGCCTACAAGTTCATCCTAGATAGGTATTAGAGACTTTACAAATTGGGCATAATACACCAACATGGAGTTGAATTTGGGACTTTTCAGCTTTAAGGTGAGGCTAAGCAGTGGTGGAGAGCCTTTGTGGAATATCGATCGCCAGTTTTGCCTCCACTCACCTAGGTTCAGTTCCGTTCCTTATTTTTGGAGAAATATGTGCCCGGGACTTTGAGAGATTGCAAGAAATAAGGATGAGTTTATGGATCTTGAGCAAGGTTGCATGATCGTAGCTTTTTTGATGCTAAGTTTCATGTCTTATCTAGATATGCTACATAGTTAATGACTACGGAGGAGTAAAGGATCCATTTGTTCGTCAAGGGGTTAAATCCTAAGTTTCAGGTATTTTTTGTTAACATGACCTCGACATATAGAATCTTTAATGAAGTGTCAGAATTTGTGAAGAAAGTGGAGAGAGGAAGACGGGATGGGCAGGCCAAGGCTTTGGATAAGAAGCCTAAGAATATAGGTAACTTCAATGGTTCTTACTCCAAAGGTTTAGGTAGGACTACATTTGCAGCCCGACCAATTTAGTCAGCCATTCTCACTTCTATGAGTTATTACTCAAGGAACCCACAACAGAATCCTACTCAAGATGGCCAAGGAGCTTTGGTTGTACTAGGCAGTAGGCTGTCTATTGAATATAGTTGTTATAGTTGTGGGGAACGAACTCATATGAGGACAACTTGTCCCCACCCTCGCATATTGAACCTATACAGCAGCAGAATAGAGCAGTGGCACTGGCAGGCGGATGAAATAATGGTAGAGGACATCCACAAGATGGGCGAGTAGGAAATCAAAGAGGTCGTAGATACCGTGGAAATGGTAACACATGTAGAGGATAAGTGAAACTAGGAAGTGTAATGACCTCCAAGGTCATTTTTGTTCTTTTGCATGTTTTTACCATTTTACCCCTTTTCGTGTCTTCTTTATAGCTCATATGTGATGTTGGGATGTATGTCTTGCTTTCCATGGTATCCAGTTGAGTTTTGAGGTGGTTTGGCCATTTTTTAGGCTTAAGGTTTGAAAGAGTTGACTTTAGTCAACATCCGAAGATTCGAGCATCATATGATAATTTTGACGGTTTCATCAGCTCCGGAAGGGCCATTTTGTCTCGAAGGAAGGTTTTTTTGGATTTTGGAGTCTTCGTTTTGAGTTTACGTGGTTTTACCATTTTAAATTTAAATTTTGGCAAAGTTTGACTTCGTTCAACATTTTGAATTAACGCTCCCGGATGAAAATATTGTCAACACGGTTAGCTCCGGAATGCTAAGTTTGGTCTAGAACGATCTTTGGTTCTGTTCTAAAGGTAATCAGAACTAGTTTTTGGCAGTTTGTGCATTTTAAGTGTTTTTTTGAAATTGTTTGAGTTGGGTAAATATTCCATAGAAATGACCTCCATTGGAGAATCTGTTGATTCCATTGAGTCCAAAATATTGTTTCCAATTGGGTAACATATTTCCTTTGCTTACACGGCATTCCGAATGAATTCAGAACACCCTATTGGAGAATTTGGCATGGCAAGCTCAAATTTGCATCAGCAACACCTGGTGCCGTCGCTAAAGAGACTCTTCGTTGCTAAAATGACCAGGAGGTCACTAAAGCGATCAGGTTGCTAGGTAGGGTGTCAAAAAAGTGACCAAATATCGCTAAAGCGAACTATCACTTAAGCGACTTGTTGTCGCTAAAGCGACCCCCACCTCTCTAAGGTGATCGCTTAAGAGAACACCGGGGGCTCGCTAAAGCGACATCAGAGACCTATTTTTGGTCTCTTTTTCAAATTTGAGACCAAACTTCCAACCTCGATTTTTTTATTTATATGTGGGTGATTTGGGTGATTTATGTCATGCCCCGGGAGGGTACCCTAGACGTAACCGGCACTCAGAAACCATTTCTGGCTCCCAAGCGAACCACATAGCTTGATCACACATCCGTTCATTCATTCATTCAGCAGAAAGTTTAAAAATAAAGAATAATTTAGCGGGCAACTCAAATCACCCATCCAACTCAAAGAATAAAGGCCATGGGCCGACAGATCAACTAAGGTATTTGTCATTTAAAAATAGTTTGACAAGAATAACTCAAGGATAGAAATACTCAATCGACTTATCACTATCTAGTCTATGAAGCCTCTATCACTACTATCTAATTGGTGCCAATGACATGTTCATGGCTACCTCAAATCAAAATGAAAAGGGCTAATTCGATGCAAGAATACACAGACAGTTTCCTCCGGATGTAGGAGAGGACTCACCAATACGCTGAGTGCGAATAGATCCCCAATGATGCTTCTATTATCGATCTCTTAAACCTATCTCTGCATCATGAAACGATGCAGGCCAAATGGCGTCAGTACGTGGAATGTACTGGTATGTAAAATGGCAGAATGAAACATACCTCAAGGAAGAGTAACGCTGGTTCAAATATCTCAACTCATAAAAGATAAGAGGGACTCAAATAAGGCGTCATAAGTCTAAAGTAAGGATATAGTTTAGACACAGACCAATCATATACCATACAATCCAATCCAATTATGTATAATACAGTTCAATCAAATCATTTACAATTCGATCCTTTTCAATCATGTACAATCCGATTATATACACTCAACTCAACAATCAACTCAATAATAAAATCCAATCTAGTCACATACCATTCTATTCAATCCCATCACAATTCATCTAATCCAATCCAACCATATACAATCAACTCAACATTCAACTCAACAATCAGCTCAAGGGACTTAACTCAGTAAATATGCAAATTAAATTATACAACGTTTTTCAATTCAACTCAAAGGACTCGACTCAATAGATATGTAATAACTCACTCAAGCGTCTTAAGTCTAACAAGAAATAGTGTAGACAGGACTAACTCATAAGCATATAGCAACTCACTCAACTCAACTGACTTAGAGTACTATCAAGACCTAAATGGGAGTTTTTCTTAACCGATAACCATCACTTATGAGCCAGTGAAGGTACAACAAAATGACGTTGTTGCCGCGCCCGTTCATACCTTGCCAGGGTATGAACGAATCAAACACTCATGGATCCAATCCAACCAAGTCCTATAATGTCAGGACAAAACTCTCGGGGAAGCATCCGACTTTAACGGTTCAATCCCCCCTACGTTTGGCAACACAGGTATTGGGTTTGAGTATGGACTATACTCTTGCCCAATTCGGTACTCGATACTTCTCCCATGACTCCATGCTCATAAAACTCCTCCAATCATCTCAAACAAGCCCTCACAGCAAGTTTCATGTGGAACATTGCCACCTCATCAACTCTGTTCTCATTCCAACTCAATTAAGTCATAATGACAAGTCTCATTGGACCTTCTTTCAAGTCGACTCATCTCAAATCATCAAACTCTTCTCTTTAAAAATTTATACAATCTCAACTCAATGAATGTAGAAAATATTATGTACATTAAAATATAATTTCAACTCCTCAACTCAAACTCAAAATGGATACTTTAATGTAAAAATACTCAACTCATTTAAAGGCTCCTCATACTCAACTCATACTTATACTCCTTTCTAAATCAAAGATGAAACTAATAATTCTTTAGACTCAAAGTAGTGTATAAATAGTTTATGCAAAAAGGTTCATAAATAATTTATTTAAAGCTCCTCCTCAAAAGATTATTTATTTTCAAAATATTCCTAAGACTCCAATCAACTCAAATTATGCACATCATATACCACAAAATCACATTAGACTCCAATTCACTTCATCACACAACACCCTCATCAACATAACCTCTTCATTTACATCATCGTCAAATATCATCATTCACATCATCATCAAACATCATCATCATATATCATCATTCACATCATCATCAAACATTATCATCACATCATTATCAGATATCATCATCACATCAATCGTCAAACATCCATTCCGAAATCCTTATTTTAGTCCTATGTTCATTTTATAGAAGACAAAGGACATTCTTAACTATCCAATTCATTCTTTTCATTCCAATCAATACATAAATACACACAACTATCCATCTCAACCTCAAGATATTTATGACAAGAAATCTCATCTTGGGTTCATGTAAATGAAACATGAACCCATACTCTCAACAAAACTCAACTCAAGAATATCGTCAATATCTATAAATCTATATACAAAGATACATTTGTAGTTAATAATATGAAAAATAACTATTTAGTAACTCAAGTCATTAAAAACATCAATCAACTAATAGTACTTAAAAACATTCGATAGTTTAGAAAAACTTTCAAGAAAACCTTCTTAGAAGGTTCAACTCTTTCACAACTCCTATTCAACACATATATGGGCATATGGAAGAACTAAATCCATATTTTAGGTTAGCCTTACATACCTTGTTTGAAGACTTTGAAGGAACTTGATGTTAGGTCTTCAATGGAAGGCTTGAATTCTTGAAGCTCTTGAAGGCACCCTTTGTTGGAGATGGATTTGGGGAAGAAGAAGAAGAGAGAGAGAGAGAGAGAAGCTCCTAGGGCTTTTAGAGAGAGTGGGGGCTGAAAATATGATCCTAAAATGGTCTATAGTGATACATATATATTTTGGGAAAATTCCCAAATTGCCCTTTCTTAAAGGTTTTGAAAAATAGGCAAAAATGCACCTGGCGCGATAGTGATGCGTCACGCCCTTGAAGTGCCAGGCTGATTATGCCTAAAACCTGCACACCTCGTAGTGGCGCACCACGCCAAGGACCAAACTACTGAGGCACATTCTTGGTGCGATAGTGGCGCATCGCGCCCTTACGGCGCCAAGGCCAATATTTTCTAGATTCTGGAAATTGGCTTGGAAAACCCTGCACACCTTATAGTGGCGTGTCGCGCCCAAGCCCAAACTACTGAGGCATGTTTCTGGCGCGATAGTGGCGCATTGCGCCACTACAGCGCCAAGCCTAGTTTTCCAGCAATTGCAACCCAGGCCTGAAAATCTCTGCTGTGCTAGTTCGTCTTAGGATCGTCATATCTTCCAACTCCGAACTCCAAAATTCACACTTTAGGTGGCGTTGGAAAGAAGACTCGACGAACTTTAATTTGATAAGTCATGGGCCACCCAGATCGCCATATATCAAAAGATAGGGTCGTTAGAAGTCAACCCTTCGAGCAAACCCCTCCTCAAACTTAGTCGCGACGAATCTTTTGGGGACTTAGCTTGGTCCTAGGGGTCCTTTGTGACCCCACATCACCTCTAACACTTCTCAATTTCTCAAGGACTCGTATTAACTCATGAAAATGCACTACAATACTCGAGTTCGACCCTACCCGAATACAAGAAGGGTCCGAATCTTAGGGAAAATATTTGAGGGGTGTTACAATTTAAAAGGTTACATTGTGTAGATTTTCGAGGGTAATCCATTGGTTCATTCATAATTAGGAGCAAAGGCTTCCTTTGAGGTACATTTCCCTTTTCCTTGCAGTTTTGACTATTTTAGGGCTTGAATTTGGCGGGTAATTTAAGCTCTTCCGGTCCTCGGAATGTGCCCATTTTTGAGGCATAAGTTCTTTGAGCTTGTTAGGACCTTGTGACAAAATTAGTTTTTCGATTTCATGCGTGGGTCCTAATATCAATTTTGACCAGATTTTAGTTCCATTTTAATTATAGAAATATGGGCATTGTTGGCTTTTTTATGTGTCCTTCAATAATTTTATAGAGTGGCATCGTTTGGAGGTGGCCCGAAAAGGAAAGAGTCATGTTTAGTGATTCGGGTGCGGTTTCGGCTTTGATGTAGGTTATGACTTACTTTTGTTAGACTTGGATTGGTTAGAATTAGTATATTCTGAGTAGTAATGCATGATTAGGTTGATGATTTAATTATTTATATGCATTGGACAATTAGGAGTCGATGATCATCAATAGTGACTATTTTGGGGGTTTTGTCATTGGATGCTTAGTCTAGGTGATATCTTGATTTGTTTAAATCGACTAGAATCCTTAGAGCTTGCTCCTGGGTGATTTGAACTTTGAATGTCGTTTGATGTTATTTCGGTGTATGCCTTTATCTTGCTTGTTTTTGATATTGAAATGTTGCGCTCAAGGCTGTGTTTTCTGTACACCGAAGTCTTAGGTTAGTGATTTGGCACCTTTGATAGAATTTTTATTCAACTCGAGTGATACATGATTTTGACATACTACTTGTATTGATTTGCTTCGCCGGTATTAAAAACTCTTTTTAAAGAAAGAATAAAAAATGAAAATTTCAAGACTTTTGGTTGATGGATAAATGTAATAATTTAAAGGAATTAATAGTGGTATTTTAATTATGACATTTCTTATTGAGAACCTTGAGGCATGAATTTCGGGTGACCCGTTGATACATAATTCACATTATTATTATTATTATTATTATTATTATTATTATTATTATTGAGAAGCTCGAGGTGTGAATTTCGGGCGGCCCATGATACATATTCAGGTTACTATTACTACTACTACAATTGGAAAGCTCGAGGCGTGAATTCCAGGTGCTTCATGATACTTTTGGAGGATATTGAGCCTTAGCTACGAATTTACATTTGTATATTCTTTCGATGTTTTATCACTTGTGATTATTGATGTGCTTACTTGATTGGTCGGGCTTACTTGAATACCGTATGATTATTCCCGTGCCCTCTTTCCCCTATTTGTATCTTGTGCTTTTCTCTTATTATTATTAGTCTCATCATTGTAACACCCTGATTTTTTTTTTGCAAAGACTCAAACACTTCTCCACGTGTGTGTAGACTCGAACTGAAGGACTTGTAATTATTTATATGAGTTAGGATTAATTTCTAAGTATTTGGAGTATGTTAGATGTGTTTAGGGGTCACAAGGGATCTCTAACACCAAACCGAGTCTAAAGAATTCCACTCGATTAAGTTTTCGGATGAGTTAGTATAAGGGTTAACTTCAAACGACCATATCTCCTATATAAAATAAAATGGGTGGACCACGACCTACCATATTAAAGGTCTTTGGGTCTTCTTTCCAACACCGCCAAGATTGCAATTTTTGGAGTTCGGAGTCAAATTTATGACCATTTTACTACAGACTAGTACTGTAGGAATTTCAGGCCTGGGCGACCACTACAGGAATTTTAGGCTTGGCACTCCAGTGGCGCCCGACGCCACTATAGCGCCAAAAAACAGCCTCAGTATTTTGGTCCTTAGCGCGATGCGCCACTTTTCGATGTGTAGGGTTTTAAGCTTATTTTGGCTTGGCGCTGTAGTGGCGCGATGCGCCACTATAGCGCCAGCAAGATTTTTGCCCAATTTTCCAAATTTTTGAAGAGGGGCAACTTGGACTTTTCCCCTAATTATATATACCCTTACTTGGAATGTTTTGGTATCATTTTTCAGTCCCCTCACATCCCAAAAACCCTAGTCTTCATCCCCTCTTCTCTTCCAAACATCTCCAACAAGAATTTGCCCTCAAAAGCTCAAGGATTCAAGCTTCCCATCAATACCCAACAACAAGATATCTTCAAAATCTACTCTAAGGTATGTAAGGCTAACCTAAAATATGGATTGAGTTCTTCCATATGCCCATAGATGTGTTGGATAGATGTTGTGAAAGATTTGAACCTTCTATGAAGGTTTTTCTTGAAATTTCCTAAATTATAGAATATTACTAAAATGTGTTAATGATGTTCTTAAGTTGACTTTGTTGGGAGAATGGATTCTTGTATTCATTCACATGAACCCAAGATGAGATTTTTTTTGGTCATAATTTATCTTGAGGATGAGATTGATGATTTTTATGTATAATAAAAATAATATTATTTTTATAGTGAAATGAGGTATTCTTTTACATGAGTTTGATGAAATTGATTTTTAGTTATATGAAAATTTTGGGATAGTTATGAATGTGAAGGGCATAAAAAAGAAACGAAACCTTGGTAGAGTTGGAATGTCCTTTTGTCTCTATAAATTGAACATAGAATTAAATAAGGATTTTGGAGTAGATGTTTGATGATGATGTGAATGATGATACTTGATGATGATGTGATGATGATGTTTGATGATGATGTGAATGATGATATTTGACGATGATGTGAATGAAGAGGTTATGTTGATGATGATGTTGTGTGATGAAGTAAATTGGAGTCTAATGTGATTATGTGATATGTGTTTTGCATAATTTGATTTGATTGGAGTCTTATGAGCATTTTGAAAATAAATGATCTTTTCAGAAGGAGTTTTAAATAAATGATTGTGGGCATTTTTGCATAAACTATTTATACACTATTTTGAGTTTTAAAGAATGATTATTTTCATCTTTGATTTATGATAAAAAAAAGAGTTTAAGCACGATTTGAGTTTGAAAAGTCTCCTAATTATCACTTTGAACATGAGTATTTTGAGTATAAATGAGTTGAACATTTTTAAATAAAAATGTCTATTTTGAGGTAGAGTTGAGGAGTTGGAATTATATTTTAAATGCATATAATATTTTCTACATCCATTGAGTTGAGATGGTATCAAATTTAAAGAGAAGAGTTTGATGATTGAGATGAGTCGATTTGAAAGAAGGTCTAATGAGACCAGACTGATTGAGTTCTGAAAAGAGTCCAATAAGACTAAACGAGTTAATTTGAAATTAAGTCCTAAGAGACTAAATGAGTATTTTAAATATTTTCTCACTTGATAGATATGTGCGTATTGAGTCTTGGGAGGAGTATTCAGCACCGAATTGGATAAGAGTATAGTTCATACTCGAATCCCATAAACTACGCCGCCAACGTAGAAAGGGATTGTACCGTGTCAGATGTTTTCCTATTTCATTGTCCTGAAATGATAGGACTTGATTGATTGACGGATCCATGATTGGTTGTTTCATTCATACCCTGGCAAGTATGAACGTACGTGGCAATGATGTGGCTCGTTGTGCATCACCTACTTATAGGTGGTGGGATTGTTGTCGGTTAGAGAAACTCCCAAATTGAGTGGATTGTACATGATTTGATTAGTTTGATTGAGCTTGTTGATAATTGAGTTGGATTATATAACACTATTAAGTTCTAATTTGCATATTTATTGAGTTGAGTCCTTTGACTTGATTGTTGAGTTGATTGTATATGATTAGATTAGATTGTATGGTATATGATTTGGTCTTTGTCTAAAAATGTATTCTTACTTTAGACTTATGACACTTTGATTGAGTCTCTCTTATCTTTCTGAATTGAGATATTTGAACCAACATTATTTTTTCTTGAGATATGTTTCATTCTGCCATATTACATACTCATACATTCCATGTACTGACGTCCATTTGGACCTGCATCGTTTCATGATGAAGAGACAGGTTTAAGAGATCGTCAATAGGAGCACCATTGAGGATCTATACATACTCAGCGTATTGGTGAGTCCTCCCCCACATTTGGAGGACACCGCTTATGTTATTCTTGCATCGAGTTAGCCCTTTTTATTTTGATTTGAGGTAGCCATGAACATGTCATTGACACCAATTAGATAGTAGTAATAGAGGCTTCATAGACTAGATAATGATGGATCGATTGAGTATTTTCTTTCCTTGAATTATTCTTGTCAAACTAATTCTAATGAAAAAGATTGGAGTTTGATTTGTTGGCCCATGGCCTTTCTTTCTTGAGTTAGATCATTGATTTGAATTGCACACCAAATTATTTCTTTATTTCAAATTTTCCGCTGATTGATTGATATGAATGGATGTGTGATTAGACCAAGTGGTTCGCTTGGGGACCAGCAATGGTCTTCGAGTGTTGGTCACGTTTAGGGTACCCTCTCGGGGCATGACAATTGTGTTGCTTATTATATATTTTATTCCTTCTAAGCTCGGTCAGCCTATGATGCCTACTGGGTACCCCATGTTTTGGTACTCATACTTCACTTCTGCATCTTTTTGATGTAGCTCCCAGTTCGAGCCACCCCCAACATGCGCCTGATCATCCATAGCAGCACCAGATCCTGATTATGGTGAGCTTCTGTCATTCAATGACTTGCTACACTCTCTGTTTTGCTCTAACTTATATTTTGTATTTTGGACAGTCAGATCTGTATTGTATATTTAGACATATTGTCATCTTTTATACCTAGTAGTTCCTGTATAGGTGATACCAGGTCTGGGGTTTGGTCTAGTGTCAGTTCATCATTCTTTTAGGTCACTATCGAGCCTTTTGTATATTTTGTATCATATTTACATATCTATACCTTTTTCCAACTTTTCTTTGGTTATATTATTTTTCTTCCACCTTCTTATTATTAAATATTTAATTAGATTGAGATTTGTTTTCCGCTTGTCATGGTTTTGGATTGCCTACTCCAGGGTTATAGTAGGCACCATCATTACTCGGATTTGATTCTTGACAGAGTGGTATCAGTTCTTAGGTTCACTGGTCTCACCATTATAGGAGCAACTGTCTAGTAGGGTCCTGCAGATCGGTACAATAACGTTCGTATCTAATCTTTGGGATGCTATAGGACATTATTAGGAATTAAATTGCTATTCTTGTTTTTGATTATGCGCCAATGCTGATAAACACTACTAAATTCTAATTGTTTCACTCTTTCTCAGATGCCGAGGATGATATCTACTTGTGGTGGATGAGATCTCCTTACGCCTACAGATAGAGCCCCAGGTCAGGGTAGAGGTTAAGACCGACACAGAGGTCGGGGTAGAACTTAGGCCATAGCAACAATGCCGGAGCCAGACACTAAGGTTGAATAGTTCAAAAATAAGCTATCACAGAAAGATCCAGCCTAGCCCCCACCCGAATTCGTGTCCACACAACTGTAATAGGATACCTTGACCTAGATCTTCAGCTTTATAGAGGGTATGTCTCGAGCAGTGACACTACCCATCATTTAGCAGGACCCCAAGTTCGAGAGGAGGCTCAGACTTCAGGGTAGGTAGGGGCACCGTATGATCAAACCCTAGTTCTACAGCCTGCAACTACAGCTCGTCCAGTTATTTAGCCTATTCCTATAGTTGTTCAGCAAACGGAAGTTAGGCTAGTTATGACTATAGAGGAGCAGACGATGTTAGGGAGGTTTATTAAATTATCCCCTTCCAGGTTTTCAGGGGCCGCGGGCGAGGATGCCTACAAGTTTCTTGTTCGTTTCCAAGAGATATTGCATAACCTTATATTGGTGGAGTCCCATGGGGTCGATTACACTGATTTTCAGCTGGATGGAAAAGAAAAATAGTGGTAGAGGTCTTATCTTACCTGCAGGCCCATGAGATCGCCACCGACGTCATGGACTCAGTTCTCTAAGGCTTTCTTGGAGAAGTATATATCTCGCAATTTGAGAGAAAGGTTAAGAGATGAGTTTACAGTGTTGGTACAGGGATCGATGACGGTCATAAAATATGAGTCTTAGTTCCATAAGCTCTCTAGGTGCGCTATCATGATTATGTCGATAGAGGAGGAGCGAGTACGCTAATTTGTTATAGAGTTATCTGTTCATTTGTGGTTGGATACAAAGTATGTAGATGGTTGCATCGGGCTATTTATTCTTGCATATAGTAGATAATGCCTGTACTATTGAGGCTATATGTCATGAGGTCTATGGAGGCAGTGAAAAGAAGCCTCACTGCTAAGGCAGTTTTAGTGGAATCCACTCATATAATAAGGTTTTTTTTATCATAGGTCATCCCTAGTAGTATCCATCTAGTAGACTGGTTCATGTAGCCTTATAGCTTACTGACGGTGGATTAGTAGGTAGCTGTCAGAGCAGCCAAACTTTGGATCAGTCTTCCCAAAGTTAGACTTTTGGGTATTCAGGTTATGATGGCCATTCAGGTTCAACTAAGACATCATAGGGGGTTCATTCAAAGGGATATGCTATGAGTGTAGTATGATAGCCCACTTTGCTAGGGAATGTCCTACTATTAGCCATCGCAGACACCAGATGCAGCAGGGTCAGTAGGTTCAGTCCTTCAGGCCCTAGTTTAGCCACATAGAGAGAGTCTATATGGTGGTAGAGGTGAGTCTCAGGGTACTAAGGGTGGTCCCCAGGTAGGCCAAACATGTAGTAGAGGTGGATGAAGCAATATTTATGAATTTTTGGGTAGGCCGGAGGCAGAGACCTTAAATGCCATCATCACAGGTACAATCTCAGTCTCTTATCAGCCTGCCTATACTTTATTTGATCTGGAGTCCACTTACTCGTATGTGTCTACTCATTATGCTACTCGATGGGATTTTTTATGTGAGCCATTACCTTTGCCTATGCGTGTAGATACTCCTATAGATGATTTATTAATAGTGGATTGCGTGTATCGATCCTGTATGGTGACTATCATGGGGTATAATACTAGAGCAGACCTGATTATGCTAGATATGTTATATATTGACTTAATTGTAGGCATGCATTAGTTGTCTACTCATCATATGGTTTTGGATTGCTTCTCTAAGACTCTTACTTTGTGTATGCCTGGTATTCCTCCAGTCATGTGGGAAGGTGTAGTTAGTCATGTGCCGTATGGTGTTATTTCCTTCCTTAAGGCTCAACAGTTAGTTGGGAAAAGGTTGCTAGCCTATTTTGCTTATGTATGTGACACTAGTACTGATACTGCTTCTGTTGATTCTGTTTTGGTGGTCCTAGAGTTCCCTGATGTATTTACCATCAATCTACTGGGTCTTTCCCCTGAGCGTGATATTGATTTTGGCATTAATGTTAAGACAGGTACACAAACCAGTCTCCATTCTGCCATATCGGATAGCTCTAGTTGAGTTGAGGAAGCTTAAGGTGCAGCTCTAGGACCTCTTGGGTAAGGGGTTTATCTGGCCCAATATGTTTCCCTAGGGTGCTCCTGTTCTATTCGTGAAGAAGAAGGATGGTACCTTATACATATGTATTAATTATAGGCAGTTGAATAAGGTGACCATCAAGAATAGGTACCTGATGCCGCGGATTGATGACTTATTTGACCAGCTCCAAGGTGAAGCAGTGTTCTCTAAGATAGACTTAAGGTCAGGGCATCACTAGCTGAGGATTAGGGAGTCAGATATCCCTAAGACTGCTTTTAGGACTAGATACAGGCACTATGAGTTATTAATCATGTCTTTTGGGTTGACTAATGCCCCCGCCATATTTATGTATTTGATCAACCATGTGTTTAGGTCCTACTTGGACTCTTTTGTTATTGTATTCATTGATGACATCCTAGTCTACTCTGGGAGCAGAGAGCAGCATGAGAAGCACCTGAGGCTTGTACTTCAGACTTTGTGAGATCAACAATTGTATGCCAAATTCACTAAGGGTGAATTTTGGCTTGATTCTGTAGCATTCCTAGGGCGTGGGGTGTCCAAGGATGGGATTATGGTAGATTCAACGAAGATAGAGGTAGTTCATGATTGGGCTAGGCCCACTTCCCCTACCAAGGTTCAAAGTTTCCTCGGGTTGACAGGGTATTACAGAAGATTTGTGGAGGGGTTCTCTTCTGTTGCAGCACCTTTAACCTAATTAACTCAGAAGAATGTTCCTTTCCAGTGGTCTGACAATTGTGAGGTGAGCTTCCTCAAGATTAAAGCCTTGTTGACTTCAGCTCTAATTCTAACTCTTTCTATTGAGGGCCAGAGATTTACAGTGTATTGAGATACTTTAGGTGTTGGATTGGGTTGCATTCTGATGCAGCAGGGTAAAGTTTGCATATGCTTCCAAGAAGCTAAAGGTGCATGTGTGGAACTACCCCACACATGATTTAGAGTTGGCGGCGGTTGGCTTCGCATTGAATATTTGGAGGTATTACTTGTAAAGATACCATTGTGAGATGTACAATGTCTATCGTAGTCTTCAATACATATTCAGCCAGAAGAACCTTAATTTGAGACAGCATAGGTGGTTGGAGTTACTGAAGAGATATGATGCCACCATTCTCTATCACCCGGGCAAGGTAAATTTGGTAGCAGATGCTTTGAGCCATAAGGCAGTGAGAATGGGGATTTTTGCATTCTTATCGGTTGAGGAGCGAGCTCTATCTTTGGATATTCAATCCTTATCTAACCAGATATTTTGCCTTAATATTTCTGAGCCGAACAAGGTACTTGCTTGTGTAGAGTAAAGGTCTTCCTTGATGGAGTAAATTTAGGAACAACAGTTTGAGGACCCACAACTGAGGATAATTCGTGATAAGGTTCTCAATAGAGAGCCTAGGAAGGTAACCTTAGATCTAGAGGGAATTTTGAGGATTGAGGGTCATATTTGTGTTTATAGAGTTAGAGAGCTAGTTTGGCTCATTCTTGAGGAGGCCTACTGTTCTAAATATTCCATTCACCCTGGTGCAGTGAAGATGTATCGCGACCTACGATAGCATTACTAGTGGTGTAAGGTGAAGCGGGATATTATAGCATTTGTGGCTAGGTGCTTGAACTACCAACAGGTCAAGTCTAAGTATTAGAGGCTAGGAGATTTTACCCAGCAGCTACCCATTCTCGAGTGGAATTGGGAGCGGATAGATATGGACTTTGTAGTGGGTTTACCATGTACCTCCCAAGGTTTTGATTCTATTTAGGTTATCGTAGATTAATTGACCAAGTCTTTTAACTTCTTACCGGTCTAGAGTACCTAAACTTCATATAAGTTGGCTCAAATTTATATCCGAAAGGTGTTCCGATTGCATGAGGAGCCAGTTTCTATCATTTCAGACCGTGGTATTCAGTTTACTTCATATTTTGGGGGTCTATACAGAAGGACTTGGGTACCTGAGTTAAGCTCAACATAAATTTCCACCACCAGATCGATGGGAAGTCAGAGAGGACTATTCAGGTCTTGGAGGACATGCTACAGACCTATTTTATTTACTTTGAAAGTCAGTGGGATCAGTCCTTAGCTTTGGCAGAGTTTGCATATAATAATAACTACCATTCGAGCATCGAGATGGCACATTTTGAGGCATTATATGGTACGAGATGTCGTTTCCCAATGGGCTGGTTTGATGTTTTTGAGGTTAGGCCTTGGGGTAACGATTTGGTGCATGAGTTGATGGACAGAGTTCATATAATTCAAGAGAGGCTCCATACTTCCCATAGTAGGCCGAAGAGTTATGCTAATCGGGGGGTGCGGCCTTTGGATTTTATGGTTAGAGACCGAGTATTCCTGCGAGTGTCTCCTATGATGGGTGTGATGAGATTCAGGAGGAGGGGTAAGCTTAGCCCTAACTTCATCAGCCCTTTAGAGATCTTGAAATGGGTAGGGGAGGTAGATTTTGAGTTGGCCTTGCCCCCAACACTACCAGATGTTCACCCTATATTCCATGTCTCTATGCTGCGATGGTACATTCCAGATGAGTCTCACATGTTTTAATGGGATTCAGTTCATTTTGATGAGTCTTTGGCATTTGAAGTGGAGCCTTTGGCAATTTTGGACAAGCAGGTTAGGAAGTTAAGATCTGAGGAGATTCCATCAGTGAAAGTTCAGTGGAGGCATCACTTGATCGAGGAGGCTACTAGGAGACCGAAAAGGGCATGCAGACCCGATATCCTCATCTGTTTTAGGCACAAGGTACCTTTCTTCGTTGACTTTTGAGGACGAAAGTCCTTTAAGTAGTGGATTTGTAATGAACTCCAAGGTTATTTTCATTATTATGTATGTTTTTACCATTTTACCCCTTTCCATAGCTTCTTTATAGCTCACATGTGACTTTGGATAGATGGCATGCTTTCCAAGGTGTCTGATTGAGTTTTTAGGTGGTTTGGTTATTTTTGAGGTTTAAGATTTGAAAAAGTTGACTTTAATCAACATACGGAGATTTAGGCATCGTATGAGAATTATGATAGCTCCATCAGCTTCGGAAGGCCCATTTTGGTTTAGAAGGAAGGTTGATTTGGGTTTTGGAGTCTTCGTTTTGAGTTTAGGTGGTTTTGCCATTTTAACTATAAATTTTGGAAACGTTTAACTTCGGTCAATATTTTGAGTTAACGCACTTGGATGATAACTTCGACAGTACGGTTAGCTCTAGAATGCCATATTTGGTGTTGAACGACCTTTGGTTCAATTCCTACGGTGATCAGAACAAGTTTTTGGCCATTTGTGCATTTTAAGTGTTTTCTTTGAAATCCTTTGACTTGGGTCAAAATTAAATTGAAACAACCTATGTTGGGAAATCCATCACTTCCATTGAGTCTGGAATACCATTTTTAGTTGGGTAGCATATTTCATTTGCACGCACGGGGTTCTGAATGAATTCAGAACACCTTATCTGAGAATTTGGCATGGCAAGTTCAAATTTGCACAAGAAGCACCTAGTACCGTTGCTAAAGAGACTCTTGGTCGCTTTAGTGAGTGTCGCTAAAATAACTAGGAGGTCTCTAAAGTGATCAAGTTGCAGGGAAGGGTGTCGTATAAGAAACCCCCCACCTCTCTGAGGTGGCCGCTTAAGCGAACACCAAGGGCTCGCTAAAGCGACATTAGAGAGCTATTTATGGTCTCTTTTTTCAGATTTGAGACCAAACTTCCAACCTCGATTTTTCTCTCTATATATGAGCGATTTGGGTGATTCAAAAGGCTAAATTGTGTGGATTTACGAGGGGAATCCAGTGGTACATTCATAATTAGGAGCAAAGACTTCCTTTGAGTTACATTGCCCTTTTTCTTGCATTTTTGACTATTCCAATGATTGAATTTGGTGGAATTATTTGAGCTCTTCCGATTCTTAGAATGTACCAATTTTTGGGTCATAAATTCTTTGAGCTAGTTGGGACCTTGTGACAAAATTGGTTTTTTTATTTCGTGCACGGGTCCAAATGTTAATTCTACCCAATTTTAGTTCCGTTTTAATTATAGCAATATGAGTATCATTGGCCTTGTTTTTATGTGTCCTTCCATAGTTTGATAGAGTGTCTTCGTTTGGAGGTGGTCCAAAAATGAAAGACTCAAGTTTAGTTGTTCGGGTGCGATTTCGGCTTTGAGGTAGGTTATGGCTTCCTCTTGTTAGATTTTACTTGGTCAGAATTGGTATATTTTGAGTAGTAACACATGATTCGGTTGGCAATTTAAGTGTTGATATGCATTGGACACTTAAGAGTTGATGATCATCGATAGCGATAAGTTTGGTATTTATGTCATTGGATCCTTAGTCTAGGTGATATCTTGATTTGTTTGCATCGACTAGAATCCTTAGACCTTGCTCCTAGGTGATTTGAACTTTTAATGTCATTTGATGTTATTTCGGTTTATGAATTTATCTTGCTTGTTTTGATATTGAAATATTGGGCTAGAGGCCCTATTTTCGATACACCAAAGTCTCAGGTTAGTGATTTGGAACCTTTGACGGGATTTTTACTCAACTCGAGTGATATATGATTTTGACATACTATTTGTATTGATTTGCTTTGCCGGTGTTAACACTCTTTTTAAAGAAAGAATAAAAAAATGAAAATTTCAAGACTTTTGGTTGATGGATAAGTGTAATAATTTGAAGGAAATACCAGTGGTATTTTAATTATGACATTTCTTTTTGAGAAGCTCGAGGCGTGAATTTTAAGCGACCCGTTGATACATAATTTAGGTTATTATTATTATTATTGTTGATAAGCTTGAGGTGTGAATTTTGGGGGGCTCATGATACATATTTGGGTTACTATTACTACTACTACTATTGGGAAGCTCGAGGCATGAATTTCGGGCACTTCATGATACTTTTGGAGGATATTGAGCCTTAACTACGAGTTTACATTTGTGTATTCATTTGATGTTTTATCAGCTGGGATTATTGATGTGCTTACTTGATTGGTCGTGCTTACTTGACTACCGTATGATTATTTCCGTGCCCTCTATCCCCGTATTTTTAGTTTGTGCTTTTCTCTTATTGTTATTAGTATCATCATGCTAGTTATTATATATTTTATTCCTTCTAAGCTCGGTCAGCCTATGATGCCTACTAGGTACCCCATGTTTTGGTAATTATACTATATTTCTACATCTTTTTGATGTATCTTCCTATTCGAGCAACTTCCAGCATACACCTGATCATCTGTAGCGGCACCAGATTCGGATTGTGGTGAGCTACCAACGTTCAGAAACTTGCTATACACCCTTTTTTGATCTGACTTGTATTTTCTATTTTGGACAATCAGATCTGTGTTGTATATTTATACATATTGTCAACTTTTGTACATAGTACCTCCTGTATAGATGACACCAATTCCGGAGTTTGGTCAAGTGTCAGTTTGTCATTCTTGTCATAACCCAACCCCGTAGGTCATGATGGATGTCCAACCTGAACCCCCGTATACATACCTATTGTCATGATCCAACCCCGTAGGCCATGATTGGTGTTCAAGCTAGAAACTGGCGTATACCCCTATTAATTGTAAGTAAATCTGTCATATGTTCACGTATTGGCACAACCTGTCTCTTGAGGGGTCACAACTTATCAATAGACAACATAACACATAGGCCGACGAGGCTATCATAGAATATGGGGTCTTTCCATGATATACTTCTACGCGGGGCGACATGACTTCCACGAAAAAAGGAACGTCCCAAAACACAAGTCGTATAGACACAACTGAACACACATATATACACAACCAACGCACATGTCTACAAATCTTTAAAAATATTAATGGTAATATATGGCAGGACAGGGCCCCCGCCTTACCCCTGAATAAACAAATATATACATCAAAAGATTTGTACCAAAAGCTAGGCTTTGATACAATGTAGCTTTTCCCAAATCACTGAGTGGAATCCTAAGCTGGCGGATCCCCAAAATATTTATCTATACCTGCGGGCATAAAACACAGCCCCCCGAATAGAGGAGGTCAGTATGATATATGTACTGAGTATGTAGAGCATACAATACCACGAGGAGATTACAACTGACATAGGAAATGCAAGGGACAAGTATAACAATTAATGAATCACTATACCTGCATCTTCTAAAATAGAGTCATGTGTATCATCATCACATACCGTACCAGGCCCTTGTGGGACTCAGTGTTACAAATGTATCATTATATCATCATATGCATATATATACATACCTTACCCGTCCCTTTAGTGAAGGACTCGGTGAAGAGAGTAGTGTATATTTATATCGTACTCGGCCCATTATGGGACTCGGTGCCATAACCTTATTATCATGACCTCACACTATATTATCATATATATATATATATATCATACCCGGATCGAGACTCGATGAATAATCATATCATCATATCATCGTATACATATATCATACCCAGCCTGGACTCGGTGAAGATATAGTAAAGCTATGCACAATAACATACCTGGCCTATTATGGGACTCGGTGAAAGATGTATTAACAGCATACACGAGCAAAGTAGTGAGTAGCCATATTCAATTCAAATCATCATTTGAGACTCAATAAAGAATCAAGTGAACTATCACTTAAAGATCAGGGTAGTAATCATCTCAAGTACCCTTTGAATGGTACTATGGACCATTTCAAATGGAGCATCAGGAATCCTAGACGTGTATCAAGAAAGTGCTAAACAACTTATGGAATTAGAGACGTTTATCACCGTAGAGTCTTTAGGGATAGGATCTTATACATCACATTACTATTCAACATATAGAAGACTTGAGGGTAGTAGCTCAACTACTTTAAGAGTTTTCACTTTCATACATAAATAAGAGTCATGGATCATGTCCAGAACCTATGAATGGAATTATCCCCAAATTTCATATCACATAGCACTTATCTCTAAGATATGCCAAAAGAAAAGAAGGAATAGGCTTTACATACTTAGTACTTCCCAACATATAGAAGGCTTGAGAAGCAATAACTAAATTATTGTAAGAGTTCTAACATAAAGAAGTAGATAAGGATCATGAATTACACTCGGCATTTATAAATAGAATTACCCTCAAGCTCATATCATTCATCACTTATGTCAAAGTCATGCCAAAAGAAGGAAGGAATAGCTTTACATACTTACTACTTTTTATCATATAGAAGACTTGAGAGGCTATAACTCAATTATTGTAGTAGTTCTAACATCATTCAAGAAAGGTTATTAGCAGCCAGAGTCGATAGGAATCATATACAGATAATTGACGTTGACCTTTAGAGTTTCAGGTTGATGATTGGGTGTTCTTGAAGGTGTCACCCATGGAGGGGGTAATGAGGTTCAGCTAGAAAGAGAAGCTTAGCCCAAGATACATTGGTCCTTATCAAATCATCTGTAAAATAGGCAAAGTTTCCTATGAGTTGGACTTACCATCGGATATGGAAGCAATACTCCCAGTCTTTCATGTGTCGATGCTTCGTAAATGTATTGGTAATCCTTCTAGTGTATTCCCCATGGATGAAGTCCAGGTAGTAGAGGAACTATCATATGAGGAACAACCTATAGCCATACTTGATCGCCAAGTCAGAAGGTTGCGCACCAAGGATGTGGCCTTCGTCAAAGTATTATGGAGAAATAAGAATAGAGAAGATATGACCCGGGAAGCTGAGAAAGAGATGAAGAATAAATATCCATACTTGTTCCCCATGTCTACAGGTAATCTAAACTTCTAAATCGATTGTATTGGTTAATAAGAGACTTATATATGGAAAATATTATAGAGATTTCCCAAAATCCTTTTAAGACCTTATGAGACTAGTTAACATTCGGGGATGAATATTCTAAAGAGGGGAAGCATGTTATATCCTGCACTTTTGTACATTGGAATATGTTTTTTTCTAAAAGATTGCCATGTGATCCATGCTATCTGGGAGGTTTTATATGAGTAGCGATGGTTGGAAATAGGTCTAGAGGAATTTGGAAGGAGTTGGAGGCCAAATAATATGTCGTGATAATCAACCTACTTGCGTAAGTTACCGAAGTGGATGTATTACATAATTAAGCTACTTGAGTACATGCCGAACTTAAGTAGCAAGGATTATATAGGTTCTTAAAGTGAGATGAGATTATGAACCCATGGAAGATGAGTAAGGAGGAGATGCACCTACTTGGAATAAGTAGGTGATGCACCTGCTTGGGTGGACCCCACCCCGCCACATTGCAGCTATGGGTTGGATGCATGGAATGAGGTGTCTTTCTAAGATCTAGACATGTGTCACCCTTAGGGGATGACATGTGTCACTCTCAAGGAAGAAGTATATAAGGAAACTAATGACTAAGGTTTTCTCATTGTTCATCTTTAACTTTGAGAGATTGAAAAAAATAGAGAGAAAAGAAGAGAAGAGCTACGACCCTTGCTCCAACAAGGTAAGACCTCTAATTTTGATCCATAAATTAATTATCTAGGGTGTTCTCCGATCAAATAAAGGTGTTTAACAACATAAATTACTTGTTGGGGCAGCAAGAAAGTGCAACTAATAGTCCACCAATTTTTAGCCACGTTGAGGAGCTCTCGAGGTCAATTTTTAGCAAGGTAAGGTTCTTCCTTTTGAATTAGAGTTAATGATGTTGTAATGGAAAAAATACTTGTGTTAAATAAAGTTGGAAGTAAGAGAATTTCATAATTATTATTGACGTTGTAAATGAACGGAATTGAAGTCGTTCTAGTTGGATTAAAGTTTAGTAGTGTTGTTATTATCATGGTGTTGTATTTGAAGGTAGTTGATATGTGTTAAAGGGATGGAAACATGATTAAAAATGGGTGTGAGTGTTTCTGGTTGCAGCCACATCATGTCCTATTCCGTGTGGTTAAGATATTATGAAATAAAGATTAAAAACCATATTTTGGTGTCGTGGTTTTGGGCAAGCTTTTTGGGGCTTATATTAAATAGTGTTGTGGTAGTGGTAATGTATATGGATGGTGGTTTTTTTGTTGATATGGTTGTGCTAATCGAAGGTTAATTGCAAGTTCGGATAGGGTAAGTTATAGGGGAAATGCTGCCCAATTTCTATTAACTTCTTAACTAGTTGATATACTAGTCGAGAAGTGTGAACGAGGAAGTAATTCCTATAGGTAGTTGGTTGTAGATTTAGAAGCTGGAAAGTTGAAGGGTATTCATACTCGTGTTACTTTCATGTTAAATAGGTTAAGGAGGTAACGAGGCAAGCTTGGTTACGGTTGATCTATAATAGGTATATAAAGCTATCTTTCTTTTTTCTTGGCATGTCTTAGACATAAGTAATATATGATATGAGCTGTGGGGTAATTCCATTCATAAAGTTCTGAGTATGATTCATGACTCTTATCCACTTCTTAATGTTTGAACTCCTACAATAATTATGTTATTGCCTCTCAAGTCTTCTATATGATAAAAAGTAGTAAGTATGTAAATCTATGCCTTCCTTCTTTTGGCATGTCTTTGACATAAGTGATGAATGATATAAGCTTGAGGGTAATTCTATTCATAAATGCCGAGTGTAATTCATGATCCTTATTTGCTTTTTGATGTTAGAACTCTTACAATAATTGAGCTATTGCTTCTCAAGCCTTCTATACGTTGGGAAGTAGTAAGTATGTAAAGCCTATTCCTTTTTTTCTTTTGGAATGTCTTAGAGATACGTGCTGCGTGATATGAAATTTGGGGATAATTCCATTCATAGGTTCTGGACATGATCCATGACTCTTATTCACGTATGAATGTGAAAACTCTTAAAGTAGTTGAGCTACTACTCTCGAGTCTTCTATATGTTGAATAGTAATGTGATGTACAAGATTCTATCCCTAAAGACTCTACGGTGATAAACTTCTCTAATTCCATAAGCTGTTTAGCACTTTCTTGATACACGTCTAGGATTCCTAAGGCTCCATTTGAAATGGTCCATAGTGCGATTCAGAGGGTACTTGAGATGATTACTACCCTGATCTTCAAGTGATAGTTCACGTGATTCTTTATTCAGTCTCAAATGATGATTTGAATTACATATGGTTACTCACTACTTTGCTCGTGTATGCTATTAATACATCTTTCACTGAGTCCCATAATAGGCCAGGTATGTTATTGTGCACAACTTTACTACATCTTTAGCGAGTCCCAGGCTGGGTATGATATATGTATATGATGATATGATGATATGATTAGTCACTGAGTCCCAATCCGGGTATGATATATATATATATATATATATATATGATGATATAGTGTGAGGGAATGATGATAAGGTTATAACACCGAGTCCCATAATGGTACGGGTATGGTATAAATGTACACTACTCTCTTCACTGAGTCCCTCACTAAAAGGATGGGTACGGTATGTATATATATGCATATGATGATATAATGATACATTTGTAACACCGAGTCCTACAACGGGCCTGGTACGGTATGTGATGATGATACATATGACTCTATTTTATAAGATGCAGGTAAAGTGATTCATTAATTGTTATACTTGTACCCTGCATTCCCTATGTCAGTTGTAATCTCCTCGTGGTATTTTATCCTTTACATACTCAGTACATATATTGTACTGAACCCCTCTATTTGGGGGGATGTATTTTATGCCCGCAGGTACAGACACGCATTTTGGAGATCCACCAGCTTAAGATTCCACTCAGTGATTTGGGAAATGCTCCATTGTATCAGAGTCTAGCTTTTGGTACAGATCTTTTGATGTATATATTTGTTTATTCAGGGGTACGGTAAGGGCCCTATCCCGCCATATATTACAATTAATAGTTTTAAAGATTTGTATACATGTGCGTTGGTTGTGTATATATGTGTGTTCAGGTGTGTCTATACGACTTGTGTTTTGGGACGTTCCCTTTGTCATAGCAGCCTTGTCGGCCCGTGTATAAGTATATCATAGAAAGACCCCACATGATATGATAGCCTTATCGGCTTATGTGTTAGGTTGTCTATTGATAAGTTGTGATCCCTCAGGAGACAGGTTGTGCCAATACGTGAACATATGATAGATTTACTTATAATTAATAGGGGTATACGCCAGTGTCCAGCTTGAACACCTATCACGGCCTACGGGGTTGGGTCATGACAATAGGTATGTATACGGAGGTCCAAGTGAGACATCCATCATGACCTGTGAGGTTGGGTTGTGATAATTCTTTTGGGTCCTTATCGGGCCTTTTATATATTTTTTAGCGTATTTACATATCTATACCTTGGACCTACTTTTCTTTGGTTATATTTCTTTTCTCACTCCTTTTTATGTTATTAAATATTTAATTAGATTGAGATTTGTTTTTCGCTTGTCTTGGATTTAGCTTGCCTACCCAGAGGTTATAGTAAGCACCATCATGGAATGGATTTAGGTTATGACAGGCAGAGAGGTTTCCATTCAGGATGACAGGGTACAATTTTATGTTTTTTGGGGCAAGGTAGAGGCTGAGTTGTCTAATACAATGAAGTAAGGTACTATTTTTGTGTGTGACCCCATGGCTACTGTCTTCTTTGATTCGGGTTCGACTTACTCCTTTGTGTCAGTACAATTTACCTTGGT
This sequence comes from Solanum dulcamara, assembly GCF_947179165.1. Taxonomy (NCBI): domain Eukaryota; kingdom Viridiplantae; phylum Streptophyta; class Magnoliopsida; order Solanales; family Solanaceae; genus Solanum; species Solanum dulcamara. The sequence continues at coordinate 18,277,593 of NC_077242.1, forward strand.
TTTAATGGGATCTGTGATAAGCTTAGTGCCCCTATCTAAGTTTCTACCCCAATTGGAGAGTCTATTGTAGTCACCTATGTTGATCGTGCTTGTTCAATATATTTCTGGGTTTGTAGACTTGGTCTGATTTGGTGATTTTGGATATGATTGATTTTGATATGATCTTAGGCATGACTTGGTTGTCCCCCTGTTATGTTGTACTTAATTTTTATACTACGACTCTTACTCTAGAAATCTCGAGTAAGGAAATATTAGAGTAGGAAGGGGAGTACAAGCCAACGCTAGCTAAGATATTATCTTTCATTTGGGCTAGAAAAATTTTGTAGCAGGGTTGTTAGGCATACTTGGCTCATATTCAGGATGTTGAAGCAGAGACACCCTCTATTGAGTCTATTCTTGTAGTGTCTAAATTTAAGCAGGTGTTTCCTATTGATTTGCCTGGCATGCCTCCGAATAGAGATATAGATTTTTGTATTGACTTGGAGCCAGGCACTCGCCTATTCTCTATCCCTCCTTATGGCATGGCTTTGACAGAATTAAGTAAGTTTAATGCTTAAATCCAAGAACTACTTGATAAAGGTTTCATCCATCCTAGTTCTTCCTCGTGGGGTGCTCCGGTCTTATTTGGTAAGAAGAAGAATGGTAGTATGAGGATGTGTATAGATAGCGGCCGTTCAATAGAGTCACCATCCAAAATAAGTACTTATTGCCTCGTATAGATGATCTTTTTGACTAGTTGCAGGGTGCATCAGTTTTTTCTAAAAGTGATCTAAGGTCTTATTATCATAAGCTAAAGATTAGGCTTGATCATATACCAAAAATAACATTCAGAACTAAGTATCGGCACTATGAGTTCTTGGTAAGTCATTTGGATTGACCAATGCACTTACAACGTTTATGCGTTTGATGAATAGGGTATTCAAACCGTTCATATATTCTTTTGTAATTGTGTTCATTGATGATATTTTGATCTATTCAAAAAGTAAGGAAGAACATTTAGACCATCTTCGTATTGTTCTGGGTATCCTTGGAAAATGAAAATTAGATGCAAAATTTTTCAAGTGCGAATTCTAGTTGTCTTTTATTGCCTTTTCTAGGGCATGTGGCTTCAAAAAAAGGGGTGATGGTAGATTCCTAAAAGATTAAAGTAGTCAAGAATTAGGTCTGGCCTAGTTCTGTGACTAAGGTTAGAAGTTCTATGCGACTTGCTAGCTACTATCGATTATTCATGAAGAATTTTTCTTCTATTGCCACACACTTCACAATTCTAACTCAAAATGAGGTACTGCTTGAGTAGAATAACAAACCTGAAGAGAGTTTCTAATAGCTCATGACTCTTCTAACCACGATACCTATTCTAACATTGCCAGTTGATGTTAAGGATTCCATTATTTATTGTGAGGCTTCACATTCGGGATTGGGTGTTATGTTGATGTATAGCTTATGTCTCACAATAGTTAAAGGATATTGAGAGAAACTACCCGACGCATGATTTGGAGTTGGCAGCGGTAGCATTTGCTCTCAAGATTTGGCGATATTACCTATATGGTGTCAAGTGTCAAGTGTTTACTAACCATCACAGTCTACAATATGTGTTCACTCATAAAAATTTGAATCTAAGACAATGAATATGGATGTAGTTTCTTAAAGATTATGATTTCATCATCCAGTATCATCCGGGTAAGGCTAATATAGTGGGAGACACATTAAGCGGGAAACCAGTGAGTATGGGTAATCTAGCTTGTTTGGTTGTTTCTAAACGACCCTTGGTTAGGGAGATTCAATATTTGGAGACCAAATTCAAGAAGCTAAGCATATCAGAGAAAGGTGGGGTGCTGACTAGTATTGAGGTTAGGTCTACTTTCATTAAAAATATCAAGACTAAGCAATTTGAAGATGAGAGTTTGAATGAGCTAAAGAGGAGGAAACTGTCTGGAAAAGCATATGATGTATCTCTTGATACAAGTGGGTGCTCAATTTTAGGGGAAGGATTTGTGTTCCCTGAGTGAATGACGTGATTCAAAAGTTGTTGATAGAGTCTCATGGTTTGCGGTATTCTATCCATTTAGGTGTGACCAAGATGTATCAGGATTTGAAGCAACTTTACTAGTGGCGCAGCACGAAGAAACACATAGCAAAATTTGTGGCTACAAGTCAAAACTGTCAGCGAGTGAAGTATGAGCATCAAAGTCCTGCAGGTTTAGTATAGAGGATGTCCATTTCTGAATGGAACTAGGAATAGATAGCTATGGATTTTGTGGTGGGTCTTCCTAAGACCCTTAGGGATGTTTGACTCTATTTGGGTTGTGGTTGACAGACTGACGAAGTCATCCCACTCATTCTAGTTAGAGTGGTTTATAATGTTAGCAATTGGTAAATATCTATGTGAAGGAGCAAGTAAGGCTGCATGGGGTGTCCCTTTCTATCATCTCAAACCGTGGTATGCAATTTACATTAAAGTTTTAGAGGAAATTGCATGAGGAGTTGGTCACTCAACTCACTTTCAGCTCAACCTTCCATCCATAGACTAATGGATAGTCGAAAAGAACAATTCAAGTGTTTGAAGACATGTGTAATTGACTTTAGAGGTCATTGGGATAAATTCCTATCATTGTGTAATTTTCCTATAATAGTAGTTATCACTCCAGCATTGACATGACACTATTCGAAGAACTTTATGGAAGGGGTGTAGATTGCACAAAGGATGGTTTGAGTTTGGAGATGTACAACCTTTAGGTTTGATCTGGTAAGGGATGCTTAGGATAAGGTAAAAAGTATTCAAGCTAAGCTCCTAGCAGCCCAGAGTAGACAGAATGACACTACATACCATATGGTGAGGGATATGACATTTCAGACAGGTGAACTGATACTTCTTAAGGTGTCACCTATTAAGGGTATGATGAGGTTTGAAAAAAAGGAAAACTTAGCTCTTATTATATTAGCCCATTCAAGATTTTTGATTGTATTGGGCTAGAGACTTATAAGTTGGCTCTACCACCTATATTATTTAGAGTCCACCCAGTGTTCTATGTGTCCATATTAAAGAAGTACCATGGTGATGAAGATTATATCATCAAATGGGACTCACTCTTATTAGACAAGGATCTTCAGTATGAGAAAGAACCGATTGCAATTCTTGATCATGATGTACGAAAGCTTAGGACCAAGAGATTAAGTCGGTGAAGGTTCATGGAAGCATCATCTGATTGAGGAAGATACCTGGAAAACTAAGAAGGACATGCGAGACAAGTATCCCAGTTGTTTTACGATTTAGGTACTATTTTATTCTTGCCTTAACCTAATTTTCTATTTTGATCACTCGAGGACAAATGATTGGTAAATGGGTTTCTATTGTAATGACATTTTCCCGTTGTTATGAATAATCCCATGGAAAAGTAATTTAGACCAAAAAACTTTTGAGTAGTATCTTGGAAATTTTGAGCCTAGGCAAAAATTGGATAAAATCCGAGTCAGGTGAGGTATCAGGTAATCAGAAAATGGGTTTGTGATTAAATTATGAGTTTGATAGCTTGAGTTTGTATCCAAGATATTAAGGAAATTGTAAGGCTTTACAGAATTGAATTTGGGCGAGTAGAATTTCCGTGATTGATCTTGGCATGAAAGAGTTATTTTGGAACATCAAGGATTGATGGTATGTTGAAAAATGGGGGCTTGGGAGTAAAATTTCAAGTTTTTTTCCATCCAACCCACCATAGAGGGATTATTCCCGTTATGGTAGGCGATTTCGCTATGGTAGTCGCGAACAAAAATGGTGAAAAGTCCAAAAATGTTATTTTTCTGCAAGTTTCCTTTTTGTGGAGCAAAGGGAGACCTAGGGCAGTTTATTCTCAATTTTCCACCAATTATCATGCTAAAGGTAAGAAAATCATTCCCCTAACTTGTAAATTAATTCCTAGACCTTTGAATCTATGGAAATTCTCTTAGGGAAATGTTTTGGCCTAAATTAGTGGTGGAAAAAGCCCTAGTTGGGGGAGATAATCTTGAAAGTGGCCAAGTTAGGATTTTGATATAATATGAGTATTGTAGGCCATTGTTTATTGATTTGTTGTATTTTTTGTTTGTTTTTAGACCAAGAATAAGCAAAGAGACTTTAAAAAGGAAAAACTCTTGTTCTTTAGAGTTCCAGAATTTGTTTCGAGGTAGGTCATGATTTATTTCCTATCTGTGTTATATGTGCTTGTTATGTGCAATTGATAGTATTGTGTTTAATAATGTTACTAGGCAAATATGTAATGAACTTAATGAAATGGCTATTGTGATCAACTGCATGCAATAAATCAGATACTTGATTGTGCAAGTTAGTGAACTATTTATTGTTGATTGTGATTTTGATTGTGATTGTGGTGATTTTATCGAGTACCGCATTGGTACATATTGAATTGGGTGTCACGGTGATACATAATTGTATCGGATACCACGCTGGTACATATTGGATCAGGTGTCATGCCAACATATATTGGATTGGGTACCACGCCAGTACGTTCTAATAGTTTGAGTATGGGTTCCATGAGAAGACCATTGTTGTTTGTTGTATTTGAGATTGACACTGTAAAACTATTATTGCTCATAAAATGATAATTTGTAATGTGTTTATGTATATGCTAGTCGTTACGATGTTGTGGTTACTTGTGTATATTGCATTTTTGGACTGACCGCGTGATCCTACCAGTACACTGTTATTATGTTTATTGTAATTGCACTTGCTTTTTCTTTGTTGAGTATAGGAAATCTTCAGGCGGCTGCTGATAGACCTCAATTAGGAGATTAGTGACTGCAGAATTCAAAGGCCGAGCCAGCTCTTTCAGGCGACCATGGATTTTTCTCAGTCTTAGCCCTTTTTTCGGACTGAGACCATTCTTGGACTTTAGTTTTTATGTTTGTTTTTTGGGGTTGCATCCCGTTATCTTAGACATAGTTGAGAGTTTTGGTATACTGACTTTGAGGTTCTAGGGAATTGGCTTCTGCATTGTTTGTTTGGTTGATTAATTTTCCTGAATTTATGAGAACTTAGCTTAAAACTATTATAAAAAATTTGTTTCTACAACTTTAAATATCTATTTTTGTGTTAGGTGTTAGTTCAGGATATGATATTGATTCTTCCACCGAAGGATTAGTATGGGTGCTACTCACGGTCTGATTTGAACCGTGACATAAAGGGGTATTGATTGCACATCAAAAATAAGATGGTTCAATATGTAGAGAAAAAAAGTTTTCATACAGACATATTTGGTGGGTAAAAGACACGTATTATATATTTATTGATTAGAGATTAAAAGAGTTTGAATTCAATACGAGTGAAGTTATTGAATAAGTACATTAAATATTGTTTGCATGTCATAATATAGTACGACTCAAAATTTGAATTCTTACAAATAAATTTAACTGGTGTCAACTTTCTTTCACATCCGTTCTAACCATAAAAGTAATTGTAACACAAATTATTTTAGATACATCCAAATACTTTAAACTGTTGTAATTTGATTGTTATTTTCGGTTACTTTTAATAACTTATTCATGTAATCTATTTTTCTATGGCAAAATACGAAGATTTCACTTGTTTTTTAATCCATTCTTTGAATTCTACATTTATTTCGTATATGAATATATGTATCATTTTTTAGTTTTAAATGGTGTCTAATGAATTTTAATTTTATAAAAAAAATAGTTACATAATAAAACTTTTCTGATTTACTTAAATTTTGTTAGCTTGTTAAATGCAATAATATAATAATTTCTACGAATTGTTGAATAAGTTTATGTTTTCTGAACATATACTAGAGACTCAAAAATCATATAATTTTTGGACCTATTTCAAAAATAATTTCGATTGAACTTTTCATATTTTTTTTTCCTCTGTAATCTCTTTAGAATATTAAACTTGAATCCAAAGGTAGAGTAGAACAATATTTAGATACACATTAAATAAACTTATATTTATTATTATAACAAAAGAATTTACTACATAAGAGAATTTGGGTCTTCAAATGGATGGCAAGAACAATAAACTGAAAATATGATTACTTCTACTTCATTCTCAAAATGGTACACATGCATAAATGGACTAAATAGTTTCAGCAAAATTTTAGGAAGCATCTATGGTAAGGAAGAGTTTCTAGTTTTTGGAATAAATTTTCGCATCCATACATGCTTCCCTTTGATACTAAATTTAGCTTTGGACTCATCTTTGAGAATAAATTCTACAATTCCAGGCATAGCAAACACAATTCGGGCATAAAGAGCCTGTTCATGGGACTTCACCTTCTGCATTAGAATATACTCAATGCAATCTCCAAAAATCATTGTAAAAAATTCCCTAATTTCCCATTCTGCAACAGGATAACCTTTGGAAAAAGTAACAAACATGGTCCGTTCTTCGTAAGGTACATTATGTTCCTTCATCCTCCAGGGAGACATATCACCACCAAGTCCCAGCTGAGAAATTCTTCTGATTAAAGATGACTCACAAAGAGGTGGAACCATTGTCATGTTTCTTTCCATCAAGGTTTGTTCAAAATTTATTTGTAGGGCTTCCTCCATAATATCTGATAATGCTATGTAACAAACTTCAATTACAATTTTCTTTATCCCATTGAATGCTCTGTTCCGATTTTGATGAAAAAATAGAATAGAGAACTCTTTCGAAATGAGGTTTTGAGTTAGTGGAATCTCACTTGCATAAATTGAGGACATAAATTGACTGTTCTCAATGCATCTGAGACAGATTGCAACCTCATCAGCAAGTTGATTAATAAGAAGATGAGGTAAAGACAAGATCTTTATGATAATATTGGTAAAACGACAAATTCGCTCCAACCAAATCCATAATGCCAAAGTATGCATTGATTCAAAAGGATCACGCTTAAGGTCAATGACAAGGATATAATAAAGTGTTCGATCAATATTATGAAAAAGCTTGAATTCCTCCATATTGATTTGAAAAGTTGTATCATCCATATCAACTTACGAAGGTAGTGATCAAACCTAAAATTACCATAAATTAAATTAGAACGAATCAATATAAAAAAATATCCCTAATCATAGCAAATAGATAAGCATAAAACGGACAACATAAGAAGAAAAATCTACTACCAAGTTTCGACTATAAAGAAGACTATTGAGATTCTAGTACGAATTCAACTTTTCTATTCTAACACAACTAACAACAATTCTATAATAAAAGTAGAAAAGAGAGAAAAGAAACTAAAGACACAGTGCTACATAGGGATTTAAATGACTTAGACTTAAAATCTATAATTCAATCAAAGAGGGTATTTCAAAAATCTATCAAAGAATGCATATTTTTATTTATGCAGAAATTTAATTGAAATCAAAATCAAGTGAAGGTAAGACTATTGAAATGGAAAAGAGTGCATAAAATGAGGAAGAACAAACCAAAAGGTAACGTCCAGAAAATGTAGTTCTTAAGAACTCAACTTGATAGATAACTCGACAATTCAACCCAACCGATTTATAGGTGAAAAATATTTACTGGTCAATCCTCTAATGAAGTTGTTCTTATCTGTATTCTATCAAGATAAAGAAAATTAATTACCACTTTGAAAGCATTTATAGAAAATAATCTTGCATATTAGATTGCAATTAATGCTCGTGACTTTTTAGAAATCGTGGTTGAAACATGTCACACAAGTATTATAAAAAAAAGATGAAAAAATCAAAGATCAAAACCAACTAGGTTTTTTTAATAATCACAAAATATGAAAAAACAAAAAAATTAAAGCTTTTTATTCTATCTATGAAATGAACTTCATCTGTTTAGCATAGAAAAAATCAATTTAATGAGTACGCGTATTTTGAACAACTTGATAATTCGATAAAGGGATAATTACATTATATGGCCATTCAGTCATTTTAATAACAAAAAACTGATCATTCTGTGTATATTCATGTATACTCAGTGTATTTCATGTATAAAATATATCATAATATATATATATTCGGTGGATAGCTCATATATAAGTAATTTATAATGTATAGTCAATATATACTTTATATAACTTTTGACATGCTCTATTGTATAGTCACTGCATATTTCCTATGAATTTTGGCTATTTTCTATGTAAATAAAAAATGGATATATTTGTTGTAAATTAATTAGTTTATTGTATATATTTGAAATTGTCCCTTTGATAAATAGCTTGATATAATGATTATACTCCACATTTTACAATACTATCTCAATAAATCAATTGTTTAAATACTTCATCTAATAATACAAATTTTATTATAAATTTTACACAAATCCCATAGTGCTAAGACCTAATTACATCCTATCCCTACTCTTTCATTAATTAGAAAAATTCTTATTTTGGGTGACTTTCGAATACATAGCAGGGGCTTCCGGATACATAAGTGTCTGATACATCACCTTGAAGACTGTTGTGTTATTTAAGGAAACAATACATATAGTCTAATTAAGATACACGCGATCACATAATTCACACAGCTAATCAGTCCCCCCATCTCGTAACAACTTCTACGAATTCAAATTTCAAATTTCTTCAAGCATGCCATCAAAAATCCTTTCAATTTTGATTCAAAATTTTCAAAATTTGTCAAAAATACATTATGAATATAGATTTTCCTAAAACAATCAAGAATATGATTATCTTGTTGTGGCACGACAACTACCTATAATAGATTTCTCAGAGAAGGCAAGAATGTTATTTGGTGTTGCAAATTTCTATCAAAGTTTATTGAATTTGGTATTCTTCATCTACAACTTCTTATACATATGGATTCTACTCTATCCTTTAGTATTGGTCTTACCCAATTAGTTCCAAAACAGAAAAAACATGCTAATCATGATTTTGATTCTTCTCGTGGTGGTGGTTTTGATGAAAATAGATTCCAACACCGCAAATATTCTTCAATTATGAAGAAATTGCGGGAAGAGAAATTCCAGAAGGTGCTAGTTTAAGTTCAAAATCTCCAGTTACAAAAGCTTCAAGTTTGAAATTTCCAGTTCCAAAAGCTACAAAAAATGAGAAAAAAGTCGAAGTTGTTACTACACACACTTCTTTACCCAAGGTTTGTATTTCTAATGTATCTAATATTTTTTTATTGTCAATTTCGTAAATACTGTATCACGTTCAAATAACAATTCTGATACACAACCCTAATTTCATGAGATAAATTTTGGTTATGTATCTTATCAATGATTCTCTTTTTTTGTTACATAAGTTGATGTAATGTATTATGTTGATGATTCTGTATGACTGAATGTATGTGGTATCATAATACATCTTGTTACTGTATCTGGTAAGAGTGGGTGAATTCCTTCTTCCAAATTAGGGTTAATGTATCATATTTCATGATATATAAGATTGTTGTCGTGTATCATGTCCATTCTTTTGTATTTGATACATAAGATTATAAAACCTTTATCTTTTTTAATATTCATAGTTATATATTTTGATACATAAATATGTCATTTTGCTTAGTTTACTATGTATCATGTTGTTGTATCTGATATTTTAATATATATATATAACATATTTAGTGAACGTTCTAGAATGAAAATTTTATCAGCGCGGCCAACTTCGGATCGCCAAGTTTGGTTTAGAATGACTTTTGGTTCGATTCTCGAGATGCTTGAAATTGTTTTACGCCCTCTTCCCTATTTTAGAACCTTTATAACTTGGAAAAATGACTTTGGTTATAGGTTATGGTAAACGACCTTAGAAAAGAATTCAAATATTTCAATCAGCTCTGGGTGGTCAAATTAGGCTAGTACCATGGTCGGCATAAGTATAGAGGCAATTGGTACGAGTTTGGAGACATTTGATGCTTTTGACTTTGGAAATTAGCCTATGATTGACGTTGGTCAATATTTTTGAAAATTACGCCTAGATGAAAATTTTGACAACGTGGTTAGGTTTGGAATATCCAGTTTGTTCTAGAATGGCCCTTCATTTGTTTTCTGAGTCTTCCATTCTAATCCCAAGGCCCATTCTGGAAAATAGCATTTGAGTGTGAGGTCCACTTTTTTGTGAAAAGATCTCATATGGGAATATTGAATGCGCCATTGAGTCTGAACCACCAAATTTGGTAGGATAGTGTCTGTCCTTTGCATGCAAGGGATTACGAATAAATTCAAAATACCCCATGAGAGAACTTGGCATGACAAGCTCACTCGGCATTGGCAGGCACCTGGTGCTATTGCTAAAGCGAGTGTCAACAAAGTAGCTAGGATGTCACTAAAGTGACCAAACAGTAAGGCCGAGTGCCACTAAAGCGACAAGATGTCGCTAAAGAGAACTGTCACTTAAGCGACCTGGTGTCGCTAACGCGAACAATTAGGACTCGCTAAAGCGACATCAGAGACCTAATTTTGGTTTCTTTTTTAGATTTTAGCTCTAATTTTCAAGACTCATTTTTCTTTCTATTTTTGGGAGATTTGAGTGATTCAAAAGGCTAATTTGTATGGATTTTTGAGGGAAATTCACTGGTACATCCATAATTAAAAGCAAAGGCTTCCTCTGAGGTAATTTCCCTTTTTATTGCATTTTGACTATTCTAGGGCTTGTAATTGTTGGGGTCATTTGATGTTGTTGCGGTGCTCGAGTGTACCCTTTTTGGGTCACAAGTTCCTTCAGTTATTGAGATCGTATGACAGAGTTGGTTTTTTGATTTTCTGTGTGGATCCCAATATTAACTTTTGACCCGATTTTGGTCCCATTTTAATTTTAGTAATATGGCTATCAGTGGCCTTGTTTTGATGTTTTCTTCGATAATTTGATAGAGTGGCATCATTTAAAGGCGGCCCATAATAGAAAGACTAAAGTTTAGCATTTCGAGTCTGGTTCCATCTTCAAGGTAGGTTATGGCTTACTCTTATTAAACTTGGCTCTCTTAGAATCAATATATTTTGAGTAGTAATGCATGATTAGGGTGGTGGTTTAATTGTTGATATCCCATTTAGAAATTTGGAGTCGATGATCATCGTTAGTGACTAGTTGGGGTTTAAGTTATTGGATCCTTAGTCCAGGTGATATCATGACTTGTGTACATTGTTTAGATTCCTTAAAACTTGTTCCTAGGTGATTTAAACTTAGGATGACACTAGGTTGACTTGTATGGTTTCGGTTGGACACTTGATCATCCTTAATATTGCCAGATTTGGATTGTTGTGACCTTCCGGCATTCAGAGACTTAGTACTTTCCATCTTTTGTACGGATGTATACTTGTACTTTTAGATAGTCAGATCTATATTGTCTATTTTTACATTGTCAGCTTTTGTTCTTAGTAGATCCTGTATAGGTGACACTAGGTCTGGCTTTGGTCTAGTGTCAGTTTGTCATTTGTTCTGGTCACTATCGGGTCTTTTGTTTATTTTATATCGTATTTATATATCTATACCCTGGCCCGACTTTTTTTTTGTTATATTCTCTTTGTTTTTGTTTCCTTATATTATTAATTATTTAATTGGATTGAGATTTTACTTCCATTTGAGTTGGGTTTGTCTTGCCTATTCAGGGGTTATATTAGGCGCCATCATAGATTGAATTCGGGTCATGACAAAGTGGTATCAGAGCTTAGTTCACCTATCCCACCATTACATGAGAAAGTATTTAGTAGGGTACCGTGGATCAGTACGATTATGTTTGTATCTAATCTTCTCTAGGCTATAGGACAATGTTAGGAATTAATTCACTATTCTTGTTTCAATTCATACGCTAATGTTGATGAACACCTTTAAATTCTATTTGCTCCACTTTTCCTCAGATGGTGAGGAAGAGATCCACCCAGGGCGGAAGAGGACCCCCAACATCTATAGATAGAGCCTTATCTCAGGGTAGGGATAGAGGTCAACACAGATGTCGGGGCTAAGATAAGGCCACAACACTTATGATGGAGCCGGATATAAAGGTTGAGTAGTTCGATCTTTAGCCGACGGAGGAGTATCCAATTCAACTTCTACCTGGATTCATGGCCACCCTAGTGTTACAGGACACTCTTGACTCGATCCTCAATTTCATGAAGGGTATATCTTAAGTAGGGATTCTGCCTAGCACATCAGCTGGTCCTCAGGTTTGAGAGGAGGCACAGACTTTAGGCCAGGCCGGGGCACAGTATGATCAGACCCTAGTTCTATAGTGTACCACTACTAGTCGTTCGGTGATTTAGCCTATCCATATAGTTGTTCAGTATGCAGTAGCTGGGCCAGTAATGACCATGAAGAAGTAGAAGATGCTGGGGAGGTTTATCAAATTGGCCCCTCCCAGGTTCTCAAGTGCCGTGGGTGAGGATGCCCACAAAGTTCTTGTTAGTTTCCATGAGAGGTTGTACAACCTCAGATTGGTAGAGACCCACAGGGTCGATTACACTACTTTCTAGTTGGATAGACCAGCATAGCAGTGGTGGAGATCTTATCTTACCTGCTGACATACGGGATCGCTGCCCATGTTATGGACTCAATTCTCCGAGACTTTCTTGGAGAAGTATGTACCTAATAGCTTAAGGCAAAGATTAAGAAATGAGTTCATAGTGCTGGTACAGGGATCGATGATAGTCACAGAGTATGAGTCTTGGTTCCATAAGCTCTCCAGACATGCTACCTTGATTATGCCGATAGAAGAAAAATGGGCACACTAATTTGTTAGAGGGTTATCTATTCTTTTGAGGTTGTCTACATAACAAAAGGTTGCATCGGGCTATTCGTTCTTTCAGATAGTATACCATGCTAATATTATTAAGGCTATACGTCGTGAGGCTTACGAAAGTAGTGACAAGAGGCCTCGCTACCAGGGTAGTTTTAGTGGATGCCAGTCACACTAAAGAGGTTCTTTTGGCAGTGGCCATCCACAATAGTATCCACCTAGTATACTAGTGCAGGTAGACTTACAAATTAACGATGGTGGGTTAGTAGGTGCCGATGGTCAGAGTGGACAGACTTTGCGTTAGTCTTCTCGGGGTCAGACTTTTGAGTATTCAAGTCGTAGTGGCCATTTAGGTTCCGTTGGGACATCACTGGGAGGTTTTTTCATTGGGTCGTGCTAAGAGTGTGGTGTGATAGGCCACTTTGCTAGGGAGTGTTGTACTATCAGCCATCATAGAAGCCAGAGTCAACAAGATCTACAGGGTCAGGAGAATCATGCCCCTTTAGCCCCAATTTAGCTACCTAGAGAGAGTGTGCAGGGTGATAGAAGTGAGTCCCATGGTACTAGGGATGGTCCCCAGGAAGGATGGATAGGTAGTAGGGGTGGACAGTCATATTTATGCCTTTTTGGGTAGGCTAGAGATGGAGACTTCAGATGTCGTTATCACAGGTATGATCTCCATCTCTCATCAGCCTGCCTATACTTTATTTGATCTAGGGTCCACTTAATCATATGTGTCTGCTCATTATGCTACTCGATAAGATGTTTTCTGTGAGACATTGCCTGTACCTATGTGTGTGGCTATCCCCGTAGGTGATTCATTAGTAGTGGATTGAGTGTATCGATCCTGTATGGTGACTATCATGGGGTATGATACTAGATCAGACCTGATTATGCTAGATATGGTAGACTTTGACTTTATTCTAGGCATAGATTGGTTGTTTATCCATCATGCGGTTTTGGATTGCTTCTTAGAGACCATTACTTTATGTATGCATGTCATTACTCCATTCGTGTAGACAAGTGCAGTTAGTCATGTACCGTGTGGTATGATTTCCTTCCTCAGGGAATAGCAATTAGTGGGGAAGGGGTGTTTAGCCTATCTTGCTTATATCCATGACAATAGTCCTGACATTCCGTTTATTGATTCTTTTTGAGTGGTTCGAGAGTTTCCTGATGTATTTCCCACCGATCTACCCTATCTTCCTCTTGAGCATGATATTGATTTCGACATTGGTGTTGAGCCGGGTACACAACCAGTCTCTATTCTATCATATTAGATGGCTCCAATTGAGTTGGGAGATCTTAAGGTACATCTCCAAGACCTCTTGAGTAATAGGTTTATCAGGCCTAGTGTGTCTCCCTAGTGTGCTCCTATTTTGTTCGTGAAAAAGAAGAATGGTACCTTACGTATGTGTATTGATTACAGATAGCTAAATAAGGTAACAATCAAGAATAGGTACCCGATGCTGCAGATTGATGACTTATTTGACCATCTCCAGGGTACAACAATGTTTCTAAGATAAACTTGAGGTCAGGGTATCTTAGTTGAGGATTAGGGAGTCAGATATCCCTAAGACTTCTTTTAGGATTCGATATAGGCACGATGAGTTCTTAGTCATGTCTTTAGATTTGACTAATTCCCCCACACCATTCATGGATTTGATGAACCGTATGTTTTGGCCCTACTTGGACTACTTTTTCATTATGTTCATTGATGACATTCTAGTTTACTATGGGAGCAAAGAGAACCATAAGCAACACTCGAGGATAGTACTTCAGATCTTGCGGGATAAGCAGTTGTATAGAAAATTACTAAGTATGAATTTTGGCTTGAGTTTGTTTCATTCCTAGGGCACCTAGTGTCCAAGGATTAGATTATGGTAGATCCGACAAAAATAGCGACAATTAGTGATTGGGATAGGCACACTTCTCCTAACGAGGTCTGCATTTTAATTAGGTTTCCAGGGTATTATAGACCGATTATGGAGGGTTTCTCTTTTATTGCAATGCCTTTGACAAGAATGACTTAGAACAATGTTCCTCTCTAGTGGTTTCATGAGTGTGAGGAGAGCTTCCTAAGCTCACGACCTTATTGACTTCAGCTTCGATTCTTACTCTTCCTATTGAGGTCAAGGGATTTACAATGTATTGTGATGCTTCAGATGTTGTCTTGAGTTGCGTTCTTATACATCAAGGTAGGGTTATTGCATAAACTTCAAGGTAGCTGAAGGTACATGAGCAAAACTACCCTACACATAATCTGGAGTTTGCGGCGGTAGTCTTCGCATTGAATATTTGGAGGCATTACCTGTATGGAGCCCATTGTGAGGTCTACACTGACCACCGTAGTCTTCAATACATATTCAACCAGAAGGACCTTAATTTGAGATAGCGCAGGTGGTTAGAATTGTTGAATGACTACGATGGCACTATTCTCTATCACCCAAGCAAAGCAAATATAGCAGCAGATGCTTTGAGCCGAAAGGCGACCTTTTGGTCCAGTCATTCTATCCTTAGCTAACCAGATAGTTTATCTTGATATTTTTGAGCCTAGTAGAGTAGTTTCTTATGTAAACCCAGGTCTTGCTTGATAGAGCAGATTCGGGCTCAACAATTTAAGGACCCACAGCTGAGTGTGATTCGGGATACGGTACTCAGTGGAGAGGCTAGGCAGAAGACCTTAGATCAGGAGGGAATTTTGAGGATTAAGGGTTGTATCTTTATTCCTAAAGTTGGAGATCTAGTTAGGCTCAACCTTGATGAGGCCCATTATTTCATATATTCCATTCATCTTAGTACGATAGTATTACTGGTGGTATGGTATAAAGTGGGACATTATAGGTTTTGTGGCTAGGTGCTTCAATTGTCAGCAGGTTAAGTTAGAGCATCAGAGGCAAGGTGGTTTGACCCAGCGGCTACCCATTCTAGAATGGAAGTGGAAAAAGATAGCTATGGACTTTGCAGTAGGTTTACCACGTACCTCCCGAGATTTTGATTCTATTTGGTCATTGTAGATTGATTGACCAAGTATGCTCACTTCTTATCGGTCCAGACCACCTACATTTCATAGAAATTAGCTCAGATTTACATATGAGAGGTAGTCCGATTGTATGGGGTGCCAGTATCAATTATTTCAAACCATGGTACTAAGTTTACTTCGCATTTCTGTGGGTCTATATAGAAAGAGTTGGGTACCAGAGTCAAGCTTAGCAAAACTTTCCATAGATATACTGATGGCCAATCAGAGAGGACCATTCACGTCTTGGAGGAAATGCTACGAGCTTACTCAGACACCATCAGTCGGATCAGTCATTGGCTTTGGCATAGTTTTCATAGAATAATAGCTACCATTCAAGCTTAGAGATGGCACCTTTTTAAGACATTGTATTATAGAATAAGTCATTCCCTAGTGGGATGGTTTGACACCTTTGAGGTTTGTCCTTGGGGCACTAATTTTCTCGTGATTTGATGGACAGAGTTCGTATAATTCAAGAGAGGCTCCGTACTGCCCAAAGTAGGTAGAAGAGCTATGCTGATTGGAGTGTACGGACTTTGGAGTTTATGGTTGGAGACCGGATATTCTTGCGAGTGTCACCCATATAGGGCATGATGAGATTTGGGAGGAGGGGTAACCTCACCGCTAGGTTTATTAGCCCTTTTAAGATCTTGAGACGGGTTGGGAGGTAGCTTATAAGTTGGCCCTGCCCCTATTACTTTCAGGTGTTCACCCTGTGTTGCATGTTTCTATGCTACGGCATTACATTACAAATAAGTCTCAAATGTTTCAGTGTGATTCAGTCTAGTTTGATAAGTCTATAGCCTTTGATGAGGATCCTGTAGCTATTTTGGATAGGCAGTTTAGGAAGTTGAGGTCTAAGGAGATTCCATTGGTGAATGTCTAGTGGAGGCATTGTCCGGTCGAGGAGGCTACTTGGGAGACCGAGTAGGACATGGGAACTCGATATCCTCATCTTTTTGAGCCACCAACTACCATTCTTCCTTGACTTTCGAAGACGAAAGTCCTTTTAGTAGTGGATGTTATAATGACCTCTAAGTTCATTTTCATACTTTTGCATGTTCGAATCATTTTCCCCTTCCCATAGCTTCTTTATAGCTCATATGTAATATTGGGATGGATGGCACGCTCCCCAAAAAGGTTCGATTGAGTTTTTAGAAGGTTTGGCTATTCTTGAAGCTTAAGTCTTAAAAGAGTTGACTTGAGGCAAACCTCAGAGATTTTGATGGCGGATGATGATTCCATCAGCTCTGAAAGGATTATTTTGGTCTAAAAGGAAGGTTGGTTTTGATTTTGGAGACTTCATTTTGTGTTGGTTCGAATAGGTGTTTTAACTTTGAAGTTTTTGCCAAGTTTGACTCAGTCAATATTTTTAGTAAACGCGCTTTATTGAAAATTCCATCAATGTGGTAAGCTTCAAATCGTCAAGTTTGGTTTAAAATGACTTTTTGTTCGATTCCCAAGATGCTCGAAATGGATTTAGTCTTGCTTTCCTATTTTAGAATGTTTATAACTTGGAAAGATGACTTTGGTCATAGGTTATGGTAAACGAATAAAAAGATGACTTAGGTGATGGGTTATGGTAAATGACCTTAGATCGGAATTTTGATGGTTCTAGCAGTTTTGGGGTGGTCAAATTAGGCTAGTAGTATGGTCGAAGTAAGTATTCAGGCAATCAGTACGAGTTTGGA
This sequence comes from Solanum dulcamara, assembly GCF_947179165.1. Classification (NCBI taxonomy): domain Eukaryota; kingdom Viridiplantae; phylum Streptophyta; class Magnoliopsida; order Solanales; family Solanaceae; genus Solanum; species Solanum dulcamara. The sequence continues at coordinate 18,294,945 of NC_077242.1, forward strand.
TCTATTTGGTGGTTTTGACTTTAGATATTAGTCTATATTTGACCTTGGTCAACATTCTTAGAAGTCACACCTAGATGGAAATTCTACAAGCACGGTTAGTTTCGGAATGTCGACTTTTGTCTAGAATGACCCTTTTTTTACTTCCCAAGAATTCCGACCTTATCCCAAGGCAATGACATTTAGGTGTGGGACTCACTTTTCAATTAAAAGACCTCATATGGGAATTTTGAATGCGCCTTTGAGTCTGTAGCATTGAATTTGGTAGGGTTGCATATCTCATTTGCGTGAATGGGGTTCCGAATGAATTTGGAACACCCCATCAGAGAACTTGGAATGGCAAGCTCAATTTTCACAAGCAAGCACTTGGTGATGTCGTTAAAGCGACTCTGGTCACTAAAGCGAGTGTTGCTAAAGCGGCCTGGATGTCGCCAAAGCAACCAAGCAGCAGAGGACAAATGTTGCTAAAGCTACCAGCTGTCGCTAAAGCAAACTGTCGCTTAAGCGACATCAGAGACCTATTTTTGGTCTATTTTTCAAATTTGAGCCCTAACTTTCAAGACTTTTTTTTCTCTCTATTTTTGGGTGATTTGACTGATTCAAAAGGCTAATTTGTATGGATTTTTGAGGGTAAGAAATTGGTACATTCATAGTTAGAAGCAAAGGCTTTCTTTGAGGTTAATTTCCCTCTTTCCTTGCATTTTTGACTAATATTGGGCTTGTAATTGCTGGGGTCGTTTGATGCTCTTTCGGTACTCAGAATGTGCCCATTTTTGGGGCACTAGTTCCATGGGTTGTTGGGACCTTGTAATGGAGTTGGTTTTTTTGATTTCGTGTGCTGGTACTAATATCGACTTTTGACCCAATTTTGGTCCTTTTTTATCTATAGTAATATGGGAATCGTTGGCCTTATTTGATGTGTTCTTTTATAATTTGATAGGGTGGCATCTCTTGGAGGTGGTCCAGAAGGGAAAGATAAAAGTTTAGCATTTCGTGTGCGGTTCCAGCTTTATGGTAGGTTATGGCTTACTCTTATTAGACTTGGCTTGGTTAGAATTGGTATATTTTGAGTAGTAATACATGATTAGGGTGGTGATTTAAGTGTTGATATCCCATTGAGAAATTTGGAGTCGATGATCATCGTTAATGACTAGTTGGATCTTTAGTCCAGGTGATATCATGACTTGTGTACATTTTTTAGAGTCCTTAGAACTTGTTCCTAGGTGATTTGAACTTAGGATGCCGCTTAGTTGATTTGTATAGTTTTGGTTGGTCACTTGATATGATTTTTTGCTTATGCGTATGCCTTGGTTGCTTATGATATTGAAATATTGGGCCCGAGGCCATGCTTTCAGTACACCTGAGTCTGAAGTGAGTGTCATATGATTCTTGACATAGTAATTGCCTTATTTACCTCATCGATATTAATAGCCCTATTTAAAAGAAAGAGTAAAATAAGATAATAGGAGTTTGGTTGATGAATAAATACGAGGGATTTAAGGAAAAATTGGCGATATCCTATTTATGGAAATTCATAGTTGATGAGCTCGAGGTATGATTCCGGGCAACCCTTTTATTGACTTGGGCTACTCTTTATTTCATTTGATAAGCTCGAGGTGTGAATTCCATTCGGCCTGTTGATACATATTCTGGGTTATTATTTTTATGTTGATGAGCTCGAGGTATGATTCTAGATGCCTCATTATTTGATGAACTCGAGGGTTATTCCGGGTGCTTCATGATACTCTTAGAGGATATTGAGCCTTAACTATGAGTTATAATTGTGCATTCTCCTAGTAGTTTATTAGTTGAGATTATTGATGTGATTACATGATTGGTTGGACTTACTAATTTCCTTATGATTATTCCTATACCCTTTTTCCCCGTATATGTAGTTTATGCTCCTCTCTTATTGTTATTAGTATTAGCGTACTACTTATTATATATTTATTTTTTCTAAGCTCAGTTGGCCTATGATCCCTACTGAGTACCCCATATTTTGGTACTCATACTGCACTTCTACATCTTTTTGATGTAGCTCCAATTTGAGCCACCCTCAACGAGTGCCTAATTATCCTTAGCGGTGCTAGATTCTAATTGGGGTAAGCTCCCGACGTTCAGAGACTTACTACTTTCCCTTTTTTGTACTGACATACACTTGTACTTTTGGATAGTCAGATCTGTATTGTATATTTCTACATTGTCAACTTTTGTACTTAGTAGCTCCTCTATAGGTGACACCAGGTCCGGTCTTTGGTCTAATGTTAGTTTGTCATTTGTTCTGGTCACAATCGGTCCTCTTGTATATTTTCTATCGTATTTTCATAACTATACCCTGGCCCGACATTTCTTTTGTTATATTCTTTATGCTTCTGTTTTCTTATGTTATTAATTATATAATTAGATTTAGATTTGACTTTTGTTTGACTTGGGTTTGGCTTGCCTACTCGAGGATTATAGTAGGCACCATCATGGGCCGGATTCGGATCGTGACATCACACTACCTTACCCTTACTTAGTGATAACTGGAACTGAGATCAATTTTAGAAAAGTAACTCGCCGCTTGTAATTGGTCAAGCAAATCATCTATCCTCGGAATTGGATAGTTGTTCTTTATGATGACCTTATTCGATTTCAAGTGAGCCATCCTTCTTCCTAACAAACAATATGGGAGCACCTATGATGAAATACTTGGCCTTGTGAAACACTTATCCAAAAAGTCCTTCAATTTCTCTTTGAATTCCTTAAGTTTCACCGTAGCCATATGGTAAGGAGTAATAGAAATAGGTTGGGTACTAGGAAGGAGGTCTATGCCAAAGTTAATTTCCCTTTCGGTAGGAACACTTGGAAAAATCATCAGAAAATACATCAGGAAATTCATTGACAATAGGGACCGACTCAAGAGTAGGAGTTTCGGCATCAATATCCCTAACTCGCACTATAAGATAGATACACCCCTTAGAAATCATTTTTCGAGCTTTTAGATATCAGATTAACCTACCCTTAATCACCGAACCATTCCATTCAAGAACCGGCTCATTAGGAAATTGAAACTTGACCCTATCGGTTCTACATTAGTAGATGCATAAGAAGGATGAACCAAATCCATACAAAGAATAATGTCTAAATCGGCCATGTAAAGTTCAACAAGATCACAAGGAATAAATTTATACAAAATCCACATGGGAAATTTTTTATAAACCCTCTTGGCTAACACCAAATAACCAACGGGAGTATAAACAGAAAAAGACTAACAAAATTTTCCCATTCTGCAACAGGATAACCCTTGGAAAAAGTAACAAACATGGTCCGTTCTTCGTAAGGTACAATATGTTTCTTCATCCTGCAGGGAGACATATCACCTCCAAGTCCCAACTGAGAAATTCTTCTGATTAAAGATGACTCAAAAAGAGGTGGAACCATTGCCATGTTTCTTTCCATTAAGGTTTGTTCAAAATTTATTTGTAGGGCTTCCTTCATAATATCTGATAATGTTATGTAACAAACTTCAATTATAATTTTTTATACCATTGAATGCTCTGTTCCAATTTTGATGAAAAAATAGGATAGAGAACTCTTTCGAAATGAGGTTTTGAGTTAGTGGAATATCACTTGCATAAATTGAGGACATAAATTGACTTTTTTCAATGCATCTGAGACAGATTGCAACGTCATCAACAAGTTGATTAATAAGAAGATGAGGTAAAGACAAGATCTTTATGATAATATTGGTAAAACGACATATTCGCTCCAACCAAATCCATAATGCCAAAGTATGCATTGATTCAAAAGGATCACGCTTAAGGTCAATGATAATAATATAATAAAGTGTTCGATCAATATTATGAAAAAGTTTGAATTCCTCCATATTGATTTGAAAAGTTGTATCATCCATATCAACTAACGATGGTAGTGATCAAACCTAAAATTACCATAAATTAAAATAGAATGAGTCAATATAAAAAAAATATCCCTAATCATATCAAATAGATAAGCATAAAATGGACAACATAAGAAGAGAAATCTACTACCAAGTTTCCACTATAAAGAAGACTATTGAGATTCTAGTAAGAATTCAACTTTTCTATTCTAACATAACTAACAACAATTCTATAATAAAAGTAAAAAAGAGAGAAAAGAAACTACAGACACAATGCTACATAGGGATTTAAATGACTTAGACTTAAAAGCTATAATTCAATCAAAGAGGGTATTTTAAAAATCTATCAAAGAATGCATATTTTTATTTATGCAGAGATTTAATTGAAATTAAAATCAAGTGAAGGTAAGGCTATTGAAATGGAAAAGAGTACATAAAGTGAGGAAGAACAAACCAAAAGGTAACGTCCATAAAATGTAGTTCTTAAGAACTCAACTTGGTAGATAACTCGACAATTCAACCCAACCGATTTATAGGTGAAAAATATTTACCGGCCAATCCTCTAATAAATTTTTTCTTATCTGTATTCTATCAAGATAAAGAAAATTAATTACCACTTTGAAAGCATTTATAGAAAATAATCTTGCATATTAGATTGTGATTAATGCTCATCACTTTTTAGAAATCGTGGTCGAAACATATGACACAAGTATTACAAAAAAATAATAAAAATTCAAAGATCAAAGCCAACTAGGTTTTTTTAATAATCACAAAATATGAAAAAACTAAAAAACTTAAAGCTTTTTATTCTATCTATGAAATGAACTTCATCTGTTTAGCATAGGACAAATAAATTTAATGAGTACGCGTATTTTGAACAACTTGATAATTCGATAAAGAGATAATTACATTATATGGCCATTAGGTCATTTTAATAACCAAAAAATAATCATTCTGTGTATATTCATGCATACTCAGTTTATTTCATGTATAGAATGTATCATAGTGTATATATTCAGTGTATATATCATACATAAGTAATCTATAATGTATAGTCAGTATATACTTTATATAACTTTTGACAAACTATATTGTATAGTCACTGCATATTTTCTATGATTTTTGGCTATTTTCTATGTAAATAAAACATGGATATATTTATTGTAAATTAATTAGTTTATTATATATATTTAAAATTATCCCTTTGATAAACAGCTTGATATAATGATTATACTCCACATTTTACAATACTATCTCAATAAATCAATTGTTTAAATACTTCATCTAATAATATAAATTTTATTATAAATTTTACACAAATCTCATAATGCTAAGACCCAATTACATCCTATCCCTACTCTTTCATTAATTAGAAAAATCCTTATTTTGGGTGACTTTCGAATACATAGCAGGGGCTTCCAGATACTTAAGTGTCTGATATATTATCTTGAAGACTGTTGTGTTATTTAAGGAAATAATACATACAGTCTAATTAAGATACACGCGATCACATAATTCACAAAGCTAATCAATCCCTCCCATCTCGTAACAAATTTTACGAATTCAAATTTCAAATTTTTTCACGCATACCATCGAAAATCCTTTCAATTTTGATTCAAAATTTTCAAAAATTTGTCAAAAATACATTATGAATATCGATTTTACTAGAACAATCAGGAATATGGTTGTCTTGTTGAGGCACGACAACTACCTATAATAGATTTCTTGGAGAAGGCAAGAATGTTATTTGGAGATGTAGATTTTGATCAAAGTTTATTGAATTTGGTGTTCTTCATCTACAACTTCTTATACATATGGATTCTACTCTATCCTTTAGTATTGGTCTTACCCAATTAGTTCTAAACCAGAAAATATGTTAATCATGATTTTGATTCTTCTAGTGGTGGTGGTTTTGATGAAAATAGATTCCAACACCGCAACTGTTCTTTAATTATGAAGAAATCGAGGAAAGAAAAATTGTGGAAGGTGCTAGTTTAAGTTCAAAATCTCCGGTTACAAAAGCTTCAAGTTTGAAATTTCCAGTTCCAAAAGCTACAAAAAATGAGAAAAAAGTCAAAGTTGTTACTACACGCCCTTCTTTACCCAAGGTTTGTATTTCTAATGTATCTCATATTTTTTTATTATCAATTTCGTGAATAATGTATCACGTTCAAATAACAATTCTGATACACAACCTTAATTTTATGAGATAAATTTTGGTTATGTATCTTATCCATGGTTCTCTTTTTTTGTTACATAAGTTGATGTAATGTATTATTTTTATGATTCTGTATGACTGAATATATGTGGTATCGTAATACATCTTGTTATTGTATCTGGTAAGAGTGGGTGAATGCCTTCTTCCGAATTAGGGTTAATGTATCACATTTTATGATATATAAGATTGTTGTCGTGTACTATGTCCATTCTTTTGTATTTGATACATAAGATTATAAAACCTTTATCATTTTTAATATTCATAGTTATATATTTTGATACATAAATATGTTAATTTGCTTAGTTTATTATGTATCATGTTGTTGTATCTGATATTATAATATTATAATATATATATATATATATAACATATTTAGTAAACATGATAGGATGAAATTTTTATCAGCGCGGTTAGCTTCAGATCGCCAAGTTTGGTTTAGAATGACTTTTTGTTCGATTCTCGAGATGCTTGGAATTGTTTTAGTCCCTCTTCCCTATTTTAGAACCTTTATAACATGAAAAGCTGACTTCGGTCATAGGTTATGGTAAATGACCTTAGAAAAGAATTCTAATATTTCAATAAGCTCTGGGTGGTCAAATTAGTCTAGAGAATGGTCGACATAAGTATCGAGGCAATCGGTACAAGTTTGGAGCCATTTGATGATTTTGACTTTGAAAATTAGCATATGGTTGACCTTGGTCCACATTTTTGAAAATCACGCCTAGATGGAAATTCTGACGGCGCGGTTAGTTTTGGAATGTCCAGTTTGTTCTAGAACGGTCCTTCATTCGCTTTTTGAGGCTTCCATTCTAATTTCAAGGCCCGTTCTGGAAAATGACATTTGAGTGTGGGATCCACTTTTTTATGAAAAAGTCTCATATGAGAATTTTAATTGCGCCATTGAGTCTGAACAACCAAATTCTGTAGTATAGCGTATCTCCTTTGCATGCACGGGGTTCCGAACAAATTCGGAACACCCCATCAGAGAACTTGGCATGGCAAGCTCAATCTACATCGGCAGGCACCTGGTGTTGTTGCTAAAGCGAGTGTCAACAAAGTGGCTAGGATGTCACTAAATTGACCAAGTAGTAGGGCCGGGTGCCACTAAAGTGACCAGCTGTCGCTAAAGAGAACTATCACTTAAGCGATCTGGTGTCTCTAAAGCGAACAATGAGGACTCGCTAAAGCGACATCAAAGACCTAATTTTGGTCTCTTTTTTAGATTTTAGCCCTAAATTTCAAGACTCATTTTTCTTTTGATTTTTAGGCGATTTGAGTGATTCAAAAGGCTAATTTGCATGGATGTTTGAGGAAAATTCAGTGGTACATCCATAATTAGAAGCAAAGTCTTCCTTTGAGGTAAATTTCCCTTTTTCTTGTATTTTCGACTATTCTTGGGCTTGTAATTAGTTGGGTCATTTGATGTTGTTGCGGTGCTCGGAGTGTACCCTTTTTGGGTCACAAGTTCCTTGAGTTAATAAGATCTTGTGACAAAGTAGGTTTTTTAATTTTCTGTGTGGGTCCCAATATCGACTTTTGACCCGATTCTAGTCCCATTTTAATTTTAGTAATATGCTATTATTAGCCTTATTTTGATGTGTTCTTCGATAATTTGATAGAGTAGCATTATTTAAAGGCAGTCCATAAAGAAAAGACTAAAGTTTATCATTTTGCATGTGGTTCCAGCTTCAAGGTAGGTTATGGCTTACTCTTATTAAACTTGCCTTTGTTAGAATTGGTATATTTTGAGTAGTAATGTATGATTAGGGTGGTGGTTTAAGTGTTGATATCCTATTGAGATATTTGGAGTTGATTATCATCATTAGTGACTAGTTGGGGTTTCAGTTGTTGGATCTTTAGTCCAAGTGATATCATGACTTGTGTACATTGTTTAGAGTCCTTAGAACTTGTTCCTAGGTTATATGAACTTAGGATGCCACTTGGTTGACTTGTATGGTTTCGGTTGGTCACTTGATCATCCTTAGCATTGCCAGATTTGGATTGTTGTGACCTTCCGACATTCAGAGAATTAGTACTTTCCCTCTTTTGTACTGATGTATACTTGTACTTTTTGATAGTAAGATTTATATCATCTATTTTTACATTGTCAGCTTTTGCACTTAGTAGCTCTTGTATAGGTGACACTATTTCTGGCTTTAGTCTAGTGTCAAATTTTCATTTGTTCTGCTCACTATCGAGTCTTTTGTATATTTTGTATCATTTTTATATATCTGTGCCCTAGCTCGACTTTTCTTTTGTTATATTCTGTTTGCTTCCATTTCCTTATGTTATTAATTATTTAATTAGATTTAGATTTGACTTCCATTTGAGTTGGGTTTGGCTTGCCTATTTGGGGGTTATAGTAGGCGCCTTCATGGATCGAATTCTGGTCATGACAGAGTGGTATCAGTGCTTTGGTTTACCGATCCCACCATTACATGAGAAAGTATTTAGTAGGGTCCCATTGATCGGTACGATTACATTCATATCCAATCTTCTCTAGGCTATAGGAAAATATTAGGAATTAATTCACTATTCTTGTTTCTATTCGTACACTAATGTTGATGAACACCTCTAAATTCTATTTACTCCACTCTTCCTCATATGGTGAGGACGAGATCTATTTGGGGAGAAAGAGGATACCCAACACCTATAGATAGAGCCTCAGCTTAGGGTAGGGATCGAGGTCAGCACAGATGTCTGGGTTGAGCTCAGGCTACAACACTTATGATAGAGCCGGATATAGAGGTTGAGAAGTTCGATCCTTAGCCAATGGAGGAGCATCTAATGCAACTTTTACTTAGATTCATGGCCACGCCAGTGTTATAGGACACTCTAGAAGGGTAAATCTCAAGTAGGGATCCTGTCTAGCACATCAGCTGTTCCTTAGGTTTGAGAGGAGGCACAGACTTCAGGCTAGGCCGGGGCACAGAATGATCAAACCCTAGTTCTATAGTGTATCACAACTAGTCATCCAGCGATTTAGCCTATCCATACAGTTGTTCGGTATGAGGAAGCTGGGCCAGTTATGACCGCAAAGGGGCAGAAGATACTGGGGAGGTTTATCAAATTGGCCCCTTCCAGGTTCTCAAGTGCTGCGGGTGTGGATGCCCACTAATTTCTAGTTAGTTTCCACGAGAGGTTGCACAACCTCAGATTGGTGGAGACCCACGGGGTCGATTACACTGCGGGATCGCTGCCCATGTCATTGACTCAGTTCTCTAAGACTTTCTTGGAGAAGTATGTACCTAATAGCTTGAGGTAAAGACTAAGAAATGAGTTCACAGCGCTAGTACAGGGATCGATGATAGTCACAAAGTATGAGTCTTAGTTCCATGAGCTCTCCAGACATGCTACCTTGATTATGCCGATAGAAGAGGAATGGGTGCACTAGTTTTTTAGAGGGTTATCTATTCTTTTGAGGCTGTCTACAAAAAAAAAGGTTTCATCAGGCTATTCGTTCTTTCAGATAGTATACCATGCTTGTATTATTGAGGTTATACATCATGAGGCCTACGGAGGCAGCGACAAGAGGCCTCGCCACCAGGGTAGTTTCAGTGGACGCTAGTCACACTATAGGGGTTCTTTTGGTAGTGTCCACCCATAATAGTATACACCTAGTATACTGGTGTAGGTACCCTTACAACTTAATGATGGTAGATCAGCAGGTGCAGACGGTCAGAGTGGCCAGACTTTGGGTTAGTTTTCTCGGGGTCAGACTTTTGGGTATTCAAGTCGTAGTGACCATTCAGGTTCCATTGGGACATCACTGGGAGGTTTTGTCATAGGTTCGTGCTATGAGTGTGGTGTGATAGGACACTTTTCTAGGGAGTGTCTTACTATCATCCATCAGAGAAGCCATAGTCAACAAGGTCCACAAGGTCTATAGAATCATGCCCCTAGGCCCCAGTTCATCCACCTAGAGAGAGTGTGTAGGGTGGTAAAGGTGAGTCCCATGGTACTAAGGATGGTCCCCAGGAAGGATGGACCAGTGGTAGGGTTGGACAATCATATTTATACCTTTTCAGGTAGGCTGGAGGTAGAGACGCCAGATGCCGTTATCACAGGTACGATCTCTATTTCTCATCAACCTACCTATGCTTTATTTGATCTAGGGTCCACTTACTCGTATGTGTCTGCTCATTATACTACTCGATGTGATGTTTTATATGAGACATTGCCTGTACCTATATGTGTAGCTACCCCCGTATGTGATTCATAAGTAGTGGATTAAGTGTATCAATCCTGTGTGGTGACTATCATGGGGTATGATACTAGATAGGACCTGATTATGCTAGATATGGTATACTTTGACTTTATTCTACGCATGGATTGGTTGTTTATCCATCATGCAGTTTTGGATTGCTTCTCAGGGACCGTTTCTTTGTGTATGCTTAGCATTACTCCAGTTGTGTAGACAGGTGCAGTTATTTATGTACCGTGTGGTATGATTTCCTTTCTTAGGGCATAGAAATTAGTGGGGAAGGGGTGTCTAGCCTACCTTGCTTATATCCATGACCCTAGTCCTGACACTCCTTATATTGATTCTATTTGGGTGGTTCAAGAGTTTTCTGATGTATTTCCTACCGATCTACCTAGTCTTCCTCTTGAGCATGATATTGATTTCGGCATTGATGTTGAGCCGGGTACACAACCAGTCTCTATTCTATCATATCGGATGGCTCTAGTTGAGTTGGGAGAGCTTAAGGTACAACTCCAAGACCTCTTGAGTAAGGGGTTTATCAGGCCTAGTGTGTCTCCCGAGTGTGCTCCTATTTTGTTTATGAAAAAGAAGAATGGTACCTTACGTATGTGTATTGATTAAATGCAGCTAAATAAGGTGACCATCAAGAATAGGTACCGAATACTGCAGATTGATGACTTATTTGACCATCTCTAGGGTCCAACAATGTTCTCTAAGATAAACTTGAGGTCAAAGTATCACCTGTTGAGGATTAGGGAATCAGATATCCCTATGACTTCTTTTAGTATTTGATATAGGTACTACGAGTTCTTAGTCATGTCTTTTGATTTGTCTAATTCCCTCAGAACATTCATGGATTTGATGAACCGTATATTTTGGCCCTACTTGGACTACTTTGTAATTATGTTCATTGATGACATTCTAGTCTACTATGAGAGAAAAGAGCACCATGAGCAACACTCGAGGATAGTACTTCAGACCTTGCAGGATGAGTAGTTGTATAGAAAATTACTAAATGTGAATTTTGGCTTGAGTTTTTGGTATTCCTGGGGCACCTGGTGTCCAAGGATGAGATTAAGGTAGATCCGACAAAGATAGCAATAGTTAGTGATTGGGATAGGCCCACTTCTCCTAACGAGGTCCGCATTTTAATTAGGTTTGTAGGGTATTATAGACCGATTATGGAGGGGTTCTCTTTTATTGCAATTTCTTTGACCAGAATGACTTAGAAGAATGTTCCTATCTAGTGGTTTCACGAGTGTGAGGAGAGCTTCCTAAGCAAAATGCCTTATTGACTTCAGCTTCGATTCTTACTCTTCTTATTGAGGTTAAGGGATTTACAATGTATTGTGATGCTTTAGGTGCTGTGTTGGGTTGCGTTTTGATATAACAAAGTAGGGTTATTGCATATACTTCGAGGTAGCAGAAGGTACATGAGCGAAACTACCCCACACATGATCTGGAATTTGCGACGGTAGTCTTTGGATTGAATATTTGGAGAGATTACCTATATGGAGCCCATTGTGAGGTCTACACTGACCACTGTAGTCTTCAGTACATATTCAGCTAGAAGGACCTTAATTTGAGATAGCACAGGTGGTTAGAATTGCTGAATGACTATGATGGCACCGTTCTCTATCAGCTAGGCAAAGCAAATATAGTAGCAGATGCTTTGAGGCGAAAGATGACCTTTTGGTCCAGTCATTCTGTCCTTAGCTAACTAGATGGTTTGTCTTGATATTTTTGAGCCTGATAGAGTAGTTGCTTGTGTAAAGCCTAGGTCTTCCTTGGTGGAGCAGATTTGGGGACAACAATTTGAGGACCCACAGCTGAGTGTGATTCGGGATATGGTACTCAGTAGAGAGGCTAGGCATGTGACCTTAGATCTGGAGGGATTTTGAGGATTCAGGGTCGTATCTTTGTTCCTAGAGTTGGAGATCTAGTCAGGCTCAACCTTGAGGAGGCCCATTGTTTATGATATTCCATTCATCTCAGTACGATAGTATTACTAGTGGTGTGGGATAAAGCGGGACATTGTAGGTTTTGTGGCAAGGTGCTTAAACTATCAGCAAGTTAAGTTCGAGCATCAGAGGCAAGGTGGTTTGACACAGCGGCTACCCATTCTAGAATGGAAGTGGAAGAAGATAGCTATGGACTTGTAGTAGCTTTACCATGTACCTCCCGAGGTTTTGATTCTATTTGGTCATTGTAGATCGATTGACCAAGTCTGCTCACTTCTTACCTGTCCAGACCACCTACACTTCATAGAAGTTAGCTCAGATTTACATACGGGAGGTTGTCCGATTGTATAGGATGCCAGTATCTATGTCACGACCCAACCCCGTAGGCCGTGATTAGGGTCTGACCTAGACCCCCATGTACCTATCTATCGACTATAGTCAAATTGGACTACGTATAATGTGATACTGCTCACAAAAACCTCAATAGGTCAAAACCTTTTCATGTTCATATAGCCTTCTAGCTATAGGAACCAAACACTTGAACCAGTGGGTGATAAAATATTCATACACGTATAGCCTCTTTCATTTGCATTATGTCATGAAAGGGAAAGCCAGCCGACAAGGGTTCCACAACATAATAGCTTTTACAACATATCGCATAGGCATAACCAAAATAAATTCCTAAACAACCTACACATATATGTCTACAGGCCTCTAAGAATAGGAACGACAATATATGGAGGGACAGGGCCCCTACCGTACCCCTGCATAAACAAATATATACATCACAAGACCAGTACCCAAAAGCTAGGCTCTGAAACAATGGAGCACCTCCAATATAGCTGAGTGGAAATCCTAAGCTAGCGGATCTCCAAAATAAACATCTGTACCTGCGGGCATGAAACGCAGCCCCCCAGAGAAAGGGGGTCATTACGATACATGTACTGAGTATATGAGCATACATAACTGAGATAAAAACTGAAACAGGGATGCAAGAAACCAAGTATAGCATTTAATAGGGTACTGTACCTGCGTCTCATAAAATAAAGTCATGTATACCATTATCACGTACTGTATTTGGCCCAGTCGGGGACTCGGTGTTACAAACACATCATCTATCATGATAGGCATATGCATATTGTTAGCACTGTGGAACATAAAACCCGATCCATATATATAGCAAGCATATGCCGAGGAACGACGGCCTGATCTATATATCTCATGATAATGCCGAGGTATGACAGCCCGATCCATATATTACATGATGATGCCGAGGTACGACGGCCCAATCCGTATAATGCATAATAATGCTGAGGTATGACGACCCAATCCATATAATGCATAATCTGTCGTGGAATGTATGACCCAATCCTTACATAGCCAAATGTGCTAAGGTACGTCCGGCCCGATCCATATATATATCATAATGCATATACGTGCACGCAAAACTCTGTAACATATCAAACATCCCTTAGATATCATCATAAAGCATGTTTAAGAGCCCCTAGGTATAAGAGCTTACACATCCCAACACTATTCCACCTATAGGAGGCTCAAGGGTTGTAGTTCAACTACTTCTAGGCCCTTATCATTCAAAAGTGGGTACAAGTCATGAGTTACATCTAGAATCTATAAATGGGGCTATATCCAAATCCATGTCCTATAGAACCTTTAGACTAGTCTTTCTCGATGCAGGAAAAGACAAGTTTTACATGCACCACTTCCTATCACATGGAAGACTTGAAAAGTACTGACTCAAATTGTTACAGTAGTTCTAATCAGTAGGAAGTGAACAAGAGTCTTAACTCACCCTCAGAGTTTTAAGAGTGGAATAACTTCAAACTTCATATACATAATACTTACATCTAATTCATGCCAAAGGAGAGGAAGAATAACTTTACATACACTACTTCTCAGTATATAGAATACTTGAGGAATGGAAGCTTAACTACTTTAAGAGTCTTAACATTCAACTGTGAACACGAATTATGAATCATGAACCATGTTCATAGCTCATGAATAGAGTTACCCTAAGCTTCATACACATATCACTTTTCACTTAGATCTAACACATGCCCAAAAGAAAGAACAGATAGGCTTTACATATTTATACCAAAATATGCCAAAAGAAGGAATAGCTTTACATACCTCTTGTGAGTTACTCTTTATCCCGTTTGCCTCGTCGTCGTTTGAACCTATTCAACATGAAAATAATACGAATATCAACCACTCTTAACATTCCAGCATCTTAGGTTGCACCTTAGTATTCATGGACCCTGTTTCCTTGTTCGTCTCCTCAACTAGTTCTTTAATTAGTTAAGGCTTTAACGAAAATTGGGCAGCACCTCCCTTATAAAGTGCCCTATCCAAATTTCCAATTACATCCCTAATCACTACAGCCAACCAAAAACAACACCCTTCAGCATATACATATAAAACATGGCGACATCACGCAACACAAGCTCCAAACAACTTGCTGAAAATTACGACACCATAATAGGGTATCTAGTCTTTATTTCGCAAAGCCTTTATTTATAAGAAACGAGGGGTTGTGTGGCTATTACAAGAAGAACCCACACCCCTTTTAGAACCCATTTAGGCCCTGCAACAAATCCCCACACACCTGCAGCAGTACACCACAAGCACAACACTTTACTTCGGCGACAATTCAACTATAGCGATTCCAATTTAGTTTATTTCGAACGTCAAGCATCTCTATGATGTTTTCACATTTACAGCTACTTAAACCACATATAATACACTTCTTAATAATACCATAAACTCCAAATTAAGAGGATAAACCTTACCTTACCCTAAACTCGTCAAACTCACCAAAATTATGAAAATGCGTATTCTGGACAGCCTACTATCTTGTATTGTCGGTTAGTTTTGAAGGGGTAATTGAGTGAAACAGGATTTGTGTCCTCAATGAAAGTTATATACATGTGTCTTAGGTTCGAATTAACCCTACAACAATTTTGTACATAAAGATATGCCCAAAATACCAACAGCAGTCCTTGTAGAATTTCTAAAACGAAATCTGGGCAACAGCTCCCCCATCCTTCACCACCCTTTTTAGAGGAGAGAACAGCAAAACAGGGTTTTAGAGTCTAAATGAAAGTTATAGAACTATGAAATATATTTCCAAAACATCTTGAATCACTTGAAAATAAGCTTTACACAAGGAGTTATACTTGTATTACTAAAAGCAGTTGAATTCAAAAATGGGTCTGTTCCCTAGCGTTTTCTCTTTAAGCTTCTCTTAGTTTTCCAAGTGTAGAACTGAAAATATGGTTCCGTAGGCATCGTAATATACATATACACCTCCATGTAGTTGAGGAACACCGTAGATAATTAATTGACAGAAAAAAAATGGAGACTTACCTCCTTCTAGGTGCTGCCGTAGCTCCTCTCTTCTCCCTCTTAAATTTTATCTCAATTTTTAAGTGTAGCAAAGGATGAACAATGAATTTACTAGTCATCGATACATATATATATGCCTTTTTGGAGAGTGACACATAGTAGCCTCTAAGGGTGACACTGTCACATCCTTAGGCAGCCACATCACCTCATGCAACCAATCACATGCTGCCACGTGGCGATGTGGGACCCACCTCAAGTAGGTGTGTCACTTACTTGGTCCAAGTAGGTGCATCACCTACTTAGTCAAAGTAGGTGCATCACCTGCTTGCTTCCGAGTAGGTGCTACGCCTTCTTCCGTCTCTCCCGTGGGTTCATAATATCATCTTACTTTAGGAGCTTATGTAATCCTTGCTACGTAAGATCAACATGTACTCTAGTGGCTTAGTTATGTAAGTCGTCCAAGTTGGTATCTTATGTAAGTAAGTCGAGTTCTACGACTTGTTATTTTGGCCTCCAATTCGTTTCAAATCCTTATAGACCTATTTCCAACCTTCACTCTTAAGGGGCATCACGTCCTCTGTTCATTAGAGTTAATTAATCATGTTATAGATAATCTGGGTCACGGGACAACTTTCAAAAAGCTTAAGAAGACGTTCCGAAGCATAAAGGTACGGGGTATAACAATCTATCATTTCAAACTATGGTACTAAGTTTACTTTTACATTTCTGTGGGTTTATACAGAAAGAGTTAGGTACCCGAATCAAGCTCATAACAACTTTCCATGCCAATATTGATGTCCAATAATAGAGGACCATTCAAGTATTGGAGGATATGCTACGAGCTCGCTCGGACACTATCAGTAGGATCAGTCCTTGGCTTTGGCATAGTTTTCATTGAATAATAGCTACCATTCAAGCATCGAGATGGCACCTTTTTAAGACATTGTAATATAGAAGAAGTCGTTCCAAGTGGGATGGTTTGATACCTTTGAGGTTTGGCCTTGGGGCACCAATTTTCTATGTGATTCAATGGACAGAGTTTGTATGATTCAGGAGAGGTTCCGTACTGCCCAAAGTAGGAAGAAGAGCTATGCTGATCGGAGTGTGCGGACTTTGGAGTTTATGGTTAGAGATCAAATATTCTTACGAGTATCACCCATATAGGGTGTGATGAGATTTGGGAGGAGGGGTAAGCTCATCTCTAGGTTTATTGGCCCTTTTAAGATCTTGAGATGGGTGTGGGAGGTAGCTTATAAGTTGGCCCTACCCCTATCACTTTCAGGTGTTCACCCTGTGTTACATATTTCTATGCTACGGTGTTACATTATAGATATGTCTCAAATGTTTATTGCGATTTAATCTAGTTTTATAAGTCTATAGTCTTTGAGGAGGAACCTGTACTATTTTGGATAACCAGGTTAGAAAGTTGAGGTCTAAGGAGATTCCATTAGTGAATGTCCAGTGGAGGAATTGTACGATCAAAGAAGCCACTTGAGAGACCGAGCAGGACATGCGGACTTGATATCCTCATCTTTTTGAGCCACCAGCTACCATTCTTCCTTGACTTTCGAATACAAAAGTCCTTTTAGTAGTGGATGTTGTAATAACCTCTAAGTTCATTTTCATACTTTTGCGTGTTCTAATCATTTCCCCCTTCCCGTAGCTTCTTTATAGCTTATTGGAATGGATGGAACGCTCCCCAAAAAGGTTCGGTTGAGTTTTTAGAAGGTTTGGCTATTCATGAAGCTTAAGTCTTGAAAGAGTTTACTTGAGGCAACCCTCAGAGATTTTGATGTCGGATGACGATTCCATCAGCTTTGAAAGGGTCATTTTGGTCTAGAAGGAAGGTTGGTTTTTATTTTGGAGACTTCATTTTAAGTTGGTGCAAATAGGTGTTTTAACTTTAAAGTTTTGGCCAAGTTTGACTCAGTCAACATTTTTATTAAACGCGCTCTATTGAACATTCCATCAATGTGGTAAGATTCAAAATGCCAAGTTTGGTTTAGAATGACTTTTGGTTCGATTCCCAAGATTGCTCAAAATGGATTTAGTCTCGCTTTCCTATTTTAAAACGTTTATAACTTGGAAAGATAACTTTGGTCATAGGTTAGGGTAAACAAACAAAAAGATGACTTCAGTGATGGGTGAATCCGAAAAGATTGCCTCAGTTTAGATATGGTAAACAACCTTAGATTGGAATTTTGATGGTTCCAGCAGCTCCGGGGTGGTCAAATTAGGCTAGTAGTGTGGTCGGCGTAAGTATTCAGGCAATCAGTACGAGTTTGGAGCTATTTGGTGCTTTTGACATTAGATATTAGCCTATGTGTGACCTTGGTCAATATTCTGAGAAGTCTCACCCAGATGGAAATTCTGCCAGCGCGGTTTGTTCAGAAATGTCGAGTTTTGTCTAGAACGACACATTTTTTACTTTCCAAGGATTTTGGTCTTATCCCAATGCAATGACATTTGGGTGTGTGACTCACTTTTCAGTTAAAAGACCTTACATGGGAATTTTCAATGTGCCTCTGAGTCCGTAGCACTAGATTTTATAGGGTAGCATATCTCATTTGCGTGAATGAGGTTCCGAATGAATTTGGAACTCCTCGTCAGAGAACTTGGAATGGCAACCCCATTTGAAATATCAAGCACTTGGTATTGTCGTTAAAGAGACTCTAGTTGCTAAAGTGAATGTTCCTAAAGCGGCCAGGATGTTGCGAAAGCAACCAAGCAGCAGGGGAGAGTGTAGCTAAAGAGACCGACTGTAACTTAAGAGACATGGTGTCACTAAAGAGACATCAGGACCTGATTTTGGTCTATTTTTCAAATTTTAGCCTTAAATTTCAAGACTCGTTTCTCTCTCTATTTTAGGCAATTTGACTGATTCAAAAGGCTGATTTGTATGGATTTTCGAGGGCAAGTAATTGGTACATTCATAGTTAGGATCAAAGGCTTTCTTTGAGGTTAATTGCCCTCTTTCCTTACATATTTGACTAATATTGGGCTTGTAATTGGGTTTGGATTGCCTACTCGAGGATAAGAGTAGGAACCATCATGGCCCGGATTCGGGTCGTGACATAACACTACCTTACCCTTACTTAGTGATAACTGGAACTAAGATCCATTTTAGAGAAGTAACTCGCCGCTTGCAATTGGTCAAACAAATCATCTGTCCTCATAATTGGATAGTTATTCTTTATGATGACCTAATTCGATTTCCAGTAGTCTATACATATTCGTAGTGAGCCATCCTTCTTCCTAACAAACAATACGGGAGCACCCATGATGAAATACCTGTCCTTATGAAACACTTATCCAAAAAGTCCTTCAATTGCTCTTTCAATTCCTTAAGTTTCGTTGTAGCCATATGGTAAGGAGTAATAGAAATAGGTTGGGTACTAGGAAGGAGGTCTATGCCAAAGTTAATTTCCATTTCGGTAGGAACACTAGGAAAAATCATCGAAAAATACATCAGAAAATTCATTGACAATAGGGACCAACTCAAGAGTAGGAGTTTCGGCAGCAATATCCCTAACTCGCACTATATGATAGATATACCCCTTAGAAATCATTTTTCGAGCGTTTAGACATGAGATGAATCTACCCTTAATCACCGAATCATTACCCTTCCATTCAAAAACCGACTCATTAGGAAATTAAAACTGGACCCTATGGGTTCTACAATTAATAGATGCATAAGAATAATGAACCAAATCCATACAAAGAATAATGTCTAAATCGGCCATGTAAAGTTCAAGATCACAAGGAATAACTTTATACAAAATCAACATGGGAAAACTTCTATAAACCCTCTTGGCTAACACCAAATAATCGATGGGAGTATAAATAGAAAAAGACTAACAAATTTTTGGAGAACACATCAAATCTCATAGCAAGGTAAGGCGTAAAAAAATTAAAATTGACAACCGAATCAAGCAAAGAAAAAATCTCAAAGTCAAAGACCCACAACATACTCGTAACAACATTGGGAGTTTCCCCCACATCTTGCCTAGCATAGAGATCATAGAACCAGTTATTGCATTGACCACCTTTTGGTTTAGCTTTAGGTCCTTATTCCACTTTCCCTCCTTGAGAAACATGGCCTTGAGGACGACCTTCTCTTCCTCTATTTGCAATCTTTAGGCATTCAGATTGTTTGTGTCCTAGTTACCACATCCATATCAAGCACCCGTTCCAACCAAACACCTTGCTCCATGATTTTTCAAACACTTGTACACTTATGAAAAGTAGTACAACTAACATTTACATCTCCACCTTGAACCTTAGGGTATGAAACCCTATCCTTGTCAAATATTTGGTCCGAAACTTAAGAAGAACCTTGGCCTTGGAATATTTGGCATTGTTGGAACCATCCATTACCACCATCGGTCTTAGCATTGGAGAATCTACGTTCAAACAAAGCCCTCTTGGAGTCTCTCATCCTTATCTCCATAAGTTTCTTTCCTTTATTTTGTTCGGCAAATATGATGGCCGAGATATATCCATTTCTCTCACAAGCATAGTGGTTCATCATTCTTTAGCAACCAAGTCGAACACACCCGATATGAATTGGCCTATTCAAGCATGAGGACCGGCAATGAAGGAAGGAGAATACTTGGATAGCTTGGTGAACTTAAGGGCATATTCCCTCACACTCTTGTTTCTTTTCTTAAGATTGAAGAACTCTCTCATCCCTATTTCCCTTAGCTTAAGTGAGAGAAAGAGATCAGGAAAGGCAAGTTTGAAATCTTTCAAACCTATGGGATCCTCATCAACCTCTTAGACTTCCATTGAGTATACAATACTTGGGAAACCCTTTTGAGTTGTAGGCCACCAATTCTGCTTTTTCTGCTCAAGTCACTCCAATAATAGCCACAACATTGTACACCTCATAAATGAACTCTTGAGGATCTTCATCCACCTTTGAACCATGAAATTTGGGATGGTTCATTCTTGCAAAGTGCCTCACTCTAGAAGGTGGGGTAGGAGCAGTAGGAGGAGGAATAACTCCTTGGTTGGCCATAACATGAGCTAGCATAGTGATAGCGGTCTGGAACTCTGCATTAGCCACTTGGTCGGGCAAAGGACCACTTGCTTGGGGGATTGGAGGGGCTTGGTCTTCATTAGCATTGACCCCTTTTTGCATATGTTCTCTTTTTGGAGGAATTTTCTTAAAATCACTAGAATAATCGTTAGGGAGAGGAAGTCAGATTACACTCTATGGCATGACATAGATCATGAAAGAAGTGAAGATTTCCTAAAAAACACCTTATAGTTTCCTATTCATAGATGTTTTGCACTTAATATCCATGAATAAGACTCTACTTAATGCGACATGTTGAACTCTCTAGGACACTCTTAAATCTTGTACTCTGATGCAAAGTTTGTCATGACCCTAACTAGGACGTAGCCGTGACACAAAAATTAGGATTCCCAAAGAAACCCCAACCAAATATCTTAGCATCTTATAAGCATAGATGTAGTAAACAATAAGCGGAAACTCTTAAAGTCCAAAAGATATAGCATAAACTCAAAAGAATCAAGACAACATAGACTTCTAATTTGTGTCCAAGAAACCTCTACATAGTCAATATAGGCAGGGGCTAAGAAATGTTCCTAGTTCACCCTCAACATAACATGACCAATTTTTTTTGAAATGAAAAGAAGAAACCATAATCTGACCCTCGATAAATGAGGACTCACTAATAGCGGAAGTAGGATCTCCACCCTAACCACATGGTGGATGGATATGCTCGTTAACCCTTATATTTTGATACACTGTAGGAAAAAGTATTCGTTAGTAAATTTAAATGTATTAAGTATGTGGGCATGCTATGCAATATAAAACATGACATGCAATGATCAAATATAATACATGCTAAATAAAATGATAAGTAGAGTAATGAGAAAACCATAGTTGATCAAGGTACTTGAAATACATAAGTGAGATCATAAAGAGTACATAAGGAGAGTATACATATGTGGGATAGACCATAACAACCAATAACATCATCCGAACTATAACATGGAATCCCAATGTCTCTCCATACAATGGAAGAAAGGGGAGTCTACTTGAAAAGGTAGACTTTACCTCGCTAGGTGGGTCATTAACATGTGCTATATGTGGATCATTGATTAAGGACTTCATTACGAGTTTTCCTCATACTCATAGGAAGCCTAATTCTACTTCGGTGGTTGTTGATCGAATGACTAAGTAGGCATATTTTCTTCCCGTTAAGACTTCCAATTCAACTAAGGACTATTCTAGATTGTATATTCGAGAGTTGGTTAAGCTTTATGGTGTTCTATTGTCTATCATTTCAAACATAGGTACTCAGTTTACTTTTTGGTTTTTGAGTTCTTTTAAAAACTGTCATGATACTCAAGTTATGCTTAGCATAACTTTTCATCCTCAGAACGATGTTCAAACCCACCATACTATGCAAACCTTAGAGTACATTTTGAGAGCCTTTGTCATTAATTTCAAGGGTAATTAGGAAAATCACTTTCCAACAATTGAGTTTGCTTATAATAACTATTACAATTTCAGAATTGAGGTGTCTCTATTTGAGGCCTTATATGGTAGGAGGTGTAGATATCCTTTTGGTTGGTTTAAGTTGGTGAAGTTGCCTTGATAGGTCTCAAGTTGGTGCATGATTGTATGTAAAAGGTTAGATTGATTAGAGAAAGGTGGAAGACTTCCCAGAGTTGACAAAAGTCCAATCTAGATGTGATGACCAAGGAACTTGAATTTGAGGTAAATGAGTGGGTTTACTTGAAAATTTTACCCATAAAGAGTTTAATGCATTTTGGCAAGAAAGGAAAGTTGAGTCCCCACTATGTAGGTCTATATAAGATTTTGAGGTAGATTTGCAAAGTGAATATGAGTTGGATTTGCCTTCTGAGTTGGCATCGGTGTATCCAGTGTTCCATTGTCTTTGTTGAGGTAATTTGTTGATAATAATATCTCCATTATTTCTTTGGAAACTGTTAGTGTAAAATAGAGTCTGTCCTATGAGGAGGTTTTGGTTGAGATTCTAGACTGGCAAGTCAGGAGGCTGAGGAATAAGGAAATAGTTTCTGTTAACATATTGTGGAGGAACAAAGAGGTCAAAAATGGTAGATGGGAAGCTAAAGCTGATAATATATCGCGATATCCTCACCTCTTTCCTTCTATTCCAAGTATAGGTATTGCGTTCATTCATGATTATATCTTTCCAATCCACGTATTTCATTTATTCTCATGTTTTAATATGCATTTGTGTTGATGAAATAAGTTTTTTAAGTCATATTTTAAATTGGGATTAAGGATTCTATGTTTTCATGCATTTTTGATATGTGTTGCATTCATTTTGGGCTGATATTATTCTTTCCAAATGCATTCATACTAGTTAGAGGATCATTCAAGGACGAATGTTCTCAAGGGAGAGATATTATAAGACCCAGAAGTTGGAAAGTTGTAAAATAGAGTTTAAGATGGAAATCACAGAAAAATTTGCCCTAGATAAGGACCAAGAGACCATTCACGAGCCGTACTAAGATTCACATCCTTCATAAAGGGATGTTATAAGTTTCAGGGAACATGGGAGATAAAGGGAAGGGTTTATTGAGGGCTCTACGACCCATGGTACTTATCACAAACCGTGAATCTATCTGTGCTTCTAAACCTCAAGGACCCCAACTTTATTTACGGACTACGACAGGGTCCACTGTCCATGGAGTACTTGATGGACCATGTCTCCCTCCATGGTGGCACCCTTCCCTAGGTCAAACTCACCCTCAGGACCATGATGCTAACCATGACCAATGGAGAGCTTCAAAGGTCGTGATGCCCTTCCCTGTAGGTTCCCAACATAGTTAAGTGCAGGGAGTGTTTTGATTTTTCCCTATTGTTTCCTTAATTTATTTGGATGGTTATTATGTTAAATCCTATTCTATTAACTACCCTAAACCCTCCAGTCACTCCCTAACACCCAAATCACAAAATCCCCTCTCTAAAGTTCTCTCCCAAGGTTTATCTTCTTCCTCAAAGAAAATTCCAAGAGGTTTAAAGTACAAGTCTCCAATTCAAGTGCAAATTATGTATTCTAAGATATAAGTTATGTGGAAATTCATTTATGGATCCTTTCATCCATGGAGTCCCAAGGTTTTCTTCTAATCTCTTTTATGAATTCTACTTCTAAGCCCTAGTTTTCACAGAATTGCGTTGGATCTTTTTAATTATGTTCTATTTAATTTCTATTGGTCTAACTTTAATTTCTATTGGTCTAACTAAGTATAATTCACATTAATTTGTATGATTTCAAGTTGAATTTCAATGACCCATGCCATATGCTATTTTCAAGGAATTATGATCACGAATTTTAAAAGATTTCAATGAATGTTTTATGAATGATTATCAAGTCTTGTTAATGACTTATGAATGGTTACGAATGAGGTTTCAAGAAAGTATCTATAGTGTGAAAGGTAAATATCACACACTTATCTTAAATATGTAAAAGAACATTCTTACCAACTCATGGATTCTTATGAATCAATCATGTGAATGAGCTACTCTTATGATTACTTTAGGATAAGGAATGATATATATTATTGTCTTTTTGTCACAATTTGAGCCTAGGGCCTAGACGTGACATGGCGATCGGGAACCCAAATATTTCCAACCATTGCCACCTTAACACACATCGTATACATAAGGTAAATAAACATATTGAAATAAGAGGAAGAATAACCTCAATTCCAATATCCAAAATAGACTACATCAATATTTTAACGAATAAACATGCCTCTACACTAGACTTGATGGAGGCTTAGGACAAGCTCCTACCTAACCCTAATCATAAAAGAGAATCAAGGTAAAAAAATAAAAGAAAAAGCATGTGCTCGATGAATGAGGACTCACCAACTCTTGAGAACTAAACCAACTCTAGCCACAAATATGAGAAGCGTGAGTTTGGTATGTCCCTAAATTATGAGACAATGTAGGCAAAATATTTGTTACTACTTAAAAGTCACTAAGTATGTGCAATATGCATGAAAAAGTGATTGGACATGAGAAAATGACATATGATGTATGATCAATCATAAATGAACATGAATAAGGCTTAAAAACATTTGAAATCACATGAAAAATTATGGTCAATACATCATAAAACTTCATAATAAAACTTACATCTTTGCATATAACTTGTGTGGGATAAGACCTTTAACCAACATCCAAGATCATGCGAGCTATAACATGGAATTCGATGTAATTCCCCCATCGAGAAGAGAGACTACTTGCCAAGGTAGACTACTTGAGAACAAATTTA
The DNA here is from genome assembly GCF_947179165.1 of Solanum dulcamara. Lineage (NCBI taxonomy): Eukaryota > Viridiplantae > Streptophyta > Magnoliopsida > Solanales > Solanaceae > Solanum > Solanum dulcamara. The sequence continues at coordinate 18,319,876 of NC_077242.1, forward strand.
ACATTATGAGCTATATATGGATCCACTAGCTAAGCTATAAAGGCAACCTACCATGGCGTCAATAGTTTGGGACTTTAGGTTGCCACTAGAATTCCCTTGGGTGACTAAATACATTAAGGATTGAACCTAACCTACAAGCCCTCAATGCTTAGTCAATATCCCAACAGAATTTACTAAAACTGTAGAAATGTCATCATTAACTTTATCATAAAAAATAATCATTAGAGTAGCTCATTAACTTAGCATTTTATCATAATCCATAAACATTGGTGAGAATTGTCCTTATCACAATTTTAAATCATAAATTGTGTGAGAAGGATTTTAAGGAACAATTAAAATGCTTGTTAGAAAAAGGGTTCATAAGGCCAAGCATATCCCCATGGGGTGCTCCCATGTTGTTTGTGAGAAAAAAAGAATGTTTCGCTTTGAATGTGCAGAGACTACCGATAATTAAATAGGGTGACCGTTAAGAACAAGTATCCAATCCCTAGGATAGATGATTTATTTGATCAATTGCAAGGGGCAAGTCATTTCTCTAAGATTGATCTTCGATTCCACTATTATCAACTAAGGGTGAGAGAGTGTGACATTTCCTAAATGGTATTTCAAATAAGGTATAGTCACTTTGAGTTTGTAGTGATGTCATTTGGGTTGACGAATGTGTCGGCGATGTTCATGGACTTAATGAATAGAGTGTTCAAACCCTAACTTGATATTTTTTGGGTGGTTTTCATTGATGACATCTTGATTTACTCTAGGGCTGAGGAAGAGCATAAGAATTACTTGAGGGTTGTGCTTCAAACTTTGAGGGAAAAGCTACTATTTTCCAATTTTAGAAAGTGTGAATTTTGGTTGAAGGAGGTGGCCTTTCTTTGTCACATAGTGTCTATTCATGGGATAAAGGCTTATCATAATAAAATGGAGGCGGTCAAGAATTGGCCTAGACCATTGTCTCCTTCAGACATTAGGAGCTTTTTGGGTCTAGACGGGTACTATAGAAGATTCGATGAAGGGTTCTCCTCCATCTTATCTCATGTGACAAAGTTGACCCTAAAAATGGAAAAGTTCATATGGAAGGATGAGTGTGAATAATTTCCAAACTTTGAAAGATCGACTTACCTTCGCTCCTATTTTTACTCTATCGGAGGTATTAGAAGGGTTTGTGGTTTATTGTGATTCTTCAAAAATTTGTTTGGGTTGTGTCTTGATACAAATTGCAAGGTTATAGGCTATACTTCTAGATAATTAAAGGTGCATAAGCGTAACTGCCCTACCCATGATCTTGAGTTAGCGGTTGTCTTATTCTCTTTAAAGATTTGGCGACATTATCTCTATGGGATATATTTGGAAGTGTTCACGGATCACAAAAGTCACCAAATTATGTTCACTCGAATGGACCTCAGTCTAAGGCAAAATAGGTGGCTTGAACACCTCAAGGACTATGACATGTGTGCATTATCATCCATGTAAGGCTAATGTGGTTGCCAATGCACTTATTAGAGTGTCTATGGAGAGTGTGGCCTATGTGGATAAAGAAAGGAGGGAGTTGGTGAAAGATGTTAATCTGTTGGCTAGATTAGGGGGGGAAGTTGAGTGGTTTTGATGATGGTGGTATGTTTGTTCATAACGGGTCCGAATCATCCTTGATGGTTGATCTTAAGTCAAAATAATACCTTGACCCAACTTTTGTAGAGTTGAAGAGGTTGGTAAAGGAAAAGAAGATAAAAGTTTTTTCATAAGAGGGAGATGGGGCATTATACTAGAAAGGCTGATTATGTGTTTCGTACGTGGATGGACTAAAAAAATTGATTTTGAAGGAAGGTCACAATTATTCATACTCCATTCATCCTAGTTTGAGGAAAATGTACTGAGACTTAAATGAACTCTAGTGGTGGAATGTCATGAAAAGGGACATAGAAAGATTCTGTCCGAATGTCCAAATTGCCAAAAAGTTAAGGCCAAACATCAAAGGCCGAGTGGCCTACCTCAAGATATTGAAATTCCCACTTAGAAGTGGGAAGATGTGAACATGGATTTTGTAGTGGGTTTGCCTCATACTTGGAAACATGATAATTTAATTTGGGTGATTGTTGATAAAATGACTATGTCAGCTAACTTTTTACCGGTCAAAACTTCTTATAGTGCCAAAGATTATGCTAAGTTGTATATTCGGAAGTTGGTGAGGTTGCATGGTGTGCTGCTATTAATTATTTTGGATCGTGGTACCCAATTCACTTTTCAATTTTGGAAATCATTTCAAAGGGATCTCGGTACTAAAGTAAAGTTAAGAACCATATTCCACCCTCAAACCGATGGGCAAGATGAAAGGACAATTCAAACACTAGAGGATATGTTAAGGGTGTGTGTGTTGGAATTTAAAGGAATTTTGGATGATTATGTACCGCTTATTGAGTTTGCCTATAAAAATAGCTACCACTCAAGTACTGACATGGCTCTATCTAAGGTCTTGTAAGGGAGATGATGTAGGTCTATATTTGGTTGGTTCAAAGTAGGAGAGATGACCTTGTTGGGTCCAGATTTAGGGCTTGATGCTTTGGAGAAGGTGAGAGTCATTAGGGAGAGATTGAAGACGGCTTAAAGAAGTCAAAAGTCCTATTCTGTTACTAGGAGAAGGGATCTGGAGTTTAACGTGGATAATTGGGTGTATTTAAAGGTTTCACCTATAAATGGTGTGGTTTGGTTTGGTAAGAAAGGAAAATTGAGCCCTAGGTATGTAGGGCCTTATAAAATCTTGAATCGTGTGGGCAAGGTGACTTATGAGTTGGAGTTGACTTGGGAGATTGCTATGGTTCACCTGGTGTTTCATGTGTCATTGTTGAGAAAATGTGTGGGTGATCCAAATTCCATTGTGCTTCTAGAAGTAGTTAATGTTGAAGAAAACATGACTTATGAAGAGGTCCCGATTGAAATTTTAGACGGAAAGTTAAGAGATTCAAGAACAAAAAAGTTGCATCTGTTAAAGTCTTTTGGTGGAATCAACAAGTTGAAGGTGCTACATGAGAAACGGAAGCGGATATGATGAAATATTACCCTTAACTCTCTTGTTCTACTCAAGCCTAAGCTACTAAGTTATTTAAGCTCAAATGTTTAAGACTCCTATGTTTTAGTTTTCCTAAGTCCTCATATGCATGCATTCTCATGAAGTTGAATTTAAAGTCATGTTTTATGCTAAGTTTAAAGATCGCATGTTTTGTGCATTTTAAGTGTCATTGTATTAATGTTGGGTTGCTAGTCCTTGTGCCATGTCCTTTTTTACGCTAATAATTCTCTTTCAAGGACGAATGTTCCCAAGGGGGAGATATTGTAAGACCTCAAAAATTTGGAGAGTATTATACCAAGGAACAAAGGATGAAATATTAGAAAAAGTGTAGGAACTGGCAACCACAAAAGGCCATTATGGGCCGTGGTGATCACCACGGACCGTGGTGAGCAACCATGGTAGGGATTCAAAGACTCGAACCTACAGAAAGGGACCACAGAGAGGGACCACAGACCTTCGTTTGGACCATGGACCTGGTGAGCACCATAGACCTTAGTGCCCTCTGTAGTGACCCCTCCTCTAAGGCCCCAAGAAAACTTCCCAAGGAAAAAACCAAGGATGACTACCATCAGTTTTGGAGCTCTTCACGGACGTGGTGTGATCCATGATGGTCACTCCTGCAACTGCTCCTACAAGACCTGTACCACAGCCACGTTACACGGGCCGTTATGCCCTTTATGGACCGTGTAGGTCTCCTTTAAGAAGGTTCAGAAACCCTCCCTACAAACTCTCAAAACTTTTCCCAAGTCAATCATCACGGGACCCTATCACGTACCACGGACCGTGAAGGGTTCTCATGAAACAATTCCGGATAGATTTTAAAAGGGAGTATTTTGGGCTATTCTGGGGTTTTACCACAAAGTGTAGTCATTTCGAGGGTAGAATTCACCCATCTAAAGACCCTAAACCCTCCAAAGCCCTCATTTGTCCATATTAACTTGCCCAAACAAAAACCCTTCTCTCTCAAAGTCTCCCCCATCTTCAAGAAAGGTTCTAGGGTTTCACTCCAAAAAGATCAAGCCTCCATTTCTTTGCAAGCTTTGCAATAAGGGTTTATCTCCCCAAGGTATGTGGGTCTGGTCTCATCCATGGGTTCTTCCACCCATGTATCCCAAATTTGTTTTCTCAACTTATTATTTCAATTTTTAAACGATGAAATTTTATGGGTTCTTATCTGATGATTCTAAATGCATAGATTATGGTTTATTTGAAGCTTATTTACCTATGTTGATATTTATGGATTCTGAATTTCATGGAAGGATGATTTGTCAAATTCCTTATATGAATGCATGAAAATAGTTTTAAAGTGTGTATTGTGGGTTGTTTTAAGATGTTTTAATTGATACATTTCCATCACTCTCATGCATTCTTGCATTGTTTTAAATATATTTGAAGGTTGAATGAAATGAACCCACTTAGTTTTATTATATTGAAATGAAGTTAAATGGAAAACTTTGACTGCAAGTAAAGGTTTTATAAAAGCAAGTGTTTATATTTAAAGGGAATCTTATGAAATGAAAGAATGATTGAATGATGATAAAAGGTCTTCTTAGAAAAAGAATGGATTCAATGTGATATGAATAATTCTCATATATTTTAATCAAATGAAACATTTTAATGTGCTATTCCACCGAATTATGATTTAATGTCTAAAGTTATATGAATGCTTATGCTATATGATATTTAAATGTTATTACGTTGGATTGACCTAGCACCGAATGTAGCATATAGATGGGAACTAGACCTAAGGGGTTCTTAAGTAAAGTCTCATGTTGCATTAACTATGCGCCAACATAGGAGACCTTGTAGGCTATTTAGGCTAGTGGATCCACGATTAGACCTTAAAGTTAAAGTGAAAGAAATAATTAAAGTTGACGGAATTCTACTCAGCAAGTATTCTTAAATTTCAGTTATGGTCATCTTCCCCCCAAAAGGAATGATTCAAATGCGATGTACTTGATTGATTACTCATGCATTGCACTAATATAAATGTTCTAATGTTTCCTAAATGTTCCTACATTCCTACATACTTACTTAATTAAAAGTAATAACGCATACTCTTCGAGTAAATGATATCACCATGTAGGGACCGGCGTTGCTCCACGCTCTCCTTCTCATGGCTAGTTTGATCATTGAAGGCTACTATTAATTTAGTGAGTTCCCATGTTTTGGGAATAATACCCCTTTTGCCCTTCTTGCTTATGATCATTATAAATGTTTGGATTTTCTTTTAGAACTTGTTTCCTTATTATAAGGGTGATCTAGGGACATGTCTTAGCCCTCGCCAAGTCTTTGATGTAGAAGGTATTGTTGGATATAAAATGTATGATGTTAAAGTTTGACTTTTTGACGTCTAATCTATGCTAGTTATCCTTAGTCCTATTACCACTTTATTTTTGCTCCTTATTAAATGTCATTACCTATGAAAAGCTAAAAGAATGCTAAGAGGCTTGGGTGAGGTACCTCCGGGTGTCTCATTTATCGAGTCACGTCTAGGCCCTAGGCATTAGTCCTAAACTTGTGAACCTAACGATCAAGTATCTAAACCAGAATCTCCTCATAGAATAAGCTATACTTCAAACTAATTCTTTCTATAGGAACAATGAGTAAAGGGTCATCTTTACTACTTCTTGAGCTTGAAAATGTGAAACACTGGGTGAACAACCGCTAACTATGATGGTAGCTCTAATTCAAAATCTATATTACCAACTCACATTGAAATCTTGTAGGGACCAATGTAATGGGGAATGAGCTTCCCTTTATTTCCAAATCTTATGACACTGCTCGCGGGTGAAACCTTCTAGTAAAGACAATCATTTACGTCAAACTCCAAATCTCTTTCCCCAACATCTGTGTAGGACTTTTGATGATTCTGTGTGGTTTTCAACATCTCTTGGATAATGGTGCTATAAGAGGCAAGTTGTCAACCCAATATACTTTGAAACCAATAACATAATACCTCAATATATCCTCTAAAGTGTGAATTGTATGCTCTACATGATCATATGTCTGAGGATGAAAAGAGGTACTAAGGTTTAACTTTCAACCCAAACCTTTCCGAAATGACTTCCAAAATAGCGTGGTAAACTGAGCACTAATATTTGAAATAATAGACAAAGGAATTCCATAAAGTCTTACTATCTCACAGATGTACAGTCTAGTGTAGTCCTCTACTAAATTTGTAGTCTTAACTAATAAATAATGGGCTGGTTTATTCATCTGATCTACAATCACACAAATCGAATCATATTATGGGCTAGATAGCAGTAAGCCTATAATGAAGTCCATGTTGATCATCTCTACTTCAAATCTGGAAGTTCTATTTTCTGAGCCACATCATATATCCTTTAGTGCTCAATTTTGAGTTGCTGACAATTTAGATACCTAAAAACAAAATCTGTAATATATCTCTTCATGATACTCCACCAATAGTGATCATCTCTACTTCAAATCTGGAAATTCTATTTTCTAAGCCACATCATGTATCCTTTAGTGCTCAACTTTGAGTTGCTGACAATTTAGATACCTAGCAACAAAATATGCAATATATCTCTTTATGACACTCCACCAGTAGACTTCTCTCCAATTATTATACATTTTGGTGGAACCTGATGGATCGAATATTTGTATCATGATCCAAGCTAGACCCTAGGTGTGACATGTTGATTAGAATCCCGAAGGACCCTAACCAAGCCTCTCAACATATAATTCATGAGCATACGTAAGGTATATAAAGTAACAAGACTTAAACATAGAAGCAAAAATAAAGTATCAACAAGAATGGTTTCAATAGAAGAGAATAAGTCCCAAACTTGCAATGGAAAGGCTACATTGACTCCATCACATCCAACATGCCTCTACTAGTCTAGATTAGGACATAAGATAATATGCTAGCTCACCCAATATAAACAATGAAAAAGTCATAAAAACATAATGAAAATTAAAATGTCTTGTCCTCTAAACATGAGGAATTACCACTAATGAGAATAGTAATATGCTTTTGCCATGAATAGAAGCATGAGCGTGATCGTCGAACCCTACATTATGATACAATGTAGGGAAAAGTATGTGTTAGTATATGGAATGCACTAAATATGTGAGAAGTATGTATGAACAATGATAATTGGACATAATCAATATGAATACGGGATGAATGTCCAATATGTTAAAGTATGAGTAAAACCTTAAAAAATTTAAACATCATAATTATGTGGTCAATGCATCAAAACATTATTATAAGAATGTATACCTTTTTCATATACTTTAGTGTGGGATAGGACCTTTAACCAACGTATAAGATCGTGCGAGCTATAACATAGAATCTGATGTAATTTCCACATCGAGAAGGTAGAGGCTACTTTGACAAGCTAGATTCTGTGAGAACATCATATCATCATCAGCAATATATGGATCCACTATCTAGGCCTTATTGGCATCATTAACCTATGCGGGCAACATAGTTTGAGTCTAAATCTTGCTACTAGGATTCCCTTGCTTGGCCACTTATACTATCGGACCTAACCCTATTTCATATTCCTCTTGGTCCTTAGTTATTATTCCAATTAAAAGTCATAAAACATAATCATTAACCTAATTAGGAAAGTGTAAGACCCCAAAAGTTGGGAAGTTGGAATAAAAGGAAAATTCTCAGAACAAGGAACTAGTCTCAAGTTTACGATTCTATCTACAGATCATATGTATTTCTATGACTTATAAGGACGAGTCATAGAGTCAACCCACGCACCTATGCTGAGTAAGTCTCATGAGAGACCTATAATACAACAGAACAAGTCGTATAAAGTTGATGAGTCATAAGGTTGGCTCATAATGAAACTTTAGAGATAGGTAAATTTGCTAGTTTTCAGACCTGCAGGACGACTAGTGTCTACGATCCATAATCTTTTTGATGAGCCATAAGGATGGCTTATAGATGTAACTTTAAAGATCCAAACCTCAGGGATTTCTCATAACTGCAATACTACTCAAGTCTATATTTCGTAGACTTGAAGATGAGTCATACAACCCAAGTTGTAGGGTTCAAATTCTGTATTTAATAAAGGGTAATATTGCCTTTTGTCATATTCAGTTTAATGAACCTAGACACGTTTATGACTAATTTCAAAGCCTATAAACACACGTCCCTTAATATTTCCCTCATATTATAAATCATTCTCTTAAATTATCTAAGGTAGGACTAAAGAGTTTTCTCAAGGTTCTTCTCCAAATTCCAATCTAGGTTTTCAAGAGCAATCAGTTTCTTCTTCGATTTCAAAGTTTTTTTAGAAAGGTATGTGGGAATTGATACATGGATTCCTTTCACCCGTCGAGTCCAAAGGTTATCTTCATAAATCTCTTGAAATTTCAATGGTTTTCTAACCCTACTTTTGATAAATTGCATTAGGTTGTTTCAATAATGTTTTAATTGTTATCAATGACCATTATAAGCATGATTCTATATTTATTGTATAATTTAAAGTTGAATTATGAAGGCTCATGCATGAAGCTATTTTCAATGATGATTTACATGAATTATGATTGTGAAGTTTAATGATTTCCAAAAGAAAGTTGTTATGAATAAAGTTGAGATTTAGGATTTAATGATTAAAGTTATAATGATGATTATTGATGATCCAAGAAAGTTATTATGGTGGGATAAGGACGATTCTCACACAATTCATGATTTAAGATGGTGATAAGGACAATTCTCATCAAAGTTTATGGATTCTGATAAAATGCTAAGTTAATGAGCTGCTCTAATGATTATTTTCATGATGAAGTTAATGATGACATTTCTACAGTTTTAGTGAATTTCGTTGGGATATTGACTAAGCATCGAGAGGGATTGTAGGTTGGGTTCGATCCTGTAACGTATTTAGTTACCCAAGGGAATCCTAGTAGTAACCTAAAGTCCCAAACTATTGACGCTATGGTAGGTTGACTTTATGGCTTAGCTAGTGGATCCACATATAACTCACAAAGTTAAAGGTTTTCTCACGGAGTCTACCTTGGAAAGTAGTCTCTCTCTTCTCTATGTGGGAGTTACATCGAATTCCATATTATAGCTCGCATGATCTTAGATGTTGGTTAAAGGTCATATCCCACACAAGTTATATGCAAAGATGTAAGTTTTATTATGAAGTTTTATGATGTATTGACCATAAGGTTTTATGTGATTTCAAATGTTTTTAAGCTTTATTCATGTTCATTTATGATTGAACATGCATCCTATGCCATATTGCTCATGTCCTTTAGCTTGTTCACGTATATCTTACATACTTAGTACCTTCTAAGTACTAACATATATTTTGCCTACATTATATCATAATGTAGGGACGGATGATACTCACCTCACATCTACGGCTAGAGTTGGTTTAGTTCTCATGATTTGGTGAGTCCTCATTCATCAAGGACATCACTTTTCTTTCATGTTGTTACCGAGAATCTCTTTTATGATTCGGGTAATCTAGGAGCTTGTCCTAAGCCCTATCAAGTCTAGTGTAGAGGGATTTTTAGATGTTGAAGTATTGATGTAGTCCATTTTGGACATTGGGATTGGGTTGATTCTTTCTCTTATTTCAATATGTTTATTTACATTATGTATGCAATGTGTGCTAAGATGGCTTGGGCCTTCAGGTTTCCGATTGCATGTCTAGGCCTTAGACTCAAATCATGTCAAATTTGATATTGGAGTACATTGTTTAGAAAATGTTCTAAGGAGTCTAACATGACATGTCAAGTAGAGTCTTGTTCATCGATATAAAGCATGCCACATCTTGTTAGAAAAAGGGTAGCCTTTCCCTTGTTGATGTGGTGATCATTAGATTCCATCTAATAGCTCACATGGTCTTAGATGTAGGTTGAAGGTATTATCCCACACAAGTTAAATGTCAAGTTGCTAGTTTATGAAGAAGTTTTATGATATATATTGACCATGAGTTTCATATGATTTCCAATGTTTTTAAGATTTATTCATGTTCATTATGATTGGTCATGCATATTATGTCATATTGTTCACGTTCTTTTATTTGTTCATATTTACCTTACATCATTAGTACATTCAAATATACTAACACATATTTTGACTATATTATCTTATAATATAGGGACAGACGACACTCACGATTATCCTATTCATGTCTAGAGTTTCTTAGATATCAACAGTTAATGAGTCCTCATCTTATCGAGGGCAATGGGTTTGTTTTCATGTTGCTACTATTTTGACTTCTTCATATGTTCAGGTGAGCTAAGAGCTTGTCCTAATCCCCCATCAAAGACTACACTAAAGACATATTTAGACACTATGTGATATAGTCGGTATTGGATATCTTTGAGTTGGTATCCCTCAGTCCCATCCACTTTGAGTCATTTACATTGATTATATTTTAATATATTTATTTACCTTATAAATACGATGTATGCTAAAATGTCTTGGTTGGGGTCCCTCGCATCCCAATCGTTGTATTGTGGCTTGGCCCTAGTTTGGGTCATGGCAAATATGGTATCAAAGCACAAGGTTTATAAGAGTCTTAGAGAGTTTAACATGCTGCATTAAGTAGAGTCTTGTTCATTGGTGTGAAGTGTGTCACATCCATGAATAGGAGGCTACAGAAAGTGTTAGGAAAAGATTCACTTCTCTCATGATCTATGTCGTGTGCTAGAGTGGTTAATTCTTTCCCTCTAACACTTGTGCTTTGTAATTTTTAGAATATGCCTTCACAAAGATACCCCACTAGAAGGAATATGGTTGAAGATGTGAAACAAGCTCCGTATGACCCTTTGAATGATCATCTCCAATGACGATTTTTGAGCAACTTTTCAAGTACTTTCTCAAGCCATTATGGCTCAAGCCAATTGTGAGGTGGTTGCTTCGATTAACCCAAATATGGGTATGATGATGACAAAAGTTTGTGATTTCATGAGGATGAATCCTTTGATGTTTTAGGGTTCTAAGGTGGAAGAGCATCCACAGAGGGCAGAGTTGGAAACATATCAATTGAAGGGTGTTGCTCGTACTTGGTTTCACCAATGGAAGAGTGAAAGGCCTAGAGAGGGGAACCCATGGCTTGGGATGAGTTAAAATGGGTGTTTCTTGATTGATTTTTCCCATTGGAATTGAGGGAGGCCAAAGTGCAAGAGTTCATCAACCTTAAGCAAGGTCGTATGAGTGTGATGGAGTATGCCCTCAAGATTACTCCATTGTCAAAATATGCTCCATTTAAGGTTGCCGACTTAAGAGCTCGTACGAGCAAGTTTGTGTCGAGTGTGTCGGATATGTCTCAAAGGAGTTCAAAATAGCTATGTTGATTTAGGAGATTGACATATCTAGGCTCAAGACCTATACAGATAATATAGGGTGAGAAGATAAAGAAGAAGAATAGGGAGTCTAGGAGGCCAAGGACCGATAGTGGTGATTTCTATTATGGTAAATCCAGAGGTGGTAGACGCCCTCATTTTCTCCAAAAGTACTCCAACCTAGGTTCTTCTAATGCCACTATGCCAATGTTTGACAAGGATAGCATGCACAATCCTAAGCCTCAAGGAGGTGCTCTTATAGGCCAAGTTACTTCCGCATGTAAGAAATGTGGTAAGAACCACAAGGGTGAATGTTTAGTCGGTTTGAATGTGTACTACCGCTGTGGTAAGCCAGGTTATCATGCTTAGGAATGAAAGGTCAAAGATGGTTATTATCACGGCCAAGTTGCTCAAGGTGCTCAAGTGCAATCCATGGGTAGTCAACATAACAATAGTTTTTATGCTCTCCATGGTACGAATGAGGTGCAGGAGACTTCCTATGTTGTTACCGGTATGTTACATATCTTTCACTATGACGTTTATGCTTTACTTGATCCGGGTGAAAATTTGTCTTTTGTTTGCCCTTATGTGGCCATGAGATTTGATGTTAGCCTAGAAACATTGTTAGAGACTTTTTTCCCTTATACTCCCATAGGTGAGTTGGTTGTGGTTAAAAAAGTTTATAGAAGTTTTCCAGTTACGATCTTCGATAAAGGTGACCTATGAGATCTAGTTGTGCATAAGATGATGGATTTTGATATTATCCTTGGTATCAATTGGCTATATACATGATATGCTTCTATTGATTGTCGAACCCAATGGTTAACTTTGAATTCTCAAATGAGATGGTCCTAGAATGGAAGGGTAGTAATTCCGTGCTCAAAGGTCAATTTATTTCATGTCTTAAATTTGAAAAATGATTTCCAAGGGTTGTATCTACCATATTGTGAGTGTTAGGGATGAAAATTTCAAAGTCGTCACTTTAGAGTCAGTCTCTATGATTAATGAATTTCCAGATGTGTTTCGCGATGATTTACCCAGTGTCCCTCTCAAAAGGGTGACTGATTTTGGTATAGACCTTCTTTTGGGTACTCAACGTATTTTTATTCCTCGTTACTGAATGGCCCAGGCGGAATTAAAGGAGATAAAGAATCAATTTACAGACTCATTAGATTAGACCAAGTATATCCCCATGGGGTGCTCCCATTCTATTTTTTAGAAAGAAGGATAGTTCATTACATATATGCATTGACTATCGATAATTGAATAAAGTAACCATCAAGAACAAATACTCAATTCCGAGGATAGATGATTTGTTTGACCAATTGGAAGGAACAAGTTACTTATCTAAGATAGATCGTTGTTCTGGTTATCACCAATTGAGGGTAAATGAGTGTGATATTCCCAAAACAGAATTCTGAACAAGGTATGACCATTGTGAATTTCTAGTTATGTCCTTTGGTTTGACCATTACCCCACGACTTTCATAGGCTTGATGAATCGGGTGTTCAAATAATATCTGGAAATGTTTGCAATTGCTTTCATTTATGATATATTGGCTTACTCTCGGAATAAGAAAGAGCATATTAATCACTTGAGGATTGTGTGGCAAACTCTAAGGGACAAGCAATTATTTGTCAAATTAAATAAATATGAGTTTTTGTTGAGGGAGGTGGCCTTTCTCAATCATATCGTGTGTGGTGAAGGGATTATAATTGATCCTAAGAAAATTGAAGCAGTTAAGAATTGGCCTATACCATTATCTCCTTTGGATATTAGAAGTTTCTTGGCCCTAGATGGATGCTATCAGAGATTTGTGGAAGGATTTTCCTGAATCTCGTCACCTTTTACCAAGTTGACCTAAAATAAGGTAAAGTTTCAATGTTCAGAAGCTTGTGAAAATAATTTACAAGAGTTGAAAGATCATCTCACTACCGCTCCTATCTTGACTCTACCGGAAGGGTACAATGATTTTGTAGTGTATTGTGATGCTTCAAGGGTTGTTCTTGGTTGTGTTTTGAAGCAATATGGTAAGGTAATAGCCTATACCTCTAGGCAACTTAAAGTGCATGAACATAATTATCAAACTCATGATCTTGAAGTTGTGGCAGTTGTGTTTGCTTTGAAGATTTGGAGACACTATCTTTATGGTGTCCATGCAGATGTATTCACCGACCATAACAGTTTACAATATGTGTTTAAGAAAAAGGACTTGAACCTTCGGCTAAGGAGATGGCTTGAATTGTTGAAGGACTATGACATGAATGTGTTATACCATATGGGTAAATCTAATATGGGTTCCGATGAACTAAGTAGGTTGTCCATGAGTAGTGTTGCATATGTTGAGGAAGATAAGAAAGAATTGATCAACAATGTTCATAGATCGGCATGGTTAGGTGTGTGGTTTGTTGACTCTAGTGATGGAGGTATTCTTGTGCAAAATTGTTTGGAATCGTCTCTTGTGGCAGATGTTAATGCCGAATAAGACCATGATCCGGTGTTGGTTAAGTTAAAGTAGTCAGTTTCTAAAAAAGCCATTGAGGCTTTCTCCAAGTTGGATATGGTTTGCTACGTCACCAAGGTCGGTTGTGTGTACCTAATGTTGACGTTTTAAGAGAGTTGATATTAAATGAGGCCCATAGTTCCTAATATTTTATTCATCCAAGTTACACCAAGATGTATCGTGACTTGAAGGTAGTGTATTGGTGGAATGGCATAAAGAAGGACATAGCGGACTTTGTGGCTAAGTGTACAAATTGCAAACAAGTTAATGTTGAACATAAAAGACCGAATGGTCTAGCTCAAGACATTAAATTCCTACTTAAAAATAGGAAAATGTGAATATGGACTTTATAACGGGGTTGCCTCGTACTAATAAGCAATATAATTCCATTTGGGTTGTTGTATATCGAATGATTTTCTACCATAAGTCGGCGCATTTCTACCAGTTAAACTTCCTATGGTGCTAAAGATTATATTACATTGTATATTCGTAAGTTGGTAAGTCCTTATAGAGTTCCCTTGCCCATCATATCATATTGAGGTACACAATTCACTTCACACGTTTGGAAATTATTTTAAAAGGGTCTCAATACAAAGATTAAGCTAAGTACAAATTTCTTTCCTCAAATCGATGGTCAAGCTGAAAGAATGATCCAAACTTTAAAAGATATGTTTACGGCGTGCGTTATTAATTTTAAATGAAGTTGGGATAAACATTTTCTATTAATTGAGTTCGCCTATAGTAATTGTTATCACTCTAGCATCCAAATAGCTCCTTTTGAAGCATTGTATGGTAGAAGATGTAGGTCACCGTTGGTATGGTTTGAAGTAGGTGAAATGGCCTTGATTGGTCCAGATTGGGTGATAGATTCTATAGAGAAGGTAAGACTCATAATGGAGAGGTTCCAGATAACTCAAAGTTGTCCAAACTCCTATTCGGATGTTAGAAAAAGAGAGGTTGAATTTGAGGTGGATTATTGGTTACATCTGAAGGTTTCACCCATGAAAAATGTAATGCATTTTGGAAAGAAAGGAAATTAAGTTCTAGATATATTAGATATTATAAGATATTGAGACGTGTTGGTAAGGTGGCTTATGAGTTATATTTTCCACTTGAGTTAGGTATGGTACACTCAGTGTTTCATGTATTTATGCTGAGACAGTTCATGGGTGATCCAAATTCCATTATCCTTTTGGAATATGTAAGTGTTGAAGAGAATTTGACGTATCAAGAAGTTTCGGTGGAAATCTTAGACCAGCAAGTTAAGAAGTTAAGGAATAAAAAAGTTGCATCCGTCAAAGTCCTTTAGAGTAATCAACAAGTGGAAAGTGTTACTTGGGAGGCAGAGGCGGATATGATGAAATGATACCCGTACCACTTTTCCTCTAATCAAGCCTAAAGTATTAAGTTGATCTTATTTAAAGTTAATTGAACTCTTACGTATTCAGTTCTTCCAATGTCATTCATATGTATGCATGTTCATTAAAGATGATTTTAAGGTCATGATTTTATGCTAAGTTGAAATTTTCATGTTCCATGCATTTTAAGATGTCATCATGTTCATGTTGGGTTGATAGTCCTCTTTTCATGTCCTTCCTATGATAAGTTAATCTAATTCGAGGATGAATATTTCGAAGGGGGAGATATTGTTAGACCCCAAAAGTTGGAGTGTTGGAACCCAAAACAAATCCTCAAAATTTTTTCTGGATTCAGCCCTAAGAGTCACTCTACGACCAATAGATAGTCCTACGACTCATAGGAACGGGTCGTGTTGTGACCCTTAATAGTGGATCATGACCAAACTCAAATGAAGGTCTTACGACCCATGTTTACCACCCATAATCACTTAGATGAGCCATATACATAACTCGTAGATAGACCTTAGAAGCTAATTTTTAGAAGTCCCTCAAGGTCAAGTCTACGACTTGACAGGACTCGTAAACAAATAACAGAGGTTTTCAAATTTATAGGTTTTGGGACCCGCATGATGGACCAAGTCCACGACCTGTAGATGATTTGACGAGTCATGATAATGACTCATTCCAAAACTTCAGAGGCTCAATTTATAATCCCATTCCTCATACCAACAATATGAGTCATTTTGACGACTTGTTAATCCTTCTACGACCCATAAAAAGGGACCTATAGGTCAAAAATCTAAAGTTTAAGGAGGGGTAATTATGTCTTCTCCGAAGTTTGGCTCGATGAACCCAGATACTTTTATGGTCAAGTTCAAAGTCTATATATAGATTCAATTCTCCTAATATTTATCTTAGTCAAGAACTCTAAGTCTCACAAGTTTTCTTAATCAAGCTCAAGGTAGGGTTTCTAGATTTCTTCAAGGTTCTTCTTCAATTCTTGGTAAATTCAATCGAGGTATGTATAAATTGGTTTATGGGTTCCTTTTAGCCATGAAGTCCCAAAGTTTTTGCAAAGTTTCTTTCAATTTCAATTGAATTATGAACCCTAGTTTTGGTGAATTATATTGGGCTGATTTAATTCCATTTTTAGATGTTATCAATGATCATTATATGCTTTTATCACATAAATTGCATGATTTTAGGTTGAATTATGAATGCCCATACATATATCTATTTTCAAGTAATGATTATGAAAGTTAAAGTTGATTTTACGAGTTGATCATGAGTTATATGATTTTAAATAGAAGTTTGTATGATTTAAAGTTGAGATTATGATTTTATGATGAAAGTTATGATGATGATCAATGTTAAGATCAAGGAAGTTATTATGATGTGATAAAAAAAATTCGCACACCACTATGTTAAAGATGGCGATAAGGAAAATTCTCACCAAAGTTATGTATTCTTATGAATTATTAAGTAACATGAGCTATTCCTAATATGTTTTGAAGATGGATTGATAGGCAGTTACTATCTTTCCCTATTATGTTATGGTCATATTTTATGAATTTTCATTGGGATATTGACTAAGCACCGAGAGGGCTTCTAGGTAGGGTTTGATATAGTAATGCAGTTGGTTACCCAAGGGAATCCTAGTAGCAACCTAAAGTCCCAAACTATGTCATCCGTGTAGGATTACCTTCATGGCCTAGCTAATGGATCAACATATAGCACATTTGAGTTGAGTTGAGATGAGTAACAAGACAGATTATACACTGGTAAGGTAGCCTCCCCCTTCTCGATATGGGGTTCATCGAATTCCACGTAATATCTCTCATGGTCTAAGATATCGGTTAAAGGGCTTATCTTACACAAGTTAAATATCAAGTTATGAGTTTATGATGATGTTTTATGATATGCATTGACCATGAATTTCATATGATTTCAAATGCTTTTAAGTCTTATTCATGTTCATTAGGATTGGTCATGCATCTTTTGTCATATTGTTACGTTCCTTTATTTGTTCATGTATACCTTACATACATAGTACATTCAAACATACTGATACTTATTTTGCCAACTTTATCTCATAATGTAGGGACGGATGACACTAACGATCATTCTATTCCTGGCCTGAGTTTCTTAGATATTAAGAGTTGGTGAGTCCTCATGTTATCGAGGGAAATTACTTTGTTTCATTTTACTACTATTTTAACTTCTTCATATGTTCGGATGAGATAGAAGCTTCTCCTAAGCCCCCATCAAAGATTAGACTAGAGGCATAATTAGACACTATGTTATGTTGTAGGTATTGGATATCTTTGAGTTGTTATCCCTTAGTCTCATCCCTTGTGAGTTTATTACTTTTTCTTATATTTTACTATATTTTGTTACCTTATGAATGCGATGTATGCTAAGATGGCTTGGTTGGAGTCCCTCACATCCCGATCACCATGTCGCAGCTTGCCCTAGTTTGGGTCTTGAAAAACATGGTGTTTGAGCACAAGGTTTATAAGAAGCCTAGGAAGTCTAACATGCTGCGTTAAGTAGAGTCTTGTTCATTGGTGTGAATCGCACCACATCCATAAATATGAGGCCATGAAACTTTTTAGGAAACGTTTTACTTCTTTCATGATCTATATCATGTGGTAGAGTGGTTAATTCTTTGCCTCTAATGCTTGTTCTTTGCGATTTTAAAAATATCCCTGCACAAAGATACCCCGCTAGAAGAAATGCGGTTGAAGAGGAGAAATAAGCTCCGAATGTCCCTTTGAATGATAATGTCTCTAATGTCAAGTTCTGAGCGGTTTTTTAAGTACTTACTCAAGCCTTTACGGCTCAGGCCAATCATGAGGTGGTTGGTATCATTAACCCAAATATGGGTATGGCGTCGACAAGAGTTGGTTATTTCATAAGGATGAATCCTCTGGAGTTTTAGGGTTTTAAAGTGGAAGAGGATCCACAAGAGTTTATTAATAGTATTCATAAGATTGTGGAGATCATGGGGATTATCTCAGTCGAGAGGGTGGAGTTGGAATTGTTTCAAATAAAGGGTGTTACTCATATTTGGTATGAAGAATGGAAGAGAGAAAGGCCTAAAGAGGTAGATCCTGTGTTTGGAATGAGTTCAAAGGGGTGTTTCTTGATCGCTTTTTCCCATTGGAGTTGAGAGAGGCTAAAGTGCAAGAGTGCATCAACCTTAAGAAATGTGGTATAAGTGTGAGGGATTATTCCTTAAAGTTTACTGAATTATCAAAATATGCTCCATTTATGGTTAAAGACTCAAGAGCTCATATGAGTAAATTTGTGTCGGGTGTTTCAGATATGGTCTGAAAGGATTGCACAAAATGACTATGTTGATTTTGGAGATGGACATATCTATAGTCATGACCTATGCGGAGAAAATAGATGGTGAGAAGCTAAAGAAGAAGCATAGGGAGTCCTAGAGGTCAAGGACCGATGGTGGTGATTTCTCTCACGGTAAGTCCAAAGGTGGTGGACACCCTCATTTTCAGCAAAAGTACTCCGGCTAAGCATTTTCTAATGCCACTATGCCAAGGTTTAACAAGGATAGGGTGCCCAACCCTAAGCCTCAAGTTGGTGCCCCTATTGGCCAAGTTAGTTCTGCAAGTAAGGAATATGGTAAGAACTACAAGGGTGAATGTTTAGCTGATTTGAATGTGTGCTACTATTGTGTAAGTTGGGTCATCATGCTAAGGAATGCAAGGTCACAGATGGTTGTCCTCAAGGCCAAGTTGCTCATAGAGGCCATGTTGCTCAAGATGCTCAAGTGTAACCCAAGGGTGGTCAATGAAACAATAGGTTTTATGCTCTCCATGGTAGGAAAGAGGTGGAGGAGACTCCCGATCTTGTTACTGGTATGTTATGGGTCTTTCACTATGATGTTTATGCCTTACTTGATCCGTGTGAAATTTTTTCTTTTATTTCCTCTTATGTGGCCATAAGATTTGATATTAGCCCTGAAACATTGTTAGAGAATTTTGCTATTTATACTCCCATAGGTGAGTCGGCTGTGCCTAAAAGAGTGTATAGAAGTTGTCCAGTTACAGTCTTCAATAAAGTTACCCTATGTGATCTAGTTGAGCTTTAGATGACTGATTTTAATGTTATTCTTGGTATGGATTGGCTATATGCATGTTATGCTTCTATTTATCGTAGGACCCGAGTGGTTAAGTTTCAATTCTTAAAAGAGCCGATCCTAGAATGGAAGGGTAGTATTTCCATGTTCAAAGGTCAACTCCTTTCATGCCATAAAGTTCAGAAAATAATTTCCAAGGGTTGTATCTACTATCTTTGGAGGATTAGGGATAAAAATTCTGAAGCCCCTACTTTAGAGTCGGTCCCTATTTTCCCAATTATTTACCCGGTGTCCTTCCCTCAAGGGAGATTTATTTTTGTATAGACCTTCTTCCGGGTACTCAACCTATATCTATTACTCCTTACCGAATTGCCCCGACGTAATTAAAGGATTAATTGAAACACTTATTAGATAAAGGTTTCATTAAACCAAGTATATCCCCATGGGGTACTCCTGTTCTATTTGTTAGAAAGAAGGATGGTTCACTACGTATGTGCATTGACTACCGACAATTAAACAAAGTAACCATCAAGAAAAAATACCCAATTCCAAGGAGCGATGATTTGTTTGACCAATTACAAGGGGCAAGTTACTTGTCTAAGATAAATCTTCGTTTCGGTTATCACCAATTGAGTGTGAGATAGTTTGATATTCCGAAAATAGCTTTTCGAACAAGGTATGGCCATTATTAGGTTCTAGTTAGGTCGGTTGGTTTGGCCAATTTCCCTGCGGATTTCATGGACTTGATGAATCGAGTATTCAAATAATATTTAGGCATGTTTGTAATTGTGTTTATTGATGATATATTGGTTTACTATCATAATGAGGAAGAGCATGCTAATCACTTAAGGAGTGTATTGCAAATTCTAAGGGACAAGCAATTATTTGCCAAATTCAACAAATATGATTTTTCATTATGGTAGGTGTCGTTTCTTCATCACATCGTGTTCGATGAAGGGATAATGGTTGATCTTATGAAAACTGAGTCAGACAAGAATTGTCCTAGACCATTATCTCCTTCAAATATTAGAAGTTTCTTAGGCCTAGCCAGGTACTATAGGAGATTTGTGAAAGAATTTTCAACAATCTTGTCACCTTTGACCAAGTTGACCCAAAAGAAGATAAAGTTTCAATGGTCGAAAGCTTGTGAAAAGAGTTTTTAAGAGTTGGAAGATCATCTCACTACCGCTCCTATCTTGACTCTACCCGAAGGGTCTGATGGCTTTGTGGTGTATCGAGATTCTTCAAGGGTTTGTCTTGGTTGTGTTTTGATTCACATGGTAAGGGGTTTGATATTGAATGAGGCGGTTGTGTTTACTTTAAAGATTTGGAGACACTATCTTTATGGTGTCCATGTTGATGTGTCCACCGACCATAAGAGTTTACAATATGTGTCTAAACAAAAGGACTTGAACATTCGACAAAGAATATGGCTTGAATAGTGGAAGGACTATGACATGAATGTGTTATACCATCTGGGCCAAGCTAATGTGGTTGCCGATGCACTAAGTAGGTTGTCCATGAATAGTGTTGCATAAGTTGAGGAAGATAAGAAAGAATTGATCAAGTATGTTCATATATCGGCACGTTAAGGTGTGCGGTTGGTTGCCTCCAGTGATAGAGGTGTTCTTGTGCATAATAGTTCAGAATCATCTCTTGTGGTGGATGTTAAGGACAAACAATACCATGATCCGCTGTTGGTTGAGTTAAAGATGACGGTTTCGAAAAAATCCATTAAGGCTTTCTCCCTAGGGGTAGACGTGGTGCTATGTTACCAAGGATGGTTGGGTGTACCTAATATTGGTAGAATGTTTGTAGTTTAAGGGGTTTGATATTGAATGAGGCCCATAGTTCCCAATATTCGATACATACGGGTTTCACCAAGATGTATCGTGACTTGAGGGAAGTTTATTGGTGGAATAGCATGAAGAAGGAAATAGCGGAGATTTGGAAACTAGAGGAGGTTGGTCCTCACCACAACCTTTGCTTGTGGTGGAGGTACTCTTCTGGGAGGTATGATCTGGAATAAATAAAATGATGCGTTAGTTAGAGGACGTCTTAGGAAGTTCTAGGGCACAACATGAATTTGAAAGAAGTTACAACTTTCCTAAATATCCCATAGTCTCCTATATCTAATTGTGGCATGTTTCACAATCATAAATAAGACCCTATTTGATGCAGTATTTTAGACTCCATGAATCGTTTCAAAACCTGGAGCTCTGATATCAAGTTTTTGATGACCCAAGCCTAGGTCCTAGATGTGATACGATGAATGAGACACCTGTAGGTACTTCACCTAAACTTCTTAGCATTATTTTAACTTTTCATACGTAATGACATTTAATAAGGAGTGTAAATAATGGGGTAATGGGACTAAGGGAAATTAATATAGATTAGAAATTGAAAAGTCAAGCTTTAACATAATACATTTTATGTCTAACAATACCTTCTACATCAAAGACTTGGTCGGGGCTAAGACATGTCCCTAGCTCACCCTCATAACAAGGAAACAAGTATTAAAAGAAAATACAAATGTTTATACAAATCATAAACTAGAAGGGTAAAGAGTGTTTTGTTCCCGAAACATGGGAACTCATCAAAGTAGTATAGCCTTTAATGATCGAACTAGCCACAGGGAGGAGAGTGTGGAGCAACGCCTATCTCTACATGGTGATATCATGTAGGCAAAGAGTATGTATTAGAACTTTTAATGTACTACGTATTTAGGAATACATAAACATTTAGAAAGTGTTAGAACATTTATATAATAGGAAGCATAGTGCAATGGATGAGTAATCAATCAAGTACATAGCATTTGAAACATTCATTTTATGGGAAGATGACTATAACTGACATTTAACATAATGCAAGCTATTACATGGAATTAAACATAACCCCTATGTTGGCACGGGGAGACTACTTGTCGTGTAGAAATCCATCAACTCTAATCATTTCTTTAACTTTAACTTTAAGGGCTAATCATGGATCCACTAGCCTAAATAGACAACAGGGACTCCTATGTTGGCACATAGTTAATGCAACATGAGACTTTACTTAAGGACCCCTTAGGTCGAGTCTCCATCTACATGCTATATTCGATGCTAGGTCAATCCTATAGAATAATATTTAAATATCATATAGCACAAGCATTTATATAACTTTAGACATCAAATCATCATTCGATGGAATAAATCATTAAAACCTTTCATTTGTTTCAAATATGTGAGAATTGTCCTTATCACATTGAATCAATTCTTTGGCTAAGAAGCCATTTTATCATCATTCAATCATTATTTAATTTCATAAGACTCCCTTTAAACATAAGCATTTCCTTTCATAAAACCTTCATTTGGAGTCAAAGCTTTCCATTTAACTTCATTTCAACATAATGAAACTAAGTGGTTCATTTCATTCAACCTTTAAATACATTTACAACAATGCAAACATATATGAGAGTGATAGAAATGCATCAATTAAAACATCTTAAAATAACCCACCATAGACACTTTAAAACTACTTTCATGCTTTCATATAAGGAACTTGACAAATACATTTCATAAAATTCAGAATCAATATATATCAACATAGGTAAATAAGCTACAAATAAATCATAATTTCTGCATTTGGAATCATTATATAAAAACCAATAAGATTTCATCATTTAAGAATTGAAGTATTAAGTTGAAAAAAATATTTGGGCTCTATGGATGGAAGAAATGGAAGCTTAATCTACTTGGAGTAAAACCCTAAAACATTTCTTGAAGATGGGAGAGATTATGAAAGAGAAGGGTTTTTATTTGGGGAAGTTAATGCGAAGAAATGAGGGCGTTGGGGGTGTTCAGGGTCTTTAGATGGGTGAATTCTGCCCTCAAAATGACTCCACTTTGTGTTAAAAGATAGGAAAAGACCAAAATGCCCTCTTTTAAAATTTGGCCAAACTGACTTCACTGGGACCCTTCACGTTCCGTGGTTCCTACCATAGCCCATGGTGGGGTCCCATGATGATTGAATTAGGATAAGTTTTTGAGAGTTTGTAGGGAGGGTCTCTGAACCTTCATCACGGAGACCTTCATGGTTCGTGAAGGGAATAACGGCCCGTGAAACATGGTGGAGGTGCAGGAACACCTGCATGAGTAACCATTATGAATCGCACCATGATCCGGGAAGATATCTACATCCTGTGTTGGTCATGTATGGTCTTTTCCATAGGAAGTTTTCCTAGGGCCGTAGGTGAGGGGTCACCACGGAGGTTACTAAGGTCCGTAGTGCTCACCACGGTCAGTGGTCCCTTTTTGTATGTCTTAGTCACTGAATCTCTACCAAGGTTGCTCGCCACAGCCCGTAATGACCTTCCGTGGTAATCACTAGTGCTAGTTCATGCACTTTTTCTGAGATTTCATCCTTTGTTCCTTTGTTTAGGACTCTCCAAATTTGTGGGGTCCTATAGTTGCATTAATCAAAGTCCTTCTAGAGAAATCAATTTGTTGAAGAGGCTACATGGGAAGCCAAAGAAGATATGAAAGAAATATTATCTCATATATTCATTCCAATTAGTGTTCATATTGAAGGTGATACTCCTTCCCCCATCTTAGATTCAGTGTACATTCAAGTATTTGAGTGTTTCAGTTTTTGTATTATATTTGTGCCTTATGAGATTTCATGTCATGGACACTATTTGAGGATGAATGATCCGAATGGGGAGATATTGGAACACCATATTCTAATTCAGATGAGATAAAAAAAGAGTAGAAAAAAATTAGGCTTCACAGAAGCCTGACTTTTACGGACACTATCTATAGCCCGTAAGAGTAACAACCGACCATAGATAGGCTCATGGAATCAGACTCATGAAAATGAAATTTCGAGTATAAGTTTGATGGATCGGACTATAGGTGGTAGATCCTTTTATAGACCATAGACTACTTGTGAAACAAAATCCAGAAAATTGTTATTTAACTTTGAATTTCATTGACAATTCTATGACCCGTAGAACTGCTTACGAATCATAGGTTGCCTCGTGAAAGTGAAGCCCTGAAACCCATCTCAGTATTTTTTCCACAAACGTATTGTACAACTTAGAATTTAGTCCAATTTCTATGATTGACTTCCACGGCTCATAGAAGCATCTTGTAATATCCCTCAAAATGCTCATAAGTCCCTTAAGAATACCTTGGGAATAGGCCACTCATCCAATGCATTATCCTTAATATTATTGGAAAATCCGAGTTCAGAAAATCGATCAGGGGGTCAAAACCTACGGAAAATAGTGTTTGTGGATTTTTAGGACCTGTAGATAGAAAGATAGATTTCTCAAAGGAACTGCACAAACAAGCTAATTCGAAAATGAAAGAAGTCTACCGAAAGCCCTTGGTACTTCTTAACCATAAAATACTTGCACAAATAGCTATATCAAATAGGAATTCTCTCTCTCGCCGATGCGGAAGCGTGTGAAGTTTTCATCTTAATGAATCAAAGCTGTTTGTAAATGCACTTGCTTGCCTGGCATGACAGCAAAAAGTCAAACTCGATAAAGGCAGGTAAAAAGAGAGCAACTTCAACTAGCTCAAACTCGGATTCGGCAAAAATCTCATTTTTTGGTAGTACGAAGGGGGAATTGGCCCAAAAATTGGATGGGGGTCAAGACGCTGTCGGGCGCCAGCGGCTGACTAAAGGGTCCCCTCCGAACCGGAGGCCCCTTTACCAATCGAAGTCATTCCCTCTTAATCTGCATCCGAATATGGAGTAAGGATGAAATAAAATGAAGGAGTGGAGTAGTAAAGAAACTATGATGAAGTGGCTCAACAACATATTCCAAAATATTCTTAACAACAACAAAATACCCCATTGCTGGAAAGGCTCGGCTTCAAAACCGTACTTGGAGCTTCCGCCTCATATGGCTCCTCTAGAGATGGAGGTAGGCCCATCCCAAACGAGGCTCAGTATGGGGTGGATGGTTATGGCGTATCGTAGATCGGAACTAGTAAGGTGTGTGGAAATTCTGCATTGCGGACTTTCTTGCCTCCGTGTTGAAACCTAGCAATGGTTTTCTTGTCGAATTTAGTTTTTAGTAAGGGAACTTTAGAATTTTATCTAATTGTTAGCTAATGAACCTAAACCTTTTTAGAACCTAATTCATCTATATAAATTAACCTAAACCTCTAATTCTATTCATTTTTCTATAATTCACCTACTCAATCTCTTCATCTAAACTCTCAAGTTCTTCGAAATTATTTGGTGTTCTCACTTAAGGTATGTGGGTATTGATTCATGGATTCTTTCATCCATGAAGCCCAATCAATTTCTCAAAATAAAAGAAGTGATATAACATGGAATAGTCTCAATGTACAAAAATAGTCTAAGAATTACAAAAAAGGAAAGATATACTCGACTTTCCCTCGAAGCATGAGGACTCACCACACAATCTTCGATAATAACCAACTAGCCATGATAAGAGGATGGAGTTTCCGTTCCTACATAGTGATATAATGTAGGCAATCAAATAAGAGTTACTACATTCAAATCTATAAAGTATCTACGCAATGTAATGCATAATCAAACTGTGTTGTGTAATTGACCATTTCAAATAGCATGATAAAAGAGGTATTAAAATCATAACTATAAATGAGAAGGATCAATCTATAATAAAGCATAAGAGTATCATGTGAAATTAAAGACTAGCATTAGTTAAGTAAATCTTCATAGAGGACCATACATATGTGGGATATAACCAGAATTTACATTTAAGACCATGCAATCTATATCATGGAATCCGATGTAACTCTCACATCAAGAAGAGAGAAACTACTTGCCAAGGTATACTGGACATAACATGAACATGAGCTATATGTGGATCCATTAGCTAGTCCATAAAGGATAACCAATGGTGGCAACATATTTAAGGGACTAGAGATTTCTACCAAGGACCCCTTGGGTCGGGTCTCCAACTCAAAGTACTCTCGGTGCTAAGTCAACATCCCATAAAATACATATTATCATCATAAATCATACTTTTTATAAAGCATAGTTCATACTTCTATTAAAACATAAACTTATCATGTGAAAAGGCAATCAAAAGCTACTAATCCAATTCATAAAACTTGTTCATAAGAATAGTTCATTATCATGTGATTCATCTAATGTGGGTGTAGGCATTCCATCATTAAGAATCTTATTTTATAAAAAATATCATTAGATTCTTAAGCCACATTTAACTATATTAAATCACCCTGTTATTAGGATCTTAAGTCACCATTAAGGATTTTAAATCACCCTTTCATTAAACTTGCTTGAACACATGAAATTCCATAATCATGACTTATACTTGAAATGAAGGTGAAAATATGGTTTCGTTAGTAATTTACTTAGAAATCATGAAATTAAATTGAAAACTTGCATGATCATACAATTTATATAAAACCCTACATAATTCATGAAAATAATATTAATTGAAAGTATAACTGAAAATTTCCATCATCCATGTCATGAACTCTAAAGAGTAATGTAGGAAATTCATAGAAAACTCTTCAATTCCATGCAATAATCATTAATTCATATTGAAATAGGTTCATAATCATGATTTAAATCATAATTCATGTAATTGGAATTGAAATCATAGAATCTATAAAAAATACATACTTGAATTGATTGAAAAATTGAGAATTTGTTGGGTCCATGGGTGAAAGGAACCCATGGATGGATACCCACATACCTTAAATAAGACATTATAACAAACTTGAAGAAATATTAGATTTTGATGAAGAACTTGAGATAATTTTTTTATTGTCTTCAATGGTGATTTCATAGCCTTTTTAGAGAGAGAATTATTTGTAATTGATGAATTGTGAAAGAATAAAGGGGAGTTGAGATTTAGTGTAGTTAATAGGGTCAGATTTAGTCCTGAAAGTATTCAGGTTCAATAAATAATAGGTAGGTAAAAGTCTAAAGTATTCTTACTTAAAATTGAATTCGAACAAAAATAGGCACTCTAGTCCGCAATGAGGAGATGTTTCATGATAGGGAAAGTTTGAGCAAAATTAATCACGAAAAATATTGAACTACCCTGGTCCAAGTCCGCGATGTGGAGTGTTCACAGACTACACTGGAAATACAATTTCTTGGAAAATTTTGTTTTCCAAAATACATGACCTAAAATTCAACATGAGCCATTTTTGCAATATTTAATCTTACTATGTCATATTCCAACCTTCAAAACCAAGGATATTACACTCTTCACCTATTGACTCCCAATGAAGCCCTAATTTATTCAATCTATGAGTTCTCAGTTGTAGGATTACATGATTTCTCAAAGTAGGATGATGAGTGGGTGATTTTCACTCATTTGGAACTGTTTAAACTCATAATTTTGCCTTGTTTATGTGAAAATAGGTGCTTTTGATGCGTTTTTCTTCATATTATATAGGAAAAGGAATTATTAGTGGATTTGGGGAATAATTGAAGAATCCAAGTTAAAAGGAGTCAAAAATAAGGAAAATATTTGAAAAATAGGATCTGGCACAAAAATGGTCTATGCGATCATGAAGAAGAATGAATCACGATCACAACAAACATATTTTTACCTTTCATGACCGCGTGCAGACTGGTCATGATTGTGATGGCTTAGTCATCATTGACTTTGTGATTGCGGTCAACCATCGCAGTCGTGATAAAGTAAAGCGTCTGATGTCAGGGACAGATCTAGAACATCACAGTTTGATCACAAATTTCATTATACACTCGTACATGACCGATCTTGACATACCTTATACATCTTTGGTATCTTGACATTTTGAAGAACACTCCAAATCTTAGGCTTAGTTTTTCATAGCAAGTTTTCTACAATTCCTTATTGGATTGGAGATTGAAATCTTAATTGTAACTATTTTTATCCTTTGTTCATTTCCTTGCTTTGTATTGTATGAATTATAGGTGTAATTATCATAATAGAATTGGGTTTTTATATTAGTTCATTATTCTATAATTCGATGTGGGTTTTGTTTATTTGATGTGTATTCATTTAGGATTTATTGTTGCGAACATATTTCTATGTTAAATCTTCAATTTAACTTGAAAAGGTGATGTGAAGTGGTTGAATTAACAAATAGCTGTTGATTTGAATTTATCAATTGTAATCTCTATCTCTCGAACGTAGCTTTTGCGAAGGATCGAGTTAGTTTTGTTAGTAGAAATGTTTAGGCTAGAAAGTGCTTGCATGGATAGACGAATAGTGGTCGAAAGATGCTTTTTGTGTGATTTTTTTACCTTTGCCTATCCATTGATAGTTAACAATATTTAGTTGTGCAATGGATCATGTGAATGTTGATTGACTTCCCATTCCAAAAAATCCCTTTAATTCATTGCTTGAAAAGACCTTTGCCCTTGCATAGGTATTTCCTTTATTTTATCATTGATCGTTACTGAAATATTCATATTATAATAGTACTATTTATTTAAGGTTCAAACTAATAGCTTGTACTTATTTATATCTTCAATAACCTACACATTATTCCTTGTGGGGTTCTATCCCGACCATATACGCTGGGTTTATATTGTTAACGATCGTCTAATCTTTGAATCACAAAGGTGTAGTGGAGCATTATCATAGGACACTATCTTTTTGATATGGGAGCAGTACACTAAACTCCATGTTGTACCTCACATTCTTGACATTGGTTAACTGCATCTCCCATATATGATATGATTTTCAAATATTGCATGACCTTGTACTATGTTTTCAGATCAAATCATCACTTATCATATTATGTTAACTTTGTCATTGCATTAGGATCTTTTACTGATTTCTCATGTTTAGATATTATGTTTATGCATGTTCTCATACTCTGTACATTCCTAGTACTGCTAGGTTGTATTTTTGTGTATCTTGTTTCATGATATAGGTTCTGAAACTCTATCTCATGCCGCGACTAGTACAAATACTATTTGTTTGGTACTATGGTTGGTGAGCCCTCATATTCTGTGGACGATATTATCTTTCTATTCCAATACTTCTATTTTAGTTTTATATTTAAGAGTTAGCTAGAGACATGTCTTAGAAACTCACTTATATAGTTGAGGCTTTCAGACAGTCTGCTTAGATTTTTTCCTACGTCTTTGTATAAGATTCTCTATTATGTTTTCTTGGCATATTGTAGACTTATTTTGATTTGCAGTTATCTCATATGTTGTTAATGAATCTTAGTTTCATGTGTTAAGTAGAGTCTTGTTCAAGAGTGTCAGGCTCTGAATTTATAAATGAGAGGCTATGATACATTTTAGTAAATACTTCACTTCATTCATACTCTCAGTCATGTGATAGAGTGTAACTAGATATAGTTTCCCTCTAACTCTTTCTCTATACTTTTATGGAATCATGAATCCAAAAAGAGTTTATGTTTGAAGAAATTTAGAAGAAGAGCAATAAGCACCTCCATCTCTCGCAGACCCTATGGCCGAGCAAGTATTTCATGCTGAGTTTAGGGCTTCTTTCCAAGTGCTAGCCCAAGCCATGACTGCTCAAGCTAACAAATAGGTTATGGTCCCGGCTAACCCTAATGTGAAAACATAAGCTACTAAAGTTCGGGACTTCACTTGAATGAACCCTTCAGAGTTTTATGGTTGCAAGGTGGATGAGGATCCATAAGAGTTCATTAAGAGTATTTAAAAGATCACTAAGATTATGAACATCACCCTAGTTGTGAGTGCTGAGTTAGCCATTTATCAATTGAAAAGAGTGGCTCAAATTTGGTTCAAACAATAGAGAGATCGAAGAGCGATTGATCCATATGCCCATTAGATTAGGAGAAGTTCAATGGTGATTTCCTTGACAGGTTCATCCGTCTTGATCTGATAGAGGCCAAGGTTCAAGAGTTTATCAATTTGAAGTAAGGGAATACGACTATGAAGGTGTACTCTTTGTAGTTTACCCAATTTTCAAAGTATGCTCCGACTTAGGTAGCTGACTCTAAGGCTCGCATGAGTATGTTTTTCTCAGTATTACTGAGATGGAATGAAAAAGTGTTGAGCCTCTACAAGATGGATATATCCCATTTGATTACTCGTGCTCAACAAATTGAGAAGGAAAAGCTCAAGTAGTGTGCAAGGGATAACAAAAGGGCCCAGACAGATAGTGTGGACTATATCACGACCCAACCCCGTAGGTCGCGACTGGGGTCCGACCCGGACCCACCATACACATATCTATCAGCTGTGGTCATATTGAACTGTAAATAAAATAATATTATGTAACAGAGCCCCACTGGGCGATAACATTTACATATACCTGTAGCCCTTTTTGTTTGTATCACAACATGACAGGGCACGCAAGCCGATAAGGCTTCCATAACATAATAACATGTACAATATATCATATAGACCCAGCTGAACCAAACTGACATATACAACCCACATATACATATCTGCAGACCTCTAAACATATAAATGACAACATATGGCTGGACAGGGCCCCCGCCGTACCCCTGAATAGATGAAATAATTTTTATACATCCGTGGACAGTATCAAAAACTAGGCCCTGATATAATGGAGCCTCTTCCAACTGAGCTGCATGGAATCCTAAGCTGACGGACTCCCAAAATCTGTATTTGTACTTGCGGGCATGAACGCAGCCCCCCGAGAAAGGGGGTCAGTACGATATATGTACTGAGTATGTAAAACATAATATAATACAACTGGAAGCATATCTGAGATAGAGAAATAGGGGATAAGATATCAATTCAGAAACCTATACCTGTACTTTGTGAATTACACAAACATGCATGTTCGAGTCATATCATATAGCCGGCCCTTTCGGGGGTCCATGAATCACCTGTGTAAAACCATCATGGCCCCAATGCCATCACCACCTTATTACAACACATCATCATATATCTATACACGTATCTTGGCCCTCTATTGAGGGACTCAAGGAATAATGCAGTGAACTGTGCACGAGAACATATCCTGGCCCGGGACTCAGGGAAAGAAGTGTTACAATATACACGAGTAGAGTAGTAAGTAACTATATGCAATTTAAATCATTATCAGAGACTCGACAGAATAAGAAAGTTAAGCTTTTATTTCAGAACCCGAGTAACGGTGTAGTCATCTTGAGTGTCCCTTAAATGCCATTATGGGTTATCTCAAAAGTAATCTCGGAGGCCCTAGACATGTATTAACATAGGGCCAAATCATTTATGGAATCAGAAACACTTATTACCTTATAGTCCTTAGGTTGTAGAGCCTGTACATTTGTTACCTCTTTAACGTATAAAAGTTTCCAGGGAAAGTAGTTCAACTACTATACGAGTTTAATATTCAGAAGATATTAAGAGATGTTTAAGAATGGAGTTACCTCGGAGTTTAGATCAGATTCAACTTACAACAAAGACAAGGGCATGCCCCACAAGAAGAAAGACAATAAGCTCTATATAGTCTGTACTTTCCTTTAGGTGATCTTCATATACATATTTCATACCCGGCCCTTCACGGGGCTCGGTG
The DNA here is from genome assembly GCF_947179165.1 of Solanum dulcamara. Taxonomy (NCBI): domain Eukaryota; kingdom Viridiplantae; phylum Streptophyta; class Magnoliopsida; order Solanales; family Solanaceae; genus Solanum; species Solanum dulcamara. The sequence goes on from NC_077242.1 coordinate 18,351,682, forward strand.
AACCACTATGGCATTGTAACCTCATTTTTGTATCAAATACATCTTAATGAAAATGAGAGATAACTTCCCATACATTACATTCTGACACATAGAAGCCCTACTAGGCAATACTTAATCTTCACAGGAACTCTAATACTGAATAGTGGATAGGGGTTATGAGGCGTACTCGGAATTCTGGGAATGGAATTATCCCCGCACTTCATATACAATTCACTTAAGGCTAAACATTGCCAAAAGGAAATAAAGATAGCTGTACGAACTTATACCAAAACATGCCAAGAGAAAGTTTTACATACCTTGTGTGAATTATTCCTTATCCTTCTTGCCTCACCGTCCTTTGAACCTATTCAACATGAAAGTAGTATGAATATCAATGCCTTTTACTTTCCAGCACCCTAGGTTACATCTTAGTATTAATGGAATCTATTTCCTTAGTCGTTTCCCCGACTAGTTCTGTTATTCGCTAAGGCATCGACGAAAATTGGGCAGCACCTCCCCTATAATGTGCCCTATCCAAATTTCCAATTAGGTCCCTAAGACCTACATCCAACCAACAACAACAACCTGCATCAATTTGGACCAACAATATACAACATAAACTCCAAACGACTTATTCAAAGATACAGTAGCACAATAGGGCGTCTAGACTTTATTTTGTAACGCCTTTCATTATACGCAATGAGGGGTCGTGTGGATTCAACTAGAAGCACCCTAACCCACATTATAATATATTTAGGCCCTGCAACAACACATAAAACACCTACAGCAGCACCTCACACGAACAACACTATCCTTCGACGACAATTTAACTATAGCGATTCCAATTTAGTTTATTTCGAACGTCGAGCATTTATACGACATTCTTAAACTTTCAGCAGCCTACAAAGGGTGTAATACACCATATAACAATACCATAAACTCCAATTTAAAAGGAAAGGTCTTACCTTACGTTAAACTTGTCAAACTCGCCAAAACTATCCAAAATGTGAAATGTGGACAGCCCACTGCCTTATATTGTCGCTTAGTTTCGGAGGGGTAATTGAGGGAAATAGGATTTGTATCCTCAATGAAAGTTATAGACATGTGTATCAAGGTCGTAAAAAATTTTGAATTAACCCTACAACAATTTTGTACAAAAATATATAACCGAAACACCAACAGCAGTCCGTGTAAGATTTCCAAAACCAAAATCTGGGCAGTACCTCTTCTACACTTCATCACCCTTTTTCGAGCTGATAAAAGTAAAAATGGATTTTGGATTCTGAATAAAAGTTATATAAATATGAAATACCTTTCTAAAACATATTGAATCACCCAAAACGAAGCTATACACAAGAAGTTATACGAATATTACTAATCACTGTCCCTTCCAAAAACGGGTTTGTTAACTAGCATTTTCTCTTTAAGTTTCTCTTAGTTTTCCAAGTGTAGAACTGAAAATATAGTTCCGTAAGCATCTTAATATACATATATACACCTCCACGTATTTTAGGAACGTCGTATATAATTAATTCACAGAGAGAAAATTGAGAAACTTACCTTTAAACTTCTAACGCCATGGCTGCCTCCCTATCTCTCTTTCTCACGTTTTTTTTCTCTATGTTGGATGATGTTCTTTTGATGAACAACTGAAGTATATGATATATATCAACATGTATATGTGGCTTTAGGGTGTGACACGTATCAGCCCAGCCCCTATTGGGCCACCGCACCTACATGTTCAAGGAGGGGCTGCCACATGGCAGTGGGGCCCACCTCCCCCAAGTAGGTGGGTCACCTACTTGACCCCAAGCAGGTGGGTCACCTTCTTGCTTAGGTGCTTCCACATGTCACCCTCCCATTAGATGCCCCATGAATATTTTTTCTTTTCCTCGTGGGTTCGTAATCTTGTTCGTAATCTCGTCTCACTTTAAGAGCCTATGAAATCCTTGGTATGCAAGCTTGGTATGTAATCAAGTAACTCACGTATGTATGACTTCTAACTTAGTAGTTTACGTAGATAAGTCGAGTCCTACGACTCGTTACTTGGCCTCCAACTCCTTCCGACTTCTCTTGACCCTATTTCCAATCTTCCTTACCACGGGGTGTCCCATTCTCCCTTCCTTAGAGCCGTTTGATAGTGTTTTAGCGTATCCGGCTCACATGATAATGTCCAAGGAACTTATGAGATATTCCGAGTTTAAAAACGGTGGGGTGTAAAAGACTACTCTCATTAGAAATTAGAAGGTGATCACTCTTAGTTTGGATAGAATTTTTAAGGCCCAACTTCACCTTTTCCTAGGGTTCCAGTGCCCATGATCAACAAAGATAGAGCACAAAGCCCTAAGTCTTATAATGGTGTATCTAGTGAACATTATTTCCTGAATTTCTAGAAATATGTTAAGAACTACCCAGAAGAGTGCATGTTCGGTACTGGTGAATGTTTTGGGTGTAGTAAGATAGGTCATAAATGTAGGTATTGCCTATCTACCCAAGGTAAGGTAGCGATGTTCGCCCAGAAACTTAACATGCTGGGATTTGCGAAAACCAGCACCTTATATTTTAGTAGCTCCAGTAGGTCATCAAACTCAACAGGGTACTTCATCTAGTTCTGGTAGAGGATAAATCCAAGGCAGGTTTTATGCTCTTCAAACTCAACAGGATCTGGAAGCTTCCCCTGAAAGGGGCACTAGTATGTTACTAGTCTTCCATCTTGATGTATATTCCTTGTTAGATCAAGGAGGGAATCATTCCTTCATTATTCCTTATGTTTCTATGAATTTCAATATCAATCCCAAAATCTTGTCAGAACCTTTTGCATTCTTTACTCATGTTGGTAACTCAATTTTAGCAAAACAAGTACATAGAAATTGCCCAGTATCAATTTTACAAAAAATTATGTCAATTGATTATGATGTCATTATTCGCATGCATTGGCTTCATGCTTGTTATGCCTTAGTCTACTGTAGAACTAGAATCATGAAATTTCTATTTTCTAATGAGCAGTCATAGTATAGAAGGGTATCTGAGCGCTTATAGGTCAATTTTGTTCTTACCTTAAGGCTAGAAAGATGATTTCCAAAGGTTAAATATATCATCTAGTTCATGTTAAGGATACTAGTTCCAAAACCCCAACTCTTCAATCAATTCGTATTGGTAATAACTCCTAGGATCCTTTTTCTAAAGATCTTCCTAAAGTACTTCTTAAAGGGAATTGATTTTGACATAAACTTTTGTTGAGATAACCATCTTGTTTACATTCCTACTTATTGAATGGTTCCAGCTAAGCTTAAGGAATTAAGGGGGAAATTAAAGAATATTCTAGATAAAGGTTTCATCAGGCCCTATTTTTCTCCACGGGTTGCTCCAGTTCTCTTCATGTGTAAAAATGATGGTTCTCTCAGAATGTGCAATGGCTCTTGTATGTTGAATAAGGTCACAATCAAGAATAAGTATCCCATATCAAGGACTGATGACTTGTTTGTTCAGCTTCAGTGTGCCAGGTTCTTATCAAAGATAGAACTTAACTAAGTCTATCATCTGCTCAAGCTCAGACAATGTGACATTCTAAAAATAGCCTTCAAGATTTTGTATAGCCATTATGAAGTTCTAGTTATGACTTTTGGACTAACAAATAATCCTACAGCTTTTATGAATTTGATGAATAGTATTTTCAAACAATATTTGGATATATTTGTCATTATCTTCATAAATGATATTCTAATTTATTCTTGGAATAAAGATGAGCATGAGGGCATTTGAGCATTGTCTTACAGATTTTAAAGGACTACCAGTTATTTGCTAAATTCAGTAAGAATGATTTTTTTGAGATCAATTGTGTTCGTTAGCCTTATTGTTTTTGCAGGGCACATAGGTTGATCCTCAAAAGACCAAAGCGGCCAAGAACTTTCCTAAACCTTTTTCTCCTTCAAATATCTGAAGTTTCTTAGGTTTAGCTGGTTACTATAGAATATTTGTGAAAGGACTTTCCTCTATTGCTTCTTCTTAGTCCAAGTTGACTTAGGAGAAAGTCAAATTTCAGTAGTCTGAAGCATGTGAGAAGAGTTTTCAGGAGTTGAAGACTCGACTCACTACAACCCAGTTTTGACTCCACTAGATGGTTTAGATGTTTTTGTGGTTTATTATGATTCTTCCAGAATTGATCTTGGTTGTTTATTAATGCAAAATGTAAAGGTCAAATCTAATGCTTTTAGGAAACTTATAGTTTATTCGAAGAACTACCCGACTCGGGATTTTGAGTTGGCGTCGATGGTTTTTACCTTAAAGATTTGGAGGCATTATCTTTATGGTATTCATGAGGATGTGTTCACCAATCATAATATTTTCAATATGTGTTTAATCAAAAGTATTTGAATTTTTGCCAAATGAAGTGGCTTGAATTGTTAAAGGATTATGACATGAGTGTTTTGTATAATCTAGGCAAACCTAATGTTATGGCAGATGCTCTTAGTAAATTCTGAATGGGTATTGTTGCTCATGTTAATGATGAGAAAAGGGAGTTAGTTTTTAATGTTCATAGGCTTTTCCATTTGGGCGTTTGTTTGGTGAATTAAGAAGAAGGTGAAATTTTCAAGGCCAGCTCATTCTTCTACTACTACTTCAGTTCTTATCTTCAACAAGTATAAAACACCAAGCTCTAAAGCTCATGGTAGTGTTTCTAGTGGTTATTGCTTCCCTATTTGCCAGAAGTATAATAAGAACCACTCGGGAGAGTGCATAGACGGTACTAGTGGATGATTTGGTTGTGGTAAGGATGGTCATAGATTGAGGGATTGCCCTTCTACCAAACGTAAGGGCAGGGATGGTCGCCCAGAGACATAGCCTAGTGCTTCAACAACTCTAGTAGGTAACTTGACTCAGTAGGGTACTTCATTTATTTTTGGACGTGGATAGTGCCAAGGCATGTTTTATGCTCTTGAGACTGGATATGATCAAGAGGATTCCCCTAATGTGGTCACTAGTATGTTATGAGTCTTCCATCTTGATTTATATGCCTTGTTAGATCTAGGAGTGAATCTTTCCTCTGTGACTCCTTATATTTCTATGAATTTTTATGTTAGTCCCAAAGATTGTTAGAACCTTTCTAATTTTGTACTCATGTTGGTGATTCTGTTTTTGCTAAACAGGTATACAAAAATTGTCCAATCTTAGTTTTTCAGAAAATCACCTTAGTTGATCTAGTAGAGATAGATATACTTGCTTTTGATATTATTCTGGGCATGGATTGTCTTCATGCTTGTTATGCCTAAATCAACTATAAAACCAAAGTCACAAAATTTTAGTTTCCTAATGAGTCAGTCATTGGATGGAACGATAGTACCACAACACCTATAACTCGATTTGCTTCTTACCTTAAGTCAAGAAAGATGATTTCCAAATGTTGCCTCTATCATCTAATTCGGGTAAAGGATACTAGTTCTGAAACCTCAACTCTTCTGTCAGTTCCTATTGTCAATGAATTCCCTAAAGCCTTCCTAAGGATCTTTCTGAAATGCCACCCAAAAAGGAATTGACTTTTGAATATACCTTCTTTTGGATACCAATCTATCTCCATTCCTCCTTATAAAATGTTTCTAGCTGAGCTAAAACAATTAAAGGGGAAGTTAAAGGATCTTCTAGAAAAAGGTTTCTTCAAACCCAATTTTTTTATGGGGTGCTCCAGCTCTTTTGTACATTAAAATGATGGTTTTGTCAGAATGTGCATTGGCTGACGTCAGTTGAACAAGGTCACAATCAATAATAATTATCCCATCCCAAGGATTGATGACTTGTTCGATCAACTCCAGGGTGTCAGGTCCTTATCAAAGATAGATCTCAGATAAGGCTATCACCAGCTCAAGGTCAAAGAATATGTGTCATGACTCAGGCCTAGGTCCTAGACATGAAGCGGTGATCGAAAACCCGAGGGATCCTCACTAAGAAATCTTAGCATACATCACATACATAGAGTAAAAGAACATAATAAGATAAGTGGTTGAATCAACTCAACATAGAACTCAAAGAAAGTAAACTCAATTATAATGTCTAAAATGGACGACATCAATCTTTCAATGTCCAAACATGCCTTTATAATAGACTTTGATAGGTGCTTATTCTAAGCTCCTAGCTCATCTGAATCAAAAAGGAAGTCAAGAAGCATATGAATGAAGGTCTCGTCCTTGATGAATGTGTACTTACTAATAACTAGTCAAGAAAGCTAAGTCTACTCTAGCCACGAATATGAGTAGCATATCGTTCGTCCCTACATTATAAGACAATGTAGGAAAATATATGTTCGTGCAGAGAAGGTACTAAGTATGTGAGTTTTGCATGAACAAGAAATGGGACATGAGCAGTATGACATATGATGCATGACCAATCATAAATGAACATGAATAAAGCTTGAAAGTATTTGAAAATGCATAACATCTTGTGGTCAATGCATCATAAAACTTAACAGTGTAACTTACATCTTTGCATACCACTTGTGTGGATAAAACTTTTAACCGACATCTAATACCATGCGAGTTATAAAATAGAGTCTGATGTAACTCCCACATCTAGAAGAGAGAGACTACTTGCCAAGGTAGACTCTATATAAATAACTATAGCTTTGTGAGCTATATGTGAATCCACTAGCTAATCCATAAGGCAACCTAGAGTGGTAATGTAGTTTAGGACTTTAGGTTGCTACTAGGATTCCCTTAGGTAACTAATTACGTTACTAGACCAAACCCCACCTACAAGTCCTCTTGGTTTTTTATTAATATCCCAACGGAATTTATTAAAAATATGAAAACATCATCACTAACTTCATCATGAAGGTAATCATTAGAGTAGCTCATTAACTTTAGTGATTCATAATCACAATTCATGTAAATCATCATTGAAACTATCTTCATGCATGGGTATTAATAATTCAACTTTAAAAGATACAATTAATGTAGAATCATTCTTTTAACGATCATTTATAAAAATTTAAAACGTAACTGAAACAACCCAATGCAATTCATCAAACTAGGGTTAGAAAGCCAATGAAATATAAAGAGATCTTTGCAAAGAACATTGGGACTCCTTGAGTGAAAGGAACTCATGGGTCAATCCCCACATACCTTGATCAAATTCAAAATTGAAGAAGATATTATTTTCTCTTGAAACCCTAGCTTTGAATTTGGAGAAGAACCTTGAGAGAATTCCTTAGTCTTGTCTAAGAGAATTTAGGAGAATTATTTGGAATATGAGGGGAATTTGAAGGGTTGGGTATTTATATGTCTAAACTTGTCCATAAAATTATCTAGATACATTGAATCGAACATTGGTAAAAGATAATACTACCCCTCATTAATTCCGGATTTTGTACCTACGAGTCATAGAATCCTTTATGACTCCTCAAGATGAGTTGTACTGGTAACCCTGCAAAACTTTGATGTCCATAAATCTCTGAAGTTGCACCTATGAGTCATTTTTATGACTCATCAACATGATTATGGGTTGTACACCCAATTCGTTCTGCAGGACTGAAAACCTGCAAATTTTGAGCCTCTGAGTTTCATTATGAGTCAACCTTACAACTCTTGAACATGAATATGAATCATCTTGTTGATTCATAGGGACCTCTTCTGAGTGTGGTCTTAGACAGGCTCAAGATCTCCTCTATGACTCATCACTATGAATTGTAGAGATTGCTACGATCCGTATATAGAGTCAATGACCTGAGGTTAGTTGCATTTTATTGAGATTCTTTCTTCATTCCAGTTTTTTGACTTCTAGGATCTTACAATATCTCCCCCTTGGGAACATTTATCCTCAAATGAGATTCAACTAGCATAGGAAAGACATGGAAAGAGGACTAGTAGCCTAACATGAATATAATGACAGCTTAAAATTCATAGAAAATGAGATTTTCAAACTTAACATAAAACATGACTTAAAATCAACCTTTATGAACATTCATTCATGTGAATGACATAGGAGGAACTTAATACATAGGATTTCAATCCATTTTAATAAGACCCACTTACTACCTTATGCTTTAGTGGAGGGAAATATATGCAGGTATCACTTCATCATATCTGCCTCTGCTTCCCAATTAGCTGTCTCTACTTATTGATTTCTCCAAAATACTTTGACGTACGAAACCTCTTTGTTTCTTAGGTTCTTCACTTGCCTCTCTAAGATTTTTGCCAAAACCTCCTCATAAGTCAAATTCTCTTCAACACTCACATCTTCTAATGGTACAATGGAATTTAGATCACCCACAAACTTTCTTAACATAGTTACATTTAAGACTTGGTGAATCAAAACTAACTCAAATGACAAATCTAACTCATAAGCCACCTTACCAATATTCCTCAATATCTTATAAGGTCCAACATATCTAGGACTCAATTTCTTTCTTACCAAAATTCATTACACTCCTCAAGGGTGAAACCTTCAAATAGACCCAATCATCCACCTCAAATTCAAGCTTCATTTTCCTAACATCCTAATAGGACTTTTGAAGACTTTAAGACATATTCAATTTATCCCTTATGAGTCACACCTTTTACATAGCATCTATAACAAATTGGGGACCACTCAAGGCCATCTCACCTACTTCAAACCATCCCACCGAGAACTTACATCTTCTGCCATACAATATTTCGAAAGGAGCCATTTGGATACAAGAGTGATAACTATTGTTGTAGGAAAATTCATTCATAGGTAGGTGCTCATCCAAACTTCTTTTGAAATCAATAGCACATGCCCTAAACATATCCTCTAAAGTTTGAATCATCCTTTTGACTTGGCCGTCAGTTTGAGGGTAAAAAGCAGTACTTAACTTGACTTTCGTACCAAGACTCTTTTTAATTGACTTCCAAAAGTGTGAAGTGAATTGAGTAACTTGATCCAATATGATAGACAAGGGAATACCATGCAGTCTAACTAACTCATGGATATACAACTTAACATAATCTTCACCACTATAAGAAGTATTAACCGGTAGAAAAATTAGCCAACTTAGTCATTCGATCCACAACAACCTAAATGGAATCATATTGTTTCTTAGTACGGGATAAACCCGTCAAAAAGTCCATGCTCACATCTTCTCACTTCGAAGTAGGAATCTCAATGTCTTAAGCCAAAGCTCCCAATTTTTTATGCTCAACTTTAACTTGTTGACAATTTGTACATCTAACCACGAACTCCTCTATATCCTTATTTATGCCATTCCACCAATACACTTCTCTCAAATTGCGATATATCTTGGTGGATCCCGGATGAATTGAATACTACAAACTATGGGCATCATCTAATATCAACTCTCTCAAACCATCAACATTAGGCACACACAACCGTCCTTGATAATGAAGCAAACCATCTCTGTAACACCCCTCAAAATGCTCACAAATGCCTTAAGAATGCATTGGGAACAAACCTCTTAAGTAATGCATTATCTTTAATCTTTTTGAAAAATTCGAGTTCGGAATATTGATCAGGGGTCAAAACCTGCGGTAAAATGGTCTCGGTGTATTTTTAGGACCCGTATATCGAAAGATAAATTTTCAAAGAAATTCACGAAATAGTAGAGTCCGTGACAGGTCGGTGTCGCGGACCTGGGAGAGTTTTCTGGCCGAGTTGAGTATTTTTTAAAGGGCATTTTAGATCTTTTCCAAATTATTAGTCAATGAATCTAGAAGTTTTTAGGGCCTAATACGACTCTATAAATTCACCTAAGCCCCCAACAATTCATCTATCAAATATTTCTCTCTCTACAAAAAGGCTCCCAACGGTTTCCATTGAAGAATTGAAGTAATCTACTCAATTTTTCCATCAAACTCTCAAGTTCTTCCAAATTATTTGGTGTTCTCACTTAAGGTATGTGGGTATTGATTCATGAATTCTTTCATCCATGAAGCCCAATCAATTTCTCAAGGTTTTCTATCAAATTAAAGTATAGTATTTTATGGGTTTTATGATCTCTAATCTTATTGCATGAATTATGATTCAAAGTATGATCTTGAGTCTATTTTGATATAAATTGATGGTTAGTGCATTAAATTGATGAGTTTTCCTATGAATTCTCTTATTTTGATTTTTAGGGTTCATGATGTAAAATATTAGTATTTTTTAATTATAATTCCTAATGATATTATCTATATGAATTAAGTATGGCTGATATAAAATTTATGATCATGCATGTTTTTAAATCAGTTACATGATTTTCAAATCAATTGATCATACATTCATATCTTATCCTAATTTCAAGTATAAGCTATGATCATGAATTTTCAAGTCATATTCTATGAGAAGTTTTATTTAATGATATCAAAGGTATTATTATGAATCTCATTCAAATTGATTATGCATCCAAGTTTAACCCTAATCTCCAAGTATGAATTATGTCTATGTATATATGATTTGTAATGTGGAAGGACAATCCTCGCATTTCACTTATGTTATAAAAATGAGCTACTCTATGATTTTTAAACCTATGATAATCACTATGATATATTTCAATTATGATTTCTATGGTATGTATGTATTCCATGGGATTTGAATTAGCACTGAATGTAGACTTGATGTGGGGACTCGAAATATAAGGTCCTTCTGTAATGTCTCTTGTCACATAACTACGTGCCACCATAGATACAAAAGGATTAGAGGCAAATATCCAAATCTCTACGAAGTGAGTACCCAAAATATCAAGGCTTAGAGGTGAGTACCCGAGTCTAAGAACTAGGGGTGAGTACCTGGTTCACATAACCGCTTAGTGGATCCACTTAGGCATGTAGGAGTCTACCTTTGCAAAGTAGCCTCCTCCCTCTCAATGTGGAGATCATCGGATTCTATGTTATATCTCTCATGGTCTTATTGTCAGTTATAGTTCCTATCCTACATATGTACGTTTCTTTATGATTTAAATGACTAATCCTATCTTTTATTTTACATGATACTTTTATAGTTATTATGCATTGATTTTTCTTAAATACTACTTATGATTTTCGATTATTTCTCCTAGCATGCTATTTTAAATGGTCATTGTTACAAATATGTTTTTTCATGCATTGCATTTGCCACATACTTAGTACATTCCAACGTACTAATGCATACTTTTTACCTATATTGTGTCATAATGTAGGGGTTGAGGTTGAAGATTATACTCATCTACGTGGCTAGTTAAGCTTTTCTTTCTAGCGGTATTTGTGGTTAGTCCTCATTTATCAGGGACTACTCATCGAGTTGGTTATTGTTTCAAAGACTTTTCCTATGTTTCATATTGAGGGTGAGCTAGGGACATGTCTTAGTCCCCTCTAGTTGGACAAATATTTCGAGTCTATGTTGTCATATGACATTCTTCAATTTCTATTTATGTTTTAGACTCTCTTATGATATTTCTGCTTTTATATTTTACCTTATGTTGCTTATGATATGTACAAAAGACTTGGTTGGATTCCTTCGGGGTTTCGATCACCATGTTACGACTAGGACCTAGGTCGGGTCGTGACAATCTCCCTCTTAGGAGAAAGCCACAATGGCTTTTCCAAAAATCGACTTCTTCAATTCAACCATCACCGGATCATTATCTTGCTTGGCCTTGACATCTGCTATATGAGATGATTTCGAATTATTTTGAATACGAATACCTCCATCATTGGATTCATCCAACCGTACACCTGAATGACCTATCTATGCACATCCATAACTAATTCCTTCTTATATTCCTCAATATGTGCAACACTATTCATAGACAATCCACTAAGTACATCGACAACCACATTAGCTTTACCCGGATGGTACAACACACTCAAATTATAGTCTTTCAACAATTCAACCCATCTCCTTTTCCGAAGGTTCAATTACTTTTTCTTAAACACATATTGTAAAATTTTGTGATCGATGAACACATCCACAAGGACACCATAAAGATAGTGTCTCCAAATCTCCGAGGCAAACACAACCACCGCTAATTCCAAGTCATGAGTCGGATAATTCTGTTTATGCACCTTAAGTTGCCTAGATGCATAGCCTATTATCTTATCATGTTGCATCAAAAAACCACCAATACTAACCCTTAAGGCATCACAATATACTATGAAACCATCGAACCCTTCCGGTAAGGTCAAAATAGGAATGGTAGTACGACGATCTTTCAACTCTTGAAAACTCTTCTTACCAGCTTCCAACAATTAGATCTTCACTTTCTTTTGGGTCAACTTAGTCAAAGGTAATGAAATCGAGGAAAATAATTCCACAAACCTTCTATAATGTTCGACTAGGTCCAAGAAATTTCTAATATCTTGTAATACCCCATATGATCAAAAGGCGAATGAAATGAAAATTTTAGAAGAACTTAAACTGATCCAGGAGTATGAGTCAGTCTATGACTCATTTAAGTTAATACAGGTTATAAATTCTACTCGTGGAGGTGAAGAATTAGAAGTTTGGGTACGGTAAAGTGAGAGTCTACGAGTCATTTGATGACTCATAAAAGAGTCTACAACTCATAAAAGGGAGTCATAGAACAAGTCTAAACTCTGGTAACTATGCAACTCTCAGTACCTCTTCTACAACTCGACAGGATAAGTCATAGAGAGGACTACGACTCATAAAGGTAAGTCGTATGCAAACTTCAGAGACTTGATTTCAGGGATTTTGAGTACCTATAGGACAAATAAAGTCTATGACTCGTAGATGTGAGAATGAGTCGTAGACATAACTCATATAGGAAAATTAGAGACTTGATTTTTAGGTCTTTTGCAGGTCCTATAGGACGAGTCATTCCTATGACTCATCACTGCCTCTAATGGATCATAGAGTGCCACTCGTAGACCATTCCAACTCAGATTAATGAGGGTTAGTTTAGTCTTTTCCTTATATTCTACCAGTTTATGTGGACATTTTAAGGACTAGATTCATTATGTATTATGTCCTAAATACTCCTAAACTCTTTTATACAATCATTAATTCCCAAAAAAAATCTAGACATCTCTCACAAGGTTCCTCAAGAGTTCATCAAAGACTTTGGTTAGGGTTTCTTCAAGAACAAGCCTTTTTTCTCAAATGCAAGTCCAATTTCAATTAAGGTATGTGTTGATTGTCTCATGATTCCCTTCCACTCATGGAGTCCAGGGTTTATTTCAAAAATCTCATTAAATCTCTTTACTTTTTAACTTCAATTTTGATGAATTATGTTGGGCTGTTTCAATTACATTTTAATCATTAAAAATAATCATTATAAGTATGTTTCTACGTAAATTTCCTGATTTCAAGTTAAAATATGAATGCCCAGGGATAAAGCTATTTTTTATGATGAAATTACATGAATTATGATTGGGAAGTTATATGATTTCAAAGTATTCTATGGTTTTCAATCAAATTGATTATGTATTCAAGTTTTCATATAAATTCAAGTATGAATCATGACTAAAAATTTCAATTATGATCAAATTATGAAATTCATACAAGTTATGAAGAAAGATAACTTAGGGCCCTATATGGTGACCTAGGAACCCCATGATATGTAATATATAAGTATGATTTTTAATGATGAAAGACCAATTCTCGCATTGCAATTATGTTATTAAATGAGCTACTGTATGATTTTCAAACCTATGATCATGTCTATGATATATGTTCATTATAATTTCTATGTTATGTATGTATTCTGTGGAATTTGACTTAGCACCGAGCGGACTTGATGTGAGGGCCCTATCAAAAGACTTAATAGAACCTCTTGTCCCTTAAACTATGTGCCACTAGAGGTTGCCTTCATGGTTTAGATAGTGGATCCATATATAGAATATGTACATGACTCACCAAGCGGGGTATAGTCTAACTTGGCAAGTAGATTCCTCTTTTTTTCATTGTATAGAGAGACAATGAGATTTCATGTTATAGCTCTCATGGTCTTATTGTCGTTTAGGGTTCCTATCCTATATATCTATATGCTCATCATGTTATTTTATGATTTTCAACTAAGTCTTTTAAATGATTTGATCATCATGTTGTGCTGATAACTTTACCAATCTTCTTTATTATGTATATTCTTAATCATTGCATCTGATCATTTGTGTTGCATGACATGCACACATACACAATATATTCAAATGTACTAACGCATATTTAATGCCTACATTTTCTCATAATATAGGGATTGATATTGGGGATCACACTCGTATACGTGACTAGTGAGTTTCCACTCCAGTAAATTTTAGGTGAGTCATCATCTCTCAAAGTCTAGAAATTGAGTTGGTCATTTCGTTCAAAGACTTTTCATTATATTTCAATTTTAGTGTGATCTAGGTACATGTCTTAGACCCCACCTATTTTTAATTAGTAGAGGCATGTATTGGACAAAATATGTAGAGTCTTATGTTATCGAATTATATCCCCTTTAGGTTCTATGTTAGACTATGTTCCATTTTATTTTATCTTATGTATGTTTTATGATATGTTAAGAGGCTTGGTTGAAGTCCTTTGGGCTTTTGATCGCCGTGATAGGACTAGGCCCGATATCAGATTGTGACATATCCAAAGGAGACAACGGTCTAGGCCAATTCTTAACCGCTTCAATTTTCTTAGCATCAACCATAATTCCTTCATTGGACACAATTTGACAAAGTCAAGGAATCTCCCTTAGAAAAAACACACCCTTATTGAATTTGTCGAAATTTCATCAATAATAGGCATTCTCCTCCTTATTCCAGCATTAAACCAAAATGTCATCAATAAACACAATTACAAAGACGCCTAAATTTTTTTTGAACACCCTATTCATTAAGTCCATGTACATCGCGGGTGCATTGGTCAATCCAAATGACATAACTAAGAACTCATAATGACCATACCTTTTTTGAAATGCCATTTTGGGATTATCACACTCCCTCACCCTTAGTTGGTGATTACATAAACGGAGGTCAATCATCGAGAAATAACTTGCCCCTTGCAATTGTTCAAACAAATCATCTATCCTTGGAATTAGATAGTTATTCTTGATGGTTACTATGTTTAATTACCGATAGTCAATACACATATGAAGCGAACTATCCTTTTTTCTAACAAACAAAATGGGAGTACCCCATGGGGATATACTTCGTCTCATAAAACCTTTGTCTAAGAAGTCTTTTAATAGAACCTTTAACTTTTTTAGTTCTTCCATAGCCATTCGGTAAGGAGGAATAGAAATGTGTTGAGTACTGGGAAAAAGGTCAATGACAACATCAATTTCCCTTTTGGAAGGAACACCAGGAAGATCATTGAGAAACACATCGGGAAACTCATTAACAATATGGACCGACTATAGAGTAGGGACTTCGAAATTAGTATCCCTAACCTACACAAGATGGTAGATGCAAACCATGGAAATCATTTTCCAAGATTTAAGTTACAAAAGGAAGTGACCCTTAAACACTGAATTACTACCTTTCCATTCTAAGACCGACTCATTAGGAAATTAAAACATAACTACTCGGGTTGTACAATGAATAGAAGCATAACACGCATATAGCCAATCAATACCAAGCATAACATCAAAATCGATCATATCAAGCTCAAGTAGATCACATAAGGTAACTTTGTGAAAAAACAAAATCAGAAAAATTCTATAGACTCTTTTAGATATAACCAACTCACATACAGGTGTTTAAAAGGAAAAAGGCTCTAACAATATTTTGGAGAAAACATCAAATCTCATGGACACATAAAGAGTAACAAAAGACAAATTTTATCCCAGATCAAGTGAGGCATAAAAATTATTGTGAAAGACCCGTAACATACCGGTAACAACATTTGGAGTCTCCTCCACTTATTTCCTATCATGAAGAGCATAAAAATGATTGTTGTGTTGACCATCTTTTGGTTGCACTTGGGAATATTGTTGCACTTGGCCTCCATGAGTAACTTAGCTTGGAGGAAGACCATTTTTAACCTTATACTCCTTGGCATGATGACCCAGTTTTCCTCATTAATAACACACATTAAAACCCACTAGACACTCTCCCTTGTGGTTTTTCCCACACTTCTTGCATGCGGGGTTAACTTTTCTAATTGGGGCACCTCATTGAGGCTCAGCACTAAGAACCCTATTTTTTTCAAACCTTCGAGTAGTAGGATCTGAAGATCCCCGAACAGAATACCTTTAACAGAACTAAGGACTCCTAATACTTTTGGACATAGCATAGGAGAAATCATCACCATTGGTCTTTGCCATCTTGGACTCCCTAGTTTTCTCTCTTAGCTTCTCATTCTCTATTTGGTCTGCATGGGTCATAATCTAGATATATCCATTTCCCAAATTAGCATATCCATCTAACATTACTTAGAAACTAAATCTGACACACTCGACATGAACTTGCTTATACTAGCTATTAGGTCGGCAACCATAAATAGAGCATACTTTGACAATTTGGGTGAACTTTAGGGAATACTCTCTCACACTCATACCTCCTTACTAAAGATTGATGAACTATTGTATCTTGTCCTCCCTCAACTCCAATGGGTAAAAGTGATCAAGAAACACTCATTTGAATTCTTCGAAAGTCACAGGGCCTGCCTCTCTAGGCCTCTCACTCTTCTATTGATCAAACCAAATTCTAGCTACATCTTTTAATTGATAAGCAGCCAACTTCGCACTCTCAACCGGGCTAATCCCCATAATATCCACAATCTTGTGAATACCACCAACAAACTCTTATGGATCTTTATCCACCTAGCAACCCAAAAGCCCCAGAGGATTAATCCTCATGAAGTCATGAATCCTTGTTACCATTGTAGCCACACTTGCATTCACGGGAGTAAACACCTCACGATTGGATTGTGTCTTCACATCTTGAGCAAGTGCTTGAAAGGATGCTTGAAACTCGGCATTAGTCACTTGGTTATTCAAGGGATCATTTGGAGCTTTTTTTCCTTATTCTACCACATTCCTTCGAGTGAGGTATCTTTCTAAAGGCATTTTCTAAAAATAGCAAAGAATAAGCGTTAGAGGGAAAGACTTAGGGTACCACTCTACCGCACCACATAGGTCATGAAAGAAGTGGGATTTTCGATAGATACTTCATAGTTTCCTATTCATATGTGTGGCATGTTAGACTCTCTAGGACACTCCTAAACCTTGTGCTCTGATACGAAGTTTGTCATGACCTGGGCCTATGTCCTACACATGACATAGTAATTAGAAAACCCAAGGCTTCCCAACCAAGACATCTTAGCATACATCGTATGCATAAGATAAAAGAACATAATAAGATAAGTCGGGGAATCAACACAACATAGAAGACAAAGGAAAGTAATCTCAATCACAATATCTAAAATGGACTACATCAATCTTTCAACATCTAATCATGCTTCTATACTAGACTTTGCTAGGGGCTAAGTCCATGCTTCTAGCTCACGTGAATCATAAATAGTGTCAAGTAACATACGAAAGAAGGTCATGTCCTCGATGAATAAGGACTCACTAATAACAAGTCAAGAATGCTAAGTCAACTCTAGCCATGAATGTCAGGAGCATGAAGGTAGGAAAATACGTGTTAGTACATAGAAGGTACTAAGTATGTGAGTTATACTTGAAAAAGTAACGGGACATTATAAATATGGCATAGGATGTATGACCAATCATAAATGAACATGAATAAAGTTTGAAAGTATTTGAAAATGCATAAAATCTTGTGGTTAATGCATCATAGGACTTCATAGTACAAAACCAACATCTAAGACAATGCGATCTATAACACTTAATGCAATGTAACTTCCACATTGAGAAGAGAGAGACTACTTTCCAAGGTAGACTCTGTCAGAACAACTTTAACTTTGTGAGGTAAATGTAGATCCACTAGCTATGCCATAAAAAAATCTATGGTGGCAACGTAGTTTAGAACTTTAGGTTGCTACAAGGATTTTCTTGGGTAACTAACTACATTACTGGACCGAACCCCACCTATAATTCTGCTCAGGGCTTAGTCGATATCCCAATAGAATTCATTAAAAAAACTAAAACATCATCACTAACTTCATCATGAAAGTAATCAATAGAGTAGCTCATTAACTTTAGTGATTCATAGGAACTCCTAAACTTTGGTGAGAATTGTCCTTATCACCAACTTAGAATCATATTTTTTGTGAGAATTATCCTAATCACACCATAATAACTTTCTTATATCATCATCGATCATCATTATAACTTTCATCATCAAATCATAAATCTCAACTCTTTCATAAAATCTTCCTTCTGAAAATTATTGAACTTCATAATAATAATTTATGTAAATCATTATTGAAATTAGCTTCATGCATGGGAATTCATAATTCATCTTGAAATCATACAATTAATGTAGAATCATGTGTGTAATGATCATTGACAAGAATTTAAAAACGTATTTGAACAGTCCAATGCAATTCATCAAATTAGGGTGAGAAAAACATTAAAATTTTAAAAGATCTTTGAGAAGAACATTGGGACTCTATGGGTGAAAGGAACCCATGGATCAATCCCCACATACCTTTATGAAATCAACTAAAAATTAAAGAAGAAATTTATTTCTCTTGAAATCCTAGCTTAGAATTTAGAGAAGAAGCTTGAGAGAATTCCTTAGTCTTGCCTTAGAGAATTTAGGAGAATGATTTAGAATAGGGGAGGGGAGAATTTGAAGGGATCGGCCTTTCTAGTCTCTTAACTTGGCCATAAAAGCGTCTAGATACATTGAACTAAATTTTGAGTCGTCCTAGCAACCCTGCAAAACTCTGATTTCCATAAGTCTCTGAAGTTACACCTATGAATCATTTCTATGACTCGTCTATATGATTACGGGCCATAGACCCAACTCGTCCTACAGTTTTGAAAAACTAAAATTTTTTATCCTCTAAAATTTCATTACAAGTCAACCTTATGATTCATCAACAAGACTATGACTCATCCTGGTAGGTCGAAGGGACCTCTTCTAAGTTAGGTCTTACATAGGCTCAACAACTCCCTCTACAACTTTTCCCTATGAATCGTAGATATTTCTATGATTCGTAGATAGAGTCGTAGACCCGAGGTTAGTCCTATTTTCTTAAGATTCTTTCTTTGTTTCAACTTTCCAACTTTCAAGGTCTTATAATGTGACATTCTAAAAACAACCTTCATGACTCGGTATGGTCACTATAAAGTTAGGGTTATGTCTTTTGGACTAATAAATGGTCATGCTACTTTTATGTATTTGATGAACATACTGTTCAAACAGTATTTTGATATGTTCTTCATTATCCTCATAGATGACATTTTGATTTGTTCTTGGACTAAAGATGAGCATGCAAGTATTTGAGCATTATCTTATCAATTTTAAAGTACTGTCAATTATTTGCTAAATTTAGTAACTGTGATTTTCCTTGGCCATATTATTTCTATAGGGCATAGATATTGATCCTCAAAAAACTGAACACTCAAGAACTTGCCTAGACTTCTTTCTCCTCCTGATATCAATAGTTTCTTATGTTTAACCATTTACTATAGAAGATTTGTGGAAAGATTTTCCTCTATTTCTTCTCCTACATCTAGGTTGACCTAGAATAAAGTCAGATTTTAGTAGTTAAAAGCATGTGATAATATTTTTTAAGAGTTCAAGACTCTACTCACTATAGCCCCATTTGACTCTACCAGATGGTTCAGATGATTTTGTTTTTTGTTGTGATGCTTCTATAATTGGTCTTGGTTGTTTATTGATGTAACATGGCAAGGTTATAAATTAGGCTTCGAGGTAACCTAAATTTCATGAGAAGAAATATCCAATTCATGATCTTGAGTTGGAGGCATTATCTTTATGGTGTTAATGGTTGTGTTCACTGATTATAAGATTTTACAATATTTATTTAATCAGAAGGATTTGAATCTTCACACAAGAAGGTGTCTTGAATTATTGAAAGATTATGATATGAGTGTTTTTACCATCCGATTAAAGTTAATGTTTTGGTAGATGCTCTAAGTAGATTGTCCATAGGCAATATTGTTCATGGTGAGGATGAAAAAAAAAGTTAGTTTCTGATGTTCATAGGCTTTCCTATTTGGGAGTTCATTTGGTTGATTAAGAAGATGGTGGAGTTATTGTTTAAAATGGTTCATAATCTTCTCTTGTGACGGTTGTTGAGGCAAAACAAAATAAGGATCCAATCTTGGTGGAAGTAAAGGGACCAATTCTTAAAAATAATATTGAGTCTTTCTCCCATGGGCAAGATTTTGTGTTTCGTTATCAAGGTTAGTTGTGTGTTCCACATGTTGATGGTTTGAGGCAGCAATTTTTAGAAGAAGTCCAAAGTTTTCAATATTCTATTCACTCATCAGTCACGAAGATGTACCATTACCTAAGGGAAGTCTATTGGTACAATGGCATGAAGAAGGATAATGTGGCGCTTGTGTCTAAGTGTCCCAATTGCCAACAATTTAAGATTCAGCATCGGAAACCAGGCAGAATAACTTAGAATATTGATTTTCTTACTTGGAAATGAGAAGACTTGAATATGGAGTTTATCACAGGTTTGCATCGTATGCATTGACAGTAAGACTAAATATGGGTGATTGTAGAATGAATGACTAAGTTGGCACATTTTATTCTAGTTAGGACTTTCTATTCAGTCGAGGATTATTCAACAATTTACATTGGTAAAAATTGCATGGAATTTCATTATCCATCATTTTTGATAGAGGAACTCAATTCACATCTTATTTTTGAAAATCATGTCAGAAAAGAGTTGGTACCCATATAAATCTTAGTATAGCTTTCAACCACCGACCGATGTACAGGCTAAAAAACTATTCTAACTTTGAAGGATATGTTGATAGTTTTCTTGATTGACTTTAAAGTTAGTTGGGATGATCATTTGTCTTTTATTGAGTTTGCTTATAACAATAGTTAGCATTCTAGTATTCAAATGTCTCCATTTGAGGCGCTCTGTGGTAGGAGGTGTAGGTCTCTTAAGGGTGGTTTAAATTTGGTAAAATGGCTTTGATAGGGCCTGAATCAAATCATGAGGCTATGGAGAAATTTTGATGTATTAGAGAGAGGTTGAGGAGTGCCCAAAGTAGGCAGAAATTCTACGCCAATGTTAAGAGAAGAGAACTTGAATTTGAAGTTTATGATTATGTTTATTTGAAAATATCACCTATGAAGGTTGTGATGAGATTATGTAGGGAAGGGAAGCTTAGTCCCAAATATGTTATCCCCTATCAGATTTGGATATATTTTGGCAAGGTGGCCTATGAGTTGGGTTTGCCCTATGAGTTGGAATCAGTGCATCCGGTGTCTTATGTGTTCATGTTGAAGAGGTGCATTGGTGATCCCATGTTCATTATGCCTTTATAGAGTGTTCGTGTGAAGAAAATCTCTCTTATGAAGAGGTATTGAATTGGATTCTAGACCATCATATTGGTAAGTTAAGGAATAAAGAAATTGCTCCAATGAAAATCCTTTGGAGGAATCAGTTAGTTGAGAGAGATACTTGGGAATCCAAAGTAGATATGATAGCGAAGTACACACATCATTTTCCCTCCAGCTCAATTCCAGATTAAGTTGGTAGTTCCTCCACAGTATTCTATTCAAATTCATGGCTTTCAGCTATTCTCATGCCTTTTAGTTATTTCCATGTGTTAGTAAACATGCATCTTCATGAGACCATTCCCGTACTCATGTTTTATCTTGGAGTCACTCACTCTATCAGTTTTCATGTTTTAGCTTTTAGAATTGGATTGCAATTGTTTTCCCTACTCTTTCTATGCTTTGTTAGACTCTATTCGAAGATGAATGTTCACAAAGGGAAGATATTTTAATACCCTAAAAGTTCATGGTTCAGATCAATCTAGAAAGAGTTTAGAAAATCTTTTAGTTTGCACCAGAATAGGTTTTACAAACACCATCTATGGTCTGTAAAAGGAACCATGAGCCATAGATGTGTCCCGTAGTTTAGACTTCTACTAATTAATTTTGGTTGTGATTTACGATCCACGTTTATGACTGATAAAAGGTTCTATAGTTCATATTTAGTGGCTCATAGTTTGAAGTGCACAAACTTGAAAAAATGGGAGTTATACAAAATGAGGTAAGATTACGGGTCATAATGTGTTTTATGGCTCGTAGTTTGGAGTCGTGGATCAACTTTTGAGTCTTGGAAGTTTCGCTTGGGTTTAAGAGTAGATAGTGTGAGTCGTAAAAGAAAGTATAGGCCATAGATTGGCCCCATTGTTCAAGACATCAGAGCCTCACCATTTTAAGTACTCTCATTCTACGGACCAAGATGATGAATCGTACTTTGATCTATGGTCCATATTTAGGTCTTGTAGAGTGAACTCTTGAAATGTAGAATTACAGCATGAATTCTACGGATGGTCTTCTACATATCCCAGAAGGTCCGATGGTCTGTAGAGGCCACGTGTATTAATTGTCCAGTAGATTTTAATTAGGGATATTTTGGTCTTTTCCCACTCATTTAATGCCTATATTATTTTGTTTTACGCTTATTTATGGGATTTCAATAGATCCCTAAGTCTCATAACCTCCCATTCACTCTCATTCCCTCAAAATCAAGGTTTCGTCTCTAGTAAATTTTCTCTCAAGCCAAGAACAAGAGTTCCAATCTTCAAGTCTTCTTCCCCAAATTCAGCCTAGGTTTTGGATCAAGGTATCTGGGAACTACATCATTGGGTCTCTCTTCACCCATTGAGTCCTAAAGAAGCCCTAGTTTTTTCAATCTATGAGTTCTATATTCTAGGTTTCCATGATTTCTTATGAGCTCTTATTGAATTTCGACTTCTTCTTCATGAATGATCTTATTATGTATGAATTGATCGTAATTACATGTTTTCAAGTATTTTTTCATGAACCCATAACATGCAAGTATTTTTATAATTATGTTTAAGCTAATTTTCACATAATGCCTTAATATTATCACAATTTCATGAATCATGATGCTTTCAGATAATGTTCTCTAAAAATTATGATTAGCATGATTTATATGCATTCAGATAAAGTATCTTTCAGATCATATCCAGTTATCATGATGTTAGGAGCTAATTCATGTTTATAAAATATGCTTATGATTCTGTATTATTAGATTATTATTGTTTCCTCATTTATGAAGGATTTCATTGGGATATACTTAGCACCGAGTAGACTCTTGGGATGGAGGTTTTTGTTTAGTGTCATTGGACATTTAGTAACAATCCCTAAGTACCATAACTACATGCTACCATAAGATCTATCTCCGATAAACATTAACTAGTGGAACAACCTTATCGTAGATTCCATGGTCCTTACCTTGGCAAATAGGATACTCTCTTTTCGATGTGGAAGCAATATATTGAATTCTATATTGTAGCTCACATGGTTTATGTCGGTTAATAGTATCTCCCACATATGATATGATTTTCACATTTTGCATGACCTTGTACTAGGTTTTCAGATCATATCATCAGTTTTCATGTTATGTTTACTTGGTCAATGCATTAGCTTGTTTACTGATTTTTCATATTCAGATATTATGTTTATTCATGTTCTCCATACTCAATACATTCCAAGTACTGAGTGCAGACCTTTCTGCCTATATTTTTTGATAATATAGGTTTCGACGCTGTATCTCTCGTTTGCGGTTAATACAAATCTGCTTTACTTAGTACTATCATTTATGAGTCTTCATATTCTAAGGACGATGCTATCTTTCTATTTCAATAGTCTATTTCAATTTTAGATTCTTAGAGTTAGCTAAATACATGTCGTAGCAACTCACCTATGTAGTGGAGTCACTCAGACAGTCAATTTAGCTTTTGTCTTATGACGTTGTATCAAATTCTCCATTATGCTATATTAGCCTATAGCAGACTTATTCCATAATTTTATAATATCATATGTTTTTAATCAATCTTAGTGTCATGTCATGTTAGGAAGTTAGCTTAGGGGCACTTGTGTTTGTAAGCACAATTTTGCGATGAGGGGGTAGCCTCTGGTTGTGAAGTCTTAAGCCCCAAAATCCATATAAACCTGGATTTTCCCTCCTAAGAATGAACCCAATACCTCCCCTAGGGAAACAATTACTAAATAAAATACCTAGAAATCAAAGTACCAAGTTAGGCAAGCGATTTACCTACCTTTATGAAGGATTCCAATGGAAAATTGAGGAAATTATCCCTAGGTTGCCTTTTTTCTTCTCGCTGTGAGTTTTGTAGAATAATGAGCAGTTTAGGGGAAAGTTCTACATAAGCTGTGATATAACCCCTCTATTTGCAGCCCCACTCGCTATAACGGCATCGCCATAGTGGTTTCATTCTCCATTAAGGTCCCTATTTTACAACACACCTTTAAACCTTAAAGTTCTAAACTAACCCCTTCAGACTAAATTTGATATAGAAAGTTCAACTTGCCTGAATTCACTTCCAAATAGCCCTAAATTTGATATAGAAAGTTCAACTTACCTGAATTCACTTCCAAATAGCTCTACAGATTTCTTATTATCCTAGCTAATAGAAAAATCAACCCAATCTTAGACATTTTACCCACTCCATTATCAAATTTCCCTAGACATCTACTTACTCATATACCGTGTGAGACTTGATCTAGAATTTTCAAACCGTAATACAAAAGTTTTCCAACACAATTTCTTTCACCAACAGTTTATCCATAAAGACAAGAGGGTTCTTTACATGTTTAACCATAAATAGTAGGAGTAGATGCTTCCGGAGATCACCATAGTGTTCACCTGAGAAACATCGATGACCCTGTAACCATACTATACCAACTAGCATAGCAAAAGTATTATCAGTACAAATAACATGCACTAGTAGGCATCATTTTTTTATTAAATTATGAGATACAATATCATGTTAATATTCACATGGAACCATGCAATATAAAGTTACACAATCCAAGTCCTTACCAACATTGTCTTACTATCTCAGTTATTTTATGTATGAATTCACACACATTCTTCCAAGCCTCCTACCTAATTTCTTTGCCAGCTCTATCCTTAATATTCATTCCACCCTCCTATTATACTAATACTTTCAAAACCTATCTATCTTACCACAGACTAGAATTACCTTACCGATTCCAATCCCGAATTCAAATTTACTAACTCGTTAGTCACCCTCTTTTAAGATTTTATTCCAACAGCTCTGACCCTTGGCCCTTACTAATTCTAGTATACCACCTGCTAGCTCTTACTTAACCACCATGACTCTACCCCCTAGTCCGATATGCCCGAAACCACCTTCACAGACATGGCTAGCCTAAGTCAATGAAAAGAAGAGAAACTCTCAGTCAACAACCTAACTTATCAACAACATGGGACATATCCAAACCATACAAGAACTCACACATGATTGAACACACCTTTCAAGTAGTCTGGACCACCCAAGGATCCATAAGACCTAGTCTACGATATTTAATATATAATATTGGTCTACACAAGAACCATCCCAACAATTAAAGACAACAATATATCTAATAATAGACCAATATGATAAATATATCACAATGAATAATCAGGTTCACCTATAGAACCAACACACATAAGAACCATAATACATGTACCAAGCATTGTACCTGAGCCAACCATAATAGAATCTCCCAACCAAACTGATAGAACTTGTACCAGGCTTGGTACCAGTCCAACCAATAGATATCCCTTACCAGGCATGGTACCCATCCAATTGATAATCTAAACCAGATGTGGTACTGTAAGACCCCAGAAGTTGAAACATAGAAATGAGAAAACAAAAGATGAAATTTTAGAAAATATAGTTTTTTGGCACTAGGTGATAACCACAAAGGCCATCATGGTCTGTACTTAGTACCATGGTCCATGGTGTGCCACCATGGTGGAGTTTCATAAACATAGACCTGCAGGTAAATAGACCATAACAGGGACCACATGCCACGGTGAGCACCACGAGCCGTGGTGACCCTTCCTAGAAACCCTCAGAAATTATTTCCAAGTCAAGGACCACGCTTGACCACCACGGGCTGTATTACCCTTAACGGACCATGGTGGGTTCCATGTTAAGGACTCCTGATAACGCTCATGTTAGGTACCTCACACGGGCTTTGGTAACCTTCACGGACCATAATTGTCTCCATGAAGGTGGTCTTGAGGATTTCCTTTTTTTCTAAAGATCAAGGCTCTAACCACAAACACTACCATGGACTATGGTAGGTCTTCCGTGGACCCCCAGATTTCAATTTTAAGTAAGGGTTATTTTAGTCATTTCCCTATATTATTTTAATGAATAAGGATGGTTTGTAAAGCTAAATTCCTACCTATTAACAACCCTAAAGTCTTATATCCCTCTCATTCTCTCCATAATCCCTAAATCAAAAAACCTTCTATCCCAAGTTTTCTCCGCAAGGTCTTCTGCTTTCTCAAGCAACTGAAGAGAATTTCTTCAAGGTCAAGCCTTCATTATTTTCAATATAGAGCTTATGGAGGTCTAGGTATGTGGGACTTCATTCATGAGATCCTTTCACTCACAGAATCCCCAAAAATTCTTCTCAATTCTCTTATGACTTTTTCAATTAAATGCCGTAATTTCATGATTTGCATTGGGTTCTTCTTAATTATGACGTATTTCAATGTTATTATCCTAAATTATTCATAATTCACATCATAATACATGAGTTTAAGTTGAATTTCAATGACCCACACTATATGTTAGTTTCAAGAATGATTTATGAGATATGATCATGATTTCCAATGTTATTTCAATGCAAGCTCTATGAATGAGTTTAAAGATGCTTTATACAAGGATGTTTATGAATGAATTATGTAAGGTAATGAATGAGGGTGTAATGATATTTCAAGAAAGTTTATAAGAAAGAGTGACTTGAGATCCTAAAAGGTGACTCAATACTCTAATGATAGGGTGACTTAAGAGCCTTAATGAAGAAGGTGACTTAACACCCTAAATATGTTTGGTGGAAGGTGTACACCCATGTTATATGAATACATAATAATGAGCTATTCATATTAACAAGTTTATGTATTATGATTATGAAATATTTTTGAATATTAGAAGTATGATTTATGATTATGACATGATATATATTCCATGGGATGATGTACTTAGCACCGAGTGGACTTTGAGGTGGGGGCTCAACCAAAGCCCTTGTAGCAACCTCTAGTCTCTTAAAACATATTACCACCGTAGGTTTGCCAAAATGGACTACCTAGTGGATCCACATAAAGAACATGATGATAACAATTGGACGGAGCCTACCTTGGCAAGTAGTCCCCCCCCTCCCTTATCGATATTAGGATCATCAGATTCTATGTCATAGCTCGCATGGTCTTAATGTCGGTTATGATTATCTCCCACATATGCAAGTTCCTATGATGATTATGATGATTTGATGTGTTGACCAATGAGATACTAGTTTTAATGTTTTCATGACTTTACCTATATTTTAAAGATATTGGTCTTGCATCCATGATACATATTGATTATATCCTATGTTTATTATTCATACATATTCTCACATACTGAATGTATTCCATGTACTAATGCATACTTTTTACCTACATTGTATCATAATATAGGGTTTGCCGATCATGTTCATCCTCCTCCCGCTTAAGGCTAGAGTTTATTACCGTCGCTTAGTTAGTGAGTCCTCATGTTCCGAGGATGAGACATTTACTTTCTTATCAGACTATGCTTATTTTATCTTTCTTATTGGATGAGTTGAGAGATTGTCTCATGCCTCCATCTAGTTTTAGAGGCATGTGAGAGGTTCATTGGAGTCTATGTTGTCTCCTATTTCCACATTTTGAGACTTATATTCCATTTGGGATTTTTTCTTCCATATTTTGATTTAGTTTTATTTCTTATTACGCTATGTATGCTCTTCAATGTTATTCTAAGAGGATTGGTTGGGGTCTTTCGGGATTTTAATCACCATGTTATGACTAGGCACTATGTCGGGTCATGACAGGTAGCCAAGACGATTGAAGAATCACAATTATCACACAATCACAATCCCACTAAATACAACCACACTTGTAAGATCACAAGCAATTAAGACAAATTCTCTGCGTGAGATTGATAACAAAATACCATTACATATTCATTCCAGTATTCCCTAAACATGTATTGTACAACAAATACTTATGAACAATTAACATGAACATAAATATACATAAAGCTTGATGTTGGACCTATTTAAGAGTACAAATTCATTCTTGGGAATCGCTAGAAGCCAGAATGCCTCACATTGAATCCTTACTAGTTTTATGAAACCACCTCAAATTTGAGTTCCCAAATATTAACAACCCAAAATAAACACCCACCACCAGTGTCATGACCCAAGATAGGCCCTAGATGTACTATGGCAATTAGGATCCCGGAAGACCCCAACAAAACCTCTGAGCATATTATACATGAGCATACATAAAGTAAATAATAAGAAGAAACTAAAGTATAGTTGTGGAATATAAGTCTCAATATGAATGTATCGATAAAAGAGATCTCAAACTTAATCTCCAAACAAATAGGACAATTTAGACATAACAATTTAATATGTATCTATTAATATATATGGGGCTTAGGACAAGTTCCTAGCCCACCAAAACATGTGAAATGCAAAGTCATGGAAACATAATGAAAATCATAAGTGTTGCATTCTCGAAACATGAGGACTAGCCAATAAGGAAATATAAAACTCTAAAATCTAGGTACGAGCGGGATGCATAGAGTGATCATCGAACCCTACATTATGATATAATATAGGAAAAATTATGTATTAGTACATGGAATTTACTAAGCATGTGAGAAGTATGCATGAACAAGAATAATCAGACATAATCAATATGAACATGTGATGCATGACCAACTATCTTGAAAACTTTAGGTAAAGCTTGAACACACTTGAAAGCATATTATATGGTCAATGTATCATAAACATCATTTAAAGATAGTATAAGAAGAACATATACATAGAGGGATATTAATCTTAACCGACATTTAAGACCATGTGAACTATAACATGGAATCCAATGTAACTCCCACACCAAGAAAAGAGAGGCTACTTGCCAAGGTAAACTCCATATAAACATAAAACATGATCTATATGTGGATCCACTAGCTAATCCATAAAGGCACCTACGGTGGCACATAGTTTTGGATCTAAGGGTTGATACTAGGGTCCCCTTGTGGATCCCCTCCACAAAGTTCTCTACTGCTAAGTTAATCCCAATAGAATACATAAAAACATAATCATTAGGAAAGGCAAAGAAATACCAATCCACATTCATAAAATAACATAATAAGTGTAGCTCATTAAAAACTATGACCATAACATAACATGACGAGACTTACCTTCTTCCAAGTGATAAGAAAATACACCATACTTTTTTATTAACTTCTAAGCATCCAAACCTTACTTTCTTTCTTATTGTGAGAAAACCTTTCACAATTATTGTCTACTTGCTTGAAACATACTTGAAAACATAGTTCATAACTTTTATGAATCATTCACAGATCCTTGATCATAAATTCATAGTTAGACTTGAAATTCATAGCATACTGCATGAATCCTTGCAATACTTATTGAAAACATGTAATTGATCTTAAATCATGCAGGAATAGATTATTGGAATTAAGTAAAAGTATAGTTGAATTGACCTAATGCAAATTGATCAAAAACTAGGGTTAGGAGAAATTCATAAAAGAGATAATTGAGAAATCTTTGGGCCTCTATGTATGGAATAGAATCCATGGATGAATTCCCACATACCTTAATGGATTTTATCCTTGGAAGTTGAAGGAGGAGAGTGTTAAACCCCACACTCTCGAGCTCGGAATATATCTTAAGTCCTTATACATTATCATATGAGCCGGATAAGCTACGACACTATCAAATGACTTTAAGGAAAGGCAAATGTGATAACCCATAGTAGAGAAGGTTGGAAATAAATTCATAAGAATCTGGAGGAATTGGAGGCCAAGTAATGAGTTGTAGGACTCGATTTACCTACATAAGCTACTAACTTAGAAGTCTTAAATACTCAATCTATTTAAGTACATACCAAGCTTACATAGCACGAATTATATAGGCTCTTAAAATAGGATGAGATTACGAACCCATGAGGAAGAGGAGAGGATGACACATGGTAGCCAATAGAGGAGTGACACATGGTAGCACCTCAAGAAAGCAGGTGATGCACCTACTTAGGGTCAAGCAGGTGATGCAACAGCTTAGGGGTGGACCCCACTGCCATGTGGCAGCCCCTAATAGGCTGCATATATGCGGTGGTCCAATCATAGCTGGAAATATGTCACCCTAAGGGGCTGACATATGTCACCCCAAGCGACACAGGGCAGCACCTCAAGAAAGCAGGTGATGCACCTACTTAGGGTCAAGTAGGTGATGCAACAGCTTGGGGGTGGACCCCACTGCCATGTGACAGCCCCTAATAGGCTGCATAGATGCGGTGGTCCAATCATAGATGGAAACGTGTCACCCTAAAGGGATGACATGTGTCACCTCCAAGGCAGACCATATATATACATTTTACATGAATCTTAAGGTCATTTCTATCCAGAAAACTTCAGCAGCAACAAAAAAAAGAACCCTAAGTCTAGAGAGAAAAAGAGGACGACTTGGAGAAAAAATAGGTAAGTCCTGATTTCATTCTGTAATTAGTTATCCAGAGTATACCACGATGATATAGAGGTATTATAAGTATAAAATCATGGATTGGTGCATCCAAAATGGATAGAAAATAGTCCACGCAACTTCCAGCATGTTAAAGAGGTTTCCCAGGCACAATTTTGGCTAGTTTTGGCCAATTTTGGGTAACATAAGGTTTTTCCTTTAAATTTGGACTTTATGGGGTTGTTATGAAGTGTATTATGTACCTTTTATACTGATGGAAGTATAAAAAAGTCGTGAAGATGCTCAGCGAAAGAAACAATCAAAATTGAAGTCGTCGTAGTTAAATTATAGTTGAAATAAGGCGTTGTGTGTGTGGAGGATGCTTCTGGTTGTGTGATGTGGGTTTCAGGGTCTAAATGTTTCCTAAAATAGGTGGGGGAGATACTGGTGGCATCCACACAATCCCTGCTTTGTACGATTAAAGGTTTTGCAAATTAGAAACTAGAAACCCTATTTTGGTTGTGTAATTTCTATCGAGTTGTTTGGAGTTTATGTTGTAGATTGTTGATATGAATTGCTTAAACATATGATGAAGGTTGTTATTGTTAGTTTTCTGTAGTTATGAGGAGTGTAATTGGAAATTTGGATAGGTCACATTATAGGGGAGATGCTGCCCAATTTCCGTTAACGCCTTAACTAGTTAAGGAACTAGTCGAGAAGGTGAGCGAGGAAATGAATGTTGTGAATACTCATAGGTAATATAAGATGATGGAAAAGTCTAAGGTGTTTGATATTCGTATTTCTTCCATGTTAAATAGAACGCGATTAATAGAAGTCCGTAAAAGGTATGTGAAGCTACCCTTTCTTCTCTTTTGGCATGTCTTAGATGTAAGTATTATATATATGAAATTGGGAGTTATTCCATTCGTAAAGCTCCGAGTACATTTCATAATTATTATCCACTTCATGCTGGTGGAACTCCTGTAACAGTCAAGCTATTTCCTTTTTAAGGTTTTTTTTTATATGATAAAAGGTAATGTATGTAAAGCCTATTCTTTCTCTTCTTTTGGCATGTTTTCAAGTTAAGTAGTGAATGATATGAGCTTGAGGGTAAATCTACTCATAAATTCCAAGCGTAGTTCACGACCCTTATTTAGTTCTTACTGAAAGCACTCTTACAGTAATTGAACTAGGACCTCGGAAGCCTTCCATACGTTAGGAAGTGAGGAGTACGTAAAGTCTATCTTTCTTTTCTGTTGGCATATCTCATTCCTAAGTGGATTGTGTATGTAATATGGGAATAATTCTATTCATGGAACCCTGAGTATAGTTCATCAATCTTATTCACTTCTCGATATTAGAACTCCTGCGATAGTTGAGTTATGGACTTGTAAGTCTTCTACCTTACAAAAAGTAGTACACGTGAAACCTCTTCCTTCCTTCTTTTGAAATAGTCGAATGTAAGTGAAGTGATATATGGTATGAGTTAGAGGTGATCCCATTTATAGGTTTCGGGTATAAATCATGACTTGTACTCACTTCTTGAGGTTAGGATTCTTAAAGTGGTGAAACTCCTATTCCTCGACCCTTCTATTGACTGAGTAATGATTGGATGTGTAAAATCTTATACCTAGAGACTCTTTGACACATCTTATGATGATATTCGGGAGATGGTTGTTACGTTACCAGGTTTTATGTACACATACATGTATTATTATATGTATATGGACCGGGTCGTACATTCCTCGGTACTAATACGTTATATGTATAAGGATCGGGCAATACATTCCTCGGCACTAACGTGTTATATGTATAGGGATCGGGCCGTACGTTCCTCGGTACTAACATGTTATATGTATAGGGATGGGCCGTACGTTCCTCGGCACTAAGGTATTATATATATTGATCAGTCCAAACGCTCCTCGGCACTAACATATTATATGTGTAGGGATCGGGACGGACGTTCCTTGGCACTAACCTATCATATATATATGGATCGTGCTATAAGTCCCACAGCGCTAATAGTATGCATATGCCTAGGATGATAAAATGATGCATTTGTAATGTCGGGTCTCCAAGCGGGCTGGATACGGTATGTGATAATGATATACATGACCTTACTTTGTAAGGTGCAGGTACAGTACTTTGTTAAATTTTATACTTATCCCCTGCACCCCCACGGTAACTGTAATTTCCTTATGATGTTTTATCCCCTACTTCTATTTCGGATATGCTTTTGGATATGTTATGTTATGTTTTACATACTCAGTACATATGTCGTACTGACCCCCTTTCCTTGGGGGGCTGCGTTCATGCGTGTAGGTACAGGTACACAGTTTGGAGATCCGCCAGCATAGGAGTCCCACTCAGTGGTCCAGAGGTGCTCCATTGTGCTAGAGCCTAATTTTGGGTACTAAACCTTGATGTATATATTCCTTTTGTTCACGAGTACGGCGGGGGCCCTGTCCCACCATATATTACTGTTCTTACTCTTAGAGGTATGTGGATATGTATGTGGATGGTATGGATGGTATGTGTATGTATGTACAGTTATGCTCATATGATTTATGATTTGGGCATTCCCGAAGTCGTAACAGCCGTGTTGGCTAGCATATGTATGTATTATGGAATTACTTATAGTTGGCAGAGGCACATGTGCGTTTCTAATTCGGGTAACCATCACGGCTTACAGGGTTTGGTCATGATAGAGAGTTGAAGCTTGAATAACCCTAATTCACCTTGAGAGGATCTTTGGAGAAGAAGACTTGAGTTCTTTCTAGGTTTTGAGTGAATAAGAGGGAATAAAGGAATTTTGAAGGAATTGGGTACTTATAGAATTAGTAAAACACCACAAAATGACATAACTTAGTGTCACGACCCAAACTAGGGACAAGCCGTGGTACATCGATCGGGATGTGAGAGACCCCAACCAAGCCATCTTAGCATACATCATATACATAAGGTAAAGAAGTATGATAATATAAGTGGAAGTAACAGCTCAACGGATTGTGTCTAAGGGAATCTCAATAGATGTCCTACCGAACTACATTACATCGCGTCTAAATATGCCTCTACTCTAGTATTTGATGGGGGCTTAGGACAAGCTCCAGGCCCAACCGAAACAATATAAAATAAGTCATGTAAATAATATGAAAGAAATTCTTGCCCTTGATGGAATTAGGACTCATCAACTCTTTAATAACTAAGCATTCTAGCCACGAATCGGATGATCGACGACCGCCCCTACATAATTAGACAATGTAGGCAAAATATATGTTAGTAAATAGAAGAAACTAATATGTGAGATATGCATGAACAAGTAAAGGAATGTGAAAAATATGCCATAATATGCCTGACCAATTATAATGAATATGAGTAAGGCTTAAAAGCATTTGAAAACATATGAAAACTCATGGTCAATGCATATCATAAAACTCATAGTTTAACTTTTAACTTGTGTGGAATAAGACCATTAACTGACATCTTAAGACCCATGTGAGCTATAACATGGAATCCGATAGAAACCTCATGGAGAACGGGGAGGCTACCTTTCAAGGATATACTCCGTCATGGTACTCAAATCAACTCAATTGTGCTATATGGGGATCCACTAACAAGGTCATAAAGAAAATCCTACATGGGCAACGCAGTTTGGGACTTTAAGTTGCTACTAAGATTCACTTGGGTAACTAACCGTGTTACCAGACCAAACATACCTAGAAGTCATCTCGGTTCTTAGTCAATATCCCAATAAAACTCATAAAAATATGATCATAACATAATAGGGAAAGATAGTAACTACATATCGATCCATCTTTATAAAACATATTAGGAGTAGCTCATTAACTTTAGTGATTCATAAGAATCCATAACTTCAATGAGAATTGTATTTATCACCATTTTTAACATGATTGTGTGAGAATTATACTTATCACACCATAATAACTATATTTGATCATCATCATAACTTTATCATTAGAATTATAATCTCAACTTTAAATCATGAAAACTTTTTTTAAATATCATTAAACTCATAGTCAGCTCTTGAATATCATCTTAACTTCATAACTATAACTTGAAAATAGCTTTATACCTGAGAAGTCATAATTCAACTTAAAATCATATAATTCATGAGGAAATATGCTTAGATTAATTATTGATAACAAATCAAAATGACATTGAAATAGCCCAATATATTTCATAAATCAGTTGAAAATTGAAACAAACTTGAGAAAACTTTGGTACTCCATTGATGAAAGGAACCCATGGATCAATCCCTACATACTTTGATTGAAATTACTCACAATTGAAGAAGGAGACTTGGTGAAATCTAGAACCCTAGCTTGAAACTTTGAGAGGATTCCTTGAGAGAATTTAGTTCTTGCCTTAGGGAATTTGGAAGAGTATTTTAGAATGAGGAAAATTTTAAAGAATTGGGTAGATATGGGGTTGAACTTAGTCATAATTTTATCTAGGTTCATTGAACTTAACTTGGGAAATGACATAAATACCCCTCATTAAAAGTCTGAATCTGACCCTATGAATAGACTCTATGAGTCATAGAAATAAGGATGAGTCATCAAGACGATCATCTTGCAGGTATGAGAAATAGACTTTAAATCAATCCTTTTGAATTTTTGCAAACGAGTCCTTTCTATGAATCATCTTCATGATGACGAATCATTGTTTGGGCTCATCCTACAGGTTTCAAAACCAACAAACTTTAAGGGTCTGTGAACTTTGGTTATGATTTGTGTCTACAGTTCATAATAATTTATATAAATCGTCTTGTCAAGTTATAGACTTGACCTTAAGGAACTTCTGAAACATGGCCTCTCAACTTTTGGAATGAGTGGTTCTTACGACTCGTCAATAGGATGATGAATCATCCTGTTGAGTCGTAGAACCTCTCCTGAGGGTAACACTATACAATTCTCAAGGGGTCACTCTACAACTCACTCCTATGAGTCGTAGAGTGTCTCGTAAAGATTAGTCAATTCAATATTTTGAGAATTTTCTCCTTGGTTCCAACTTTCTGACTTTCGGGTCTTACAATATCTCACCCTTGGGAGAATTCATCCTCGATTGATGTTAACATATCATAGGCAAGACAGGAAAGAGGACTAGCAACCCAATATGAATATAATGACACTTTAAAATGCATAGAACATAAAAATCTCAACTCAACATAAAACATGGCTTTAAAAATCAACTTTCATGAATATGCTATTCATATGAATAACATAGGAGGAACTGAATATGTAAGAGTTAAATTATCTTGAATGAGAATAACTTACTACATTAGGCTTGAGTACATGAAAGGAGGTATGGGTATCGTTACATCATATCCGCCTCCACTAACCAAGTAGCACTCTCTACTTGTTGATTCCTCTTTAATACTTTCACGGACACAACTTCTTTGTTTCTTTGCTTCTTAACTTGCAGTTCCAAGATTTCCATCGGAACCTCCTCATAACTCAAATTCTCTTCAACACTTACATCTTATAATGGTATAATGGAATTCGGATCACCCACAAACTTTCTCAACATAGATA
Organism: Solanum dulcamara; assembly: GCF_947179165.1. NCBI lineage: Eukaryota > Viridiplantae > Streptophyta > Magnoliopsida > Solanales > Solanaceae > Solanum > Solanum dulcamara. The sequence goes on from NC_077242.1 coordinate 18,387,803, forward strand.
CATGAAACACCGGGTGAACCATAGCTAATTCAAATGGTAAATCTAACTCATACGCCACTTTACCAACACATCTCAATATTTTTTAAGGCCCAACATATCTAGGACTTAGTTACCATTTCTTGCCAAAATGCATTACACCTTTCATGGGAGAAACTTTCAAAAAGATCTAATCATCCACCTCAAATTCAAGGTCTCTCTTTCTAAGATCCGAATAGGAATTTTGACTACTTTGAGACATCTTAAATCTCTCCCTTATGATACTCACCTTCTCCATGGCATCTATTACCAAATCGAGGACAATTAAGTCTATCTCACCTACTTTAAACCATCCCATCGGGGTCCTACATCTCCTCCCATTCAATGCTTCAAAAGGAGCCATTTGGATTTTATAGTGATAACTATTATTATAGAAAAACTCAATCAATGACAAATGTTTATCCCAAATTCTTTTAAAATCAATCACACACGCCCTCAACATATCCTCTAAAGTTTAGATCATTCTTTCATCTTGACCATTGGTTTGAGAATGGAAAATGGTACTTAACTTAACCTTTGTAGCAAGACCTTTTTGAAATGATTTCCAAAAGTGCGAAGTGAATTGAGTAACTCGATTTGATATAATGAACAAGGGAACACCATGAAGTCTTTAAAAGTTATGAACATTTATCTCAGCATAGTCTTCGGCACCAAAATAAGTCTTAACAGGTAGAAAATGAGCTGACTTAGTCATCCAATATACAACAACCCTACTGGAAATATATTTCTTCTTAGTACAAGGAAAACCTATTAAAAATCCATATTCACATCTTCCCATTTCTAATTAGGAATTTCAATGTCTTGGACTAGACATCTCAGTCTTTGATGCTCAACTTTAACTTGTTGGCAATTTGGACATTTAGCTACAAATTCTGATATGTCCTTCTTTATGCTATTTTACCAATACGCTTCCCTTAAATCAAGATACATCTTTGTGAAACCCGGATTAATCTCATATAGGGAACTATAAGCTTCATTCAATATCAACTCTCTTAAACCATCAACATTAGGCACACACAACTGACCTCTATAATGAAGCACGCCATCTCCTCATTCGGATAAAGATTCAACGGCGTTTTTGGTAACCAACTTCTTTAACTCAACTAACATTAGATCATGGTCTTGTTTGGCTTTAGCATCTGCCACTAGAGACAATTTTGAACCATTATGCACAAGAATACCTCCATTACTAGAATCAACCAAACGCACACCTAAGTGTGCCAATCTATGAATATATTTGATTAATTCTTTCCTATCTTCTTCGGCATATGCAACACTACTCATGGACAATCTACTTAGTGCATAGGCAACTATATTAACTTTGCCTAGATGGTACAAAACACTCATATCATAGTCCTTCAACAATTCAATCCATCTCCTTTGCCAAAGGTTCAAGTGGTTTTGATTAAACATATACTGTAAATGCTTATGTTCGGTGAATACATCCACATGGACACCATAAAGATAGTGTCTCCAAATCATCAAAGCAAACACAACCGCCGCTAGTTCTAAGTCATGGGTTGGATAATTTTGTTGATGCACTTTAAGTTGCATAGAAGAATAGTCTATCAACTTACCATGTTGCATGAATACACAACCAATACCAACCCTTGAAGCATCTCATACAGCATAAAACCATTGGACCTTCCAGCAGGGTCAAAATAAGAGTAGTAGTGAGATTATATTTCAGCTCTTGGAAACTCCTTTCACATGCATCAAACCATTAAAACTTAACTTTCTCTTGAGTCAACTTAGTCAAAGTAGACGAGATGGGGGAAAACCCTTCCACAAACCTTCTATAGTATCCGGCTAGGCCAAAAAGAACTTCTAATATCTGATAGGGACAATGGTCTAGGCCAATTCTTAACCGCCTTGGTGTTCTTAAGATCAACCATAATCTCTTCACCAGACACAATGTGACAAAGAAAATCCACCTCCCTTAACCAAAACTAATATTTATTGAACATGGAAAATAATTGCTTGTCCCATAGAGTTTCCAACTCAATCCTTAGGTGATTACCATAGTCTTCCTTATTCCGAGAGTAAACCAAAATGTCATCAATAAACATAATTACAAACACGTTCAAATATTACTTGAACACCCTATTCATAAAATCCATGATTTCGCAAGGGAATTGGTCAAACCAAACGACAAAACTAAGAACTCATAATGGCCATACCTTCTTTGAAATATTGTTTTGGGAATATCACTCTCCCTCACACTTAATTGGTGATAATCGAAATGGAGGTCAATATTAGATAAGTAAGTTTCCCCTTGCAATTGTTCAAACAAATCACCTATCCTCAAAATTGGGTATTTATTCTTGATGGTTACTTTGTTCAATTACCGGTAGTCATTACACATACGTAGAAAATACTCCTTTCTCACAAACAAAATGGGAGCACCCCATGGGGATATACTTGGTCTAATAAAACCTTTGTCTAAAAAGTCTTTCAAATGATCCTTTAACTCTTTTAACTCCGCCAAAGCCATTCGGTAAGGAGGGATAGAAATGGGTTAATTACCCAGAAGAAGATCTATGCCAAATTTAATTTTCCTTCTGGAAAAAACATTAGGTAGATCATCGGCAAATACATCCATAAACTCATTTATAATGGAGACCGACTCTACAGTAGGGGCTTCAGAATTTTTATCCCTAACCCTCACAAAATGGTAGATGGAACCCTTGGAAATCATTTTCTGAGCATTAAGGCACGAAATGAATTGTCATTTGAACATGATATTACTACCTTTCCATTTTAGGATCGGCTCATTTGGGAATTGGAAATTAACCACTCGGGTTCTATAATCAATTGAAGCATAACATGCATATAGCTAATCCATACCAAGGATAACATCAAAATTGGTCATCCGAAGCTCAACTAGATCACATAGGGTAGCTTTATGGAAAACCAAAATTGGACAACTTCTATAGACTCTTTTAGCCACAATCGACGCACCTACTAGAGTATAAATGGAAAAAAGGCTCTAATAATGTTTCGGGGTTAACAACAAATCTCATAGCCACATAAGGGTAAATAAAAGACAAATTTTCACCCGAATCAAGTAAGGAATAAACATCATAATGAAAGACCCATAACATACCGTTAATAACATCAGGAGTGTCCTCCACCTCTTGCCTACCATGAAAAGCGTAAAATCTATTATTACGTTGACCATCTTTTTGTTGCACTTGGGCACCTTGAGCAACTTTGCCTCAACAAGAAACTTGGTCTTGAGGAAGACTTTCTTTGACCTTGCATTCCTTAGCATGATAAACCGGCTTACCACATCACTAGCAAACATTTAAACCCAATAAACACTCACCCTTGTGGTTCTTACCACACTTCTTGCATGCAGGAATAACTTGGCCAATAGTAGCACCTCTTGAAGGCTTAGGGTTAGGCACCCTATCCTTGTCAAATGTTATATTAGTGGAATTTGAAGATCCTTGACTGGAGTACCTTTGGCAAAAATGAGGACATCCACCACCTTCAGACTTAGCGTTATAGAAATCACCACCATAAGTCCTTGGCCTAATGGATTCCCTAGTTTTCTCCTTTAGCTTTTCACTCTCAAGTTTCTCTACCTAGGTATATCCATCTCCCGAATCAACATAGCCTTCTTACATTCCTTGACACCATAATTGATACACCCGACACAAACTTACTCATTCGAACTCTTGAGTCGGCAACCATGAAAGGAGCATATTTTGACAATTGAGTGAATTTTAGGTCATACTCCCTCACACTCATTCCACCTTGCTTAAGGTTGAATAACTTTTGTACCTTGGACTCCCTTAACTCCAACAGGATGAAGCAATTAAGAAACACTACTTTGAACTCATCCTAAGTCACGGTGTACTACTCTCTAGGACTCTTACTCTTTCATTGATCATACCAAATATGAGAAACATCTTTCAATTAGTATGTTTCTAACTCCGACCTCTCAATCGAGCTAAGCCCCACTATATCCATAATCTTGTGAATGCTATCAATGAACTCTTATAGATCTTTTTCAACCTTGGAACCCCAGAACTTCAGAGGATTTATCCTCATGAAATCATGACCTCTTTTCGCCACCATACCTATATTTGGGTTCATGGTAGAAACCACTTCACGGTTGACTTGGGTTGTAATGGCTTGATCAAGTACTTGAAAGGCCACTCGGAACTCGACATTGGAGACTTGATCATTCAATGGATCATTAGGATCTTGTTTCTCCTCTTCAACTATATTTATTGTAGCTGGGTATCTTTGTGGAAGCATATTCTGAAAATAACAAAGAACAAGCGTTAGAGGGAAAGGATTAACCGCTCTACCACACGACATAGATCGAATAGATACTTTTCTAAGACATTCATCTTTAAAAAACATAATAGGAGTAGCTCATTAACTTTAGTGATTCATAAGAATCCATAACGTAGGTAAGAATTGTATTTATCACCATTTTTAACATGATTTTGTGAGAATTGTACTTATCACACCATAATAACTATCTTTGATCATAACTTGATCATGTTCATAACTTCATTATTAAAATCATAATCTCAACTTTAAATCATGAAAACTTTCTTTAAACATCATTAAATTCATAGTCAAGTCATGAAAATCATCTTTAACTTCATAACCATAACTTAAAATTAGCTTTATGCATGGTCATTCATAATTCTACTTAAAATCATGCAATTCATGTAGAAACATGCTAAGAATAATCATAGATAACAAATCAAAACGAAATTGAAATAGACAAATGCAATTCATCAAAACTAAGGTTCATAAATTAATTGAAAATTGAAGGAAACTTGAGAAATCTTTGGGACTCCATGGGTGAAAGTGACCCATGGATAAATCCTCACATACCTTGATTGAAATTACTAAACATACAAGAAGGAACCTTGGTGAAATGTAGAACCTTAGCATGAAACTTTGAGAGGAATCCTTGAGAGTATTTAATTCTTGCCTTATGGAATTTGGAAGAGTGATTTAGAATGAGGGAAATTTTAAAGAATTGGGTAGATATAGGGTTGAACTTGGCCATAATTATTTCTAGGTTCATTGAAACGAACTTGGAAAATGACACAAATACGCCTCATTAATACTTCGAATAGGGCCAGTATAGAGCTAGAAGTAACTATCCTATAGTAGTTGGCTGAACCACAGCCTCACGACAACATAAAATTAGCCTTATGAATTAAAAGTTAGTTGTTGAGCAATGGAATGCATGGGAGTTTTGGGCATAAAAGATTCCTCTTGATAAGATATTTTTATCTAGATTAAAAATGGCTCTGACTCTATGACTCAACTGTATGAGTTGTAGAAAATAATGACTACTTATCAACACAACTCGTCTTGCAGGTATAAGAAATGGGCTTAAAATCAAGCCTCTGAAGTTTGCAAAAGAGCCATTTCTAGGACTATTCTTCATGACCATGAATCATCATTTGGGCTCGTCCTACAGGTTTCAAAGCCAACAAATTATAAGGGTCTCTGAATTTTGGTTACAAGTCGTGTCTAGTACTCCTAATAATCTCTATGAATCATCCTTTCAAGTCATAGACTTGACCTTGAGGAACTTCTGAAACTTGGCCTCTGAAGTTTTGGAATGAGTGGTTCTTACGACTCATCAACAGGACGGCGACTCATCTTGTTGAGTCATAGAACCTCTCTTGAGGGTAACACTGTAAAATGTTCAATGGGTCACTCTATGACTCACTCTTACCAGTCTATAGTAACACATAAACATGAGTTAGTTCAAATTTTTGAGAGTTTTCTCCTTGGTTCAAATTTTCGACTTTCGGGGTCTTATACTTAGGAACCAATAGGATAGGCAATACCCAAAATAGCCTTCATTAAAAATTTTAAAGTAACCCTACAGACCGAACTTATGGTATATAGGAACTATTATGACTCATAACTGGAACTCTTCAAACCCAGGTCAAAAACCAACCACCATCCTATGACCCATGTCCTATAGGTCGTAGAAACTCTTACGGGTATTAGGACCCTTCATAGGTTTTATGCACCAAAATATGACCTACTGAATTTTGCATTTTACCCTATGAGTCAAGTCTATGGGTCATTAATTATTCTATGGGTAGTAGGACCCGTTTGTCTTATCAACTTTTTAAAAATTCAAAAGCCAAGTAACCCTATGGATTGTAGGAACTTTTATGGTTTATAGGACCTCTTTTTAGAGTGACTTGACAATTAGATAAATTTCAAAACTTCAGGACCTTTTCTATGAACCTTACCTACGGCTCATCAAACTTTATGTGGCTCATCAATGGGCTCATCTAAGAAACTCAAAAATTTCTCAAGTGTCTGGCTGACCTACGATTCCCGTCCTATGGCCCATATGTGTTCCTTTGGATCGTATCTAGGCTCATAGGTCCTGCACTTGAGCAATTTATGAACCTTTTCTTCTAGATTTGATTTTTCAACTTTCGGTGTCTTACAACATCTCTCCCTTAGGAACATTCTTCCTAGAATAGAACTCAAGACTATATTAATATAGTAGGGAAGGAGACATAGTAACCCAACATGATTGCAAAAAACATCAAAATTTATAAAACCAAGGAGTAATCAACCCCAAGCTAAAACATGACTTAAAGCTCATTCTATGAACACATACGTATGGGACAACATGCGAGTGACTAAAATGCATGAATTTGAAGAAGTGAATCATGAGAAAACTTAGTACCTCAACTTGGAATGAAAGGAAAGAGATGATGATATTGTGTTATCATATCGCCCTTGGACTCCCATATAGCACCTTCAATCTCTTGGTTCCTCCACAACACCTTCACGGATGCAACTTCTCTGTTCTTTAACCTCCAAACTTTCTGGTCTAGAATCTCAATTAGAACCTCCTCATAGGATAAAACCTCCTATGCATTTACACTATCCAAAGGCACAAAGGGGTTAGGATCACCAACAAACTTTTTCAACCATGAGACATAAAACATTGGATGCATCAATGCTAACTCCGACGATAAATCCAAATCATATGCCACCTTACCAAAATGCTTTAGGAACTGATATGGGACTACATATCAGGGACTATGCTCTCCTTTTTACCAAAATGCATTACACCTTTAATGGGTGATATTTTCAAGTAAACCCTAATCATCAATCTTAAACTCAAGTTTCCTTGTCCTCACGTTTGATTAGGACTTTTGTCAATTTTGAGTAGTCTTTAATCTTTCTCTAATAAGTCTTACTTTCTCCATAGCATCATGCACCAACTAGGTTCATATAAATGTGGCTTCACCAACTTTAAACCAACCAATTGAAGAACTACATCTCTTACCATATAAAGTCTCAAATGGATCCCTCTGGATACTTGAATGGTAGTTATTGTTATAGGAAAACTCGATCAACTGCAAATGATCGTCTAAACTACCTTTGAAGTCAATGACATAAGCTCTTAACATATCCTCCTCCAAGGTTAAAATGTTATGCTCCGCTTTACCATTAGTCTAAGGATGAAAAGATGTGCTAAGATTAACTTGAGTAAGAAGACCCTTTTGGAATGTCCTCCAAAACTTAGATGTGAATTAAGTACCTTAGTCCGAAATGATGGATAACAGAACACCATAAAAATTAACCAACTCACGAATTTAAAGTCTAGCATAATCTTTGGCTGAATAAGAAGTCTTAACGGGAAGAAAATGTGTTGACTTATTTATTACATCAATAACAACCCGAATAGAATCATGTTTCCTATGGGTATGAGGAAAACCATTAATAAAACCCATATTCATGTCTTCCCACTTTCAAGTAGGAATCTCAATATCTTGAGCTATACCTCCTGGTTTTTTATGCTCGACATTTACTTGTTGACAATTAGGACCTTTTATTTAAATCACTGCAATACCCTTCTTTATGCCATTCCAAAAATACACTTCCATTAAATTTTGATATATCTTTGTGAACCCAGATGAATAGAATACCATTAACTATGAGCTTTGAATAATATCATTTCTCTTAAGATATCAACATATGGAACGCATAATCGACCTTATTAACTAAGCACACCATATGCTCTTAGGAAGAAAGGCTTAATGGCTATATTGGCAACCTCTCTCTTCGATTCAACCAATGTTGGATCATTATCTTGCTTTGCCTTAGCATTTTCCACAAGAGATGATTCAGAACAATTTTGTACCTATAATGACCCTCCATGTCATTTTCATCATCTTTCAATCTTTTTAGTGTTTAGATCTTTCCTATAGAGACCACAAGCCATTTATGAGTTGCTGGCACTGATAATTTGGTTGCCTGATCATTTATTTGGGTTTTATACCCGATTCCCTATTTTGGAGCTCTTAGAGTTTGCACAGTTGACTTTGGTGAAAAGGCTATGAAAATAACCTAAGAAAGGAATTCTGAAAATTCCATCAACTCTAGAATGGAAAAATTTAACTAGAAGCATGGTTAGTATGAGTATCGAGGAAATTAGTACAAGTTTGGGGCAACTTAGCTCTTTAGGCTTTGAAATTTGACCTAAGGTTGACTTTAATCAACATTCTTGGTAAACGCACTAGGATTGAAATTTCATCAATGCGGTTAGCTCCGAAATATTAAATTTAGTCTAGAACAGCATTTCATTTATGTCCCGAGGCTTTGGATCTCATTATGAGCCTCCTTGTAGAATTAGCAAAAATTATGCTCGGGAATGGGACCCAAATTTGGTTGAGATGATCTTGGATGGAAATTGCATTGTTGAGTTTGAAATGTTGAATTTGGTGGGGTAGCATACTTTAGTTGTGCACATGATATATTGAACGAATACTGATCACCGCGGAGCTTTCTAAAGCTCAAAGTTGGGCTGGTATAGCAGCTATTGGTACAAGCTTTATTTCCTTTCGCAATCGGGAGCCCTGGTGGTCGCGTTCGCGAAGCCCACCTATCCAGACCTACACTATTAAGAGGTCTTTTCCACAATCATGATGGCCAGGTCTTCTTACCCTTCACATTGGAAAAGTGCCTCCTACGATCGCAATGGTCATTTAATCAAGATGTCGCGATCGCGATCCAATCTTCTTCGATCGTGAAGTCCAATTTTTCTTGTCTTTATGTTAAAAAATAGATGCAAACCAACCCAACCCCCATTTTCTTTATTTGATTTTGGGAGCTAAGCTTTATTTTTGGTGATTCTAAGCTCGCTGGGTTGATATTGATCATGGATACGTGTTGGTAGTTTCGAGGAAGCATGCAAGGCAATGTTTTGAGGTAAATTCAACCCCAAATGGGCTTCCCTAGCTTAGTTTAAACTTTAATGGTGTTTTTAAATATTGGGTTGATTTTCTATCACATTGAGCATTAATTTATGTCTCATTTGGGGGTAGATGCTCAATAATGCATTTAGAACCTTTTCATGAAGACATTTTTTGGAATTCCATTGCTGGTCCCACAATCCCGTTTTTGACCTAATTTTGGGTCTGTCTCTAAAAAATACAATTTTGGTGTCAAAACGTCCATATTGATGAGGTGATCAACATTTTGATAGTATAGATGCTTTGAAGTAATATTTGGAGAAATAAATCTACCATTAATAGGACTTGGAGCTCGCATGTTCGTCTTTGAGGTAGGTTACGGTTTCCTTTCTTTTGATTGATCTTCATGAGGTATTGTTTAATATTAATTACTTGTGGTTTGGATTATATATGGCGGGTTAGACTTGATTCCTAAATTCTAGGTTCTTTGTCCCGGTGTGAGCCTTAGGTTAGGTTTACTTTATGAGATTTCTAGTCTAGTGGGTAAAATTATTGATTATGCCTTAGTTTGGACTTGATTAACCCATTTTAGGTGACTTGATTTATATTTATTGTGGGTGGAGGATTTATGCCTTAGAATTGGGTTTGATTTAATCTTTAGTTGAGGTAGCCGTGGTTGGAAAGAATTTCTTAGACTTAGTGTCCTTCCATGTTGTAACATCTATTTTGAAGTCATGGTGTAGCGATTTCCACGCGATTAGGGTTATAATCTATAATTGGATCTAATTTTCGAATTTAGAGCTAGAATTCCCTATGCTTTCTTGTTGCCGTTTGGTGGGGCTAGCTGTGGTTATATTCTCAAGGTTGTATTCCCAATTGGATCTAGGGGTTTTGATTGACTATTTGAACAACCTTTCCTTACTTTTCTCTTCCTTGTTATCCAATTAGGGTTGAGTTCACTTTTAGGCCTTCTTGTTAAGTTAGAGGTGTAGATTTGAGTTCTAGGCTTTGGTTAAAGGTCAGTTGCATGTGCTAATCCAGTTTCTATTCTCTAAAGGGTAAGGTTCGTGTGGAGTTATTATTGTAGTGATTATGCGTGTTATTTAGGTGCTGGTGATGGTATTAATTTCATTGGATCATTTTTTTCTCACAGATGTAGTCGACCCGGTGCATGTATTGGTTTTTGATATTGATTTGAGAAAGCTGGGTTTTAACCTAAACTATTTTATACTGATTTTCTTGAAATAGGGGTCGTACTACCTTTATTACTATAATTTTCAGTGGACGTCTGTATCATATCTTTAGGAGGCTACAGTGCATTTTAGGGAAACTCTATTCTTAATTCCTTATTGTGTAAAACTTCTTTGATCAACCTCTAAATGCTTTCTTGAAATTTGCTCCTCCTTAGATGGATAGCAAGAGATTTTCGATGGACATGGTTAGAGCATTAATACATACTTCCCAAGATTTGAATGTATCTATGACCATATCGGCTCCTTCTTATCCATCATTGGAGATTCAACTTCTCGATGAGCATACAACACAAGCAATTATAGTTTTAGGTTCATCTTGCAGTTCTCATGCTAAAGTTGGATCTATTAGTCCTCAGCAAGGTTGTATGGTGGTTTCTGAGTATATAATTGAGTTTCTTGAGTGAGAAGGATAGACTCCCCCGTTGATTTTTACTGGGTGAGAGCCAATTCAGTAGTTTATTAATGAATTGAGCTTGCCTCTCCATTTAGCATCACAACACTTGATAGCAGTTGGGTCTACTTTTCCTTATGTTATCAGTTATGTAAGGTCTATAGAGCATTCATGTATGGAGACTTATAGAGGTAGAGATAGGAGATCCCGCCATTAGCGCAATAGAGGTAACATCCACCCTGATGTAGGCATTATCCTACTGAGGATCAGCCTTTCTCTAGACCTAAACTCATAGTGGGAGCACCATAGGTTCTAAGAAGTCCTATGGTAGGTTATGGTACCTACCATGTATAGAGTTCACGAAAGACAACCCAGGATTTGCTATCTGAGCATTAAAGTTTTGGGGCTCATACTAATTCAGTTGGTTCATCCCAGTGGGTTCTGTTTGGTGGGAAGTGCTATACGTAGGGGGATTTTGGATATTCAGTTAGGGAGTGTCCTACAGTCATATATCGTGGGCGATAAGCTCTTTAGGAGAGGGTTCATAGGGCTCAGGGATATTCAATTCAAGGTGGTACCCCGAGTGTTGAAATTAGTGGTATAGATGTTCAGTTCGAGACCATGCGCATTCCATACCATACTTCTGTAGGTAAGATAGAGGATGATATTACAAGTATCAATCTTATTTGTGTGAAATTATTTCTAGGATCTTCTCTTCTTGTAGTGCTTGGGTGTTGGCATCTTTGTACCCACCGATGATTACTTAGATTGTTAGATCTATCTTGTGAATTTGGTAGTTACTTTACATAGACTTATATTGGTGTGCTTACTTAGCCTGATTACATTCCTATTGGTTACTATGACAACCTTACTTGAATCTATGTGTAAGTGTTTATCTTCCCTAGATGATTTCTTTTAGTAGTGGATCATATTGGTTCTACTATTATGTTGCATTAGTCATAAAGTTGTAACTTGTGGATGTGGAGCTTATGGAGCTTAGTTGATTTCTCTATTGGGTATTCATTTAGCCATTCTAGAGTTTTCCTGGGTTTATTCTTTCCCGTTCTCTAGTTTGCTCCTCCATAATGTGCTTAGTTGATGTAAGGTTACTGCCCAGAGAAGGATGTGTTAGTATTTGTGGCCCTTGTATAATATTCCCATTCTTAGTTCCTAAGGTGGCAGAGTTAAGGTTTTCCCTTCAAATAGGCTGGGATGTCTCTTTATGGTAAGTTTGGTGGTTAAGTATCTGTTCAGTTGGTAGTGTGATATGGTGTCAGATAACTATGTATGAGTTGGGAATGAAGGAAATGGAATTTGACCCTGTTATTCTAAGCATGGGGATGTTTTAGCTTGAGTGTAAAGAAGGTTCTATTAGGTTCATGGAAATGGTGGTCCTCTTGTGCTTGTGACCAACCAAAAATTAGCTAAAAAGGTATGATTATGAAGTGAGAGCATTCATATTGAGAAGTCGTGGTTTATCAGAATAACCTCGGTGTGCTCTGGTGATATGTGGAATTTTAGGTGGTTAGACAGTACATCTCAAAAAATTTAGTTACAAGCTAATTTTACCTAACAACCAGGACTACTTTCAAGCTCGGTGATTTCGTGTTGCAGTTTGGTTCTATCGGTATATTAACAAGTGTGTTGATTGTTCAAAGAGTCATCCTGTTGGTTTGTACCTTCTATTGTGGTGTACTTTAAATAATTCAGACTTTGGCCTCCATGGGTGAATAGAATTTCTCTTAGAAATCTCATCCTTAAGATGGAGTCAAAGTAATTCATAGGATCATCTCTTGGTTTCTTGTTAAGAATGCCAGGTTCGCATGTATCATATGGTTAGCTGGTAGTGTTTCTTATGGCATACCTTGCAGTTATTTAGCTTTACTTGGGTTGCTTTTGATGGTTTGATCTGTGTAATCACTACCTCTCGACTTAGCTTTTCTTCAATTTAGGTGGTTAGCTTAGACTTGCATTAGTAGGTCGACTTGTGGTATTTGCTGGGACAGTTTGGTTCTATTCGGTCACGTTTGGCAGGTTTTATATGCTAATAATTTGCTTATTGGGTCATATTTTTTCCTGGATTGGTGGTTTACTTAGATTTATGCTCATGGAGTGGTACATGGAATTATGGCAGTTGTTTCGATTCCTTTGGGGTTAGATTCTCATATTAGTTCGATTTTTTAGAAGTCTCGTGGGTAGCATAGTGACATTGGAGTTGGTCTCAATACATCATCTTAAGGATTTGGTTTCCCCTTAAAACGACCATTATAGTTTTGAAAGATAGGTTTTAGACTAAAGTTATGGGTTTTGGGAGCCAATAGGTTGGAACTTTGGGTTTGTGCCTTAGGCTGAGTTGTTTACTTTTAGTTATTTTTGCTCTTCGATGTTCATGTGGTGCTCGCATGTTCTTCATGGTTATTTGAGCAATGTTCAGGTGAAGCTGGGAGATATTACGGTGGTTTAGAATAGGTAGTATACACATGATGACTAAAGAGTTTTGAATTTGAAGTATTAAGCAAAGAATTTGAATTGGGGGTTATTTAACATCTTCTCTTGTCTATTTGTCGTCTAATTCTGAGGTATCTGTGTAATTTTGGTTTATCCCAAGTTAGCCTGTTGCGTTCAGTTGAGTTTGTTCTTATTGGATGGAAGTCAGAATCAAAAAGAGAGAAGTTGGAAGTTGGGTTGAGTTATTGAAGAAGAGAAGTGAATTTGGGAGTGTTCTCTTAGCTTGAGTTCTGGGTTAGTGTTTCCCAACCCGAGAAGGTACCAGTAGGTATGGTAGAGATTGAGGGGCTAGCTGTCTAATATTTTTATGCCATTGGGTTTCTTTCTATCCTTTGACTTTCGAGGATGAAAGTCCTTTTAGGAGTGGATGTTGTAATAACCCTCCAAGTCATTTTCATCCTTATCCAATCCTTTTATTTTTTGGAGATTTCCTTTAGCGACCCCAAGAAATTTATAACTTAGTGGCACTGACAGTTCGGTTGCCAGGTCATTCGTTTAGGGTTTATGCCTGATTCTCTGTTTTAGAACTCTTGGAGTTTGAATGATTGACTTCGGCCAAAAATCTAGGAAAATGACCTCCGAATGGTATTCTAACAATTCCATCAACTCTGAAATAGCCAAATTAGGCTAGTAGCATGGTCGACACTAGTATTGAGGCAATCGGTACAAGTTTGGGGCAATTTGTCATTTTAGTCTTTGAAATTTTGCAAAATGTTGTCTTTGGTCAACATTCTTGGTAAATTCACTTGGATTGAAATTCCATCAGAGCGGTTAGCTCTGAAATGTTATGTTTGGTCTAGAATGACCTCTCGTTCATGTCCTGAGGCTTCCAGTCTAATTTTGAGTCTTTCTATAGAATTGAGAAAAATTATGCAAGGGTGTAGGACCCATATTTTGTCTAGACGACCTCAGATAGAAATTTTGACTGCTCTGTTGAGTTTGAAACATTGAATTTTGTGGGGTAGAATAATCTATTTGTGTGCACAGGATTCCGAATGAATCCCAAGCACCCTATCTGAGCTTTTGAAAGGTCAAAGTTGAAGTGGTGTAGCACCTTCTGGTTCAACCACCTTTTCCCTTTGCGATTGCGAGCCCTAGTGGTTGTATTCGCTAATTCCATCCATCTAGACCTACGTGATCATGAGGTCTTTTCCACAATTGTGATGGTCAGGTCTGCTTACCCTATGCATTTGCGAAGTACCTCTCACGATCATGATGATTATCTAGTATGAGTGTCGCAATCGTGACCCAATCTTCCACGATCAGGAGGGACAATTTCTTCTGGTCTTTAAGTTAAAATACATATGCGAACCAACACCGACACCTATTTTGTTTTCTTTTTTAAGAGCTAGGGAGATTCATTCTTGGCGATTCTGAGTCCGGTGGGTCAATATTTATCATGGGTACATATTGGTAGGTTCTGGGAAGCGTGCAAGGCGGCATTTTGAGGTAAATTCCACCCTAAAAGGGCTGCCCTAGTATCACCCCGAAACCGAGGGCCTAGAAGTGACACGTCGAATGAAGTACCCAGAGGCACCTCACCCAAGCCTCTTAGCATTCGTTGAGCAATCCATCGGTAATGATAAGCAAAAGTGGAAATAAATGGAGTAATGGGACTAACAGAGATAACATAGAATAAAGGTCATTCACAACATCAGACATCATCAACTTGTCCAACAATACCTCTACATCTTTAGACTTGGCGGGGCTAAGACATATCCCTAGCTCACTCTCAAGATTTAGTCAAAAGATACCAAAGATAACTCAAAAGTCTAAACATCATAATAAAGTAAAGTAGCCTTTAACGAACATTCTAGCCACGGGGATGAGAGTGTGGAGCAACATTGTTTCCTACATGGTGATATCATACAGAAAAAAGTATGTGTTAGTACTTTGAATATACTTAGTATGTGAGCATGCTAACATGGACATCATTTCATATATACAAACAATATGCATAAGTTAATGTGTGTGTGAGAAACATCATAATAAAACCTTTAAACTATTAATTTATGGGAAAGTAACCGTAACGTATATTAAGACCATGCGAGCTATTACATGGAATTTGATGACTCCTGTATCAGAGTAGGGACATGAATCCTGCATTGAGACAGAGGAGACTACCTCTCCGGGGTAGTACTCCATCAACTTTAAACATTCTTCAACATTAACTTCAACAGCTAATCATGGATCTACTAGCCTAAAAATAGCCGACAAGGGCCTCTATGGTGGCACATAGTTAATATAACATGAGACTTTACTTCAGAACCCATTTGGTCGAGTGCTAGGTCAAATCTCATGGAATACGTTTAAACATCATCATAGCATAATGAGGCCGTTTAGATTGGCTTATAAGCTGTTTTCAGCTTTTTTTAGTGTTTGGCTGGCCAACTTAAAGTCATTTTGTTCTTAAAATAAGCCCCAATAAGTACTTGGGTTTATTTGGATAAACTTATTTTTAAGCAGTTTATAAGTTGAAAATAACTTATAAGTCAAACAAAAAAGTTGGTCTGCACCTACTTTTTTTTTAACTTATAAGCAGTTTTCAACTTATGAGCTGCTTAAAAACAAGTCAATCCAAACAGGCTAAATATATAACTTAGACATAAAAACAAAACATCATTTGGAGGAATAGCTCATTAAGACCTTTCATTTGATTCAATGCAAGAATCGTCCTTTCATATTGAAACCTTAGTTCGGCTAAGAAGTCATTTCATCAATCAATCATTTCAAAATGACACCCTTTACATAAGCATTTACTTCATATCCTTCATTTGGAGTCAAACTTCATTCAACTTTACTTAAATCATGAGGAAAACTAGGTGGACTCTCTTCATAAAATCTTTTAATGCATTTTGAAGAATTATTGCATACATGAGAGTGATGAAACACATTAATTTAGAATATATCAAACAACCCACCACTCATACTCAAAACCTCCTTCAATCCTTCACTGAGGTACATTAGTAAACCATTCAACTGATGAAATTAAGAGTCAAAATTCATCAATATAGGTATATAAACTCTAAATATATCATAGTCCCTACTTTACTCATTATATGAAAGCCCATAAGAATTCATCATAAGGAAGTTAGAATATCAAATTGGAAATTCATTTGGACTTCATGGGTGAAAGGACCCATGGATGAAAAGCTAACATACCTTGTAGGATACAAAGCCCAAAAGAAAACTTGGGGAAGAATGGTGACCTGATTGCCTCGAATTAAAAACCCTAGTTTTGCTTTGAGGTTTTTGAGAGAGTTTGGGAAGAGAGAATTTGAGACTTAATTCTTAAGGGTGAAGAATTAGGCCTTAGAAGGATTTAGGGACTATAGATAGAGGGTTTCATCCTCCAAAACGACATTATTTTGAATTAAAATATTGGAAAAGACTAGAATACCCCTTTAAAAATCTCATCGGAAGAGAGTTCATGGGGACCCTTCACTGTCCGTGATGCTCACGATGATTCATGGTGGGGTCTTATGATAAAGGAATTAGAGAAATTCAGAAAAAGGACTTGCAGGATAGTCTCTGAAGTTTCTTCATGGACACCTTCACGATCCTTGAAAAGCATCATTGCCCTTGAAGTGTGGCCATGGTGTAGGTCCTACAAGGGGCCTATAGAAGTGGCCACCACGAACCACACCATGGTTCATAAAAATCTCCATGGCCAGTGGTGATCGTGCATGGACCCTGTCTTGGGCAAATTCCTGAGAGCCTTGGGGAGGATCATGGCCTGTGGTGACGGTCTGTGGTCCTCCATTGTGGTTTGGCCCCTGCAGTCTGAATCTTTGAATCTCCACCATGGTAGCTCACCACGGCTCATGGTCCTTACCACTGTCTGTGAAGGCTTCCGTGGTCGGCTTCAGGTGCTAATTTCTGCAACTTCTCTGAAAATTCATCCTTTCTTCCTTGGTTTAAGACCTTTCACATTTCTGTGGTCTTCACTTAGATTAGTTCAATCTTTAATGGTGCTTTTAAATGTTAGGTTGTTTTCTCTCATTTTGGGCTTCAATTTGTGCCCCATTTTGGGGTATAATCTCATTATTGCATTTAGAACCTTTTTCCAAAGTCGTTTTCGGAATTCCTATTGTGGTTCCCTTAATCCCACTTTTAAACTAATTTTGGCTCCATCTTAAAAAATGCAATTTTGGTTTTAAAACTTCCGTATTGACTCGGTGATGTGATCAACATTTTGAAAGTGTGGAGGCATTTAGCGTCATTTTTCAAGCGAAAAGCTACTGAGAAGTGGATTTAGAGTACGCATGTTCGTCTTCGAGTATGCTATAATCTCCTTTCTTTTGATTAATCTTTATAAGGTATTGTTTAGTATAAATTACTTTTGCTTTCGATTATATGTGGCGGGTTAGGTTTGATTCCTTAATTCTTGGTTCTTTATCCTGGTGTGAGACTTAGGATAGGTTGCCTTTTTGAGACTTCAATTCTAATGGGTAAGATTATTTATTATGCCTTAGTTTTGCCTTGATTAACCCATTTTAGGTGAATTAACCGATTTTTATGGTGGTTGGTGCATTTATTCCTTAGAATTGGGTTTGAGTTGATCCTTAGTTAAGGTAGCCGTGGTTGGCAGAAATTTTTGAGACTTAGTGTCCTTCCATGTTGTAACATCTATTTTGAAGCCTTGGAATAGTGATTTCCACCCGGTTAGGCTTTTGATCTAATGTTGGATCCCATTTTTGTATTTAGAGCTAAAACTCCCTATGCTTTGTTGTTGCCGTTTGGCAGGGCTATCTATAGTTGTATTCTAGGGAACATATTTCCAATTGGATGTAGAGGTTTTGATTGACTAGCTAAGCATTGTTTCTTCACTTTCCTTATATTTATTACCTAGTTAGGGTTGAGTTCCCTTTTGGGATTTTTTGTTGAGTTAGAGGAGTAGATTTGATCCATAATCCTTGGTTAGAGGTTGGTTTCTCCCCTTTTTGTACAACAGGTAACAACCATACAAATAAGGTGTTGGTTGTTCCCCCTTTTGTAGAGTGTCATCGTGTTTAGGTCTTGGGCTAGTGCCACTAGGTACGTCCTTGGTTTCCTTGCTTGTTTCCTATCTCTATCTTTCTTATATCCGATGCTTCTTATTGTTTTGATATATATACTCCTTGCTTACATGTTCTTTATACTTTCTTTATCTTTGGAGCTAAGTCAGTCGATGCCTATTGAGTGGCATTTGTTAGTACTCATACTACACTTCTGCACCCTGCAGATCTTAGTACGATTTTTCATTAATGATTTGGATATCATTTGGAGCATCTCTTAGATTTTGGAGACTTGGCTGAGCTCTTAGCGTTTGAAGTTGCCTATGTTCTACTATTTGGGGCTTTAACTAGTCTTCATTTGGTATTCGGAGACTGTCTGTATTATTATTACTATTATTTTATGTGAATAAACCTTGTACTCACTTATATAGTTTAGTAGCTCGACTACCGACTGATACCAGGTCTTGGGGTTTATCTTGTTGTATTGTTATTATTCTTCCTTTCTTCTTCTTCTTCTTATTACTATTCAATTCTTTCCTTCCTCTTGTGATGGTACGTTGCCTATTATTCCAGACTATGGGTTAGGCTTACCTACTGGTGGGTTGATAGTAGGTTTCATAATGACTTGAGAAATCGGGTCGTGAAAGTACCCGAACACCACCATTCTTCGAATGAACCAAGAGAACAACCAAATGAGCTAGTCTATAAGCATAACAAACTAACTCCTTCTTTTCATCCTCAACATAGTAAATACTATTCATGGACAACCTATGAAGAGCATTGGTAACTGCATACACTTTAACCGTGTGGTACAACATACTCATATCATAATCTTTCAACAAATCAAGCCATCTCCTTTGTTGAGGTTCAAGTTATTTTTAGTTGAACATGTATAGCAAACTCTTATGGTCGGTGAATACATCAACATGGACACTATAAAGGTAGTGTCTCCAAATCATCAAAGAAAACACAACCGCCACTTACTTCAAGTTATGAGTCAGATAGCTCTTTTCATGTACCTTACGTTCCCTTGAAGCGTAGGCTATAATATTTCTATTTTGCATTAGAACACAATCAATACAAACTCTTGAATCAACTTAATATATAACAAACCTATCAGACCTTTCTAGTAAAGTCAACACTAGAGCAGAAGTAAGTCTAGCTTACAATTCTTAGAGACTTTTCTCACATGCCTCAAACCATTGGAATTTCACCCACTTTTTAGTCAATGTAGTCATAGGTGATGCAATGAAAGATAATCCTTCAACAAACCATCTATAATAATTGGCTAAGCCCAAGAAACTTCACCTATTGGAAGGAGACAATGGTCAAATCCAATTCTTTATTGCCTCAAATTTCATAGGATCAACCAACCTTCAACAAAATCAATATGGAAAAAAAAGCAACCAAACACAACCAAAACCCACACTTGCTAAACTTGGTAAATAATTGATGGTCTTTGAGAATTTGCAACACAATCCTCAAATGATTAGCATTCGCCTTATCACTCTGCGAATAGACCAAAATATCATCAATGAAAACAATAACAAACATGTCCGAATATTTCTTGAACACCATGTTCATCAAATTCATAAAAGCTGCAAAGGCATTTGTTAATCCAAAATACATAACTAAGAATTCCAAGTTACCATACCGAGTTCTAAGCACCGTCTTTGGAATGTCATATTCCCTTAATCAAAGTTGATAATAACCCAATCGAAGATCTATCTTTGAAAAGTAACTTGCTCCCTGAAGTTGAATGAACAAGTCATCAATCATGGGAATGGGATACTTATACTTGATTGTGACCTTGTTCAATTGCCGACAATCAATACACATGCGAAGAAAACCATCCTTCTTCTTAACAAAGAGAACCGGAGAACCCCATGGAGAGATACTAGGTCTAAAAAACCCTTATCCAACAAGTCTTTTACCTTATCCTTTAACTCTTTATGTTCCTTTGGGGCCATATAGTAAGGAGAAACAAATATATGGTGGGTATCGAGTAAACGATCAATACCAAAGTCTATCATCTTTGCAGATGGGAATCTTAGAAGATTATCAAAAACACTTACAGAAACTCATTAACAGCAGAAACTGTCTCTATCACGACCCAAGCTAGGCCCTAAGTGTTACACAGTGATTAAGATTCTGAAGAAACCCCAACCAAGCCTCTTAACATATCATAAGTATACATAAGGTAATAATAAAGTGGAAACTCATAATAAATCCAACAACATATCATAGTGATAGAGAAGTAGGACAATATAAGCTCCATAAACATATCTAAAATATCTCTACATGAACTAACATAGGTGGGGACTAGGACATATTCCTAGCTCACCACCCTTAATAAATAGTAATGACATAACATGGAATAGTCTCAATGTACCAACATAGTGTAAGAATGACAAAAGAAGGAAAGATAGACTCGACTTGCCCTTGAAGCATAAGGACTCACCATATAGTCTTTGATAAGTCACCAACTAACCACGAGAAGAACATCGAGCGTCTGTCCCTATATTTTGATATTATATAGGAAATGAAGTATGTGTTAGTACGTTGGAATGTACTAAGTATATAGCCAATGTAATTTATAAAGAAAACCATATTGTGCAAATAACCATTTCAAATAGCAAGATAAAAGTGGTAGTAAAATCATAAGTAGACATGAGAGTAGTCAATGCACAATAAACTATAAGAGTATCATGTAAAAGTAAAGGATAGGATTATTTAAGTAAATAATCATAAGGGACTATACATATGAGGGATATTAAAAGTCATTTTGAGAGAAATAAGTCTTTGTGAGAGTTACCTATATCAGACATAAACCATGTGAGTTCTAACATGGAGTCCGGTGTTTTCCTAATACACCGAAAATAAAGGGTCCATATGTCACAATCCAAGCTAGGCCTAGGTGTGACACAACGATTAGGATTCCAAAATAAACCCCAACGGAAAATCTTAGCATATCATAAGAATACATAAGTTACAATAAAGGGGAAACTCATGAGAAAGCCAAGAACATAGAATAACTAGGATGAAGCAAGAAATTATAGACCCCACACACATATCTCACATACCTCCACATTACTTACATAAGCGGAGACTAGGATATGTACCTAGATCACTCTCAAAGAAAAGTAATGAGATAACATGGTATAATCTCAATGTACAGACATAGTATAAGAATGAAATGAAAAAGGAAAGATAGACTTGAATAGACTCGGCTTTCTCTCGAAGCATGAGGACTCAACACACAATCTTCGATAATTGCAAACTAGCAATGAGAAGAGGATGGTGCGTCCATCCCTATATTGTGATATAATGTAGTCAATGAATTATGTGTTTGTACATTTGAATGTACTAAGTATATAGGCAATGTAATGCATAGTACAACCATCTTGTGCAGTGACCATTTCAAATAGCATGATAAAGAGGTAGTAAAATCATAAGTAGACATGAGAAGAGTCAATGCACAATAAACCATAAGAGTATCATATAAAATTAAAGGATGGGATTAGTCATTTTAAACATCATAAAACTTGCTTCAACACTTGAAATCCATGATTATAACTTATACTTGAAATTAAAGTAAAAACATAGGTTCATAATTAATTGACTTAGAAATTATGAAATTTAATTGAAAACTTGCATTATAATAGAATTTATATCAACCCATACATAATTCATGAAAATAATCTCTATTGGAAGAATAACAAAAAATGCCCATCATGCATGTGATAAACCCTAAAGAGTAATGTAGGAAATTCATAGAAAATTCTTCAATTCTATGGAATAATCCTCAATTCGTATTGAAATATATTCATAATCATAGTTTAAATCATAATTCATGTAATTAATGAATGGGATCACAAAACCCATAAAAATACATACTTGATTTGATTGAAAAGAGATTAGAATTTGTTGGTCTCAATGGGTGAATGTACCCATGGATAAATTCCCACATACCTTGAATGAGAAACAAGAATAAACTTGAAGAAATTTTATGTTTTTGATGATGATTTCAATCTAGACAAAATTTCTTGAATGTCTTCAATGGTGATTTGAGATACTTTGTAGAGAGACAATTATTTCAAATAGATGAATTGTGAAAAAATGAATGAGAATAGGGGTTCAGGATAATTAACAGGGTCGAATTAAATCTTAAAAATTTCCAGGTTTATTAACTAGTAGGTAGGAAAAAGCCTAAAGTGCCCCTACTTAAGCTGTGAATTCGGAAAAAAATGGGCATCCAAGTCTGTGACACAGAGTTGTTCATTGGCAGGACAATTTTGGGTGAATGAGAATTTTGCCAAATTTTGAGCAAGAGAAAAAATTGCACAGTGGGGGAGAAAGTGCGCGACGCAGACCTATCGCGCACCCTAATGGAAATGCTAATTTTGGAAAAAATTATCTTTCAAATCTTGACGTTAAAATCCACTGAGGCCATTTTTAGAATGTTTAACTTTCTTATATCATATTCCAGCCTTCAAATGTCTGAGTTATTACACTATCTTACCCTTTTGGTAAATTTGTCCTCGAATGATGTAGAACTAACTTGAGTAGAGTAAAGTGTATATCTAACAACCCAACATGAATGCAATAATATAATTTAAACATCTTTTAAAATCAAGTTCATTAGTATGCATACATGTAATAAGATGTAGAGAGTTTGTAATGTATGAGTTTGGAGGACTTGAGCATGAATAGCTAAATACCTTAGGTTGAAACGGAAGGAAAGATATAAGGATATCATTTCATCATGTCCACTTCCATTTCCCATGTATCACTTTGAACTTTTTGGTTCCTCCACAAGACTTTAACCGATGTAGTTCCCTTCTTTCTCAACCTTTTAATTTGACAGTCCAAGATCTCAACCGGAACCTCCTCATAAGTCAAGTATTCTTCAGCACTCACACTACCTAACAGTATAATGGCAATGGTATTACTAACACATTTCCTAAGTATGGATACATGGAATACCGAATCAACCGAGGCTAACTCCATTGGCAAATCAAGTTCATAGGCCACCTTACCAATACGCCATAGGATCATATGCAAGCCTTCTTTATTCAATACATTACCCCTCTCATGGGCAATATCTTGTAGTAAACCCAATCTTCCACATTGAATTTAAGTTCTATCTTTTGAATATCCGAATAGGACTTTTAACGACTTTGGGCAGCCCTTAATCTTTGTTGAATAAGTTTTACCTTTTCCAAGGCCTCCAACACTAACTCGGATGCTAACAAGGCACCCTTTCCCACTTCAAACTACCTAATTGGTGATCAGAACCTTCTTCAATACAAGACTTCAAATGCCGCCATTTTGATGCTCGAATGATAACTATTATTGTATGCAAACTCAACTAAGGGTATGTGATCATCCCAATTTCCTTTGAAATCAAGCACACAAGCCCTCAACATGTCTTCTATAGTTTAGATCGTTCTCTCAACTTGTCCATTGGTTTGAGGCTGAAATGAGGTACTTTGCTTAACTTTGGTGCCAAGACCCTTTTGAAAGGATTTCAAAAAGTGAGAAGTTAATTCAGTACCACGATTTGAAATGATGGACAATGGGACACCATGTAACTTTACCAATTCCCGGATATACATCTTGGTATAATATTCGACACTATAACAAGTGTTAACCCATAAAATATTGGTTCACTTGGTCATTCTATCCACTACCTCCCAAATTGAACTATGTTTCTTTCTTGTACGAGGCAAGCCTGTGATGAAGTCCGTGTTCACATCCTCCTACTTTCAAATAGGAATTTTTATATATTGGGCTAGACCTTCTGGTCTTAGATTTTTTACTTTCACTTGGACATTTGGACATTCTGCCACAAGCTTTAAGATGTCCTTCTTCATACAACTCCACCAAAACACTTCCCTTAAATATCTATACATTTTAGTGGATCCCTAATGTATAGAATATCGAGAGCTATGGGCTTCACTCAATATAATTTACCTTAGCTCATCAACATTTGCTACACATAACCATCCTTGTTAACGAAGTACTCCATCTCCTCCTTGTGAAAAAACCTCAATCTTCTTATCAACCACCAATTTCTTCTACTTAACTAAGGTTCGATCCATGTCTTACTTTTCTTTTACATTCTCTACCAAAGATGACTCCAAACCATTTTGACCAAGAATACCACCCTCATTAGAGTCACTCAACCTTACCCCCCAAATGGTCCAATCGATGTATATATTTAATCGACTCCTTCTTGTCATCTTCAACATGAGCAATACTAATCATGGATAACTGACTAAGAGCATCGTCAGTGATATTTTCTTTACCCGAATGGTATAATATACTAATATTATAATCCTTTAATAGTTCAAGTCCCTTTGGCTAAATACATATTGCAAGCTTTTTTGGTCGGTAAATATGTCGACATGCATGTCTGCCAATACAATTATAGGTTATAATGATATAAGTCATCTATCACATTGAAGAGTCACTCATAGGCCTACTGGAGTTAAACGTAGAAGCTATAATCAATCACAATAAAGCATTTTATACACACGTCCAGCCAGATCTATAATGAAAACTCCTACCACATTTGATTTCTAGACCAAATTAAAAAAATAAACATAGGTGCAACTTTTCTAGGTAAATTTCAACCTTATCACCTATATTTAGACATAGTTGGCAGATAATTTTGGCCATTCAGGAGCTTTGTACTAGCATTAGACTTCTCTTCACAAAATCTTGAGAGAGAATATCCTAGAAAAGATCTCCAAGGAATTGCAGGCTCTATTTCGGTCTTCCATGTCCATGTAACCTTCCCTAAGAAGCATTAAAACCAGAAATATAGTATTTTTAGTAGCCATGTTCAGGCCACAATCTCAATTCAAAAGATAGTAGATGCTATGATTATACAAGTTGTATTTTTGACAATCTACTCTTCTTACTTCTATTGTTTAAATGAGGTAAGGAGAAAAAATTACTCTTAGAGCACAAGGTGTGGCCTAATGGTCAATGAAGTGGTGTAGCCAAGGTTTAGACAAAAACATATATATGTAACCCTTGGTACACCAGGGTTTAGAGAAAAACATATATATGTAACCCTTGGTAGACTAAGTTATCTGGTATCTGTGTTTGCGGGAGGTAGTAGGTTCCTTGTGAATATTTGGGGTGCATACTAGCTAGATCAAACACCACATTATCAGAAAAATCAATAATCTTGGAGCTAATTCTGGTGAATTTAAGTTAAGAATAAGAGATGAAACACCCAAAAAAATAAATTGAACCACATAAGCAGAAGTGCCTAGAATTACCAAAAAGAAATGGTTAACATTTCTGAGTTTGATTACTATTACATGGTAAGAGTGCCATGAACAATTTATTACCATAGAGACCCTAGAATGGCATAAGAGGGAAAAAAAGATGAGAGACAAATATATGGTGAAGACAAAAAATTATATAATTAACTTCAACCCTTCAAAAGTTTTAAAAAGTTGAACCCATTATATTTTACCCCAGGGTTAGATCAACTGGCAAAGGACGAGGGATTTGTGTCTTAGGTCACAATTTGAACACTTCACTAATAATAATTAAGGCCAATACTTAAAAGGAGGAAGGTAAATGAGTGTTTCCATGAGTCCATCATCCCCACGTTTCAAAAGCTCCGGTTGGCCTAAAGTCTTGGCTCCAGGTAAAATTTAATAGAAGGAGGGTAGAGGGGTGGGCCCGTCATCCCCAATTGTTGAAAGCTCTATAGGTCCAAAGGTTTAAAGGTAGAGGGGTGGGACGGGTGCATGATTTGTGAGTTTCGAGATCTCTGGTTGGCTTAAGACAGATTTCTCCATCATCAAAATAAAATTAAGCCCATCAATTTTTCACTTTAAATCTATTTTTAGGAAAAGCTGGTACAATTATATTTAGATCATTAAATAAAAGATATAATGCATAGAAAATGTTCAGAAAAATATCATGTTGGGACCTAAACATATAGTATTGCTACAATTTCTCTATTCTCTTTGATAAGTTAAAGGTAATTGCATTACAAATGCAAGTATACAAAACAATGAAAATAAAAAACCTAGTGTAATCACACAGGTGGGGTCTGAGGAGGGTAGAGTGTACATAGACCTTACCCCTCCCTTGAGAATGTAGAGAGATTATTTCTGATAGACCCTCGGCTGAACGAATGATAGGGAGCGTAAAGTGTATGCATAGAATTTGAATGAATTCCACAAAAAGAAGGAATTGAAACCATGAAATAATATATGGAACAACCGAAGTAGCTCTGTGTTATGGTTGATATTTAATAGTTAGAAAAGAAAAATAAAAGCAAAAGAAAAAGCTCTTATTATTGTTTTGCCAAAAGAACAGGCTAAATGAAGAAAAACACATTTGGGGGGGGGGGGGGGGGAAGGTAACAAGTAAATAAGACAATCACTTTTAACAAGGCTGCTAAAGGGATAGAGGCTTACAGAGCCATCCAGCGGTATGTTCCAATCATTGGCGTCATTTCTAGTCTCTGCACCTCAATACGAGAAACCCTAAAGTACGTAATATTAATTGATTTATCAACAGAAATTAGTAGGTTATCAGATTTCAAGTCACGATGTATCAAATTTAGGCCATGTACATATTCCATACCCCTTGCCACATCCAACGCCTGCTTCACTGATAACTTCAAGGGGACAGATCAATTTTTTCGTCTAGTGAGAAACTAACGAACTGATCCTCCTTTATCATATTCAGTGATAATACACCACACCATGGGTTTACGCCATACACCGATAAACCGAACAATAGTTGGATGTCTCAACCTTTCCAACATTATAACTTCTTACTAAAACTGTTGCTCCATCAAGTGAACCCTCTCAAGATCATTATCTAGCCTCTCTATAATCTTGATAGCAATATCCTCACAATTATAATTCCCTTGTAGAGTTTCCCAAAATACCCTTAAAAAAGCACATGCCCCATGTTGAGCTTCCTTAAACCAATTGTCCACTCATAATATTTCTCAAGCCCATTGGTAGGTTATCGAGGATCCATCAAAACTTTAGCTAGGGCATTCTTACTCAATCCGTGAGAATCTTTTTCCTTATTTACACTAGTTGTAACCGAATAGTTACTATGGACACGCTTGAGACCCTGATGATTTAAAATATGAGTGTGCTAATCATTTGATCCAAAACTGTTGTTATCCATCGACATCGCAACTGAACCTCCATTATTTCTCATCTACAAGGTCAAATTGATAGGTTTGATCCCTCACCAAGCTTATGGTAAAAAATTTGTGTGTGTCTATAATGATCATGGTTCTCATTTAAGTCTATAAGTCCAGCAAACTTCGTAGCCTCCAGCTTTTTCCTATCAAAGCAACTGCAGAAAAACTATAGGTTCTTTGGCATGAGGATTGGTAAGTCAAACTTTAACAGTCTACAACCCTGTAGAAAAAAATATGAACTATCAAAACACAATAAACAAAGATGAGAAAATCACTAAACCAAAAATAAATTCAAAATGAACAGACAAAATAAAAAGTATCTCTTCAATATTCACTAACAGAGAAGATATTATTTAAAGTCAACATTTGATCAAAAGTAAATCCATCTTTCAATTCTTAGAAACTTTTCTCACATGTCTCGGACCATTAGAATTTCACCCTCTTTGTAGTCTAAGTAGTCATAAGTGATGCAATGAAAGAGAATCCTTTCACAAACCGTCTATAATAACTGGCTAAGCCTAAGAAACTTCAAATATTGGAAGAAGACAATGGTCTAAGATAATTCTTTACCGCCTCGGATTTCATAGGATAAGCCAACCTTCATCGGAAACAATATGACCAAGAAAAGCAACCGAACTCAAGAAAAACTCACACTTGCTAAGCTTAGCAAATAATTAATGATCCTTGAGAACTTGTAAGACAATCCTCAAATGATTAGCACTCTCCTCTTCACTCTGAGAATAGATCAAAATATCATCAATAAAAATAATAACAAACATGTCTGAATATTTCTTAAACATGATGTTCATCAAATCCATAAAAGCTGCAAAGGCATTCGTTAATCCAAAAGACATAACTAAGAATTTAAAGTGACCATACCGAGATCTAAACACCATCTTTGGAATGTCACATTTCCTTACTTGAAGTTGACAATAACTCAATTGAAGATCGACCTTTGAGAAGTAACTTGCTCCCTAAAGTTGATCGAACAATTCATCGATCCTTGGAATGAGATACTTATGCTTGATTGTGACCTTGTTCGATTGTCGATAATCAATACACATGCGAAGAAAACCATCCATCCTCTTAATAATGAGAACTAGAGCACCTCATGGAGAAATAGTAGGTCTAAAAAACCCTTATCCAATAAGTCTTTTACCCGATCCTTTAACTTTTTAAGTTCCGTCAGGGCCATAATGTAAGAAAGAAAAAATATATGGTGGGTATTAGGAAGAAGATCAATACCAAAGTCTAGCTTCTTTGCTGATGGGATTCCAAGAAGATCATCAAAAACACTTCCAAAAACTCATTAACAACAGAAATTGTCTCTATCATAACCCAAACTATGCCCTAGGTGTGATACATCAATTATGATTCCCGAAGAAACCCCAACCAAGCCTCTTAACATATCATAAGTAAACATAAGGTTAAAATAAATAGGAAACTCATAAGAAATCCAATAACATATCATAGTGATAGAGAAGTAGGACAACATAGACTCCATAGACATATCCAACATGTCTCTACATGAACTTAGGCGGGGACTAGGATATATTCTTAGCTCACCCTTAATGAATAGTAATGACATAATATGGAATAGTGTCAATGTACTAGCATAGTGTAAGAATGACAAAAGAAGGAAAGTTAGACTCAGCTTTCCCTCGAAGCATAAGGACTCACCATACAATCTTTGATAAGTCACCAACTAACCACGAAAAGAGGAGGGAACGTCCATCCCTACATTGTGATGTAATATAGCCAATGAAGTATGTGTTAGTACGTTTGAATGTACTAAGTATGTAGGTAATATAATTTATGATAAAAACAATGTTGTGCAAATGACTATTTTAAATAGCATGATAAAAGTGGTAGTAAAATTATAAGCAGATATGAGAGTAATCAATGCACAATAAACCATAAGATTATCATGTAAAAGTAAAGGCTAGGTTTAGTTAAGTAAACAATCATAAGGGAATGAGGGATATTAAAAGTCATTTTGAGAGAAATAAGTCTGTGTGAAAGTTACCTTTATTCGACATAAACCATGTGTGCTATAACATGTAGTATGGTGTTTTCCTAACACACCGAATATAAAGGGTCCATATGACATTACCCAATCTAGGCCTAGGTGTGACACAACAATTAGGAGTTTTAAAGAAATCCCAGTCAAAAATTTTAGCATATCATACAAACACATAAGGTACAATAAAGAGGAAACTCGTAAGAAATCCAAGAAATATAGCATAACTTGGATGAAGCAAGAAAACATAGACCCCACACACATATCCAACATGCCTCCACATTACTTACATAGGTGGGGATTAGGATACATAGTCACCCTCAAAGAAAAGTAATGACACATCATGGGATAGTCTCAATGTACAAACATAGTCTACAAATGAAAAGAAAAAAGAAAGATAGACTTGGATTGACTCGTCTTTCCCTCAAAGCTTGAGGTCTCAACACACAATGTTCAACAATCGCAAACTAGCCATGAGAAGAGAATGGAGCATCCGTCCCTACATTGTGATATAATGTAGTCAATGAATTATGTGTTAGTACGTTTGAATGTACTAAGTATGTAGACAATGTAATGCATAGTATAACCACCTTGTGCAATGACCATTTCAAATAGCATGATACAAAGGTAATAAAATCATATGTAGACATGAGAAGAGTCAATGCACAATAAATCATAAGGTTATCATGTAAAAGTAAAGGATAGGATTAGTCATTTAAAATATCATAAAACTTGCTTCAATTCTTGAAATCCATGATCATAACTTATGCTTGAAATTAAAGTGCAAAACATAGGCTCATAATTAATTGACTTAGAAATCATGAAATTGAATTGAAAACTTGTATAATAATATAATTTATATCAACCCATACATAATTCATGAAAATAATATTTATTGGAAGTATAACTGAAAATAACTGTTATGAATGTCATAAACCCTAAAGAGTAATGTACAAAATTAATAGAAAACTCTTCAATTCTATGGAATGATCCTCAACTCATATTGAAATAGATTGATAATCATAGTTTAAATGATAATTTATATAATTAATGAATAGAATCACAAAACAAATAAAAATACAAATTTGATTTGATTGAAAAATATGAGAATTTATTGGGCTCAATGGGTGAAAGTACCAATGGATGAATGCCCACATATCTTGAATGAGAATCAACAAAAAACTTGAAGAAATTTCAAGTTCTTGATGATGATCTTGAGAGAATTTCTTGAATGTCTTCAATGGTGATTTGAGAGCCTTTGTAGAGAGACAGTTATTTGAAATAGATGAATTGTGAAAAAATGAATGAGAATAGGGGTTTAGGGTAGTTAATAGGATCGATTAAATCTTAAAAATTTCCAAGTTTATTAACTAGTAGGTAGGGAAAAGCCTAAAGTGCACCTACTTAAAATCTAAATTCGGACAAAAATGGGCACCCAAGTCCACGACACAAAGTTGTTCCTTGGCAGGACAATTACGGGCGAATGAGAATTTTGTCAGATTTTGAGCAGGAGGAAAAATTGCATAGTAGGGGAGCATACCGCGATGCGTACCTATCACGCACCCTAATGGAAATGCTAATCTTGGAAAAAAATCTTTTAAAATACTTGATGTTAAAATCCACCGAGGCTATTTTCTCAGTGATTTAATCTTATTATATCTTATTCAAACCTTCAAATTCTAGGGATATTACACTATCTTTCCCTTTTGGTACATTCGTCCTCGAATGAGGTAGAACTAGGTTGAGTAGAGTAAAGTGTATAGCTAACAACCCAACATGAATGCAATAATACAATTTAAATATCATTTAAAATTAGGTTTATGAGTATACATTCATGTAATAAGACATAGAGAGGTTGTAATGTAGGAGTTTGGAGGACTTGAGCATGAATAGCTAAATACCTTACGTCGAAACGAAAGGAAAGATATAAGGATATCATCTCATCATGTCCACTTACATTTCCCATGTAGCACTTTGAACTTCTTGGTTCCTCCACAAGACTTTAACTGATGCAATTCCCTTGTTTCTCAACATTTTAATTTGACAGTCCAAGATCTCAACCGGAACTTCTTCATAAGTCAAGTATTCTTCAACACTCACACTACCTAATGGTACAATGGCTTTGGGATTACCAACACATTTCCTCATCGTTGATACATGGAATATCGAATAAACCGAGGCTAACTCCAATGGAAAATAAAGTTCATAGGACACCTTACAAATACGCCTTAGGATCCTATATGGGCCTATATATTGGGGACTAAGCTTCCCCTTCTTTTTAAAATGCACTACCCCTCTCATTGGCGAAATCTTCAAGTAAACCCAATCTTTGACATTGAATTCAAGTTCTCTCCTTCTAACATTTGAAAAGGACTTTCAAATAATTTTAGGCAGCCCTTAATCTTTGTCGAATAAGTTTGACCTTTTCCAAGGCCTCGAAAACTATCTCGGGCCTAAGAAGGCACATTTTCCCACTTCAATCCACTCAATTGGTGATCGCACCTTCTTCAATACAATACTTCAAATGGTGTCATTCTGATACTCGAATGGTAACTATTATTGTATGA
Organism: Solanum dulcamara; assembly: GCF_947179165.1. Classification (NCBI taxonomy): domain Eukaryota; kingdom Viridiplantae; phylum Streptophyta; class Magnoliopsida; order Solanales; family Solanaceae; genus Solanum; species Solanum dulcamara. The sequence continues at coordinate 18,419,998 of NC_077242.1, forward strand.
AAAATCAACTAACGGTAGGTGATCATCCCAATTTCCTTTGAAATTAAGAACACAAGGCCTCAACATGTCTTCTAGAGTTTGGATCGTTCTCTCCACTTTTCCATTGGTTTGAGGGTGAAATGAGGTACTTTTCTTAACTTTGGTGCCAAGACCCTTTTGAAAGGATTTCAAAAAGTGAGAAGTTAATTGAGTACCACAATCCAAAATGATGGACAATGGGACACCATAAAACTTTACCAATTCCCCAATATACATCTTGGTATAATCTTCGGCTTGTCTTAATTGGTAAAAAATTGGCTAACTTGGTTTTTCTTTTCACTACCACCCAAATTGAACCATGTAGATTTCTTGAATGAGGCAAGATTGTGATGAATTCCATGTTCACATCCTCCCACTTTCAAGTAGGAGTTTTGATATATTGGGCAACACCTCCCGTTCTTTGATGTTTAACTTTCACTTGTTGGACATTTGGATATTCCGCCATAAACTTTAGAATGTCCTTCTTCATACCACTCCACCAAAACACTTCTCTCAAATATCTATACATTTTAGTGGATCCCGAATGTATAGAATATCGAGAGTTATGGTATCACTCAATATCATTTACCTTAAGCCATCGATATTTGGAATACATAACTGTCCTTGGTAACGAAGTACTCCATCTCCTTCTTGTGAAAAAACCTCAATCCTCTTATCAACTACCAATTTATTCAACTCAACTAAGGTTGGATCCATGTCTTGCTTTTCCTTTACATCCTCTACCAAAGATGATTCAGAACCATTTTGAATAAGAATACCACCCTCATTACAGTCACTCAACCTTACCCCCCCCCCAAATGGGCCATTCGGTGCATATCTTTAACCAACTCCTTGTCATCTTCAACATGAGAAACACAATTCATGGATAACCGACTAAGAGCATCGACAATGACATTTGCTTTAACTGGATGGTACAACACACTCATATCATAATACTTTAATAGTTAAAGTCCCTTTGGCTAAATGCATATTGCAAGCTTTTATGGTCGGTAAATATATCAACATGCACCCCATAAACATAGTGACACCAAATTTTCAAAGAAAAAACAACCGCCACCATTTCAAGATCATGAGTTGGATAGTTTCATTCATGCACTTTTAGTTGTCGAGAGGCATATTTTACGACCTTTCCATGTTCCATCAAAACACAACCCAATTCAACCTGTGAGGCATCACAATATACAAAAACCCATCCATATCTTTTGGCAATGTAAAAATAGGAGACAACGTAAGACTATCCTTCAATGTTTGGAAACTTCTTTCACACTCTTCCGACCAATGAAACTTCACCTTCTTTTGGGTCAACTTAGTTAAAGGCGACGAAATAGATAAAAATCCTTCTACAAATCTTCTATAATACCTGGCCAAGCCTAAGAAGTTACGAATATCCAAAAGAGATAATGGTCTAGGCCAATTTTTTACCTCTCCATTTTCTTTGGATCAACCATGATATCATCACTAAAAGCAATGTAATCAAGAAATGACACGTACCTTAACCAAAACTCATGCTTACTAAACATGGAAAATAGTTTCTTGTCCCTCAATATTTGAAATGAAATTCTCAGGTGACCCATATTCTCTTCTTCATTTTTGGAATAAATCAATATATCATCAATAAAGAGCACAACAAACATGTCTAGATACAGATTTAAAAGCTGATTCATCAAGTCTATAAGAATAGAAAGGACATTAGTCAACCCAAATGATATAACTAAAAACTCAAAATGGCCATACCTTGTTTAGAATGCCATCTTCGGAATATCACCCTTCCTCACCCTTAATTTGTGATAACCGGATCGGATATTAATTTTGCAGAAGTAACTTGCACCTTGAAGTTGAACAAATAAGTCATCTATTCTCAGAATGTGTTATATACTCTTTATAGTGACCTTATTTAATTTCCAATAATCCGTACACATGCGAAATGACTGTCATGCCCCGGGAGGGTATCCTAGACGTAACCGGCACTCAGAAACTATTTCTGGCTTTCAAGCCAACCACACAGCCTGATCACACATCCGTTCATTCATTCATTCAGCAGAAAGTTTAAAAATAAAGAATAATTTAGCGGGCAACTCAAATCCCCCATTCAACTTGAAGAATAAAGGCCATGGGCCAATAGATCAACTAAAATATTTGTCATTAAAAATAGTTTGACAAGAATAACTCAAGATAGAAGTACTCAATCGACCCATCACTTCCTAGTCTATGAAGCCTCTATCACTACTATCTAATTGGTGCCAATGACATGTTCATGGCTACCTCAAATCAAAATGAAAAGGGCTAACTCGATGCAAGAATACACAGACGGTGTCCTCCGAATGTAGGGAAGGACTCACCAATACGCTGAGTGCGAATAGATCCCCATTGATGCTCCTATTGACGATCTCTTAACCCTGTCTCTGCATCATGAAATGATGCAGGTCCAAATGGACGTCAGTACGTGGAATGTACGAGTATGTAATATAGCAGAATAAAACATACCTCAAGGAAGAATAACATCGGTACACATATCTCAAATTAGAAAGATAAGAGGGACTCAAATAAATCATCGTAAATCTAAAGTAAGGATACAGTTTAGACAGAGACCAATCATATACCATACAATTCAATCCAATCACAATTCATCTATTCCAATCCGACCATATATAATCTACTCAATATTCAACTAAACCATCAGCTCAAAGGACTCAACTCAGTAAATATGCAAATTAAATTATGTAACGTTTTACAATTCAACTCAAAGGACTCAACTCAATAAATATGTAACAACTCACTCAAGTGTCCTAAGTCTAACAAGAAATAGTTTAGACAGTACTAACTCATAAGCATATAGAAACTTTCGCAACTCAACTGACTCAGAGTACTATCAAGACCTATTTGGGAGTTTCTCTTAACCGACAACCATCACTTATAAGCCAGTGAAAGTACAACAAACCGACGTTGTTGCTGCGCCCGTTCATACTTTGCCAGGGTACGAATGAATCAACACTCATGGATCCAATCCAACCAAGTCCTATAATGTCAGGACAAAACTCTCGGGGAAGCATCTGACTTTAACGGCTCAATCCCCCATACGTTTGGCAACACAGGCATTGGGTTCGAGTATGGACTATACTCTTGTCTAATTCGGTGCTCGATACTCCTCCCAAGACTCAATGCTCATAAAACTCCATCCAATCAAATCAATCAACTCATATCGACAAGTCTCATTACAACCTTGTCAACTCATCAACTCTATCACGATCAAATCTCTTCCAATCATACTATCCGAGCAATCTCAATCATATCTTTCAAAAGAAATTTAAATGCATATTTATAGCAACATATGGACATAACAAATCATTTCCTTCATCCATTTGAGAAATATTTCAGCCTCATTACAACTTCAAGACTTTAAATCGACACTTAATAATAGGCAACATTTTAAAGAAAATAGCATCCTTTATCAATCCTATATAATTAAGAAGATCAATAAAACATATTTAACAACTCATATTCATCAACTCATATTCACATAAAGGCTCATTTTAGGAACTTCTTAGCTCAACAACCTCAACACATATAGAATCAAATAAATAAGGGACAAAGCTCATACAAACATAATCACATGGTCAAAGAGATCAATAAGACATATTAACAAGTAAAATGCTCAACTCATTTATAATCAAAATACTCGTGTTCAAAATAATTAAAAGACTCCTCAAAATCAACTCATGCTTAAACTCTTTTTAACTCATAGATGAAAATAATCATTTCTTAAACTCAAAAATAGTGTATAAATAGTTTATGCAAAAATGCTCACAAATCATTTATTTAAAACTCCTTCTCAAAAGATCCTTTATTTTCAAAATACTCATAAGACTCCAATCAACTCAGATTATGCAAATCACATATCATATAATCACATTAGACTCCAATCCGCTCCATCACATAACATCCTCATCAATATACCTCTTCATCAATCATTCTACACATATTAAATAAGCACTATTCACATTATCACTCACACCATCATCAAAACATCATCATCACATCATCATCAAACATTATCATCACATCATTGTCAAGTATCATCAAACATCTACTCCAAAATCCTTATGTTTGTCCAATGTCTATTTTATAGAAGCAAAGGGACATTCTTAACTAATCAATTCATTCTTTTCATTCCAATCAATACATATATACACATAACTATCCATCTCAACCTCAAGACATTTCTGACAAGCAATCTCATCTTGGGTTCATGTGAATGAAATATGAACCCATACTCTCAACAAAACTCAAGTCAAGAATATCGTCAATACCTATAAATCTATATACAAAGATACATTTGTAGTTAATAATATAAAAAATAATTATTTAGTAACTCAAGTCATTAAAATCGTCAATCCACCATTTGTATCTAAAAACATTCCATAGTTTAGGGAAAACTTTCAAGAAAACCTTTCTAGAAGGTGCAACTCTTTCACAACTCCTAGCCAACATATCTATGGGCATATGGAAGAACTCAATCCATATTTTAGGTTAGCCTTACATACCTTGTTTGAAGACTTTGAAGGAATTTGATGTTAGGTCTTCAATGGAAGGCTTGAATTCTTGAAGCTCTTGAAGGCACCCTTTGTTGGAGATGGATTTGGGGAAGAAGAAGAAGAAGAGAGGAAAAATTTCTAGGGCATTTTAGAGAGAAAGATAAGCTGAAAATAATGGTCCAAAATGCTCAAGGATGGTGTATATATAATTTGGAAAAAGTCCAAGTTGCCCCTCTTCCAAAAGTCTGGAAATTTGGGCAAAAGTCTTGATGGCGCTATAGTGGCGCGTCGTGCCACTGCAGCGCCAAGCCAAAATAGTCTTAAAACCCTGCACAACTTTTAATGGCGCGTCGCACCAAGCCCCAAACTACTGAGGCTGCTTTCTGGCGCTATAGTGGCGTGGGGCGCCACTGGAGCGCCAAGCCTGAATTTTGCCTTGGCCTGAAATTCTTGCAGTACTAGTCTGTAGTAAAATGGTCATAACGTTTGACTCCGAACTCCAAAAATTACAATCTTGGTGGCGTTGGAAAGAAGACTCAGTTCTTTATATCTTAGGAGATATGGTCATTTGAAGTTGGCCTTTATACTAACTCATCCGAAAACTTAATCGATTGAAGTTCTTTGGACTCGACTTGGTGTTAGAGATCCCTTATGACCCCTAAACACATCTAACACACTTAAAATACTTAGGAATTAATCCTAACTCATGTGTAGAATTACAAGTCCTCCGGTCCGAGTCTACCCACATGTGAAGAAATATTCGAGTCTTTGCGAAACAAAAATCCGAGGTGTCACATTATCTCCCCCTTGGGATCATTCATCCCCGAATGATGAGTAAACCAATGGTGGAATCGAGGCATGAATAAAAATCTAAACTCAATCGAATCAAGCAATCGAGCAATTTAGACATTTGGCTATTCAAATTCAAGAATAGACAAATCATTTCAACTCAGGAATAGGGACATCGCCTTCATCATTCTCATTATTTGGCATGAATGGAACATCGAAACTCCATCAACTGAATCATTCAAGCATCTACATATTGAACCATCGAATTCCAATTCACGAGCAATGTTTCCAATCCTCTTCACCATTTCATGAGGTCAATATATCGGTGTCCAAACTTCCTCTTCTTTCCAAACCTCATAACACCCTTCACGTACCTCCAATCTTTCCCCCAAATGATATCATTAGCCTACTACCATCACTCTCACAGTGACAACCATACACTCAACCTTATCACTCTAACTACCTCACTCATATCTAAGAGTTCCCGAGCTTACTTCAACACTTATACCCTCATCATCGTATGAGCTCTTTCCCGGAGACACAATAACATACTCTTACCTATATATTGCTCATCACAAGGTCTCATCTCACTCCTCCTCCACACATTTATCCTCAACTAGACAAGTACAACACAACTATCACAATCAGAAAGCACTCACTTTCCCTCATCTACTCTCGCTCAACTCCGTCCACTATCATCTTGGCCAACTCATCACTATCGGAAGCTCAAGACTAACTTTGGCTCATTACCCTATCTTCTCCCCCTTAGCTTAAAGGCATCAACTAAATAATACTAACTAGTCACTTAGAGCAACTCACAATTTAGAACCTCATATAACTCTATACTATTTCATATACACCTCTTAAGCCTCTTCTTACTATATGACTTAGACTCAATTCACTATTTACATCAGAGGGTCACATAACCCCTCCATTCATAACACATACTCCTCACAAGTTAATATCTTAATCTCTCGCATACGTCATGTCAAGCCTACTAAATAAAATCTTAAAACTATAACCATCACAATCATTTATTACACCTCATTACACACCTTATAGATACTCCACTCTAGTTGTAGGCCTCAATCAACCACCATTCTTACTACTCCAGTTCTACTCCTCTAAATCCCTCTTCCTACCTCTACGATCATTCTACCAACCATAGCTCACTATACCTCAAACCACATTCCCTTGAATGGTAAGACTTGTCATTTAGATATGCAACTTCCCCCTCGAAGGTGACATTCAAATCAAGATGTAGGGATAAGATTCTAGGATACATCTCTCTCTGACTCAATGCATGATCCATATGAATGAGAGTACATCCTTCCAGATAAATAGAGTTAAGCACAGTAATCGGCTTCTTTCAAGCCTTGTGCTGTCTCTTCCCTTCCTCAAGACTTTATCTTAACTCATCAACAAGAATCTCATATCTACCGTTTCAACTACCTTGATTATGAGGGGTAGTCAAATGGATTTGAGCAACGCACGAATTAGAAGGGAACATTCATAGAGTCAAACTCTATCGCACGAACTCAGAATATGAAAGAAGGGAAACAAATTCTTAATGTCCTATAGCCTCCTGATTATAAGTGTGGTGCACAACACACCCATAAGCAAGACTCTACTAGACACGGCTTCATAGACTCCCTAGGACACTTGAACTCTGTGCTGTGATACCATATTTGTCACGCCCTGGGAGGGTACCCTACACGTAACCGGCACTCAGAAACTATTTCTGGCTTCCAAGCGAACCACACAGCCTGATCACACATCCGTTCATTCAATCATTCAGCAGAAAGTTTAAAAATAAAGAATAATTTAACGGGCAACTCAAATCCCCCATCCAACTCGAAGAATAAAGTTCATGGGCCAATAGATCAACTAAAATATTTGTCATTAAAAATAGTTTGACAAGAATAACTCAAGATAGAAGTACTCAATCGACCCATCACTTCCTAGTCTATGAAGCCTCTATCACTACTATCTAATTGGTGCCAATGACATGTTCATGGCTACCTCAAATCAAAATGAAAAGGGCTAACTCGATGCAAGAATACACAGACGGTGTCCTCCGAATGTAGGGAAGGACTCACCAATACGCTGAGTGCGAATAGATCCCCATTGATGCTCCTATTGACGATCTCTTAACCCTGTCTCTGCATCATGAAATGATGCAGGTCCAAATGGACGTCAGTACGTGGAATGTACGAGTATGTAATATAGCAGAATAAAACATACCTCAAGGAAGAATAACATCGGTACACATATCTCAAATTAGAAAGATAAGAGGGACTCAAATAAATCATCGTAAATCTAAAGTAAGGATACAGTTTAGACAGAGACCAATCATATACCATACAATTCAATCCAATCACAATTCATCTATTCCAATCCGACCATATATAATCTACTCAATATTCAACTAAACCATCAGCTCAAAGGACTCAACTCAGTAAATATGCAAATTAAATTATGTAACGTTTTACAATTCAACTCAAAGGACTCAACTCAATAAATATGTAACAACTCACTCAAGTGTCCTAAGTCTAACAAGAAATAGTTTAGACAGTACTAACTCATAAGCATATAGAAACTTTCGCAACTCAACTGACTCAGAGTACTATCAAGACCTATTTGGGAGTTTCTCTTAACCGACAACCATCACTTATAAGCCAGTGAAAGTACAACAAACCGACGTTGTTGCTGCGCCCGTTCATACTTTGCCAGGGTACGAATGAATCAACACTCATGGATCCAATCCAACCAAGTCCTATAATGTCAGGACAAAACTCTCGGGGAAGCATCTGACTTTAACGGCTCAATCCCCCATACGTTTGGCAACACAGGCATTGGGTTCGAGTATGGACTATACTCTTGTCTAATTCGGTGCTCGATACTCCTCCCAAGACTCAATGCTCATAAAACTCCATCCAATCAAATCAATCAACTCATATCGACAAGTCTCATTACAACCTTGTCAACTCATCAACTCTATCACGATCAAATCTCTTCCAATCATACTATCCGAGCAATCTCAATCATATCTTTCAAAAGAAATTTAAATGCATATTTATAGCAACATATGGACATAACAAATCATTTCCTTCATCCATTTGAGAAATATTTCAGCCTCATTACAACTTCAAGACTTTAAATCGACACTTAATAATAGGCAACATTTTAAAGAAAATAGCATCCTTTATCAATCCTATATAATTAAGAAGATCAATAAAACATATTTAACAACTCATATTCATCAACTCATATTCACATAAAGGCTCATTTTAGGAACTTCTTAGCTCAACAACCTCAACACATATAGAATCAAATAAATAAGGGACAAAGCTCATACAAACATAATCACATGGTCAAAGAGATCAATAAGACATATTAACAAGTAAAATGCTCAACTCATTTATAATCAAAATACTCGTGTTCAAAATAATTAAAAGACTCCTCAAAATCAACTCATGCTTAAACTCTTTTTAACTCATAGATGAAAATAATCATTTCTTAAACTCAAAAATAGTGTATAAATAGTTTATGCAAAAATGCTCACAAATCATTTATTTAAAACTCCTTCTCAAAAGATCCTTTATTTTCAAAATACTCATAAGACTCCAATCAACTCAGATTATGCAAATCACATATCATATAATCACATTAGACTCCAATCCGCTCCATCACATAACATCCTCATCAATATACCTCTTCATCAATCATTCTACACATATTAAATAAGCACTATTCACATTATCACTCACACCATCATCAAAACATCATCATCACATCATCATCAAACATTATCATCACATCATTGTCAAGTATCATCAAACATCTACTCCAAAATCCTTATGTTTGTCCAATGTCTATTTTATAGAAGCAAAGGGACATTCTTAACTAATCAATTCATTCTTTTCATTCCAATCAATACATATATACACATAACTATCCATCTCAACCTCAAGACATTTCTGACAAGCAATCTCATCTTGGGTTCATGTGAATGAAATATGAACCCATACTCTCAACAAAACTCAAGTCAAGAATATCGTCAATACCTATAAATCTATATACAAAGATACATTTGTAGTTAATAATATAAAAAATAATTATTTAGTAACTCAAGTCATTAAAATCGTCAATCCACCATTTGTATCTAAAAACATTCCATAGTTTAGGGAAAACTTTCAAGAAAACCTTTCTAGAAGGTGCAACTCTTTCACAACTCCTAGCCAACATATCTATGGGCATATGGAAGAACTCAATCCATATTTTAGGTTAGCCTTACATACCTTGTTTGAAGACTTTGAAGGAATTTGATGTTAGGTCTTCAATGGAAGGCTTGAATTCTTGAAGCTCTTGAAGGCACCCTTTGTTGGAGATGGATTTGGGGAAGAAGAAGAAGAAGAGAGGAAAAATTTCTAGGGCATTTTAGAGAGAAAGATAAGCTGAAAATAATGGTCCAAAATGCTCAAGGATGGTGTATATATAATTTGGAAAAAGTCCAAGTTGCCCCTCTTCCAAAAGTCTGGAAATTTGGGCAAAAGTCTTGATGGCGCTATAGTGGCGCGTCGTGCCACTGCAGCGCCAAGCCAAAATAGTCTTAAAACCCTGCACAACTTTTAATGGCGCGTCGCACCAAGCCCCAAACTACTGAGGCTGCTTTCTGGCGCTATAGTGGCGTGGGGCGCCACTGGAGCGCCAAGCCTGAATTTTGCCTTGGCCTGAAATTCTTGCAGTACTAGTCTGTAGTAAAATGGTCATAACGTTTGACTCCGAACTCCAAAAATTACAATCTTGGTGGCGTTGGAAAGAAGACTCAGTTCTTTATATCTTAGGAGATATGGTCATTTGAAGTTGGCCTTTATACTAACTCATCCGAAAACTTAATCGATTGAAGTTCTTTGGACTCGACTTGGTGTTAGAGATCCCTTATGACCCCTAAACACATCTAACACACTTAAAATACTTAGGAATTAATCCTAACTCATGTGTAGAATTACAAGTCCTCCGGTCCGAGTCTACCCACATGTGAAGAAATATTCGAGTCTTTGCGAAACAAAAATCCGAGGTGTCACATTATCTCCCCCTTGGGATCATTCATCCCCGAATGATGAGTAAACCAATGGTGGAATCGAGGCATGAATAAAAATCTAAACTCAATCGAATCAAGCAATCGAGCAATTTAGACATTTGGCTATTCAAATTCAAGAATAGACAAATCATTTCAACTCAGGAATAGGGACATCGCCTTCATCATTCTCATTATTTGGCATGAATGGAACATCGAAACTCCATCAACTGAATCATTCAAGCATCTACATATTGAACCATCGAATTCCAATTCACGAGCAATGTTTCCAATCCTCTTCACCATTTCATGAGGTCAATATATCGGTGTCCAAACTTCCTCTTCTTTCCAAACCTCATAACACCCTTCACGTACCTCCAATCTTTCCCCCAAATGATATCATTAGCCTACTACCATCACTCTCACAGTGACAACCATACACTCAACCTTATCACTCTAACTACCTCACTCATATCTAAGAGTTCCCGAGCTTACTTCAACACTTATACCCTCATCATCGTATGAGCTCTTTCCCGGAGACACAATAACATACTCTTACCTATATATTGCTCATCACAAGGTCTCATCTCACTCCTCCTCCACACATTTATCCTCAACTAGACAAGTACAACACAACTATCACAATCAGAAAGCACTCACTTTCCCTCATCTACTCTCGCTCAACTCCGTCCACTATCATCTTGGCCAACTCATCACTATCGGAAGCTCAAGACTAACTTTGGCTCATTACCCTATCTTCTCCCCCTTAGCTTAAAGGCATCAACTAAATAATACTAACTAGTCACTTAGAGCAACTCACAATTTAGAACCTCATATAACTCTATACTATTTCATATACACCTCTTAAGCCTCTTCTTACTATATGACTTAGACTCAATTCACTATTTACATCAGAGGGTCACATAACCCCTCCATTCATAACACATACTCCTCACAAGTTAATATCTTAATCTCTCGCATACGTCATGTCAAGCCTACTAAATAAAATCTTAAAACTATAACCATCACAATCATTTATTACACCTCATTACACACCTTATAGATACTCCACTCTAGTTGTAGGCCTCAATCAACCACCATTCTTACTACTCCAGTTCTACTCCTCTAAATCCCTCTTCCTACCTCTACGATCATTCTACCAACCATAGCTCACTATACCTCAAACCACATTCCCTTGAATGGTAAGACTTGTCATTTAGATATGCAACTTCCCCCTCGAAGGTGACATTCAAATCAAGATGTAGGGATAAGATTCTAGGATACATCTCTCTCTGACTCAATGCATGATCCATATGAATGAGAGTACATCCTTCCAGATAAATAGAGTTAAGCACAGTAATCGGCTTCTTTCAAGCCTTGTGCTGTCTCTTCCCTTCCTCAAGACTTTATCTTAACTCATCAACAAGAATCTCATATCTACCGTTTCAACTACCTTGATTATGAGGGGTAGTCAAATGGATTTGAGCAACGCACGAATTAGAAGGGAACATTCATAGAGTCAAACTCTATCGCACGAACTCAGAATATGAAAGAAGGGAAACAAATTCTTAATGTCCTATAGCCTCCTGATTATAAGTGTGGTGCACAACACACCCATAAGCAAGACTCTACTAGACACGGCTTCATAGACTCCCTAGGACACTTGAACTCTGTGCTGTGATACCATATTTGTCACGCCCTGGGAGGGTACCCTACACGTAACCGGCACTCAGAAACTATTTCTGGCTTCCAAGCGAACCACACAGCCTGATCACACATCCGTTCATTCAATCATTCAGCAGAAAGTTTAAAAATAAAGAATAATTTAACGGGCAACTCAAATCCCCCATCCAACTCGAAGAATAAAGTTCATGGGCCAATAGATCAACTAAAATATTTGTCATTAAAAATAGTTTGACAAGAATAACTCAAGATAGAAGTACTCAATCGACCCATCACTTCCTAGTCTATGAAGCCTCTATCACTACTATCTAATTGGTGCCAATGACATGTTCATGGCTACCTCAAATCAAAATGAAAAGGGCTAACTCGATGCAAGAATACACAGACGGTGTCCTCCGAATGTAGGGAAGGACTCACCAATACGCTGAGTGCGAATAGATCCCCATTGATGCTCCTATTGACGATCTCTTAACCCTGTCTCTGCATCATGAAATGATGCAGGTCCAAATGGACGTCAGTACGTGGAATGTACGAGTATGTAATATAGCAGAATAAAACATACCTCAAGGAAGAATAACATCGGTACACATATCTCAAATTAGAAAGATAAGAGGGACTCAAATAAATCATCGTAAATCTAAAGTAAGGATACAGTTTAGACAGAGACCAATCATATACCATACAATTCAATCCAATCACAATTCATCTATTCCAATCCGACCATATATAATCTACTCAATATTCAACTAAACCATCAGCTCAAAGGACTCAACTCAGTAAATATGCAAATTAAATTATGTAACGTTTTACAATTCAACTCAAAGGACTCAACTCAATAAATATGTAACAACTCACTCAAGTGTCCTAAGTCTAACAAGAAATAGTTTAGACAGTACTAACTCATAAGCATATAGAAACTTTCGCAACTCAACTGACTCAGAGTACTATCAAGACCTATTTGGGAGTTTCTCTTAACCGACAACCATCACTTATAAGCCAGTGAAAGTACAACAAACCGACGTTGTTGCTGCGCCCGTTCATACTTTGCCAGGGTACGAATGAATCAACACTCATGGATCCAATCCAACCAAGTCCTATAATGTCAGGACAAAACTCTCGGGGAAGCATCTGACTTTAACGGCTCAATCCCCCATACGTTTGGCAACACAGGCATTGGGTTCGAGTATGGACTATACTCTTGTCTAATTCGGTGCTCGATACTCCTCCCAAGACTCAATGCTCATAAAACTCCATCCAATCAAATCAATCAACTCATATCGACAAGTCTCATTACAACCTTGTCAACTCATCAACTCTATCACGATCAAATCTCTTCCAATCATACTATCCGAGCAATCTCAATCATATCTTTCAAAAGAAATTTAAATGCATATTTATAGCAACATATGGACATAACAAATCATTTCCTTCATCCATTTGAGAAATATTTCAGCCTCATTACAACTTCAAGACTTTAAATCGACACTTAATAATAGGCAACATTTTAAAGAAAATAGCATCCTTTATCAATCCTATATAATTAAGAAGATCAATAAAACATATTTAACAACTCATATTCATCAACTCATATTCACATAAAGGCTCATTTTAGGAACTTCTTAGCTCAACAACCTCAACACATATAGAATCAAATAAATAAGGGATAAAGCTCATACAAACATAATCACATGGTCAAAGAGATCAATAAGACATATTAACAAGTAAAATGCTCAACTCATTTATAATCAAAATACTCGTGTTCAAAATAATTAAAAGACTCCTCAAAATCAACTCATGCTTAAACTCTTTTTAACTCATAGATGAAAATAATCATTTCTTAAACTCAAAAATAGTGTATAAATAGTTTATGCAAAAATGCTCACAAATCATTTATTTAAAACTCCTTCTCAAAAGATCCTTTATTTTCAAAATACTCATAAGACTCCAATCAACTCAGATTATGCAAATCACATATCATATAATCACATTAGACTCCAATCCGCTCCATCACATAACATCCTCATCAATATACCTCTTCATCAATCATTCTACACATATTAAATAAGCACTATTCATGTCATCACTCACACCATCATCAAAACATCATCATCATATCATCATCAAACATTATCATCACATCACTATCAAGTCTCATCAAACATCTACTCTAAAATCCTTATTTTTGTCCTATGTCTATTTTATAGAAGAAAAAGGACATTCTTAACTAACTAATTCATTCTTTTCATTCCAATCAATACATATATACACACAACTATCCATCTCAACCTCAAGACATTTATGACAAGCAATCTCATCTTGGGTTCATATGAATGAAACATGAACCCATACTCTCAACAAAACTTAAGTCAAGAATATCGTCAATACCTATAAATCTATATACAAAGATACATTTGTAGTTAATAATATGAAAAATAACTATTTAGTAACTCAAGTCATTAAAATTGTCAATCCACCATTTGTATCTAAAAACATTCCATAGTTTAGGGAAAACTTTCAAGAAAACCTTTCTAGAAGGTGCAACTCTTTCACAACTACTAACCAACACATCTATGGGCATATGAAAGAACTCAATCCATATTTTAGGTTAGCCTTACATACCTTGTTTGAAGACTTTGAAGGAATTTGATGTTAGGTCTTCAATGGAAGGCTTGAATTCTTAAAGCTCTTGAAGGCACCCTTTGTTGGAGATGAATTTGGGGAAGAAGAAGAAGAAGAGAGGAAAAATTTCTAGGGCATTTTAGAGAGAAAGATAAGCTGAAAATAATGGTCCAAAATGCTCAAGGATGGTGTATATATAATTTGGAAAAAGTCCAAGTTGCCCCTCTTCCAAAAATCTGGAAATTTGGGCAAAAGTCTTGATGGCGCTATAGTGGCGCGTCGTGCCACTGCAGCGCCAAGCCAAAATAGTCTTAAAACCCTGCACAACTTTTAATGGCGCGTCGCACCAAGCCCCAAACTACTGAGGCTATTTTCTGTTGCTATAGTGGTGTGGGGCGCCACTGGAGCGCCAAGCCTGAATTTCGCCCAGGCCTGAAATTCCTGCAGTACTAGTCTGTAGTAAAATAGCCATAACTTTTGACTCCGAACTCCAAAAATTTCAATCTTGGTGGAGTTGGAAAGAAGACTGAAAGAACATTAATTTGGTAGGTCATGGGCCATACAGTTCCTTATATCTTAGGAGATATGGTTATTTGAAGTTGACCCTTATACTAACTTGTCCGAAAACTTAATCGATCGGAGTTCTTTGGACTCGACTTGGTGTTAGAGATCCCTTATGACCCTAAACATATCTAACACACTTAATATACTTAGGAATTAATCCTAACTCATGTGTAGAATTACAAGTCCTCCAGTCCGAGTCTACCCACACGTGAAGAAATGTTTGAGTCTTTGCGGAAAAAAATTCCGGGGTATCACAATGACCTATCCTTCTTTCTAACAAATAATATGGGAGTTTCCCATAGTGAAATATCTGTCCTTATGAAACACTTATCTAATAAATCTTTCAATTTTTCTGTCAATTCCTTAAGTTCTGCCAAGGCCATACGGTAAGGAGGAATAGAGATAGGTTTGGTATCAGGAAGAAGATCTATATCAAAATTGGTTTCCCTTTTGGGAGGAATACCGGGCAAATTATAGGGAAATACATCGAAGAATTCATTTACAATGGAAACTGACTCAATAGTAGAATCTTCGGAATTTATATCCCTAACCCGCACTAAATGATAGATACACCCCATAGAAATCATTTTCTGGGCTTTTAGGAACGATATGAACCGACCCCTAAATACTGAATCATTAACCTTTAACTTGAGCACTGACTCATTTCGAAATTGAAATTTAACCATACGAGTTCTACAATAAATAGATGTAATTAATACTTATTTAAAACATATAATTAAACTTAAATCATGCATCAATAGACGATTGGAATTAAGTAAAATAATAATTGAATTGACCTAATGCAAATTGATAAAAACTAAGGTTAGGAGAAATTCATAAAAAAGATAATTCAGAAACCTTTAGGACTCCATGGATGCAAGAGAACCCATGGATGAATTTTCACATACCTCAATGGATTCTAGTCTTAGAATTTGAAGTAGGAGACTTGATTCTTCAATAACCCTAATTCACTTTGAGAGGATCCTTGGTGAAGAAGACTTGAGTTCTTTTGGGGTTTTGAATGAATGAGAGGGAATGGGGAGATTTTGGAAGAATTGGGTACTTATAAGTTTAGTAAAACACCCCAAAATGACATAGCTTAGGCATCAATAGGATAGGAAATACCTAGAATAGCCCTCATTAAAAATTTCCAAAGTGAACCTGTGGAACGAACCTACAATCCGTAGAAACTATTATGACTCATCACTAATACTCGTCAAACCCAAATCAAAAACAAACCACCTTTCTACGGTCCATGTCCTACAGATCATAGAATCTCTTACTGGTCGTAGGGCACTTCATAGGATTTTTGCACCAAAACTTGAGCTTATGGAATTGCACATTTGAACTTATGATCCAAGTCTACGGGTCATCAGATGTTCAACGGGTCATAGGACCTGTTTATCCTGCTAGCTTTTCTAAAACCCAAAAACCAAGTCTCTGATCTCTTTCTACGGGTCAACCCTACAGATCATAGGAACTTCTACGGTTTGTAGGACATCTACGTAGAGTGATGTCACACCCCGGAAGGGTACCCTAGACGTAACCGGCACCCGAAGACCATTTCTGACCTCCAAGCGAACCACCTGGTCCAGTCACTCCTTCATTCAAGCACATTATCTTAGCAGGAACTCAATTTAAAGAAATACTTTTCATAATATAAGGGCCGAAGGACAAACATTTACAATCAAGAGAAGACAATAAAAATAGGACTCCCCAAGATGACCGCTCGACCTCCCCACACTCCAATCTATGAAGCCTCTATTCAAGTCTAAAAGGTGTCAATGACAAGCCCATGGCTACCAACAATCTAAATAGAAGAAAGGACAACAAAACTGTATAAGAAGGCCCAATATACTCCGAGAACTAAGAGGACTCACCGACTGGCTGGAAGTGTATGTGGATCTTCAACGGGGCACCGGTTGAGGATCTCTAGTACCTGTCTCTGCATCATGAAATGATGCAGGCCAAATGGCATCAGTACATGGAATGTATGAGTATGTAAAATGGCCGAATACAACGATCATCAAGGAAGAATCAATCAACTCGGGAGCTCAACTCAAAAGAAATGACAACTCAATCAAATGTCCTAAGTCTAAACAAGGATATGATTTAGACTGGACCAATCATATACAATTCAACTCAATCTGACTCAGAGTACTATCAAAACCTATTTGGGAGTTTCTCTTAACCGACAACCATCACTTATGAGCCAGTGAAAGTACAACAAACCGACGTTGTTGCCGCGTCCGTTCATACTTTGCTAGGGCATGAACGAATCAACAAATCATGGATCCAATCCAACCAGGTCCTATAATGTCAGGACAAATCTCTCGGGGAAGCATCCGACTTTAATGGTTTCATCCCCCCTACGTTTGGCGACACAGTTATTGGGTTCGAGTATGGACTATACTCTTGCCCAATTCGGTGCTCGATACTCCTCCCAAGACTCAATGCTCATAAGACTCCATCCAATCAACTCAATCAAATCATATCGACAAGTCTTATTACAACCTTGTCAACTCATCAACTCTATCACAATCAAATCTCAATCATATCTTCAAAAGAGGTTTTAAATGCACATATATAACATCATCTAGATATAACCAATCATTACCTCCATCCGTTTGAGAAACATTAGAGGCTCATCACAATTTCAAGACTCTAAATTTGACCTTTCCTATTAAGCAACATGTTCAAGAAAAATAACATCCTTTATCAAATCTACATAATTTAGAAGATCAATAAAACATATTTAGCAACTCATTTCTTCATCATCTCATTCACATAAGGGCTCATTTTAGTAACCTCTTAGCTCAACAACATTGACACATAAATAATCAAATAAGATGGAAACAAAACTCATTCAAACATCTACCATACCAAGAAACTCCATTTCCATGAATATCTAACCTCAAAACAAGAATAGGGCGCATGGGTGAACTCAACCCATGTTTTGGATAGCCTTACATACCTTAGTGAAGATTTGAAGAAAACCTTGTAGTTGGGTCTTCAATGGAGAAGTTCTTGGACTTCTTTTTTTGTTGGAAATGGAGAAGAAGAGAAGAGAGAGGAGCTAGGGCTTTTAGAGAGAGAGTGGGGGCTGAAGAAATGGTCCCAAAATGTACAAGGCTTGTGTATATATAATTTGGGACAATTCCCAAATTGCCCTTCCTCCAAATTCTGAAAATTAGGCCAAAACGCCCTTGGTGCGATAGTGGTGCATCGCGCCCTTACAGCGCCAAGCCCATTGTTATGAATTCTGGGAATTTGGCCTGAAAACCCTGCACAACTTTTAGTGGCGCATCGCGCCAGGGACCAAACTACTGAGGCATGTTTTTGGCGCGATAGTGGCGAATCGCGCCCTTACAGTGCCAAGGCCATTTCCCCAGCAGTTGCAACCCAGGCAAAATGAAATTCCTGTCATGCTAGTTCATCTTAGGATCATCATATCTTTTGACTCCAAACTCCAACATTTACGTTCTTGGTGGCGTTGGAAGGAAGACTCGACGACCTTTAATTTGATAGGTCGTGGGCCATCCAGATTGACGTCTTTCAAAAGATAGGGTCGTTAAAAGTTGAGCCTTATATGAACTCGTCCTAAACTTAGCCACGACGGATCTTTTGGGCTTAGCTCGGTCCTAGAGGTCCGCAATAACCCCACATCACCTCCAACGCTCTTAAATTCCTCAGGGACTCATCGTAACTCAAGCACATACTTCGAAATAAATACGATGGGCCCCATACGTATACAAAGAATGCCCGAATCTTAGTCCTCGAATGACGAGCAACCAAGAATGGACTCGGGGTACAAATCACAATCAAAACTCAGTCATTCAATCAATCAAATTCTCAATCAAATATCAATCAAAACTCAAAAAGGTACAAATGAATTCGAGTCAAGGAAATTGTCATTACCTTCAATATTCTCCTCGATAGGCACGAATAGATGTGGATATTTAGACTTCATGGCTTCCTCCGCTTCTCATGTGGCTTTCTTAACAAGTTGATTCCTCCACAGAACATTGACCGAGGCAATTTCTTTGTTCCTCAGTTTGCGAATTTGGCGATCAAGAATTTGGATTGGGACCTCTTCATAAGACAAGCTATCCTTAATTCCAACACTGTCAATGGGGACTACCAACGAGGGATCGCCTAAGCACTTTTTCAACATTGAAACGTGGAACACCGGATGGATAGAAGCTAGATCTGAGGGTAAGTCCAACTCATAAGCAACACTCCCGATCCGCCTCAAAATTTGGTACGGACCAATATATCGAGGACTAAGTTTCCCCTTCTTTCCAAACCTCATGACACCCTTCATGGGTGACACTTTCAAATACACCCAATCATCCACCTCAAACTCTAAGTCCCTCCTTCTCACATTGGTGTAAGATTTTTGGCGGCTTTGGGCTATTTTTAGCCTCTATCGAATAACTCATACCTTCTCCATGGCTTGATGAACAAGGTCCGGCCCAATCAACTCGGCTTCACCAACTTCAAACCACCCAATGGGCGATCTACACCTCCTCCCATACAAGGCTTCATAAGGAGCCATTTGAATGCTCGCATGATAGCTATTGTTATACGCAAACTCTATGAGAGGCAAGTGATCATCCCAATTCCCCTTGAAGTCAAGCACATACGCCCTCAACATATCTTCCAATGTCTGAATTGTGCGCTCTGCTTGGCCATCTGTCTGGGGATGGAAGGCTGTACTCAAGTTCACCCTCGAACCTAGTCCCTTCTGAAAGGATTTCCAAAATTAGGAAGTGAATTGAGCTCCTCTGTCTGAGATGATAGACAAAGGGACCCCATGCAATCTGACGATCTCCTGTATATACAACTTTGCATAATCTTCTGCGGTGTCAGTAGTCTTAACCGCCAAGAAGTGAGCTGATTTCGTCATTCTATCCACAATCACCCAAATGGAATCATGTTGCTTTCGGGACTTCGGCAAGCCTGTAATAAAGTCCATGTTGATCATCTCCCACTTCCACTCTGGAATTTCTATGTTTTAGGCTAAACCATATGGCCTTTGATGCTCAACCTTCACTTGTTGACAATTCGGGCATTTGGAAACGAATTCCGCAATATCTCTCTTCATCCCACTCCACCAATAGATCTCCCTCAAGTCATGGTACATTTTTGTGGAACCCGAATGAATAAAGTATCTAGAACTATGCGCTTCGGCCATAATCCTCCCTCGAACATCATCGACATCCGGCACACACAATCTATTTTGGTACCGCAATACACCATCTCCCCCTTGGGTAAATACCATTACCTCTTGTTTGTGTACAACTCCCTTCAATTGGAGAAGGACGAGATCTTGGTCTTGCTTCTCCTTCACCTCTGTCACAAGTGAGGATGTAGACCCATCCTGAACTGTAACTCCGCCTTCATTGTTCTCTTCAATATGAACTCCCAGTTGGGCTAACCTGTGTACCTCCTTCGCCAATTCTCTCCTTCCTTCCTCCATGTGGGTAGTGCTACCCATAGACAACCTGCTAAGAGCATCAGCAACAACATTAGCTTTACCTGGATGGTAGAGGACGCTTATATCATAGTCCTTGAGTAGCTCAAGCCATCTCCTTTGCCTCAGGTTGAGTTTCTTCTGGCTAAAGACGTATTGCAAGCTCTTGTGATCGGTGAATACATCGATATGCACTCCATACAGGTAGTGGCGCCAGATTTTAAGTGCAAACACCACAGCTGCCAGCTCAAGGTCATGAGTTGGGTAATTCCTCTCATGAAGCTTAAGCTGTCTTGAAGCATAGGCTATCACCTTCCCCCTTTGCATCAACACACAACCCAAACCAATTCTGGAGGCATCACAATAAATCACAAAACCCTCTGTTCCATCGGGCAAAGTTAGAACAGGAGCAGTGGTTAGCTTGGTTTTTAATTTCTGGAAACTATCCTCACAAGCATCTGACCATTGGAACTTAGCCTTCTTTTGGGTCAGCTTAGTCAACGGTGACGATATAGATAAGAATCCCTCTACAAACCTTCGATAGTACCCGGCCAAACCCAAGAAGCTCCTTATCTCTATTGGGGATGTGGGTCTAGGCCAATTCTTCACAACTTCAATTTTCTAAGTATAAACCTGAATGCCATCTCCAGATACAATGTGGCCTAAGAAGGCCACTGATGCAAGCGAAAACTCACATTTAGAGAACTTTACATATAATACCTGGTCCCTCAAAGTTTGTAAAACGACTCTAAGATGATAGGTGTGCTCCTTTTCATTCTTGGAGTAAACCAGAATATCATTTATGAATACAATCACAAACATATCAAGATATGGTTTGAATACTCGGTTCATGAGATCCATAAAAGTGGCGGGGGCGTTAGTCAACCCAAAGGACATGACCAAAAATTCAAAGTTGCCATAACGAGTCCGGAAAGCAGTCTTCGGAATATCACATTCTCTCACCTTCAACTGGTGGTAGCCGGATCTCAAGTCTATCTTTGAGAAACAAGTGGCACCTTAAAGTTGATCGAATAAGTCATCTATTCTGGGGAGAGGGTATTTGTTCTTTACAGTGACTTTATTCAGCTGCCTGTAGTTGATGCACATTCTAAGAGACCCATCTTTCTTTCGAACAAATAGGACCGGAGCTCCCCATGGTGAGACACTCGGCCTAATAAATCCCTTATCTAATAAGTCTTTCAACTGCTCCTTCAACTCCTTCAACTCCTTCAACTCAGCCGGAGCCATTCTATATGGAGGAATTGATATAGGTTGGGTATCAGGAAGAACATCAATCCCGAAGTCGATCTCCCTATCAGGAGGGACTCCAGGCAGATCTTCAGGAAAGACATCCGGAAACTCGTTGACAATCGGAACCGACTCAAGGGATGGAGACTCAATATTGTCACCTTTCACTCGGATAATGTGATAAACACACCCTTTTAAGATTAGCTTCCTGGCCCTAAGGTATGAAATAAACTTACCCTTAGGCGCAATCGGACTACCCTTCTACTCTATGACAGCCTTATTCGGGAATTTGAACGTGACAATCTGAGTTCTACAATCAATAGAGGCATAACAGACATAGAGCCAGTCCATGCCATGGATCACGTCAAAGTCAACCATATCCAACTCAACTAGGTCGGCCAAGGTATCCCTGTGATAAATGGACACAGTGCAATCTCTATAGACTCTCTCAGCTAAGACAGAATCACCGACAGGAGTGGCCACACTAAAAGGCTCAAGAAGACGTTCAGGAATTTTATCGAATTTACTAGCCACATAAGGAGTCACAAAAGATAGGGTGGCACCCGGATCCATTAATACATAACAATCAAAAGAAGAGACTCAAATCATACCCGTCACGACATTTGGAGAGTTCTCCTAATCTTGGCGACTACCCATGGCATATAGGCGGTTGGTACCTCCGCTAGTGCCTGAAGTAGTGTCCTTCTGATTACCTCTAGCCGGTGGTGCGGTGGTAGAGAACTGGGCTCTGTTCCCCCATGCTGGGCACTCTTTCTGAAAATGGTCTATTTGGTCGCATTTATAACAACCCATCCTTCCCGCTCTGCACTCTCCCAAGTGAAGCTTACCACACTTGACACATGGTGGCTTCCCTTGCGCACCCTGACCCATGCTAGCTTGGGGTTGAGAACCCTGTGGCCTGAAATTCTGGCGATTTTGTCCCTGCCGATCATACCTATTCTGCGGTATCGATGCACTGGCGGTAGATGAGGTATAGGTGGAAGGCCTCTTCTGGAAGAAGGACCTGTTGTCCTTGCTTTGCCTTTGCTCATTCTCATGCCCAACTGATCTCGCCTTTTTGTTCAGGTGCTCTTCTCTGTCCTTTCTTTTCTCCTCCTCTACCTGTTGAGCATACACCATTAATCTGGAAAGATCCATATCCGAGATCAACAATGCTGCCTTGCACTCTTTCTTCACATGCCTCTCCAATCCGGAGACGAATTTCCTCATCTTTGACCTCACATCAGGAATTATTTCTGGAGCATACCTGGACAGCTGGATGAACTTTAGGCCATACTCCTTAACCGACATACCTTCCTGTTTTAGGTTAACAAATTCCTCCACCTTCGCTTCCCTCAATTCTCGGGGAAAGAAGTGGTCAAGGAAGGTCCCTCAAACTCGTCCCATCTAGCAGGTTCAGCATCCTCACCCCTACTCTGTTCCCATTGGTTATACCAAATGTTTGCCACATCTTTGATTTGATAAGACACCAACTCGACCCCCTCGATTTTCGTAGCATGCATAGCTTTCAGAATCTTCCACATCTCATCGATAAAGTTTTAGGGATCTTCATCGACCTTAGAACCCGTGAATGCCGGTGGATTCATCCTCAGAAAGTCTCTAATTCTAATGGCAGCAGATGGATCCTGGAACTAGAGCTGAGAGTCGGCGAACTCTGATTACCACTTCAGGCAGCCATTAGTTGCGTGAGCATTGCAATTGCCCCTCGAAATTTAGCCTCGGATGTGGGTGCAGGTGGGGTAGATGGCACTTGAGGGGCCTCCGCATATCTCGCGGGTCGGCCTCTAGCCCTTGCTGGGCGTGCCTCTGAGTGTCACATCCCTGCATTATCAAAATTCCTCTGGCTAGCGGTACGTTTAGGAGGCATTATCTGTAACGTACAAATGCACGAATTAGAAAGGAGTTTTATAGAGTTTAACTCTATCGCACGAGTTCAGAGTATGAAAGAAGTGAAACAATTCCTAATGTCTTATAGCCTCCTGATTATAAGTGTGGTGCACAACACACCCATAAGCAAGACTCTACCAGACACGGCTTCATAGACTCCCTAGGACACTTGAACTATGTGCTCTGATACCATGTTTGTCACGCCCCGAGAGGATACCCTAGACGTAACCGGCACTCAAAGGCCATTTCTGACCTCCAAGCGAACCACCTGGTCCAGTCACTCCTTCATTCAAGCACATTCTCTTAGCAGGAACTCAATTTAAAGAAATACTTTTCATAATATAAGGGCCGAAGGCCAAACATTTACAATCAAAAGAAGACAATAAAAATAGGACTCCCCAAGATGACCGCTCGACCTCCCCACACTCCAGTCTATGAAGCCTCTATTCAAGTCTAAAAGGTGCCAATGACAAGCCCATGGCTACCAACAATCTAAATAGAAGAAAGGACAACAAAACTATACAAGAAGGCCCAATATCCTCCGGTAACTAGGAGGACTCACCGACTGGATGGAAGTGTGTGTGGATCTTCAATGGGGCGCCGGTTGAGGATCTCTAGTACCTGTCTCTGCATCATGAAACGATGCAGGCCAAATGGCATCAGTACATGGAATGTACGAGTATGTTAAATGGCCGAATACAAAGATCATCAAGGAAGAATCAATCAACTCGGAAGCTCAACTCAAAAGGAATGACAACTCAATCAAATGTCCTAAGTCTAAACAAGGATATGATTTAGACTGGACCAATCATATACAATTCAACTCAATCTGACTCAGAGTACTATCAAAACCTATTTGGGAGTTTCTCTTAACCGACAACCATCACTTATGAGCCAGTAAAAGTACAACAAACCGACGTTGTTGCCGCGTCCGTTCATACTTTGCCAGGGCATGAACGAATCAACAAATCATGGATCCAATCCAACCAGGTCCTATAATGTCAGGACAAATCTCTCGGGGAAGCATCCGACTTTAATGGTTTCATCCCCCCTACGTTTGGCGATGAAGTTATTGGGTTCGAGTATGGACTATACTCTTGCCCAATTCGGTGCTCGATACTCCTTCCAAGACTCAATGCTCATAAGACTCCATCCAATCAACTCAATCAAATCATATCGACAAGTCTCATTACAACCTTGTCAACTCATCAACTCTATCACAATCAAATCTCAATCATATCTTTAAAAGAGGTTTTAAATGCACATATATAACATCATCTAGATATAACCAATCATTACCTCCATCCGTTTGAGAAACATTAGAGGCTCATCACAATTTCAAGACTCTAAATTTGACCTTTCATATTGAGCAATATGTTTAAGAAAAATAACATCCTTTATCAAATCTACATAATTTAGAAGATCAATAAAACATATTTAGCAACTCATTTCTTCATCATCTCATACTCACATAAGGGCTCATTTTAGTAACCTCTTAGCTCAACAACATTGACACATAAATAATCAAATAAGATGGGAACAAAACTCATTCAAACATGTACCATACCAAGAAATGCCATTTCCATGAATATCTAACCTCAAAACAAGAATAGGGCTCATGGGTGAACTCAACCCATGTTTTGGATAGCCTTACATACCTTAGTGAAGACTTGAAGAAAACCTTGTAGTTGGGTCTTCAATGGAGGACTCAAATCTTGAAGTTCTTGGACTCCTTTTTTTGTTGGAAATGGAAAAGAAGAGAAGAGAGAGGAGCTAGGGCTTTTAGAGAGAGAGTGGGGGCTGAAGAAATGGTCCCAAAATGTACAAGGCTTGTGTATATATAATTTGGGACAATTCCCAAATTGCCCTTCCTCCAAATTCTGAAAATTAGGCCAAACGCCCTTGGCGCGATAGTGGCGCATCGCGCCCTTACAGCGCCAAGGCCAATTACGCCTAAAACCTGCATAACTTTTAGTGGCGCATCGCGCCACGAACTAAACTACTGAGGCATGTTTCTGGCGCGATAGTGGCGCATCGCGCCCTTACAGCGCCAAGCCCATTGTTCTGAATTCTAGGAATTTGGCCTGAAAACCCTGCACAACTTTTAGTGGCGCATCGCGCCAGGGACCAAACTACTGAGGCATGTTTCTGGCACGATAGTGGCATGTCGCGCCCTTACAGCGCCAAGGCCATTTCCCCAGCAATTGCAACCCAGGCCAAAATGAAATTCCTATCGTGCTAGTTCATCTTAGGATCGTCATATCTTTTGACTTCGAACTCCAAAATTTACGTTCTTGGTGGCGTTGGAAAGAAGACTCGACGACCTTTAATTTGATAGGTCGTGGGCCACCCAGATTGACGTCTTTCAAAAGATAGGGTCGTTAAAAGTCGACCATTACATGAACTCATCCTAAACTTAGCCACGACAAATCCTTTGGGCTTAGCTCGGTCCTAGGGGTCCTCAATGACCCCACATCACCTCCAACGCTCTTAAATTCCTCAGGGACTCATCTTAACTCAAGCAAATACTTCGAAATAAATACGATGGGCCCCATACGTATACAAAGAAGGCCCGAATCTTAGGGAAAATTTTGAGGAGTGTTACAAGTGACTTGACCTTTAGCTAAATTTTCAAACTTCAGGACCTTTTCTACGAACCTTACCTATGGCTCGTCAAAATTTTTACGGCACGTCAATGGGCTCATCTAAGGAACAATTTTTTTTTCTTTAACTAGAGTGGGATAGTACCTTAATCGACAATTAAGACCATGTGAGCTATTATATAGAATCCAATGATCCCCACATAGAGAAGGGGGAGGCTACCTTAGCAGGGCATATTTTGTCATGATACTCTCTTTAACTTTGTTATATGTGGATGCACTAGCTTCACCATATTGGCATTTTTAAACCTATGTGGGTAATTTAGTTAGAGGCTAAAGGTTTCTACTAAGATTCTCTTGGCTAGCTACATTGGCTACTGGACTGAACCCCACCTTAAAGTTCTCTCAGTGCAAATCTTTATCCCAATGGAACTTTCATAAATACATAGTTATTAATATCATTATGAAAGCTAATACTATATATCAATCCATCTTCATAAAGTAGCATAAGAGTAGCTCATCTATCATTATCATAGTAAAATAATAAGAATAGCTCATTAACTTGATTCATTCATAAGAACCCATGAAATGGTGAGAATTATCCTTACTGCACCATAACTTCTTTGCTTATAGCATCATTGAAACATGATTCATAACTGTCTTGCATAAAGCATCTTCGAACATTATTCATAAAGCATTTATTGAAATAACTTGAAAATCATGATCACAACTTATAAATCATACTTAAAACTAACATATAACACAGGTCTTTGAAATTCATCTATAAATCATGCAAAGTAATATGAATTATGCATAATTAGGCTAATAGGAGTGAAATACATCATCATTAAGAAGAACCAATGCAAATCAAGAAATTAGTGCTTTTAGAATTAGAATTCATAAGAGAATTTGAGAGAAATATTAGGGATTCCATGGGTGAAAAGACCCAAGGATGAATTTTCATTTACCATTGATCTAGGAAACCCTAACTTTTCTCTTGATTGGAGAATTGACTTGAATTCCCTTTTGAATTGCTTAAGGAAGAAGAAGACTCTTGAGAGGAAACTTTCGAGAGAGGATTTTGTGTTTTGAGAGTTAGGATGAGAATGGGAGGGTTAGGAGGACTTAGGCTAGTTAATAGGTTAGAGTAAACCTCTAAAACCATCCATATTCATCAATAAAACATAGAGAATGACTAAAATGCCCCAAACTTAAACTGAATTTTGGCAATTGGATGAGCCTCCACAACAACCCGTGATGGCCAATACGGTTCGTGATCATGGTCGTGTTGACTGACTTAACTCTGAAAACATGGGAACTTGCAAGAATTTCTCTATGGGGACCAAGATGGTCCGTTAAGGTCCCCACGATCTGTGGTGGGGAAGAGGCATGGTGAAGAAGTTATCATGGTATGCAGGAGGGTCCACCATGGAGGGGAACCATGGCTTGTGGTGCTCACCACGGACCATAGTCCCTATCATTAACTCTTCCCCTGAACATTTGTGTCTTAGAGTCTCTACTATGATGGCCAGTACTGAGGTTTACAGTTTGTTAACTAAGTCCGTGGAGGTCACCTTGTGCAAAAATTGAAATTTATTAGAGAAACTACTTTTGAATCTCATTTTCTGACTTTACAACCTCTAGGGTCTTACACATACATCTGGAAGTATTGGCCTTATTTGTTTCCTTTTCTGATATCTTTCCTTCCCCTTTTTATCATATAGTAATAAAAATATTAAACATAAAATGCTTGGAGGTATTTAAAGATTCTTTCAAAATCGGATCAAGCTAGAAAATATTGTTTTTTGGAGTGTCTTACTACAAAGCACTTGTTGAAGAAAAATGAATAATCTATACTGACCTCAATTTTAATTTATACATATATCATGGAAATAAAATTTTGTCGCACATTAGGATTTAGATCATGAAATTTATCATTAGATTTAAGTATAATGTGTTTATTAATGAAAATTAAACTTGAGGGTTGGATCAGATGAACTAGATGTCACACTTTATTGTCACAGCCCAAGCTAGGCCCTAGAAATGACACAACAATTAGAATTCAGAGGGACCCCAACGAAACTTCTTAGTATATCATACATGAGCATATATAAAGTAAATAAGAAACATCAAGAGGAATGAACGTGGAATATAAGTCTCACCATGAATATCTCAATATAAGAAAAACCAAGCTAAATCTTTGAATAAATGACACAACATAGATATAATAATCTAACATGCCTTCTTATTTTAGTTTTCAGAAAATAGGAAAAGAAATATATAGGAAGTTAAACAAGAACGTTGACCCAAAAGAATAGAAATCATTAATACATTCTTGCAGTCCTTGTTGTGTCTGACTTGACGAAATTGCCTCGAGGCATGCATGTTAAATGTATTGCTTTATTTTGTTATTTTATTAAGCCTATCAAAATTATTTATCACGTATTAGGTGTCATGACATAACAAACATTCATTTTGATATGGTTACAACTGCCAACAACTATGTTAGATGCCAGCCTGAGCATAATTTGTGAAATAAGCAAATGAGAGAAGATATTTAGGGTTGAGATAAAACTCATTTAGTGAATATCATCACATTCTACCATACATCTGAAAGTATTAGTCTTATTTGTAGCCTTTTCTAAGATCTTTTCTTCCTCTTTTCCATATATTGTAACAAAAATGTTGGGCCTAAAGTGCTTGGAGTGATTTAAAGATTCTTTCAGAATCTAATCAAGCTAGAAAATATATTTTTTGAAGTGTCTTACTCCAAGACACTTGTTTGAGGAAAAATGAATAATCAAAGATATGTTTTGAAGTTTTGGTGCATGTTCTATGGATAGGATGCATCTATCCTTACCTCAATTTTAATTTATACATATATCACGGAACTAAAATTTAGTCGCACATTAGAATTTTGATCTTTCCTATGAGAGTTAATTATAATGTGTTTATTAATCAAAATTAAACTTGATGGTGGGATCAAATGAACTAGATGTCACACTTTTTTGTCATGGCCCAATCTAGGCCCTAGACGTGACACGGCGATTAAAATCCCAAGAGGACCCAACCAAGCCTCTTAGCATATCATTCATGAGCATACATAAGGTAAATAAGAAATATCAAGAGGAAAATCATGAACGTGGAATGTAAGTCTCCACATGAAAATTTCGATATAAGAAAAAATAAGCTAAATCTTCGAATAAACGAGACACATAGACATAACAATCTAACATGCCTCTACTAGTCTAGATGGGTCATAGGACAAGTTCCAAGCTCACCAAAGTATAAGGAAGCAAAATCATAAGTAAATGAATGAAATCATAAATGGTGTATCCATGAAACATGAGGACTCCCCAAAAAGTAGATAGAAAACTCCAAAATCTTTCCACAAGCAAGATGCGTAGAATAATTGTCGGACCCTACATTATGAGACAATGTAGGAAAGAGTATGCATTAGTACATGAAATATACTAAGTATGTGAGAAACATGCGTGAACTAGAATAATCGGATGTAATCAATATGAACATGTGATGCATGGCCAAATATCTTGAAAGCATGAAACAAAACTTAAAAATAATTAAAAACATTCAATAAGGTCAATGCATCTTAAAACATCATTAAAGGACTTCTAAGAAAATACATAAACATAGGTGGGATATTAACCTTCGCCGATGTTTAAGACCATGTGAGCTATAACATGGAATCCGATGTAACTTCCACACGGAGAAGAGAGAGGCTACTTGCCAAGGTAGACTCTGTATCAACATTAACATGAACTATATGTGGATCCACCAGCTAGGCCATAAAGGCACCTACGGGGGCACATAGTTTGGAATTAGTGGTTGCAACTAGGGACTCCCTTACCAAGTATCCACCACAAAGTTATCTCGGTACTAAGTTAATCTTAATGGAATGCATAAATCATATTTATTAGGAAAGGCAATAATCAACCAATCCACATCATAAAATATACCATAAGAATAGCTCCTTGAAAACCTTGATCATAACATAAATATATAGACTTTTACCTTTCTAAGTATGTAAGTCACGATTTTGGTAATATTGTGAGAAAACCTTTCACAATTCATGGTGAAATTTTTCCCTACCTCAGTTTCCTTTCTACAGTACATAGGACACCCTACGATACATAGGTAAGCTCATGGGAAGTTGCACCTGCAACTTTTCTCCAACAATTTCTCTTATTTGGCTTTTCAACTTTCAAGTCTTACAATATCTCCCCTTTGAAAACATTCTTTCTTGAATGGGACTCAAGCTAGCAGGAATAGAGTAGGAAAAAAGAAATAACAATCCATCCTGAATGCAACATACATCAAAATGCAAAACCGTAGAATAATCAACCTCAAGCTAAAACACGACTTAAAAACTCATTTCATAAATATGCATGCATAAGAAAACATGAGAATGAGTGAACACATGAATTGAAAGGAGTGATTATGAAGGAAGATTTGGCCTACATAGGCTACCTTTCAGAAGCACCTCAGAATCTGATATAGGCCTACATAAAATGGACTAAGCTTTCCCTTCTTGCCAAAACGCATAACACCCTTCATAGGTGAGATTTGTAAGTAAATCTAATCATCTACCTCAAATTCAAGCTACATTCTCCTCACATCTAAATAGGATTTTTGTTAGCTTCGGGTAGTCTTCAACCTCTCTCTAATGAGTCTAAATTTCTCCTTGGCCTCTCACACTAACTCAGGTTCTATTAAAGCAACTTCACCATCTTCAAAACAACCAATCTACACCTTCTACCATATAGAGCCTCAAATGGATCCATTTGGATACTCAAATGGTAATTGTTGTTATAAGCAAACTCAATTAATACCAAGTGATCATCCCAATTACCTTTGAAGTCAAATACATAGACCCTCAACATATCCTTCAAGGTCTCAATAGTATGCTCGTCTTGACCATAAGTTTGAGGGTGAAAAGTTTTAATAACTTTAACTTGAGTAACAACAAACTTTTGGAATAACCTACAAAATTGAGATGTGAATTGAGTACCTTGATACAAAATGATAGATAGCGGAACACCTTGAAGCTTAAGAAAATCTTGAATGTAAATTCTAGCATAATCCTCGGCTAAATAGTAAGTCTTGATTGGAAGAAAATACGATGAATTAGTCATTTAGTCAACAACAACCCAAATCAAATCTTGTTACCTATGGGTACAAGGCAAACTATGATGAAGTCCATATTCAAGTCTTTCACTTCCAGGTAGGAATCTTAATTTCTTGAGCTAAACCTCTCGATTTTTCATGTTCAACCATCACCTGATGACAATAAGGATATTTAGCCACAATCTCCACAATATTCTTCTTCATACCATTTCACTAATATATTTTCCTCAAATATCAATACATCTTTGATAAACCCGGATGAATAGAATACCTCAAACTATGACCTTCGGAAAATATCATTCCCTCAAGCCATCACAATTGGGAATACACCATATTCCTTGATATCTAAGCATACCATCTCTCCCTTGGGAGAAAGTTTCAATCACTTTTTCTATAACCGCTTTCTTCAACTCAACCAAAGTTGGATCATTATCTTACTTTGCCTTTACATCTACCACAAGGGATGATTCATAACTATTTTTTACAACATCACCACCATCCTCAAAATAAACCAAGCAAAAACCCAAATGAGCTAGTCCATGAACATCATGAGCTAACTCCTTATTTTTTTCCTTAATATGGGAAAAATTATTCATGGACAACCAACTAAGAGCATTGACAACCATATTCACTTTATTTGGATAGTATAACACACTCAAAGACTTTTAATATACCAATCACCAAATCAGCAGAATCCTCCAACTCCTGACGAGTTTATAAGGCATAAAACCTATTTTGGCGCTGACCACCATTAGAACCTGAAATAGTACCATGGTGAGCCAGATGGCTGAAAGCGGACTGACTTTGAGTTTGATTCTAAGGTCGACCACCTCCACATATAGTAGTACTCGAAGTACAATCCTTCACTTGGAGACCCATCTTGCCATAACCAAAGCAAGAAGTCAATCCTACCAAACATTCTCATTGATGCCTCTTCCCATACTTCTTGCAGGAGGGGATAGGTTGGCCACTAGAAGATCCTTCTTGAGACTTAGGGTTAGGCACCCTATCCTTGTTGAAGTTTTGAGCAGGAGTGTTAGAAGTATTTTGGTCGGAGAACTTCGGGCAAAATTGTAAATGACCACCATTATCAGATTTATCATGAGAATACTCACCAAAATCTAACAGAGCCCTCTTGGACAACCTAGTTCTCTCTTTCAGTTTCTCTTTGTTGATATGTTCGACATGTGTCATGAGCCTTGAGAATTCCATATCTTTGATCAACATGGAAGTTCTACATTCTTTGACCAATAAGTTTGACATACCCGAGACAAATTTGCTCATACAAGCTCTAGAATCAGCAACTATGAAAGGAGCATATTTTGATAATTGAGTAAAATTTAGAGCATACTCACTTACACTCATATTACCTTACCTCAAGTTGATGAACTTTTGGATCTTTGCTTTCCTCACTCTAATGGAAAGAAATGATCAATAAAAGTGATCTTGAACTCTTTCGAATCAACCATACCTTATCTCTAGCCCTTTCAGCCTTCCATTGTTTATACCAAATCTGAGCAACTCCCTTATGTTGATAAACAGCCAAGTCCATGATGTTCATAATCTTGAAAATACCCTC
This sequence comes from Solanum dulcamara, assembly GCF_947179165.1. Lineage (NCBI taxonomy): Eukaryota > Viridiplantae > Streptophyta > Magnoliopsida > Solanales > Solanaceae > Solanum > Solanum dulcamara. The sequence continues at coordinate 18,453,260 of NC_077242.1, forward strand.
AATAAACTCTTGTAGATCCTCGTTAATCTTAGACCATAGATCTTAAGAGGGTTCATATGAATTAAATCATGAACTCGTCTAGCCGTTGTACCCACATGGGTTCACGGAAGAAACAACCTCTCAATTAGCCAGTACGTCCATGACTTGGGAAAGCACTTTAAAATCCACTAGAAATAAGACATGAGAGTCTTTCTCAGACAAAGGATCATTGGGAACCTCTGGAGCTTGTGTATCCTTATTCACATTGGCATTGGCATTCCTTCGAACATAATCTCCTTGTGAAGGCATGATTTTTTAATCCCAAAGAAAGATCTTTAGAAGGAAAAACCTTAGAGTTCAACCCTATCACATGACATAAGAATGATAAAATAAGTAAAGTTTCCTAAACTCCTTATATACTCTTATTCATAGATGTGGCACGTTTTCTACTGATGAATAGGACTCTATTTGATGTGGCATGTCAAATACCCTAGGACACTTGAATCTTATTCTTAGATACTAAGTTTGTAATGAACAAAGTTAGGCCCTAGACGTAAAACAGTGATTAGGATCTCAAGAGACCCCAACCAAGTCTCTTAATATATCATACATGAGCATACATAAGGTAAATAAGAAATATCAAGAGGTAAATTATGAATACGGAATATAAGTCTCAATATGAAAATCTCGAATATAAGAGAAATTAAGCTAATTCTCTAAAAAAAATGGGACAACATAGACATAATAATCTAGCATGCCTCTACTAGTCTAGACGAGAGATAGAATAAGTTCCTAGCTCACCAAAGTATTAGGAAGCAAATTCATAAGAATATGAATGAAATCATAAATAGTGTATTCTCGAAACATGACGACTCACCAATAAATAGATAGCAAACTTCAAAATCTAGCCATGTGCAGGATGCGTAGAAGGACCGTTGAACCCTACATTATGATACAATATTGGCAAAAGTATGTCTTAGTATATAAAATTTACTAAGTATGTTAGAAACATGCATGAACCAGAATAATCAGACATAATCAATATGAACATGTGATGCATGACCAAATATCTTAAAACCATGAAACAAAACTTGAAAACATCTAATAAGGTCAATGCATCATAAACATCTTTAAAGGACTTGTAATAAAAAAACATATACAAAGGTGGCATATTAACATTAACTGACATTTAAGACCATATGATATATAATATAGAATGTAATTTAACTCTCACATTGATAAAAGAGAGGCTACTTGCCAGGGTAGATTTTGCATAAACATGAACATTAGCTATATGTGGATCCACTAGCTAGGCCATAAAGGAACAGAAGGGGCATGTAGTTTGGAATTAGGGTTTTCTACTAGGGACTCCATTACCAAGTCCCCACTACAAATTTCTCTTGGTGCTAAGTTAACCCCAATGGAATACATAAATCATAGTTATTAGGAAATGCAATAATCAGCAATCCACATCATAAAATACTTCATAAGAATAGCTCAATGAAAACCATGATCATAACATAAACATATAGACACTTACCTTCCTAAGCATCTAAATCATGATTTTGGTAATATTGTGAGAAAATATTTCACAATTCATGGTTACTTTCTTGAAAATATACTTGAATCATAATTATAAGTTACATAAATCATGCATAATACTTCATCAAATTCATTATTATAAATCCATTGTTTATACTTGAAATTTATAACATAATGCATGGATCCTTGTAAAACACATTGAACATGCAATTAAATTTAACCATGCATGAATAGATCATTGAAATTAAGTAAAATCATAATTGAATTGACCCAATACAAATAATTAAAACTAGGGTCTGAAGAGAATTTCATAAAAGAGAAAATTAAGAAAATATTTGGGATTCCATGGATGGAAAAAGATCCATAGATGAATTCACACATACCTTGAATAAAAATCAAGCTTGAAATCTGGAGAAGGAGACTTGAGCCTTGAAGCTTTAGCTTTAACTTGAAGAAGAAGCTAAATTCTTGAGAGAGTAAATTCTAGAGAGAGAATTATTGAATGTAGTAGTTTGAGAGAGAATGGAGTATTTGAAGGAATAGGGTACTTATAGGCTTAGCAAAACAACCCAAAACAGCATAGCTTAGGGTTAGAAGGAATAGAAAATATCTAAGATAACCCTCATTAAATACTGCCAGCGAGGACCTATAATTAGGACCTATAGATCGTAGGTCCAGTGACGAGTCATATGAATGGAGTCGTCGAATCAGACCCCCAAATATGGTCTATAAAGTTCACTCTATAAGTCGAGTTTATATGTAGTTGAAGTAGTTACGAGTCATTGAATTGGGTTCGTAGATCAAGCCTTAAATTCCAAGGCTCGGAATTTCCCTCCTACTACCTGGTGTCTATGAGTTGTATATGTGTTTACGGGTAATAAAGACCTCTCATAGACCTTAAGTATCAATGATTTGAGCTACTGGAATTTTCACATCTTGACCCTACAGGCCAAGTCTATGGATCATAAACTTCTTTACAAGTCGTCAAATTGGCTCATCAAATCCTCTAACACTTAGTAAAATTTCCAATATTGAGGCCCCACCCTACTAGCCTTGTCTACGATTTTTTGATCATTCTACGGGTCGTCAACTCCATTTGTCCTGCCAACTTTCCAAAAATCCAAAAGTCAGGTCTTTGATTATTTCTTACGATTCAATCCTAGAGTCATAGACCTTTATATGGTCCATAAGACCTCATCGTAGGTTGACCCAACACTTGGTGATGTTTTTCCCCACCTCAGTTTCCTTCCTACGAGCCCTTTCTATGGTTCGTAGGACACCCTACGATCCATAGATAGGCTCGTGGGAAGTTGCACCAGCAATTTTTTTACAACAATTTCTATTGTTTTAGATTTTCAACTTCAAGGGTCTTACATTTCTGGTATAGGAGGTAACAATAAACATAACTAAAGTAGAGAACTTCTTCGTTGGAGGAATTTAAATAATTTTCTGAGGCATAACAAGTGTTGAACTATTGCCTTCCGTCTTCATAACAAGAACAGTAAATACGCAAGTTTTGAAATCCAACCTGAACAAATGATGTTAAACACTAGTTATAACATCTATGCACTTAAATGTTTCACGATAAATAATGCATTTCCTAAAATAAAATATGTAATTATTCATACAACGTGCTGATGTTTTAGGAAATCGAAAAAGAATATTGTATGCTTGTTCAATGTAGTCTTTCAACAAAGATGAGTAATCATAAAATATAATTTTAAAATTTCATGATAAAAGGGGGTGATCCATTTTACCAAAAGAATAATGATTGTCTGCTTTGAACTATGATTATGAATACTCGACAATAGGGTTCTACCCCAATTAAAGCTACAATTAATAAAATTTATATTCTCAGATCAAGTTCTTAAACACCTGATTCATTACGATAGTATTGTAAAATGTGGAGTATAATCATGATATCAACCTATTTATCAAATTATCAAAGTATTTTAAATGCGTGCACTCATTAAAATATTTTTTTCCTATGTTAAGCAATGAAGTTCATTTCATAAGTGAAATAGAAAGCATTACGCTTTTTGACATTTTGTGATTAGATAAGAACGCCTAGTTGGTTTTGATGTTTGATTTTCTCATCATTTCTTTTATAATACGTGTGTGATATTCTCTCAACACGATTTCTAGAAAGTCACTCACAAGCATTAATTGCAATCTAATATACAAGATTAGTTTCTTTAAATGATTTCAACCTTGTAATTAATTTTCTTTATATTTGTAGAATACAGATAAGAACAACTTCATTAGAGTATTGACCAGTAAATATTGTTTCTCCTATAAAAGTATTGGTTGAATTGTCAAGTTATCTATCAAGTTGAGTTCTTAAGAACAACCCTTTCTTGACGTTACCTTTTGGTTTGTTCTTCCTCACTTTATGAACTTTTTTCCTTTTCAATAGCCTTACCGTCACTTGATTTTGATTTCGACTAAATCTCTGCATAGATAAAAATGTACATTCCTCGATAGAGTTTTGAAATATCCTCTTTGATTGAGTTATAGATTTCAAGACTATGCCTTTTAAATCTCTATGTAGAATTTTGTCTTTAGTTTTTTTTTCTTACTTACTTTGATTATAAAATTGTTGCTAGTTATGTTAGAATAGAAAATCTGAATTCTTACTAGAATCTCAATAGTCTTCTTCATAGTGGAATCTTGCTAGTTTATTTTTCTTCTTATGTTGTCAATTGTATGCTTATCTATTTGATATGATTAGGGCTTCTTTTTTTCATCTTGATTCTTTCTAATTTAATTTATGGTAATTTCAGATTTGAAGACTACCAATGTAAGTTTTTATGGATGATACAACTTTTCAAATCACTACAGAGGAATTCAAACTTTTTCATAAGATTGACCGAACACTTTATTCTATTATTGTCATTGACCTTAAGCGTGATCCTTTTGAATCGATGCACACTTTAGCATTATGGATTTGGTTGGAGTGAATATATCATTTCACGAGTTATCAAAAAGATCTTGTCTTTACCTCATTTTTTCATTAACCAACTTGCTGACAAGGCTGCAACCTATCTAAGATGCATTGAGAATAGTCATTTTCTGTCCTCAATTTATTGAAGTGAGATTTTGCTAAATCAAAACCTCATTTTAAAAGAGTTCTCTATCCTATTTTTTCATCAAAATCAGGACTGTGCAAACAATGGGATAAGAAAAATTAAATTGGGGTTTGTTACAAGGCATTGATAGATATTATGGAGGAAGTCTTAAAAGTAAATTTTGAATAAATCTTGATGGAAAGAAATATGGCAATGGTGCCACCTCTTGTGAGAAATCTTTAATTAGAAGAATTTCTCAGTTGGGACTTGGAGGTGACATGTATCCTTGGAGGATGATGGAACCTAATGTACCTTACTAAGAACAAACCATGTTTGTTACTTGTTCCAAGGGTTATCTTATTTCTGCATGGGAAATTAGGAAATTCTTTCCACTGATTTTTGGAGACTGCATTGAGTATATTCTAATGCAGAAGGTGAAGTCCGATGAACAGGCTCTGTATGCCCTGATCGTGTTTGCTATGCCTAGAATTATAGAATTTATTCTCAAAGATGAGTCCAAAGCTAAATTTGATATCAAAGAGAAGCATGTGTGGATGCAAAAATTTATTCCAAAAAATAGAAACTCCTCCTTACCATAGATGCTTCCTAAAATTTCCTGAAACTATTTAGTCCATTTACGCATGTGTACCATTTGGAGAATGGAGTAGAAGTAATCATGTTTTCATTTGGTTGTTCTTAGTCCATTTGAAGACCGTAACACTATGTTTGGATGGTGGTTTTCCATAATTTCATAATGTAGGGTATTGTATGGTATGGTATGGTATTCTACGGTATGGTATGGTACTGTACTGTACAGTACAATACTATATTTGGATAGAAGATATAGTTTGCTATTGTTTAATGGTAATTTAGTTGTTTGGTTTGACTGTATGGTATTGTATAGTAACTGATAAATTTATGAAAATATCCTTATTTATTATAAATATTAATAATAATTGAAGAGAGAATTTCAATTTTAAATTCCTAGAACCTTCAATTGAAGAGATAGCGAGCATAATTGAAGAAAGAATTTCAATTTGAAATCCCTAGAAGCTTCAAAAATTGTTGCGGACGAGAATTAGTAATCTGATAGTGAAAACAATAGATATATTAGTGTAATGTTTAATAAAGAATTAAGGGTAAATTAGAATTATTTAAAATTCAGTAAGGATATAATTGGAAAAAAAAATAACTAAACCATGGGATACCAGCAAATTGGTGGTTTCAAAAAGCGAGGATTTTCATGGTTACAAAACAATGAAACCAACCCATACCATACCATACCATATAATTAAAGAAATAATCAAAACAAAAATGATTTTCTTACTAAACATACCATATTATACCGCAGAAAATCACCATCCAAAAATTTATGTAGTAAATGCTTTTGTTATAACAATAAATATGAGGTTTCTTTAATCTGTGTATCGAATTTTTTTTATACTCTACCTTTGGATTCAAGTTTAATATTTTGAAGATATTAGAGAGGAAAAAATCAGGAAAAGTTCCACCCAAATTATTTTGAAATTGGCCCAAAAATCATATGATCTTTGAGCCTCTAGTGATTGTTAAGAATAAGTTAACCTACTGGAGATACCTTTTATTAATTGTGGTTTATATTAAACAAGAACCCTTTTAGGAAGCTTAATTTATTTGAAGAGAGAGTAATATTCTAATTTGATTATATGTCAGACAAAATATTTATCTCTATATAATAGAAGAGGCAAAAACGTTATGTGCCAGCACCATCAAAACAGTAATTATCATTAAAATTGAAAATTAATAGAATCTTTATTTAAACAATATTTTTCATCCGATTTTAAAACTGTCTTCCTAGAGCTTCTCTGAACTATAGATAATTAACTCCTCACGTTTCCGCCAAAAAGATGTCAGTTTTAAGACTGACGAATATACCATATGTCACATCCCGGGAGGGTACCCTAGACGTGGCCGACATTCATACACCATTTCTAGTCCCCAAGAGAATCACTTGGTTCTATCACACATCAAAAGTCTCAGCGTAAGGTTTGATATAACTCAAAATACGATAACTCAAGTGGGCTATCAAAACATCATGAATAATGAAATAATATGTTGAAAAATACTCAAGCATGAAGTGACTCAAAGTCATATACTCAATAGTAAAATTATGTTTTAAAAACAAACTCTGAAAGAGACCCATCTAACTCAACTTTGACTCCGTCCATGAAGCCACTAACTCAACACTAGAAAAGTGCCGAGACATGTCCAAGGATAACTCAAAGGACTACCCAAGAATAATGAATAAAAGAACTTAAATGAAGCCCTCCGTATGCAAGGAGGTCTCACCAAAAGCTTAGTGGGACTTAATCTTCAACGATGCGCCTGTTGAGGACCACATGTATCTGCATCATAAAACGATGCAGGCCAAATGTCATCAGTACATAGAATGTACGAGTATGTAATATAGCTGAAAGGAACTTACTCAAAGATACTAAACTGAAAGACTCGCACCGAAATAGTTAAACTCAAATAATCAAGTGATATGTACAAAGAATGCTTTAAAAGATATGAATAAGTAAATATAACTTAGTTTATAAAATAAATATGATATTTTACTTCACTAACGAGTTTCTCTAACCGAAAACCATCACTTATGAGCTAGTGATGATACAACGAAGCGATGTCTTCGCCACATCCATCCAATACCTTGCCCGAGTAATGGACATCAATATCTATGGATCAAATCATCAAGTCCTCTTTTGGGACAAGAGAGGCGTAGCCTCTATCCTACATTGGCTATGTAGTCATGGGGTTTGAATGTATCAAACTCTTACCCAACTCGATGCTCAATACTACTCCCAAAATATTTTCTCATATTATCATCATCATTTAGTCTCATTCGACTTTTTATTTAAACCTCAAACTCATCTTAAAACATCATCATCATCATTTAGTCTCATTCGACTTTTTATTTAAACCTCAAACTCATCTTAAAACATCACATCATCATTCCCTCTTCATTAATAATTACACTACTTGGTTAAAAGAAAGAACCATTTACTTCGTCATCAAAACATCTTGTTCAAAATCCTCATTTAGCTTTATTTTCAATTTCATCAAACTCATTTAAAATATGCTACATCTCAATTTGAAAACAATACTTTATTTTATGGATGAAATAATCAATCTCGACCTCAAGTATTACATGGACAAAGTATGACCATAAATCAATTAAGGTTCATGTGGATGAATGCATGGGATACGTCTCAATGACTACTCAACATCCGGGACATCATCAATACATAAATAAATGTAGAAAACTTCAAAGAAGAATCAATTAACATCAAGGACTCAATTCTATATATAGGGTAAAACTCCACTCGAAATCAACTTTGAAGAATTACATGCTGGGCGCGTGGACAAACTCAAACCAACGCTCTGAGTAGTCTTACATACCTAGAACTCGAAGTACAATCAAAAGTTTGGAAGATGGGAGTGAGCGCTTGCATCCTAGCTTCTTTCTCTTCTCCAATCTTGCCCTCAAATAATATAAATGTTAATGAGGATTTAGGCACATAGGGTATTGTTAAAGAACTCTAAATAGTCCCAAAACATTGAGGTTTTAATTGGAAAATGGTGGGAAAAGATCAAACTATCCTTCAAAAAAATCTGATTTTTGCCTTGTATGGGTCGTTTCTACGACTCGTCGAAACTTAGACGAGTCGTAGGATCAACTCGTCCTATCAAGCTCTGAAAATGAAGTCTCTGAATCTCTCGTACGAGCCATTTCTAAGACTCATAGACTCTTTGATGAGTCGTCACCATCACTCGTAAGAATGATTTTACTTTTGGAATTTTTTTAAGTGTTTTGGATCTTCTATGTCCTTTTTACGAGTCGTAAAAATTCATACGGGTCATAATCAAGACTCGTATAAAATAACCCAAATATTTAAATTTTAGATTTAAATTTTTTCAAGTGCTCCAATGTTCTATGGGTCATTTCTACGACCCTTACAAATCTCTACGAGTCGTAATGTTGACCCGTAACTTTTGATAGTCTGACAGTCTCTATTAAAATGGTAATAACTTTTTACTTCAAACTCAAAATGAGGAAACTTGGTGTCATTGGAAATAAAACTCAACGAACTTTAATTGGATAGGTAATAGTCGACATAAGTTCTTATATTCTAGGAGATATGGTCATTTGAAGTTGACTGAAGTAAAATCTTATGTCAAAACTCAATCGGTAAGAATTGGTAATAAAAATTATATTACAATATAATTTATTGGATTCGGACCTATACACATACAAAGAATGATTCAGGTCTTAGCATAAAAATTTCTTGGGTGTTATAATATCTCCTCCTTGGGATCATTCATACCCAAATGATGACCAAGCTAAGGATTTACCCAAAGCACGAATACATCATAAGAACTCAAAATACTCTAATCCAAGATTAACTCACGTAATTTCTCAACTCAAGAAGGGAGTAATTGAAAGATAAGAGTAGGAATAGTACCTTCAACATCTACACTAGGTGAAAGAAATAAGTGTGGGTACTTGGCTTTCATATCCTCCTCGACTTCCCATGTAGCTTTCGTAATGAATTAATTTCTCCATAGAACATTAACTGAAGCAACCTCTTTGGTCCACAATTTACGAACTTGTCGATCAAGAATTTGGACAGAAATCTCCTCAGAAGATAAACTACCTTTCAGTCCAATGTTTTCTATAGGAACAATGAGTGAAAGATCTCTCAAGCATTTCCTAATCATAAAAATATGGAACACCGGATGAATGGCATCTAACTCTGGTGGAAGCTCTAACTCATAGGCGACATCGCCAACTCACCTTATAATCTAGTAAGGACCAATGTATTGGGGACTCAATTTTCCTTTCCTCCCAAATCTCATAACTCCCTTCATAGGCAAAAATTTTAGGTACACCCAACCATTTATCTCAAACTCAAAGTCTCTCCTCCTAAAATCAGTGTAGGACTTATGATTACTTTGCACAGTCTTTAATCTTTCTTTGATAATCTTCACTTTTTCCAGTGGTTTGATAAGTGCGAGGCGAGCTTTGCAAAGTTGAAACCCTTGTTGGCTTTAACTCTGATTCTGACTCTTCCTAGTGAGGTCTAGGGATTTATAGTGTATTGTGATGCTTTAGGTATTGGTCTGGGTTGCATTATTATGCAGCAAGGTAGAGTTATTGCATATGCTTCTAGGCGGCTGAAGGTGCATGAGTGGAACTACCTCACGCATGATTTAAAGCTGGCGGCGGTAGTCTTTCCATTGAAGATTTAGAGGCATTACGTGTATGGTGCCCATTGTGAGATCTAAACTAACCACAATAGTCTCTGATACATATTCAATCAGAAGGACCTTAATTTGAGACTACATATGTGGTTAGAGTTACTAAAGGACTATGATGTCACTATTCTTTATCAGCCGAGGAGGGCAAATATAGTAGCAGATGCTTTGAGTTGAAAGATGGTGAGTATGGGAGTTTGGATTTCTTATCAGTTGAGGAATGACCTCTAGCTTTAGACATTCATTCCTTAGCTAACTAGATGGTTTGCCTTGATATTTCTGAGCCGGGCAGGGTACTTGGTTATGTACAGGCTAGGTCATCCTTGATAGAACAGATTCAAGCACAACAGTTTGAGGACCCGCAGCTGAGGATGATTCGTGATAAGGTATTTAGTGGGGAGGCTAGGAAGGCGACCTTAGATTCAGAGGTAATTTTGAAGATTGAGAGTCATATTTGTGCTCCTAGAGTTGGAGATCTAGTCAGGCTCATCCTTGAGGAAGCCCATTGTTCCAGATATTCCATCCATCCTGGTGTAGAGAAGATGTATTACGACATATGGAAGCATTACTAGTGGTGTGGGATAAAGCAAAACATTATAGCTTTTGTGGTAGGGTGCTTAAACTGTTGGCAGGTCAAGTTCGAGGCTAGGTGGTTTGACCCAGCAACTACCCATTCCAGAATGGAAGGTTTACCATGTACCTCCCAATGATTTGATTCTATTTGGGTCATCGTAGATCCATTGACCAAGTTTTTTCACTTGTTACCAGTCCAGACTATCTGCACTTCATAGAAGTTGGCTCATATTTACATTCAAAAGGTGATCTGATTGCATGGAGTGCCAGTATCTATCATTTTAGACCTTGGTACTCAGTTCACTTTACATTTATGGGGTCTATATAGAAGGAGTTGGGTACCTGAGTCGACCTCAACACAACTTTCCACCCCAAGACCAATGGCCAGTCATAGAGGACTATTCATTGTCTTGGAGGACATGTCATGGGCCAGTGTTATTGATTTTGGAGGTCAGTGGGATCAATTCTTGGCTTTGGCAGAGTTTGCATATAATAATAGCTATTATTCGAGCATTAAGATAGAACTTTTTGAGGCACTGTATGGTAGAAGATGTCATTCCCAAGTGGGCTAGTTTGATGCTTTTTAGGTTAGGCTTTAGGGCATCGATTTGCTGCATGAGTCGATGAATTTTTTTTGTATGATTCAAGAGAGGCTGCGTGCTGCCTAGAGTAGGCAGAAAAGTTATGCTGATCGAAGGGTCCTTTGGAGTTTATGGTTGGAGATCAGGTATTCCTACAAGTGTCTCCCATGAAGGGCGTGTTGAGATTCGGGAGGAGGGGTAAGCTTATCCCTAGGTTCATTGGTACTTTTGAGATCTTGAGATGGAGATGGGAGGTACCTTATGAGTTGGCCTTTTGCCCAGCACTATTAGGTATTCACCCTGTATTCCATGTTTCTATGCTGCGGTAGTACATCCCAAATGAGTCCCCTATGCTTCAGTGGGATTCGGTTTAGTTTGATAAGTCCTTGGCCTTTGAGGAGGAGCCTGTAGATATTTTTGACAGGCAAGTTAGGAAGTTAAGTTCTAAGGAGATTCCATCGGTGAAAGTCTAGTGAAGGCATCGTCCGATCGAGGAGGCTACCTAGGAGATCTAGAAGGACATGCATACCCACTATCCACACCTTTTTGAGGCACTGGTACTTTTCTACCTTGACTTTTGAGGACGAAAGTCCTTTTAGCAGTCGATGTTGTAATGACCTCCAAGGTCATTTTTGCGCTTTTGCATGTTTTTACCATTTTACCTCTTCCCTAGCTCCTTTATAGCTTGTATATGATGTTAGGATGGGTGGCTCTTTTCTCAAGGTGTTCGGTTGAGTTTTGAGGTGGTTTGCCATTTTGGAGGCTTAAAGTTGAAAAAGTTAACTTTAGTCAACATTCGAAGATTCGAGCATTGTATGAAACTTCTTATGGTTCGATCATCTACGAAAGGTCCAGTTTACTCTAGAATGAAGGTTGGTTTGGGTTTTGGAGTCTTTGTTTTATGTTTATGCGACTAGGAGTTTGAACATTAAGGTTTGTCAAAGTTTGACTTCGGTCAACATTTTTAGTAAATGCGCTCGGATGAAAATTTTGTTAGAGCAATTAGCTCTGGAATACCTTTTTCAGTTGGTGTAAGCCCCAGGGAGAATTTAGGAAGTTCCTATTCAAAATAGAAACAAAGAATGGAAGTACGGAAAGATGAAAAAAATGGCACCAAGAACCGACTACGGAAGGCCATCACGGCCCCTGAAATGCACTACTCCCTATGGTGAGCCCCCGTGGTGATGATTTAGAGTCTTAGTCCTGCAGGCACAAACCATGGAAGACCTCTACGGGTCGTGAAGTATTTCAGGACTTTGGAGTGATCCGTGGAGGGCACCTTTGCAGGCCTTCTACAGGACCTGCACCGCGGTCACTCTTCTTGAGCCGTTATGCTTTTCATGGACCGTTAAAGCCCCCGTGAAGAAACTTTAGAGAGTACCCTGCAAGACCTTTTCCAAGATTTTTCTAAGTCCCTTACCACGAGACACCACCACGAGCCGTGGTGCTCACCACGGCTCGTGTAGCCAGTCTGACCAAAAATTATTTTAGGGCATTTTGGTCTTTTCTTGGGTTTTAACATAAAATGAGGTCATTTGGTAGGCAACATTTCACCTTTATATAAGACCCAAAGTCCTCCTACTCTCATTTACTCTCCTTCACATTCTAAGACCCAAACCCTAACTCCTCAAGTTCTCTAAAGTCTCTTTCTCATCTTCAAGAAAGGGGTCTAGGGTTTCACTCCAAGAAGATCAAGTTTTCTCTTCCCTCTCATATTTGCAATTGTTTGTTCATAAATTACTCAAATATTTTTTTATTCGATATTTTGATAGAGTTGCATCATTTGGAGGTGGATTGGAAAGGAAAGACTCAAATTTAGTTGTTCGGGTGCAGTTTCGACTTTGAGGTATGTTATGGTTTACTTTTGTTAGACTTGGCTTGCCTAGAATTGATATAACTTGAGTAGTAGTGTATGATTAGGTTGGTGATTATGGTGTTATAATCCCATTGTGAAATTTAGAATCGATGGTTATTGATAGTGACTAGTTCAGGTTTTAGTCATTGGATCCTTAATGTAGGTGATATTTTTCTTTGGTTACATCGTTTAGAATCCTTAGATATTGCTCCTAGGTGATTTGAACATTAGGATGCCGATTGTTGACTTGTTTGATTTTGCTTGGCCACTTGTTATGATTTTTTTGGCTTATACTCATGTCTTGGTTGCTTATAATTTTTAAATGTTGGGCTCGAGGCCGTGCTTTCGGTATGTCGATGTCTCAGGTGAGTAATATATGATTTTTTTGGACATGCTACTTGCCTTACTTAAATCACAAGTGTTAAAAACCTTTTCAAAAAAGAAGAGAAAAAAGGAGAGGATAAGACTTTTGGTTGATGCCTAAATATGAGAAATTTAAATGAAATATGGTAATACCTTATTTATGGTATTATTTTGATGATAATCTCAAGGTGTGAATTCCGAGCAGCCCGTTAATACATATTCCTGGTTATTATTTTTCTTGATGAGCTTGAGGTATAAATTTTGGGCGCCCCTATTCATTGATGAGCTCTCGGGTTATTCTAGGCGCTTTATGATACTTTTGGAAGATTTTAGCCATAATTACGAGTTTACATTGAGCATTTTTCAGTAGTTTATGAGTTGAGGTTATGGTTGTGATTAGATGACTTGTTGGGTTTACTTGATTATTGTAAGATCTTCCCATGCCTTTTTCCCTATATCATAGACTTTATGCTTCTCTCTTGTTGTTATTAGTATTATTGTGCTACTTATTATGTATTTTATTCTTTCTGAGCACGGTCATCCTTTGATGCCTATTGAGTACCCTGTTTTTTAGTACTCATACTGTAATTTTGCATCTTTCTGGATGCAGCTCTCAGTTCGAGCCACCCTCAGTGCATGCCTGATCATCTGTAGCGGTGCTAGTCCCGAATTGTGGTGAGCTCCCAGCATTCAGAGACTTGCTACAATCCTTTTTTTGCTATGACTAGTATTTTTTATTTTGGAAAGTCATACCTCAAGCTCATCAGCAATAATAATAACAAGGAATATGTGTTAATGGGCCGCTCGGAATTCACACCTCGAGCTTATCATCAAAATAATACCATAAATAAGGACTCAGATCTGTATTGTATATTTATATATTTTGGTTGATGCCTAAGTATGAGAAATTTAAATGAAAGATGGTGATATCTTATTTATGGTATTATTTTGATGATAAGCTCGAGGTGTGAATTCCGAGTGGCCCGTTAATACATATTCCTGGTTATTATTTTTCTTGATGAGCGGCCCATTAATACATAAAATAATGCAGGTCAAATAAAGTCAGTACATGAAATGTACGAGTATGTAATATAGCTAAAAGGATCTTATTCAAACATACTCAACTCAACTCTACTCAACTTAATAAAAAATTACTCTGAAATAGTTAAACTCAATTAAGCAAGAGATGTGTACAAAGAACGCTTTAAAAGATATGAATAAGTAAATGTAACTTAGTATATAAAATAAATATGATATTTTATTTTATTAGGGAGTTTCTCTAACCAACAATGATCACTTATGAGCTAGTGATGATACAATGAAGCGATGTCATTGGCACATCCATCCAATACCTTACTAGAGTAATGGACACCAACATCTATGGATCCAATCATCAATTCCTCTTTTGGGACAAGAGAGGTGTAGCCTCTATCCTACATTGGCTATGTAGTTATGGGGTTTGTGTGTATCAAATTCTTACCCAACTCAGTGCTCAATACTACTCCCAAAATATTTGCTCATATTGTCTTCGTCATTTAGTCTCATTGGACATTTTATTTAAACCTTAAACTTATCTCAAAAATTATTATCATTCCCTCTTCATTAATCATTACACTTCTTGGTTAAAAGAAAGCATCATTTACTTCGTCATCAAAATATCTTATTCAAAATCGTCATTTAGCTCTATTTTCAATTTCATCAAACTCATTTAAAATATGCTTCATCTCAATTTAAAAACAATACTTTATTTTATGCATGAAATAATCAATCTCGACCTCATGTAATACATGGAAAAAGTATGACCATAACTCAATTAAGGTTCATGTGAATGAATACATAGGTATACGTTTCAATGACTACTCAACATCAGGGGCATCATCAATGCATAAATAAATGCAGAAAACTTCAAGGAAGTATCAATTGACATCAAGAACTCAATTCTAGAGTTAGGAAAAAACTCCACTCGAACTAAACTTTGAAGAGTTACATGAAGCGGACTCAAAATAATGCTCTGTGAAGCCTTACATACCTGGAACTTGAAGAACAATCAAAAGTTTGAAAGATCGGAGTGAACGCTTGAACCGTAGCTTCTTTCTCTTCTCCAATCATTTCCCTCAAATAAACTAAGTGTTAATGAGCACTTAGGCACATAGGGTACTGTTAAGGGACTCAAAATAGTCCCAAAGCATCAAGGTTTTCATTGGAAAAGGGTGGGAAAATACCAAACTATCTTTCAAAAAAAATCTAATTTTGGCCTTGAATGGGTAATTTTTACGACTACTCGAAACTTTGACGAGTCATAGGATCCACTCGTCCTGTCAAGATCTGAAAATTGAGTCTCTTAATCTCTCCTACGAGTCATTTCTACAACTCTTAGACTCTTTGATGAGTAGTCATCATCACTGTCGATTCTAGTCCACTCATAGGGTCGTTATCAAGACTCGTAGAAAAGACCCCAAAGATTAAATTTTTTCTAAGTGATCCAAGGTTCTACGGGTCATTTCTTTACCTGTACAAATCTCTACGAGTCGTGATGTTGACCCGTAACTTTTGAAAGTCTGACAGCCCCTATTAAAATGATAATAACTTTTTACTCTGAACTCGAAATTAGGCAAACTTGGTGGAGTTGGAAAGAAGACTCAACGTACTTTAATATGATAGGTAATGGTCCACCTAATTCATCATATTCTACAAGATATGGTCGTTCGAAGTTGACCCAAGTAAAATATTTTGTCGAAACTTAATCGGTAAGAAAATTTTCAACTCAACTTGGTGTTGGGGGATCATTGTGACCTTAATTCACTTCAAATACACCTCAAACATTATAGAATCAGTCATAACAATTATTTTACAATAGAATTTATTGGATTTGGGCCTATACGCATATAAAGAATGATTCGGGTCATAGTTTACAAATTTTTGAGGTGTTACACCATATCTCTTTCTCATACATTCATAGGTACTAGTAATATGCTAAGTAACTGGTGACAAGCGCCAAAGACAATAACTTGATGGCAACGGAGTGCAAGGTAGATTCATATTGGAAGTTATAACAGCAAATATTGACAGTGTTGGGTAATTAGAAGTGAATTAATAATACTCTTTTCAGAAGTATATGGCACTTTTTGTAGCAAGGGACAACGGAGGATAAAGAAAGCAAGAGATGGTTAGTTTTCTGGTCTGCTTTTCTTCCACTTACTCGTACATGGAAATGTAATCTGCTGGATACATTATATCTGGATAGAATAGAGCTCGATGAGACTGTGAAGCAGCAACAACAAGGTGGCACTACTTAACACCCAGTAGTTACTGTGACAAGAAAGAGTTGCTCGGAAGGTAAGCAACCCTCACTTTCAATCCTAAGGTTGTGAGTTCGATAATCTAGTGAGAAAAAAAAAGATGGAATCACCTGGGAGGAGTTAAAAAAAGAGTGAGTTTCTACTGTAGATAGAATTGTAGAGATATTTGAGTCTTTAAAGTAGCTTCCACATGAAGTTGAAACTACTTATTGTTGTCATAATAATTATTGTATAGGTTGATGTGTCGGAGGAGCATCAACATTATAAGGATACTGGCTATTTTCAGCAAAATGTGCAGAGACAGATCCCATAAGAGACTTAATTACGAACATATTTGTTTAGAAGTGGCAAGTGTGTAAACTTTATTTTTACTAAATTGCAGCGTATGACGTTCTTTTGGTTTCATGTCTAAGTTCTAACTCTGCACATGTACATTTTTGGAGAATGTTCTTCATTTTACTTCTACTTAGTTTTCGTCTCTACAATTTGTACATAGTTGGTGCTGTTTTTCTAAAAATCCTATTGAAGTGCAAGGATTTTGTTTGGCCTACCCATGTATGACCATTTTATCTTTATTTTTATAATAATTATATAATGGTTTTATGTTATTTGGAACAAACCAGAAAATAGCTAAGCGTTTGGATATAAAAACTTACTTAACCACTTTCCAAAACCAGAATATAGCTAAACATTTGAGATAAGCACATACGAAGGGAATGAAGTTCTAAGTTCTTTAGTTTATATAATTTATTTTAAAAAAAAATTTGAACATAGTGGAAGAGGAAAAATCTCCCGCTAATCTGTTTGTATTTTTGTTAGTTCGTGTTAATAAAAACCTTATTTTCTTAGATTCGTGATTTATAATTTTCTATGTTTTAGGTGACAAACAATGAAAAAAGATATACATGAAATGAATGAAGGTAATAGGGATAATTGAGAGGTCCATTTTGATGATTTGTTGCATACTATTGTACATATTACTTATTTATTTTGTTGTCAAGTTTGTTAGTTCATGTTAATACCAATCTTATTTTCTTAGATTCATGATGTATTAATTTTCTATGTTTTAGGTGAGAAGAATTAAACAACGAAAAAGTTATACATGAAATGAATGAAGAAGGTAAAGCTTCATTTCAAGATCAGCATCCAAGATAGGGATTTCAACTTCAAAAAAAGCACTTGAGCGAAGTAAAAATAGTGAATTCATTGGAAAGAGATCAGCATAGATGTCCAAAAAAGTGAATAATTTGAAAATGTATATACCTATAGTACCTGATTTTACTTTTAACGATTTGTAAAGTATACTCCATTTGTAAAATTGAAATTCTATTTTAATTATTACGCCTCCTTTAATTTGTGCTTAAGACAATGGCGAGACTTGAGACTCTACTTTAGGTTGTTGTTAAAGTAGAAGGTAAGGCTTAATAGTTTTGGGATCTAAGCCAATCATTTTGATAATAATATGGTCATTTTTTGTAATCACCCTCCAAGTCATTTTCCTAAGACTGCTTCCGTTTCGTTATTTAGATCATTCATATAGCGATCTCAGGTCATTTTGGCATGTTGGCGCCGGTAGCTCGGTCGCCTAGTCATCTGTTTGATTTTTAGGCTCATTTTTCTATTTTGGATCTTTTATAACTTAAAAAGTGGATTTCGGTCATAACTTCACGAAAATAACCTCATAAAGAAATTCTGACAATTTTATTAGCTCTGGAATGGACAAATTAGACTAGTAGCATGGTCGACATGAGTACCGAGGTAATCAGTATGAGTTTTGGATCATTTGGTGATTTTGCCTTTGAAATTTGGCTCATGGTTGACTTTGATCAACATTCTTGGAAAACGTGCTCAGATGAGAATTCTAACAGTGCGGTTAGCTTCGAAATGTCAAGTTTGGTATAGAATGATCCTTCGTTCACTTCCCAAGACTTTTGGTCTAATCCCGAGGCCCATTATGGAATTAGGCTCAAAATGACACATGGATGTAGGACCCACTTTCAATCGTAACAAACTCATATAGAAATTTTGACTACGCCATTGAATTTGGAACATCAAATTTGGTGGGGTAGCATATTTTATTTGCACGTACGGGATTCAAAATAAATTTTGAGCACCGCATCGGAGTTTTTGAAGTTGGTGAAAATCAGTTGTTGCAGCAGATGCTAGTGCAGGCCTTGGACCGTGATCACGAGGGTCTAGTCCTTTGCCAATCGTGATCGTATGGGAGACTCTCATGATCGGAAAGGAGGAGATAATGTAACACCCCTCAAAAATTTTCCCTAAGATTCGGACCCTTCTTGTGTTCGGGTAGGGTCAAACTCGAGTATTGTGGAGTCTTCGTGTGAGTAAGACGAGTTGTTGAGAAATGTTGCAGTATTAGAGGTGATGTGGGGTTATGAAGGACCCTAGGACCAAATTTAACCCAAGGATTCGTCGTGACTAAGTTCGAGGAGGAGTTCGCTTGAGGGGTTGACTTCTAATGACCCTATTTTTCGATATATGATGATCTGGGTGGCCCACGATCTATTAAATCAAAGGTCGTCGAGTCTTCTTTCCAACGCCACCAAGAATGCAAATTTTGGAGTTCGGAGTCAAAAGATATGACGCTCCTATGACGAACTAGCGCGGCAGGAATTTCATTTTTGGCCTGGGTTGCAACTGCTGGGGAAATGGCCTTGGCGCTGTAAGGGCGCGACGCGCCACTATCGCGCCAGAAACATGCCTCAGTAGTTTGTTCCTTGGCGCGACGCGCCACTAAAAGTTGTGTAGGGTTTTTCAGGCCAAATTTCCTGAACCCAGAAACTTTGGCCTTGGCGCTATAAGGGCGCGACGCGCCACTATCGCGCCAGAAACATGCCTCAGTAGTTTGGTCCTTGGTGCGGCGCGGCACTACGAGGTGTGCAGGTTATAGGCGTAATCAGCCTGGCGCTGTAATGGCGCGACGCGCCACTATCGCGCCAGGTGCATTTTTGCCTATTTTTCAGAACTTTTGAGAAGAGGTAATTTGGAAATTCCCTAAATTATATATCTAGCAGCCCTAACACATTTTGGGATCATTTTCAATCCCTCACTCTCTCTCTAAAAGACCTAGAAACCTATCTCTCTCTCTCTCTCTCTTCTTCTTCTTCTTCTTCTTCTCCATTTCCAACAAGAAGAGTTCCAAGAGCTTCAAGATTTGAGTCCTCCATTGAAGACCCAACACCAAGGTTTTCTTCAAGTCTTCCCTAAGGTATGTAAGGCTATCTAAAATATGGGTTGAGTCCACCCATGTGCCCTACTCTTGCTTTGAGGTTAGATGTTCATTAAAATAGAGTTTTTTGGTATAGTTTATATTTGTATGAACTTTGTCCCCTATTTATTTGAGCCTATATGTGTTGATGTTGTTGAGCCAAGGAGTTCCCAAAATGAGCCTATATGTGAAGATGAGTTGTTAAATATGTTTTATTGATCTTCTTAACTATGTAGATTATGATAAAAGAGGTTATTTTCCTAAGAAGTGTTGCCTATTTTAGAGTGTGATTTAAAATCTTGAGTTGTGATGAGTCTCAAGGATTTCTCAAATGGATAGATTAAATGATTGGTTATGTCTATATATTTCTATAATTGTGCATTTAAATTTCTTTTGAACAGATGATTGAGATTGATTGGATAGTACGATTGGAAGAAATTCGATTGTGATAGAGTTTATGAGTTGACAAGGTTATAATTAGACTTGTCGATATGAGTTGATTGAGTTGATTGGATGAAGTTTTATGAGCATTGAGTCTTGGGAGGAGTATCGAGCACCGAATTGGGCAAGAGTATAGTCCATACTCGAACCCAATACCTGTGTTGCCAAACGTAGGAGGGATTGAACCGTTAAAGTCGGATGCTTCCCCGAGAGTTTTATCCTGACATTATAGGACTTAGTTGGATTGGATCCATAATTGATTGACTTGTTCATGCCCTGGCAAAGTATGAACGGACGCGGCAACAACGTCGGCTTGTTGTACTGTCACTGGCTCATAAGTGATGGTTGTCGGTTAATAGCAACTCCCAGATAGATCTTGATAGTACTCTGAGTCAGACTGAGTTAAATGATATATGATTGGTCCCGTCTAAATCATATTCTTATTTAGACTTAGGAC
Organism: Solanum dulcamara; assembly: GCF_947179165.1. NCBI lineage: Eukaryota > Viridiplantae > Streptophyta > Magnoliopsida > Solanales > Solanaceae > Solanum > Solanum dulcamara. The sequence continues at coordinate 18,473,942 of NC_077242.1, forward strand.
ATTTGAGTGAGTTGTCCTGTATATATATATATATATGAGTTGAGATTCTGAGTTGACTGATTCTTCCTTGATGTTCATTGCATTCGGCCATTTTACATACTCGTACATTCCATGTACGGACGCCATTTGGCCTGCATCGTTTTATGATGCAGAGAAAGGTACTAGAGATCATCGACCAGCGCTCCGTTGAAGATCCACATACACTCCCAGCTAGTTGGTGAGTCCTCCTAGTTTCTGGAGGATGTTGAACCTTATTGTATAGTTTTGTTGTAGCTTCATTTACCTTGATTTCTTGGTAACCATGGGCTTGTCATTGTCACCTTTTAGACTTTGATAGAGGCTTCATAGACTGGAGTGTGGGGAGGTTGAACGGTTATTGTGAGGAGTTTTATTATATTTATTTTGTCGAGTTAAACATGTATGGACTTCGGCCCCCATATTGTGAATTGTATTTTATTAATTGAGTTCTGCTAAGAGAATATGATAGAATGAATGTGTGACTGGACCAGGTGGTTCGCTCGGAGGTCAGAAATGATCTTCGAGTGCCGGTTACGTCTAGGGTACCCTCCCGGAGCGTGACAAACATGGTATCAGAGTCCAGAGTTCAAGTGTCCTACGGAGTCTATAAAGCCGTGTCTAGTAGGGTCTTGCTTATAGGTGTGTTGTGCACCACACTTATAATCAGGAGGCTATAAGACATTAGGAATTGTTTCACTTCTTTTATACTCTGAATTCGTGTGATAGAGTTAAAATCTATAAAACCCTTTCTAATTCGTGCATTTGTACGTTACAGATAATGCATCCTAAACGTACTGCTAGCCAGAGAAATGTTGACAATGCCGAGATGCCCCAATCAAAGGTACGCCCAGCAAGGGCTAGAGGTCGACCTGCGAGGTATGCGGAGGCAACCCAAGTGCCTGCTACTCCGCCTACACCCACGTCAGAGGCAGAATTTAGAGGAGCGATTGCAATGCTCATGCAATTAATGGCTGCCCGAAATGGTAACCAGAGTTCGCCAACTCTCAGCTCTAGTTCCCAAGAGCCATCTGCTGCCACCAAAATTAGAGACTTTCTGAGGATGAATCTGCATGCATTCACGGGTTCTAAGGTTGATGAAGACCCCCAAAACTTTATTGGTGTCCTATTAACTCAAAGATGTGGCAAACATTTGGTATAACCAATGGGAACAGGGTAGGGGTGAGGGTGCTGAACCTGCTAGGTGGGATGAATTTGAGGGAGCCTTTCTTGACCACTTCTTTCCCCAAGAATTGAGGGAAGCGAAAGCGGAGGAATTTGTGAATCTGAAGCAGGAGGGTATGGTTGTTAAGGAGTACGGCCTGAAGTTCATCCATCTGTCCAGGTACGCTCCAGAAATGATCCTAGATATGAGGTCAAAGATGAGGAAGCTCGTCTCCGGATTAGGGAGACACATGAAGAAAGAGTGCAAAGCAGCATTGTTGATCTCGGATATGGATATTTCCAGATTAATGGTGTATGCTCAACAGATGGAGGAGGAGAAAAGGAAGGATAGAGAAGAGCACCTGAGCAAGAAGGTAAAATCAGTAGGCCATGAGAGTGAACCGAGGCAAAGCAAGGGCAATAGGTCCTTCTTCCAGAGGAGGCCTTCCAACTATGTCTCATCTACCGCCAGTGCACCTATGCCGCAGAACAGGTATGATCGGCAAGGTCAGAGTCACCAGAATTTCAGACCCCAGGGTTCTCAATCCCCGGCCAGTGTAAGTCAAGGTACGAGGGGGAAGCCACCATGCGGTAAGTGTGGTAGGCTCGACTTGGGAGAATGCAGAGCGGGAGGGGTTGGTTGTTATAAATGCGGCCAAATGGGCTATTTTCAGAGGGAGTGTCCAATAGGGGGAAATAGAGTCTAGCATTCTGCCACCGCACCGCCGGCTATAGGTAATCAGAGGGGCACTACTTCAGGTACCAGCAGAGGTACAAACCGTTTATATGCCATGGGTAGTCTCCAAGATCAAGAGGACTCTCCAAACATCGTGATCGGTATGATTCGAGTCTCTTCTCTTGATTGCTATGTTTTGATGGATCCGGGTGCCACCCTATCTTTTGTGTCTCCTTACGTGGCTAGTAAATTTAATAAAATTCCCAAATGCCTTCTTGAGCCTTTCAGTGTAGCTACTCTGATCGGTGATTCTGTCTTAGCTGAGAGAGTCTATAGAGATTGCACTATGTCCATTTATCACAGGGATACTTTGGCCGACCTAGTTGAGTTGGACATGGTTGATTTTGACGTGATCCTTGGCATGGACTGGCTCTATGTCTGTTATGCCTCTATTGATTGTAGAACTCAGATTGTCACGTTCAAATTCCCGAATAAGGCTGTCATAGAGTGGAAGGGTAGTCCTGTTACGCCTAAGGGTAAGTTTATTTCATACCTTAGGGCCAGGAAGCTGATCTCAAAAAGGTGCATTTATCACCTTGTCCGAGTGAAAGATGACAATATTGAGTCTCCATCCCTTGAGTCGGTTCCGATTGTCAACGAGTTTCCGGATGTCTTTCCTGAAGATCTACCTGGAGTCCCTCCGGATAGAGAGATTGACTTTGGGATTGATGTTCTTCCTGATACTCAGCCTATCGCAATTACTCCATATAGAATGGCCCCAGCTGAGTTGAAAGAGTTGAAGGAGCAGTTGAAGGACTTGTTAGATAAGGGATTTATTAGGCCGAGTGTCTCGCCATGGGGAGCTCCGATCCTATTTGTTCGAAAGAAAGATGGGTCCCTTAGAATGTGTATTGACTACAGGAAGCTGAATAAGGTCACCGTAAAGAACAAATACCCTCTCTCCAGAATAGATGATTTATTTGATCAACTTTAGGGTGCCACGTGTTTCTCCAAGAGAGACTTGAGATCCGGTTACCACCAGTTGAAGGTGAGAGAATGTGATATTCCAAAGACTGCTTTCCGGACTCGTTATGGCCACTTCGAATTTTTGGTCATGTCCTTTGGGATGACTAATGCCCCTACCGCTTTTATGGATCTCATGAACCGAGTATTCAAACCATATCTTGATATGTTTGTGATTGTATTCATAGATGATAGTCTGGTTTACTCCAATAATGAGGAGGAGCATGCCAATCATCTTAGAGTCGTCTTACAAACTTTGAGAGACCAGGTATTATATACAAAGTTCTCCAAATGTGAATTTTAGCTTGCATCAGTGGCCTTCCTAGGCCACATTATATCTAGAGATGGTATTCAAGTTGATGCGCAGAAAATTGAGGCAGTAAAGAGTTGGCCCAGACCCACATCCCCGATAGAGATAAGGAGCTTCTTGGGTTTGGCTGGATATTATCGAAGGTTTGTAGAGGGATTATCATCCATATCATCACCATTGACTAAGCTGACTCAAAAGAAGGCTAAGTTCCAATGGTCCGATGCTTGTGAGGAGAGTTTTCAGAAATTAAAGACCAAGCTAACCACTGCTCCTATTCTAACCTTGCCCGATGGTACAGAGGGTTTTGTGATCTATTGTGATGTATCCAGAATTGGTTTGGGTTGTGTGTTGATGCAAAGGGGGAAGGTGATAGCCTATGCTTCAAGACAACTTAAGGTTCATGAGAGGAATTACCCAACTCATGACCTTGAGCTGGCAGCGGTGGTGTTTGCGCTTAAAATTTGGTTCCACTACTTGTATGGAGTGCATATTGATGTATTCACCGATCACAAGAGCTTACAATACGTCTTTAGCTAGAAGGAACTCAACTTGAGGCAAAGGAGATGGCTTGAGCTACTTAAGGACTATGATATGAGCATCCTCTACCATCCAGGTAAAGCTAATGTTGTTGCTGATGCTCTTAGCAGGCTGTCTATGGGTAGCACTGCCCATGTGGAGGAAGGAAAGAGAGAATTGGCGAAGGAGGTACACAGATTAGCCCGATTGGGAGTTCATCTGGAAGAGAACAATGAAGGTGGAGTTACTGTTCAGGATGGGTCTACATCATCACTTGTGGCAGAGGTAAAGGAGAAGCAATACCAAGATCCCGTCCTCCTCCAATTGAAGAGAGTTGTTCACAAACAAGAGGTAATGGTTTTTACCAAAGGGGGAGATGGTGTGTTAAGATACCAAAATAGATTATATGTGCCAGATGTCGATGGTGTTCGAGGAAGAATTATGGCTGAAGCGCATAATTCCAGATACTCCATCTATCCCGGCTCTACGAAAATGTATCATGACTTGAGGGAAATCTATTGGTGGAGTGGGATGAAGAGGGATATTGCGGAATTTATTTCCAAGTGCCCGAATTGTCAACAGGTGAAGGTTGAGCATCAAAGGCCATGTGATTTAGCTCAAAATATAGAAATTCCGGAATGGAAGTGGGAAATGATCAATATGGACTTTATTATAGGTCTGCCCAGGTCTCGAAAACAACACAATTCGATTTGGGTAATTGTGGATAGGATGACGAAATCAGCTCACTTCCTGACGGTTAAGACTACTGACACCGCAGAGGATTATGCAAAGTTATACATTCGGGAGATCGTCAGACTGCATGGGGTCCCCTTGTCTATCATCATAGACAGGGGAGCTCAATTCACTTCCAATTTTGGAAATCCTTTCAGAAGGGATTAGGTTCGAAGGTGAGCTTGAGTACAGCCTTCCATCCCAGACAGAAGGCCAAGCAGAGCGCACCATTCAGACATTGGAAGATATGTTGAGGGCATGTGTGCTTGACTTCAAAGAAAATTGGGATGATCACTTGCCTCTCATAGAGTTTGCATATAACAATAGCTGTCATGCAAGCATTCAAATAGCTCCTTATAAAGCCTTGTATGGGAGGAGGTGTAGACTGCCCATTGGGTGGTTTGAAGTTGGTGAAGCCGAGTTGATTGGGCCCGATTTTGTTCATCAAGCCATGGAGAAGGTGCGAGTTATTCGAGAGAGGCTAAAGACAGCCCAAAGCCGCCAAAAATCTTACACCGATATAAGGAGGAGAGACTTAGAGTTTGAGGTGGGTGATTGGGTATACTTGAAAGTGTCACCCATGAAGGGCGTCATGAGGTTTGGAAAGAAGGGGAAACTTAGTCCTCGATATATTGGTCCTTACCAAATTTTGAGGCGGATTGGGAGTGTTGCTTATGAGTTGGAGTTATCCTCGGAGTTAGCTTCTATCCATCCGGTATTCCACGTTTCAATGTTGAAGAAGTGCTTAGGCGATCCTTCGTTGGTAGTCCCTATTGATAGTATTGGAATTAAGGATAGCTTATCCTATGAAGAGGTTCTGGTCTAAATTCTTGATCGCCAAATTCTCAAATTGAGGAACAAAGAGGTCACTTTAGTCAAAGTCCTGTGGAGGAATCAATTTGTTGAGGAAGCCATATGGGAAGCGGAGGAAGCCATGAAATCTAAATATACACATCTATTCATGACTACCGAGGAGGATGTTAAAGGTAATGTCCCTTTCCTTGACATTGAATTCATTTGTGCATTTTGAGTCTTGATTGATAATTGATTGAGGATTTGATTGACTGAATGACTGAGTTTTGATTGTGATTTGCACCCCGAGTCTATTCTTGACTTCTCGTCATTCGAGGATGAATAATCCCAAGGGGGAGATAATGTAACACCCCTCAAAAATTTTCCCTAAAATTTGGACCCTTCTTGTGTTCGGGTAGGGTCGGACTCGAGTATTATGGAGCCTTCGTGTGAGTAAGATGAGTTGTTGAGAAATGTTGCAGCATTATAGGTGATGTGGGGTCATGAAGGACCCTTAGGACCAAATTTAACCCAAGGATTCGTCGTGACTAAGTTCGAGGAGGAGTTCACTTTAGGGGTTGACTTCTAATGACCCTATCTTTTGATAGATGACGATATGGGTGGCCCACGATCTATTAAATCAAAAGTCGTAGAGTCTTCTTTCCAACGCCACCAAGAATGCGAATTTTGGAGTTCGGAGTCGAAAGATATGATGCTCGTTAGACGAACTAGCGCGGCAGGAATTTCATTTTTGGCCTGGGTTGCTACTGCTGGGGAAATAGCCTTGGCGCTGTAAGGGCGTGACGCGCCACTATCACGCCAGAAACATGCCTCAGTAGTTTAGTCCTTGGTGCGGCACGCCACTACGAGGTGTGCAGGTTTTAGGCGTAATCGGCCTGGCGCTGCAATGGCGCGACTCGCCACTATCGCGCCAGGTGCATTTTTGCCTATTTTTCAGAACTTTTAAGAAGGGGTAATTTGGGAATTCCCCAAATTATATATGTATCAGCCCTAACACATTTTGGGATCATTTTCAATCCCTCACTCTCTCTCTAAAAGACCTAGAAACCTATCTCTCTCTCTCTCTTCTTCTTCTTGTTCTTCTCCATTTCCAACAAGAAGAGTTCCAAGAGCTTCAAGATTTGAGTCCTCCATTGAAGACCCAACACCAAGGTTTTCTTCAAGTCTTCCCTAAGGTATGTAAGGCTATCTAAAATATGGGTTGAGTCCACCCATGTGCCCTACTCTTGCTTTGAGGTTAGATGTTCATGAAAATAGAGTTTCTTGGTATAGTTTATATTTGTATGAACTTTGTCCCCTATTTATTTGACCCTATATGTGTTGATGTTGTTGAGCCAAGGAGTTCCCAAAATGAGCCTATATGTGAAGATGAGTTGTTAAATATGTTTTATTGATCTTCTTAACTATGTAGATTATGATAAAAGAGGTTATTTTCCTAAGAAGTGTTGCCTATTTTAGAGTGTGATTTAAAATCTTGAGTTGTGATGAGTCTCAAGGATTTCTCAAATGGATAGATTAAATGATTGGTTATGTCTATATATTTCTATAATTGTGCATTTAAATTTCTTTTGAACAGATGATTGAGATTGATTGGATAGTACGATTGGAAGAAATTCGATTGTGATAGAGTTTATGAGTTGACAAGGTTATAATTAGACTTGTCGATATGAGTTGATTGAGTTGATTGGATGAAGTTTTATGAGCATTGAGTCTTGGGAGGAGTATCGAGCACCGAATTGGGCAAGAGTATAGTCCATACTCGAACCCAATACCTGTGTTGCCAAACGTAGGGGGGATTGAACCATTAAAGTCGGATGCTTCCCCGAGAGTTTTATCCTGACATTATAGGACTTAGTTGGATTGGATCCATGATTGATTGACTCGTTCATGCCCTGGCAAAGTATGAACGGATGCGGTAACAACGTCGTCTTGTTTTACTGTTACTGGCTCATAAGTGATGGTTGCCGGTTAAGAGAAACTCCCAGATAGATCTTAATAGTACTCTGAGTCAGACTGAGTTAAATGATATATGATTGGTCCCGTCTAAATCATATTCTTGTTTAGACTTAGGACGTTTGAGTGAATTGTCCTATATATATATATATATATATATATATGTGTGTGTGTGTGAGTTGAGATTCTGAGTTGACTGATTCTTCCTTGATGTTCATTGCATTCGGCCATTTTACATACTTGTACATTCCATGTACTGACGTCATTTGGCCTGCATCGTTTCATGATGCAGAGACAGGTACTAGAGATCATCGACCGGCGCTCCGTTGAAGATCCACATACACTCTCAGCTAGTTGGTGAGTCCTTCTAGTTTCTGGAGGATGTTGAACCTTATTGTATAGTTTTGTTGTAGCTTCCTTTACCTTGATTTCTTGGTAGCCATGGGCTTGTCATTGGCACCTTTTAGACTTTGATAGAGGCTTCATAGACTGGAGTGTGGGGAGGTTGAACAGTTATTGTGAGGAGTTTTATTATATTTATTTTGTCGAGTTAAACATGTATGGACTTCGGCCCTCATATTGTCAATAGTATTTTATTAATTGAGTTCCGCTAAGAGAATGTGATAGAACAAATGTGTGACTGGACTAGGTGGTTCGCTCGGAGGTCAGAAATGACCTTCGGGTGCCGGTTACGTCTAGTGTACCCTCCCAGGGCGTGACAAGTGGCCATGTTGACCATCTTTTTGGTCATCGCGATTGCAAGGTCAAACCTCCGCGATCGTGAGGGACTTTTTCCCAACAGATCGCGATCATGACTCATACTTCTATGATCGAGATTAGCAACTTCGTTTGGTCTTTAATTAAAAGACCATATGCCATCAGATTGGACTTAGAAGTTCAATTGCTCATATCTCTCTCAATATCAACTCATAATTGGTGATTTAAGGTTCTAAGTTCAAGAGAATTTTGATTGCAACGTGTTGGTGAGCTCAGAAACCTGGTTAGGAGCTTTGTGTGAGGTATTGTTAATTTAGTTGTTGCATTTAGTCCTTTTTGAGTTGTAATTGTTTTGAATTTTGGAGGATTATATCTTCACCATTTAACTTCATTTTTAGTGATTTTTTAGGCTAAGTTGTGGGGGTTTTCGCAAGTATATTCGTGTTGAGAGGGAGAGCTTTGTTTTTGAGAAATCGTTGATTTTAGATGCTGCCCTATTCATCCTTTTAACTTGAAATATGAGAATTTCGTTGCATGATCGTCTTGTGTTGTTTTCCTACCCTGGATTGTGTTGTAATTTGATCCTTGAGATTGGGGTACTATTTTGGACAAATTTTTGGGGTCAATTCCAGAACTTCAAATGTGGATCCCATATTTCTCATTTTAGACCACAAAATTGGTCCATTTTTGAAAATTATAAAATTAGTGTCTAATGGACCATAACAACGTTGTGATTCTATTTTTGACAGCATGACAGCATTTCAGGATCGTTTGGAAGGGAAAAGCTCTAGCATAGTGATTTGAAGAGCGTGTGTTCAGCCTACAGGTAGGCTACAACTTTCTTTTCTTTAGATTGAGCTAAAATGTGTTAACTCAAGTTGAGATGGATGGAATTTGGGTTGGGTAGGTTATTTTTAAATATTAGTAGTTTGAAATCATGGTTTAGTCTTTCATGGGGTTTTTTTGGGTAATTTAAAGCATGTGATCCTTTATGTTATTTGTTAGTATTGTAAGAGGAGTTGCATGATTATATTGTTGATATTGTGGAGCATGTTGACCTTAGTATAGGTTGTAAACTTGCTTTAGATATTCCGATGTCATTTTGGTGGGCTTAGATCCTTATAGAATAGTGTACAGGCTAGTGTCTGGTAGTTTGGCCTTAGCTAGGCAGTATCCTTTCTCGTACGAATAGCGTTATCCATAACTCGACATAGTTGTGACTTCTGAGATGCATCGGCGATACTAGACCTTATGATCATTATGTTTTGGCTCTGGTTTAAGCTTTGGTGGTTTATCGGGTTATTCATTGGGGAGGAGATTCTCGAAATCACTAGAGTCCAGTTGGAAAGAAGAATATTCTGCACCATTAGATAAATTATCTCCGCCTCCGGGTATCCAATCTCCGCCTCCATTCTGAAATTCCATTAGGGAGCATCCGGGTATCCATACCTAGCCATTGCCGACTTGCTAATATGGCGAGCATTTGGGTACCCGACCTTGGCCTCGACTGTACCAATATATTAAGTCCAACATCCGAGTACCCAGCCTCGGCCTCGGTCGTACCAATGTGTTATGGTGAGCATCCGAGTACCTAGTCCTGATTTTGGCCACATTGAATATTCGAGTGAGCATCTAGGTCCTATTCCCTGCCTCGACCCCTAGAGCATTCCTTGTTTATCAATTCTTGGAGATTCTTGATTCAAAAATGACGTGGTTCTTCAGTTCTTCATATCGCAGATTCTTGATTCCTAGACTTGGTAGTTGTAGTTATTCTATGTACCCGATGGGCTTATGGGGTTCATCCATGTAATTTTATTTGAACTTGCACACGAGTGTTTCGGCTGTGCTTATGGGGGCCCAATCGGGTATAATTAGTTGTATCTCTCTTAGATAGTACCTTCTCTACTTTAGATTCTTATTACGACACCTATTTTGGCTTATTCCTCTTTTCGTATTGTTTTTACCTTTCCTTCTCAGTCGGCTTATTATGCCTACTAGGTACCTGTTGTCTTAGTACTCATACTACACTATGCATCTACTTTCATGATGCAGGATCGAGCACCAGCTACCATCGCAGATAGATCGAGCCTGTTGTAGTCAGCTTCGGAGACTAGAGTGAGTAGTTGACGTTTTGGGATCATTTATGTCTCCTTCAATATTGATGGCCTGTCTTTTACCTTTTTGAGACTAGACAGTTGTTGCATATATTTTTGATCTACTTTTGAGACTTGTACTCATCGTATATTTTATAGCAGCTCTGTACTTGTGACATCACGATTCTGGGAGGGATCTCCAATTGTATATATCATGTTTTGGTTTGCTTCCGCTTATCTATTCTGTTTATTTTAGAATTTTTTATTCTTAATTAGTTTTTGCCCTCAAACCCATTACTTGCTGTTTCGGATTTACGAGTTGACTTACCTACTGATGGGGTATAGTAGGTGTCATCATGACCTGAGAAGTCGGGTCGTAACATTATCTTCTCCCTGGACAAATAAAAATTCTTCTTCTGCTGCTTATGCACGTTGGAACAATGCTCTGAGGAAACGTAAGGAATCTAATTTAATTTTTATTGCTTTTGTGTATCACATGAGGGTGGAGATGTTGTCTGTCCATCTATTGATTATAATGCCATTGAAAATATTAACTTCTTATGTGAGAAGATTCCATAAGAAGAGGATTATATGGTTTCTAAATTATATTTAGATTTTAGCTAAAAGTAGAATTTATATTTTTAATGCTAGATTTTAGATTTATCTATGAATATTAAATTTAATTAATTAACATAAATATCAATTCAACACACACCACATATTCTAGTAATCTTCATTATACTAAAGGAAGGAGAAGTTGTTAGAATAATATTTTTGGTGGCTTTGAAGAGCATATCCTTATTGCACATAGATTAGGGTAAATTTGTTTTAGCACTAAGTGTATATATAAAATCAAAATACTATATGTGATTACCCATGCACTTTTGTTACTCAATAAAAATTTGTATTAGCTATTTTTAACATTAAAAGGTTTTTATATGTTTAAGATATTAGCGCAACACGCGGGTATGTATATTAGTTAGCTTTAAATGTATGATTTAGTGAAAGGAAGAATGTGCAGTAATTAGATAGCTACTATAATTTTGTCCATATGATAATAAATTATTGGATAATAAATAACAATAATGTTGTAATCCAAAATTAGAATCATAATGGCACTCATCCCGATGGACCCTACTATAACTCTTGAGTAGGCATAGCAAATTCAAATCAAGCGAAAATCAAACTTCAATTTAAATACATAATTAATAGCATAAGAAAGCAGAAGCAAGAAGAATATAACAAACGAAAAGTCGGTTCAGGTTATAAATATGTAAACACGATACAAAAGGCCCGATAATGACCAAAAAATGACGGACTAGCTCTATACCAACCCCGAACCTGGTGTCACCTATACAGGAGCTACTAAGTATAAAAGCTGACAGTATGTATATACAATACAGAACTGACAATCTCAAAATACAAAATAGTAGTTAGTAAAAATGAAGAAAAGCAGCAAGTCTCTGAACGTCGGGAGCTCACCACAATCTGGATCTGGCACAGCTACGGATAATCAAGCACGAGCTGGGGGTGGCTCGAACTAGGAGTTGCATGGAAAAAATGCAGAAGTGCAGTATGATTACCAAAACACGGGGTATTCAATAGGCATCATAGGCCGACCGATCTTAAAAAGAATAAATATATATAATAATCAGTACGATGAAACTAATAATAATAAGGGAGAAGCATACAACTACGATCTCGGAAAAATGTGTACAAAAAGATCATATAATAATAAAGTAAATCCAACAAATCATGTAATCACATCAATAATCTCAACTCATAAAATACCAAAAGAATGCACAAATGTAAACTCGTAGTCATGACTCAATATCCTCCAAAAGTATCATGAAGCACCTAGAAAATCCTTGAGATCATCGATAAAAGGGTCACCCAACATAATGCCTCGAGGTCATCAATGTCGAAATAATAACCCGAAATATGTGTTAACGGGCCACTTGGAATTCATACCTCAAGCTTATCAAATGAAATATAGTGTAGCCCAAAATCAATAAAAAGGGGCCACCCAGAATCATACTTCGAGCTCATCAACCATGAAATGCCATAAATAAGATACCACCACATTTTCTTAAAATTCCTTATACTTATTTATTAGTCAAAAGTCTTAATTCTCAACTTTTATTATTTCTTTAAAGAGAGTTTTGAACACCGATGGGACAAATCAAGATAAGTAGTATGTCAAAAATCATATATCACTTAAGCTGAGTTAAAATCCTATTTAAGTCAGCAAATCACTAACCTGAGACTCTGGTATGCCGAAAGCACAGCCAGGCAAATAAGACACAACCATGAGCCAAAATTAGCAACAAGTGGGCAACCGAAACCAAACAAGTCAAACCACAACATCTTAAGTTCATACCACCTAAAATCAAGTTCTAAGGATTCTAAATGATGCAAACAAGTCAAGATATCACCTAGACTAAGGATCCAATGACTAAAATCCAAACTAGTCACTATCGATGATCATCGACTCAAAATTGCTCAATGGGATATCAAAAACCAAATCACCAACCTAATCACATATTACGGCTCAAAATATACCAATTGAAGTATCGCCAAAATATGACATTTATGATGCTCAAAACAAGGAGTTATTGTAAATTCTTAAGAGTATTTTGTTAGTTTGATATGTGTTTTTAGTTAGTTTTCAGAGAAATTAAAGTACACTTAGGTTGATGGTATTTGGCATAGTTTATGTGGAAATTTGTTTGATGTTGAAGGATGTTAGTAATATGGTGTTGAGGTGAGGTCAAAAGGAAAGTAAAATATGCAAAAAGTTCTAGGTTGACTTGAGTTTGGCAAGATTTCACAATAACTTGAAAGGAGAACTCAAAGAACGAACTTCACCAGGACTTGAAGGACCTTTGAATGGGTGTTGGGAGATTAAATCAGCATGTTGTGAAAATAATGTCCACCAATACAGCCACCACAGACCGTGGTAGGCAGTATTGGCCGTGAAAAGAACCCCAAGTCGTGTAGATGACTTCCAGGAAGGCTGCCAAGAAATTGGTTAAGGCTCACACCAAGGAAGCCTCACCATGAGCCGTTGTCCTCACCACTGGCCATGGAGGGCACCGCGGAGAGGTGTACAGCCATAAAAATTCCAAGGAAAGAAGTGAAATGCACAAGGAAACTAGCTGGAGTCAAGGCAAGAAGCAACATGCCCAAGGCAACCACCAAGGGCCTCACAGCCGTGGTGGGTACCGTGGTGGGATGGAAAGCCACAAAAGGCCAATGAAATGAAAAAGGAAGGACACAAAAATACATGGTTCCCACCACTGGCCGTGGTGTCTCCCGTCCAGTGCCATCGTTCGTTTAGGATTAGTTTTAGGTTTCTATAAATACCTTCTTGTGTTATATTTTTAGGGGAATCTTTTAAACATTGTTTACACGTTTTTACTACATTTTAGAGTCTAAATTACATGACCTAAACTCTATTATAGAGGGATTTTTCATCAATCATACTAACTTGGACATATTTGGAAGAAAGAACACATAACTCGGATTCTTTGAGTTTTAGTTTTGTGATTTAAATCTAAGTCTTCCTATTCAACTGTGAGTTTGATTCATTGTTATTTGTAAGCCTTATAATAAATGATTTGTTCATACTTTATTGAGTTTTTCATCATAGTTATTCAAGGCTAATCGCACAACTAGGGTTGTGGGAACCATGATGACTTAACTAGAATAGGTAAACGTAGGATTGATATTTCTGAATTGTTTTTTCATGTTTTTTGATTTCTTTATTTAAAATTATTTCTTAGTGAGTGCACGCATTAAGAACTTCCCGAATTCATTGCTAGCTTGGGAGGGAGGTGGTGATTGGCAAAAGAATATCACAATAGAAATTTGAAGAGTCTAGCTTCAAAAGAAGGGATAAACTTTGTCTAAGTTACTCGAGAACCGGAAGATATAGTACTCTGGGATCCAAGGCAAGGGTTAGTAAAGTATACATTGTGAATGAGATACGTCTAAGAAGAACCGGAGGTGAATTAGATGTTACCTAAATCGCTAGATTTTGTATGCAATACATTGAACGATATCATGTATATGATTAGTCTATTAACTTACAATTCATGGAAAACACAATCCTAGTCTAGTCTTCATATAGTTTACAATACTTCAATCTTATTTATTTGTCAGTCCATTATTATTTTATTTCTGAAACACAACCAACCCCCCTCCCCCCACTTTTACTTTATGCAAGTTTATTTTAGGGAAATAGAAACTACAATTGAATAGTAATAGCTAATAGAATTATTTCAACCTATTCCCTATGGGTTCGACCCCAAATATTAGTTCAGTAAAATATACTGCTAACGATCGTCTATATCTATTTTGAGAGATGTAATTGAGCATTAATAAAATGGCTCCGTTGTCGGGGAATACGGCTTTGAAATAATCTATTAGTTTCTATTTCAGTTTGTATTTCTATTTCCTAGTTTATAGTTTGTTTTTGTTTTTGTTTGTGATTACTACAGGGATCATGCGGAAACTCTATGAAGTCTGAGTAATCAAGTACATTACGTCGTGCCGCGATACTAAATCAGGTACTTCATGGGAGGCAACCCATGTGGATACTTGATGAAGTATGAGTAGTAAGGTAACCTACTACTGATGCCTAGGTCATCGCAGGTATGATCATATCCCTTGTTTTTAATTTTAGAGTTTTTGAGCGCATTGGGGACAATGCATAAATTTTAGTGGGGAGTAGGGCATCCTGAAACCCTTTGGAATTTTTCTTACCATGTTTCTTTTCTCTGAAGGTGTATTATCTGGTAGAACTAACATGTTTAGGTTGTTTGTATGAATACAAGAGTCTATAGGAGTTTGTAGTAAGCCCGTATAAGTGGGAAAAAATGGTCCCTATTAAAAACATTGTGAATAATTATGTGATTGCATCTCAAATGTGATAACTGATTTGCTAGGATCTTTGTAACATTATGCATAGTGATTTTCTAGTTATGAATGTGTTGATTAGTGCTAAATAGCATATGATCAGTGCCACGTGAGTGTGAGCTAAATTTGTGTAATTTGATTGATGTATTTGTAAGCTAGAACTTGCCTGGTTAGTCTCACTGAAATAATTGGGTAGCTGGATTAGGACAAGATCATAGGACTTTTTTGATAATGAGTCACTTAGCCTAAAATTAACTAACCAATTAGAATTGTACCCTTTGAACCAAAGTTTGAGCTTTAAATAGACCTTTTCTTTAATTAAACACAATTTCCTTCCCAAACTATCTGTGAATCTTTATTTTGTCCCTAGTCCCTCCAAGGACAATGTGTACCTCAACTCAGGCCAAAAGCCTAAGTTGAGGGTGGCTACGATAAGGAAAATCAGTTTTGTGAACCTTTATCTTGATCCTGGTCCCTCTTAGGTGATTATATACTTCAACTCAGGCCAAAAACCTAAGTTGAGAGTGGTTATCATAAGGAAAGAAGAAAAATTAGGATATGAAAAGAATGGTGGGAAGAGAAGAAAAGAAAAGCATACGGTGTGGCCACAAGTAAAAAACAAAATAAGTGCAAAAGTGAGTCATAAAGAGATAAAAAGATTGAACAAAACCAGAAACCACACTCGAGGAGGAAGAATGAGGAAATAAGGGAACAACAAGAAATTTTAGGGTTAAAAATAAGTAGCTAAGCCAAAATAGCGTTTGGAGGGGAAAAGTAGTCAATTTTATCCTAAATGTATCCTATCCAAGCCCGAGCTTGTGTTATAAGCCTAAAAAGTCCTATTGTGATCCTAAAACGGCTATTCAAGAGTTGAAGTGTTGAAAATAAGGGAAAGACTATGGTCTGTACTTGTGCATTGTTGAACTTATTTTGAGAGTGAAAGTATGTTTCAGTCTTTGTTTTGCTTATATACACTGTGTAAGAGACTTTCTTGTAGTGAGGTTACTATGATTGTGTTGTTTGGTTGCTACATTGATTGGAATATGACTATTTGGATTGATTTGGTTAAGCTATGGATAGTAAAATTTCATGAAGTAATCCTCCCGAGTTGGTTAGAGCATGAGTGCATTGCATGAGTGTAGTGCGCATGAGTTTTATGTTGTAGGACTGCTATATGTTTCCTATGAGTTGCTTGTATTTGTGCATCGTTTTATCTCTATTTTGTTATTTCTTGTGTACAAGAAACAATTCTACATTGAGGGTCTTGATGTATCACCAAAATATGACACTTACGACGCTCAAAATAAGGAGTTATTGTAAGTTCTCAAGCGTATTTTGTTAGTTTGTGTTTTTGTTAGTTTTCAGAGAAATTGAAGTACGCTTGGGTTGATGGTATTTTCCATGATTTATGAGGAAATTTGATTGATCTTGAAGGATGTTGGTAGCTTGGTGTTTAGGTTAGGTCAAAAGGAAAGAAAAATATGCAAGACGTTCTAGGTTGACTAGAGTTTGACAATGTTTCGCGACAACTTGAAAGGACAACTCAAAGAACAAACTTCGCCGAGACTTGAAGGACATTGGAATGGGTTTGGGCGATTAAATCAACATGTTGTGAACAATTATGCCCACCAAGACAGCCACTACGGGCCGTGGTAGGAAGTACTGGCCGAGAATGACTTCCCAAGAAGGCTACCAAGAAATGGGCTAAGGCTCACACTAAGGAAGCCTCACCAAGAATCGTGATCCTCACCACTCACCTTGGTGGGAACTGTGGTGGTG
Organism: Solanum dulcamara; assembly: GCF_947179165.1. Lineage (NCBI taxonomy): Eukaryota > Viridiplantae > Streptophyta > Magnoliopsida > Solanales > Solanaceae > Solanum > Solanum dulcamara. The sequence continues at coordinate 18,490,653 of NC_077242.1, forward strand.
TGTACAGCCATCAAAATGCCAAAAAAAAGTAGTGAAATGGACAAGGTAACCACCAAGAGTCAAGGAAAGAAGCAACATGCCCAAGGCAACCACCAAGGGCGTCACCACGAGCCGTGGTCCCCACCACTGGCCAGTGGTGGGTGCCGTGGTGGGATGGACAGACACAAACGTCTAAGGAAATGACCAAGGAATTAAACCTCAAGACATGGTGTCTCCCGTCCAGTGCCATCCGAGTCCAAAACCCTATTCGTTTCCTAGTTCGTTTAGGATTAGTTTTAGATTTCTATAAATACCCTCTTGTGTTATATTTTAGGAGAAGCTTTAAACCTTGTTTACATATTTTTCGTACTGTTTAGAGGTTACATTACATGACTTAAACTCCATAGTGGAAGGATTTTTCATTAATCACACAAACATGGACAGATTTGGGAGGAAGAACACACAACTCAGATTTTTTGAGTTCGAGTTTTGTGATTTGAATCTAAGTCTTCATATTAAATTGTTAGTTTGATTCATTGTTATTTGTAAGCTTCTAATACATGATTTGTTCATATTTTATTGAGTTATTCATTATAGTTATTCAAGTCTAATCCCACAACTAGGGTTTTGGGAACTATGATGACTTAACTAGAATAGGCAAACATATGATTGATATTTGTGAATTGTTTTTGCATGTATTCTTATTTATTTATTCAAAAGTCTTTCTTAGTGAGTGCACACATTAAGAACTTGCCCTTATTCATTTCTTTAAAAGGAAGGAGGTAGTGATTAGTAAAAGAATATCACAATAAAAATTCGAAGAGTCTGGCTTCGAAAAAAAGGATAAACTTCGTCTAAGTTATTTGAGACCGGGAAGAGATAGTAACTCTAGGATCCATGGCGAAGCTTAGTAAAGTATACATTCTGAGATTGGAAGAAGATGAATGAGATACATTTTAGAAGGATTGGGAGGTCAATTAGGTGTTACCTAACTCGCTAGATTTTTGCATGCAATACATTGAATGATATCATGAATATGATTAATCTATTAACTTGCAAGTCATGGGGAACACAGTCCTATTCTAGTATTTATATAGTTTACAACTTCAATCTTATTTAATTGTCACCGCATTATTATTTTGTTTCCGAAATACAATAAACCCCCCACATACACACTTTTACTTTATACAAGTTTATTTTAGGGAAGTAGCAATTACAATTGAATAGTGATAGCTAATAGAATTGTTTCAACCTACTCCCTACGGGTTTGACCCCGACTCTTAGCTGGGTAAAATATACTGCTAACGATCACCTATATCTCTTTCGAGATGTGTAATTAATCATTATAATCCATTCTAACCAAGCCAAGTCTAAAAAGAGCAAGCCATAACCTACCTCAAAGCTGAAACCGCATCCGAACCGTTAAACTTGAGCTTTTCCCTTTTAGGCCACCTCCAAACAATGCCACTCTATCAAATTGTCGAAGAAGATATCAAAACAAATCCAATAATACCCGCATTACTATTAAAAATGGAATCCAATCGAGTCAAAATTTATATTGAAACCCGCGCACGAAATTAAAAAACCAACTCTATCACAAGGTCCTAAAATGGGCATATTCTGAGCATTAGAAGAGCTCAAAACAACCAACCAATTTCAAGACCTAGAATAGTCAAAAATGCAAGAAAACAATGAATTTACGTGAAACTTGCAAGGCTTTTAGGATGAGGAAAGTTTCCAGAATATTCCACAAGAATATCCAACATATCGAAATAAGAATGATCAAAAATGGCCAAGAGTAGCTATCAAAAACCCAAAATTACTAAGTCACAAAATAGGACTTATCTGCTGGAAACGGGCATTTAATTTCACTGAAGATAATGAAATTACCTATCGCGATTGCTACCTAGGTATCACGATCGCGAGGTTTGAATCGTCTAACCCATTGCGATCATGATGGTCAATCACACGATCATGATGCCCAGTGTCTTAGACCTTCATGATCGCAGACCCCTAGGTTGCGAACACGAAGAGAAAAAGCGACTATGCTACCCAACCAGAAATGGCATTCCAGACTCAATGGAATCAACGGATTTTCTAACGGAGGTCATTTTGTTGGAATATTGACCAAAGTCAACACTTTCCAAAGAAAGTATTTAAACGTACAAAGGTTGTAAAACTTATTACGATCACCTCGGGAATCAAACCAAAGGTCATTCTAGACCAAACTCGATATTCCAGAGCTTATCGCGCTAGTAAAATTTTTATCCGAGCACGTTTACTCAATATGTTGACCAAAATCAAACTTGACTAATTGTATGGAATACACGTTGATGTGTTCACCGATCATAAGATTTTACAATACGTCTTCAGCCAGAAGGAACTCAATCTGAGGCAGAGGAGATGGCTCGAGCTACTCAAAGACTATGATATGAGCATCCTCTACCATCCAAGTAAATCTAACGTTGTTGTTGATGCTCTTAGCAGGTTGTCTATAAGTAGCACTACCCATATAGGGGAGGGGAGGAAAGAATTGGCCAAAGAGGTGCATAGACTAGCTCGATTGGGAGTTCGTCTTGAAGAGAACAATGAAGGCGGAGGTAATATTCAGGATGGGTCTGCATCCTCACTCGTGGCTAAGGTAAAAAAGAAGCAAGACCAAGATCCCATCCTTCTCTAGTTGAAGGAAGTTGTTCACAAGTAAGAGGTGATGGTTTTTACCAAAGGGGGAGATGGGGTGTTGAGATACCAAAATAGATTGTGTGTACTAGATATCGATGATGTTTGAGGAAGGATTATGGCCAAAATGCATAGTTCCAGATACTCCATTCATCCTGGATCTACAAAGATGTACCATGACTTGAGAAAAGTTTATTGGTGGAGTGGAATGAAGAGAGATATCGCAGAATTTGTTTCCAAGTGCCCAAATTTCTAATAGGTTAAAGTTGAGCAACAAAGGCCATGTGGGTTAGCTCAAAATATAGAGATTCCAGAATGGAAGTGGGAGATGATCAATATGGACTTTATTATAAGTTTGCCGAGGTCCCGAAAGCAACATGATTCGATTTGGGTAATTATGGATAGAATAAAGAAATCAGCTCATTTCTTGGAAGTTAGGACTACTGACACCGCAGAAGATTATGCGAAATTATACATTTAGGAGATCGTCAGATTGCACGGGGTTCCCCTGTCTATCATCTCAAACCGAGGAGCTCAATTCACTTCCCAATTTTGGAGATCTTTTCAGAAGGGACTGGGTTCAAAGGTGAACCTTAGTACGACCTTTTATCCCAGACAGATGGCCAAGCGGAGCGCACCATCCAGACGTTGGAGGATATATTGAAGGCATGTGTACTTGACTTCAAAGGAAATTGGGATAATCACTTACCTCTCATAGAGTTTGCATATAATAATAGCTATCATGCAAGTTTTCAAATGGCTCCTTATGAAGCTTTGTATGAGAGGAGGTGTAGGTCACCGATCGGGTGGTTTGAAGTTAGTGAAGCTGAGTTGATTAGGCCTAATTTTGTTCACCAAGCCATGGAGAAAGTGAGAGTTATTTAAGATAGGCTAAAGACAGCCCAAAGCCGTTAAAAATCTTAAACCGATGTGAGGAGGAGAGACTTAGAGTTTGAGGTAGATGATTGGGTGTACTTGAAAGTGTCACCCATGAAGGGCGTCATGAGGTTTGGAAGGAAGGGAAAACTTAGTCCTCGATACATTGGTCCTTACCAAGTTGTGAGGAGGATAGGGAGTGTCGCTTATGAATTGGAGTTACCCTCGAATCAAGCCGTCATTCATCCGGTATTCCACATTTCGATGTTGAAGAAGTGCTTGGGCGATCCCTTATTGGTAGTCCCTATTGATAGTATAGGAGTTAAGGATAGCTTATCCTATGAAGAGGTTCTGGTCCAAATTCTTGATCGCCAAATTCGCAAATTGAGGAACAAAGAGATTGCCTATGTCAAAGTCTTATGGAGAAATCAATTCATTGAGGAAGCCACATGGGAAGCGGAGGAAGATATGAAATCTAAATATCCGCATCTATTCGTGCCTACCGATGAGAATGTTGAAGGTAATGTCCATTTTCTTGACTTGAATTCGTTTGTGCATTTTGAGTTTGGATAGTAATTATTTTGAGAATTTGATTAGTTGTATGACTAAATTCTGATTGTGATTTATACCCCGAGTCTATCCTTGGTTTACTCATCATTCGAGGATGAATGATCCTAAGTGGGAGATAATGTAACACCCCCCAAAATTCTTCACTAAGATACGGACCCTTCTTCCTATATGTGTAGGATCGAACCCTACTATTGTGAAGTGTATGCATGATTTAGGATGAGTTCCCAAGTAATTGAAGAGCCTTAGAGGTGATGTGGGGTCATAAAGGATCCCTAGAACTAAGCTAAGCCCAAAGAATTCGGCTTGGATAAGTTTTAGACTGAGTTCGTTTAAGGGGTCAACTTTTAACGACCATATCTTTTGAAATAGGATGAACTGGGTGACCCATGATCTATTAAATTAAAGTTCTTCAATTCTTCTTTCCATCTCCGCCAAGATTGTAATTTTTGGAGTTCGGAGTCAAAAGTTATAACTCTCCTAAGACGGACTCATACTGCAGGAATTTCAGGCGTGGGTGACAACTGCTGGAAACCTGGGCTTGGTATTGCAGTGGAGCGATGCGCCACTATCACGCTAGGAACAAGCCTCAGTAGTTTGATCTCTGGCGTGGCGCGCCACTAGGAGATGTGCAGGGTTTTTAAGCCTATTTTTCCAGAACCCAGAAAATATGGGCTTGGCACTGTAAAAGCGCAATGCACCACTATCGTGCCACAAAACAGCCATAGTCGTTTGGTCCCTGGCACGGCGCGCCACTAGGAGATGTGTAGGTTTTAAGCCTAAATTCAACTTGGCGTCGTAGTGGCGCGACGCGCCACTATCGCGCCAAGAGTGTTTTAGCTGTTTTTTAGATTTCAAAGAAATAGCAATTTGGGTATTTTCCCAAATTATATATACACAAGCCTTGAACGTTTTTGGACTATTTTTCAGTCCCTCTTTCTCTCTCTAGAAGCCTTAGAAATTTCCCTCTCTTCCTGTTCTTCTCCATTTCCAACAAGGATTGCTTCAAGAGCTTCAAAGATTCAAGCTTTCCATTGAAGACCCAATATCAAGGTTTTCTTCAAGGCTTCACTAAGGTATGTAAGGCTATTCAAAGCATGAGTTGAGTCCACCCATGTGCCCTACATCTTCTTTGAGATTTATTGTCAAAAACAATAAAGTTTATTGATAGAGGTAGGTCCAAATAGGTCCTTTTCATCTATTACCCTAATTTCTATTATGTGGATGTTGTGGAGTCGAGAAAGTTATATGCTTCATGTTGTTATGAGTTGATTGAGATGAGATGTCGATCATATATTGTTAATTTATTAACTATGTTGACTATGTAAAATGTTAATTTTGTTAAGTATGTTGTTTATCTTGAATTGTTGATTTAAAAACCTTGGAGTTGTGTTGAGTCCCAAAGATTTGTTAAATGAATAGAGGAATTATTGAATAGGTTTACATGTTGTTATAAATGCATATTTAATCTACTCTTGAAAGATATGATTGGGATTGATCGGATTGTATAATTGGGAGAGGTTTGATTGTGATAGAGTTGATGAGTTGACAAGGTTGTAAATGAGACTTGTCGATATGATTTGATTGAGTTGATTGGATGGAGTTTTATGAGAATTGAGTCTTGGGAGGAGTATCGAGCACCGAATTGGGTGAGAGTAAGTAATAACTCGAATCCAATAACTACGTCGCCAAACGTAGGAGGGGATTGAACCATTAAAGTCGGATGCTTCCCAAATTTATTGTCCTGGCATTATAGGACTTGGTTGAATTGGATCCATGATTGGTTGATTCGTTCATACCCTGGCAAAGTATGAATGGACGCGGCAACAACGTCGGTTTGTTGTACTGTCACTGGCTCATAAGTGATGGTTGTCGGATAAGAGAAACTCCCATATAGGTCTTGATAGTACTTTGAGTTAGATTGAGTTGAATGGTATGTGATTGGTCCCGTCTAAACCATATTCTTGTTTAGACTTAGGACACTTGATTGAGTTGTTATTTCTCTTGAGTTGAGATTCCGAGTTGATTTGATTCTTCCTTGGTGTTGGTTTCATTCGGCCATTTTACATACTCGTACATTCCACGTACTGATGTCATTTGGCCTACATCATTTCATGATGCAGAGATAGGTACTAGAGATCATCAACCGACGCACCGTTGAAGATCTCCCTACTTCCCGCTGGTTGTTGAGTCCTCTTAGTCTCCGGAGAATGCTGAGATTATCTTTATAGCATTATTTTGTCTCTTTTATTTTGATTGTTGGTAGGCATGGTCTTGTCATCGGCACCTCCTAGATTGTTGATAGATGCTTCATAGACTAGAGTGTGGAAATGTTGGATTGTTCATTTTGTCTAGTTTTATTCTATCTAGTTATTGATTTGGTAGTTGTTTGGCCTTTGGACCTATATTATGGATAGTATTCCTATGATTGAGGCTTCCGCTGGTAGAATGTGAATGAATGAAAGTGTGACTGGACCAGGTGGTTCGCTCGGAGGCCAGAAATGGCTTTAGAGTGCCGGCCACGCCTAGGGTACCCTCTCGGGGCGTGATAGTGTATCACATGAGGGTGAAGATGTTGTCAGTCCATATATTGGTTATACATGTCATTGAAAATATAAACTTCTTATGTGACAAAATTCCATAAGAAGAGCAACATGCGTTGCAAATTATATTTAGATTAGATAAAAGTAGAATTAATATTTTTAATGCTAGATTTTAGATTAATCTATGAATTTAAAATTTAATTAATTAACACAAATATCAATTCAACACACGCTATGTATTCTATTAATCTTCATTATACTAAGAGTCTATTTGGATAAGCTTTTTAGCTGCTTATAAGCAGAAAACTGCTTATTATAAGCTTAAAAAAACCTGCGTTAACCCAACTTATTTTTTTGGCTTATAATTATTTTCAACTTATAAGTTGTTTTTGATAAGCTAAGTCAAACAAACTCAATTAATTTTTTGGGCTTACTTTAAGCATAAAATGATTTTAAATTGATCAGCCAAACACTCAAAAAAACTCCAAAACAACTTATAAGAAGCTTAAAAGGTAATCCAAACGGTCTCTAAACGAAGGAAAGTTGTTAGAATAACATTTTTGGTGTCTTTGAAGAGCATATCCTCATTGCACATAGATTAGGGTAAGTTTTTTTTAGCATTAAGTGTATATATAAAATTAAAACACTATATATGATTACATATGCACTTTTGTTACTCAATAATAATTTGTATTATTTATTTTTAACTTTAAAATTTTTTATATTTTAAAATATTCGCGAAACATGCGGGTATGTATACTAGTTAGCTTAAAATGTGTGATTTAGTGAAAAAAAGAACGTGCGATGATTGGACAACTACTATAATTTTATCCATATGATAATAAATTATTGGATAATAAATAATATTAATGTTGCAATCCAAAATTAGAATCATGATGACACTTATCTCGATCACCAAAAAGAAAATTTAGCCCTTTTATAAAGATAGTGCCACACTTCAACACGAACCAACAAAATTAGTCATTATAACAAAAAGTGCCTATTGATAAGGTGTCACCAAGTAACAACACCATTAAGAAGTAGTCTTTTTTTCTAGTTTAAATAAGAATTTAAATGAATTGGATAAGATGAATCAAAGTTGAGTTAATTGATCACATATACGTTGTGGTAACAATATGAATATTGTGAATGTTTTGAAAAGTCTCATTTGGACTGGGTTGGACAGTGTGCAAATGAGAAATTAATATCCTAGGATAGAAAAGTGCTCTAAGGTGCATTGATTTTGTTGATGAAAAAGTGCAGGTTTCACTTCTTTCTTCAAATAGAAAATTATGTGCTAACGCTTCAATATTTGTGCCTAATAGTGTGATTGCAAAAAGAATGAGTCAGGGACATCAACATTAAGACTTAGTTCAACTAATGCTAATGTCTTTGATTTGGACAAGGAATTTTTTGATGAGGGTGAGGAAGATAATATGTTTGATAGATGCTATGATAAAGTGATTAGGGATGGGGATCTTTCACCTAGGCAACAAAGAAGTGAAAGCAATAAAAACAAAAAAAGACACAAAAAAGGCAACATAGTTGAGATGGCAGGGTGACTCATAATAAATTCTTTGAACGCACTTATTGACGTGGCTGGTAAAACAAAATCATAAGACAGTGTCAATAACTTTCAAGTTTAGTTTTACTTAATGCTTTACTATAATGACCCTCCAGATCATTTTTGGCCTCTTCATTTTTTTTAGCATTTAGAGTTTTCTTGTAGCGACCCCAAGCCATTTATGAATTGGTGGCAATAATAGTTTGATTTTCTAATCGTTCGTTTGGGTTTTATGCCCATTTCTCTATTTTGGAGCTCTTGGAGTTTGAATAATTGACTTTAGTCAAAACTCTAGGAAAGAGACCTCAGAATGAAATTTGGACGATTCCATTAGCTCCGAAATGGATAAATTAGGCTAGTAGCATGGTCGGCATGAGTATCGAGGCAATCAGTGTGGGTTTGAATTCATTTGGCGTTTTAGCCTTTGAAATTCATCGAGGGTTGACTTTGGTAAAAAGTCTTGGAAAATATGCTCAGATTGAAATTTCTTCAGCGCAGTTAGCTCGAAATGTCGAGTTTGGTCTAGAATGATCTTTTGTTAGTATATCGAGGCTTCCGATCTCATTTCAAGCCTTGTTATGAAAATGACAAAAGTTGTGCTTGGGTGTGGGGCACACATTGTGTCGAGACCACCTGGGATATAATTTTTGACTGCGCCATTAAGTCTGGAATGTTGAATTATGTGGGGTAGCATAGTCCATTTGTGTGGATGGGATTTGGAATGAATTTTGAGCACCCCGTCGGAGTTGAAAAAGTTTCCAAAACCAGCTGATATGCATCAGCTACTGCAGACCAATTTTGATCTTCACGTTCACTTCACCTAGGCAGAGTTTAAGAAGACATGGTCCTTGGCTTCCACGTTCGCGGGCATGAAGCCGCGTTCGCGAAGGCTTAAGGTATTAGACTCCACGTTTGCAAGGTATCTTCTGTATTGGCAGGGCCTGATGGCTTATCCTTCCACATTCGCGGAGAATTGTAGGCATAGACTCCGCGTTCGCGAACCTCTTTCTCCGCGTTCGTAGTGAGCAAAAGACTAGTGACATGAACTCAGCCCCGGCCCCTATTTCTTTTCTTTGATTTTGATGGCTAGGGAGCTCTAATTTGGGCTATTCTAAGTGTATTGGGTTCGTGGGGGTCTTATCTACATGTTGGTAGGTTTGGAAAAGTGTGAAGATTGTTCATTTAAGGTAATTTCTTGCCCAAAGGTCCTGCCAAAGCTTAGTTAGGGATTTAATGGTAAAAATTATAGTTGGGCTGATTTAGGTCATTTTGAGCATCGATTGGTGCCCCATTTTGGAGTACAAGCTCAATAATGCGTGTATAACATTTTCACAAAGTCATTCTCTGGATTCCTATTGCGGGTCCTAAAATCTATTTTAGACCCAATTTGTAAGGCCCTGAAAATTTGGAAAGTCATAACCAAGGATCAACGGAGGAAATCTCGAAAATTTGTAGAAACTGTCACTAGGGGGTTGACCACAAAAGCCATCACGGGCCGTGGTGAGAACCACAGACTGTGGTGAGCAACCTTGGTAGAGATTCAGAGGTTCAGACTTGTAGGGATAGGACTACGACAAAGGATCACGAACCATGGTGAGCACCACGGGCCATGATGACCTCCATGGTGAACCCTCCCCAAAATCCTCAGGAAACATCCCAAGGCAAGGGCCACTGACGACCATCACGGATCGTGGAGGTTTTCATGGACAGTGAAGATGGTTTGTCTAGGGGTCCATTCATTCTATATTATGGTTTTTAAGGTTAATTCATTTGTGTGAGAATAGTTTCGAAAATATTTTAAGGTCACAAGACTCCTTTAGCACAAAGTTTAGTTGAACGCTTTCTTACCGATTGAGTTTCTATATAAGATTCTATATAGGTCAACTTTAAGTGATCCTATATCCTTGAATATATAGATTCAGGTTTCCCATCACCTACCAAATCAGAGGTCTCTGAATTCTCTTTCCAATGCCACAAAGTGTGCCTCATTTGGAGTTCGGAATAAAAGGTTATGGCCATTTTAGTGAAGCTGCTTAGAAGGGAGAGGACCTCGACTCTGTGGTGGCCTTCCGTGAAACTCAGTATGGTATTTAGTGGCCACATATGAAAGCTTGTTTTTCAACCAGTTTAAGCCCTGGGATCACTGGTGAACACCGCAATGTGGTGGTCTTCCGTAAACCTCAGGTCCGTAGTGGCCGTCTGTGAAGAAGGTTTAGAGACTTCTCTACAACACTTTCCAAAATATTTTTCCAAGTATTTTACCATGGGACCCCAATATGGTTCGTGGTGCACATAATGGACCATGAAGGTCCCCCGTGAAGTCCAGTTCCAACTAGTTTTAAAAAGGGTATTTTAGTCTTTTTCTGCATTTTAACTCAAAGTGAGGTAGTTTTGAAGGCAAAATCCACCCATCTAAAAGACTCTAAGTCTTTCTACACTCATTCACTCTCACCCTTTTCCATAGTATGTGGGTTTTCATCGATGGGTTCTTCCACCCATAGAGACCAAATGTTTTCTTAAACTAGCATTTCAATTCTAAATGATGAAATCTTATGGGCTTTTACATGATGACTCAGGTCCGTAGTGGCCGTCCGTGAAGAAGGTTTAGAGACTTCTCTACAATACTTTACAAAATATTTTTCCAAGTATTTTACCATGGGACCCCACTATGGTCCATGGTGGACATAATGGACCATGAAGGTTCCCCGTGAAGTCCAGTTCCAACTAGTTTTAAAAGGGGTGTTTTAGTCTTTTTCTACATTTTTAACTCAAAGTGAGGTAGTTTTGAAGGCAAAATCCACTCATCTAAAAGAGTCTAAGTCTTCCTACAGTCATTCACTCTCACCCTCATCCATAGTATGTGGGTTTTAATCGATGGGTTCTTCCACCCATGGAGCCCGAATATTTTCTCAAACTAGCATTTCAATTCTAAATGATGAAATCTTATGGGCTTTTACATGATGATTATAAATGCGTAGATTATGATATATTTGAAGTTTTTATACATATATTGATGTATATTGATTCTTGATTTCATAAAGTTATGATGTTATTAAAGTGTCTATATGAATTCTTGAAAAGCGTTTTAAGACATGTGGTGGGTTGCTTTAAAAATGTGTATTTTATGCATTTCCATTACTCCCATGCATGCAAGAAGTGTTTAAAGGCATTGAATTTTTTTTATGAATTGAACCCACCTAGTTTACTATGATAAAGTAAAGTTAAAATGAAGTTTTACTCTAATAAATGTTATGAAGTAAATGCTTATGAAGGGGAGTATTTATGAAATGATTGATTGATAAAAGGGTTTCTTAGCCAAAGTAAGGTTTCAATGTGAAAGAAAAATTCTCACATTGAATCAAATAAAATGTTTATGATTATAATATGACATATATGACATCCCTATATGCTATCAATTCTTTTGAATATTTTTCCAAAAGGTAGGTTCGATTAGCATGGTACCCGGAATACCATTACTGATTGTAGACCTAATTTTCTTATAAATCAAGATTCATTAGTAGGATGGTAAGCAGGGCATGGAAGCCATGATGATATTATAAACCAAAGGTTTAAACGAGTTATTCCACCCATTGATGTTTTAATGTTAAAGTTATATAATGCTTATGCTATATTGATGCTTAAATGATATTTCGTGTTATTTGACCTAGAACTGAATGTAGCATGTAGATAAGAACTCGACCGAAGGGGTTCTTAAGCAAAGTCTCATGTTGCATTAACTATCTGCCACCATAGAAGCCCTTGTTGGCTAGGCCTTTATATCCATCAAATGTTAAAGTTAAAATTAAAGAATGTTTAAAGTTGATCGTAGTTCTACCTGGAACGTAGTCTCTCCGTGCCAATGTAGGAGGATATATTGGATTTCATGTAATAGCTCGCATGGTCTTCAATGTCAGTTTTGCTTATCTCCCCATAAATAAACGTTTTCAAATATTATGTACATGATTGATTATATATGCATTGCATTATGTTTCATAGTATGCTAATGTTCTATTGATTCTTTAAAGTCATGCATGCCTACATACTTAGTACATTCAAACTAGTAATGCATACTTTTGCCTACATGATATCACCCTATAGGGATCGGTGTTCCTCCTTGGTCTCCTTCTCATGGCTAGCTCAAATTAGTTTGAAGATTACTTGTGGTGAGTTCCCATGTTTTAGGAACAACATCCTTTTTATTCTAAGCTTATGTTATGTAGAACATTAAGACTTATATTAGGGTATTTTTTGATAATTATTTTGAGGGTGAGCTAGGGACATGTCTTAGGCCCCACCAAGTCTATTAGTAGAGGTATGTTTGGAGACAAATGGAAACTATTTTGAAGTTGTTAAGGACTCTTATTCTATGATATTTCCCTTAGTCTTGTTTCCCCTTTTTATCTCCGTTTGTTATTGTATATCATTACCTATAAAAAGCTAAATGAATGCTAAGAGGCTTGGGTGAGGTACCTCCAGGTGTCTTATTCATCGTGTCACATCTAGGCCTTAGGCTTGGGTTGTGACAAACTTGGTATCAAATCTCGATGTTTTGAAATGGTCTTCAAAGTCCAACATATCGCGTTGAGTAAAGTCTTTTTCATTGGTGTAAAGTGCGCCACATCTATAAATAGGAGGCTATAAGATATTTTTGGAAAAGCATCACTTCTTTCATGATCTCATCGTGAGATAAAGTTGAACCCTATAAGGATTTTTTATAACTCGTGCCTTACGTGTTTTAGAATATGTCTCATCTAGAAGAAAGTAACCAGGCGATTGGTGGAGATGGTAGCCCTTCCATTCCTAATGACTCTTCCTCAAATGTCAATATCTCTAATGTGGAGATTCGTTATTCCCTCATGAGGTTGGTTCGAGCTGTGACCGCTCAAAATATTCAACACAAAGTAACTCCAGTGAAAATGAATGTTAAGAAAAGGAAATAGGTGAATAAAATGAATAATATTGGAGATAATGACTTTAATCGTCAGAAGATATCAAAGGGGCAAAAGTCTGGCCCTTGTTCTAGGAAGGGTGATGGAAAGGAAAGATCCTTCCTCTCATGTGGCAAGTGTGGTAAAAACCATCTAGGGGAGTGCTTGTATGGAACAAGAAGTTTTTATAGTTGTGCAAAAAGTGAACATATGGATAAGGACTATCCATTGGCATCTAGAAAAGGGAGGTAGTCTAAGAATGCTCGAGGTGAAGGTAGGACTTCTCAATCCAAGCCTGGTGGTAGTTTTAGTGCATCTATTTTTTCCAAGTGTTCCAAGTGTAGGAAAAAACATAGGGGAGAGTACTTAGCGGGGTTGAATTCTTTCTTTAGGTGTGGAAAACTGGGTCATCATGAAAGAGAGTGTAAGAATATTACTATACCTCAGACTCTGACCCAGATTATAGGTCATCCAAATCAAAATGCTACTATTTTGGGTAGTGGTCAGTGCCAAGACAGATTTTATGCCCTTCAAACTCACCAGGAGTTAGAAGATTCACCTGATGTTGTGACTGGTAAGTTAAAGGTTTTAGATTTCGATGTCACTTTGGATGGATTGGTTTTATGCATCATATATTTCTATAGATTGTAGAACTCATAGAGTCAAGTTTCAATGACTAAGTGAGCCTATTCTTGAATGAAAGGGTCATGATTTAACAGTTAAGGGTAGATTTATTTATTATCCTAAACCCTAGGAAATAAGGGTTGAATTTATCATATGGTGAAAGATAGGGGTTTTAACTCCGAAAGTACTTCTTTAGAGTGGTTCTAATGATGGTGGAGAAAGATGGGCCCAAATCATCTTTAGTGGTGGATGTTAAGTTGAAACAAGACCTTGACTCGTCAATGGTAGAGATGAAGGAAATAGTGGGAGATAAAGAAGTAGAAGTCTATTTTCAAGGGGAGATGGAGTACTTATTTACCAAGGTCAGTTATGTGTTCCAATGTTAATGATACTAGATGAGTCACAATAGATAAAAAGAGAGTGGCTATTCTGTATTGTGATAATTATGACATACTTATTCCATTTAAGGTTATTAACATAGAGGAAGAACTAGATGTGATCTTGTAGGTTGCAACAGATAGGTTAGAGTATAGATAGGTCAGAGTATATTGATGTTTCCTTTAGTAGAAATTAGTGCAAATATGGGTGTAGAGATGCTAAGGTAGACATGAGAATTCTTGAGTGATTTTGACTTCAAGGGAGCCATAAAAAGGTTAGAATGGTAGTCTTGAATACGTTGTTGTAGGTATATGAGTGTTGGTAGTAGGCTATTGATGACTCCTTGTTAAGAGTTTTAAGTGAGTGTATTATAATAGTTATAGGACTAGGATTTAATGTGTTATTGATGGAATATGGGTGAGTGTACGATGCATTGGATATTTCGTTATTAGGTCTCAAGGTTTGTGGAATATGGTAGTAAGGGGTAGTACTCATGGAATGGATCTTCCTATAGAGGTATAGGGTCCTAAGGCTTTTTGGTAAGGTGGCCTATGAATGTGATTTGTCATTGGAGTTAGCCTCTGATTTATCCGGTGTTTCATGTGTCTATGTTGAGGGAATGTGCGGGAGATCCTAGTTCCATTGTGCCTTTAGAGATAGTGGATGTTGAAGATAATTTAACCTATGGAGAGGTTCCAGTTGAAATTTTAGGCTGGCAAGTCAAGAGATTGAGGAACAAGGAAGTTCCATCAATTAAAGTTCTTTGGAGAAATGAACAAGTTGAGAGTACAACACGGAAAGCGAAAGTAGATATGATGAAACGTTACCCTCATATTTTTCACTCTACTCAAGCCTAAGGTACTAAGTTATCCATGCTCAAGTGTTTAAGACTCTTATGTTTCAGTTTTTCCTAAGTCTTCATATGTATGTATGTTCATGAAGTTGAATTTTAAAGTTATGTTTTATGCTTAAGTTTAAAGATCTCATGGTTGATGCATTTCAAGTGTCATTGTATTCATGCTGGGCTGCTAGTCCTCGTGTTGTGTTCTTTCTATTCTAACAATTCTCATTCGAGGACGAATATTCCCAAGGGGGAGATATTGTAAGACCCTGGAAATTTGGAAAGTCCTAAACCAAGGATTAAAGGAGGAAATATCAAAAAGTTGTAGAAACTAGCACCAGGGGGTTGACCACAGAAGCCATCATAGGCCATGGTGAGAACCACAGACCGTGGTAAGATCCCTTGGTAGAGATTCAGAGGTTCAGACTTATAGGAAGAGGAGCACGACAATGGACTACGGACCGTGGTGAGCACCACATGCCGTGAAGACCTCCATGGTGACCCCTCCCCAAAATCCTTAAAAAACATCCAAAGGTAAGGGCTAGGCCACAGACGACAACCAAGGCTCGTGGAGCTTTTCAAGGACAGTGAAGATGGTCCATCCAGGGGTCCATTCATTCTATATTATGGGCTTTAAGGTGAATTCATTAGTGTGGGAATATATTTGGAGATGTTTTAAGGTCATAAGAATCCTTTAGCACATTAAGTTGAAAGCTTCTTTAGTGATTGAGTTTCGATGTAAGATTCTACATAGGTCAAATTTAAGCAATCATATCTTCTTGAATATATAGACTCAGGTGTCCCATCATCTACCAAATAAAAGGTCTTTTAATCCTCTTTTCAACTCCACTAAGTTTGCCTCATTAGGAGTTTGGAATAAAAAGTTATGGCAATTTTAGTGAAGTTGCTCAGATAGGAGAGGACCACGACTCGTGGTGGCCTTCTGAGAAACTCAGTACGGTCCGTATTGTCCACCCGTGAAAGCCACCTTTTCAACCAGTTTAAGACCTGGGATCACTAGTGAACACCACGACCTGTGGCAGTCTTCTATAAACTTCAGTACGGTCCATAGTGACCATCCGTGGAAAAGGTTTAGAGACATCTCTGCAACACTTTCCAAATTATTTTTCCAAGTCTTTTACCATAGGACCCCACCATGGTCCGTGATGCGCATAATGGATCATGAAGGTCCACCGTGAAGTCTAGTTCCTGCCAGTTTTAAAAGGGGTATTCTAGTCTTTTCCTGTATTTTAACTCAAAGTGAGGTCATTTTGAAGGAAACATCCACCCATCTAAAAAAATCTAAGTCTTCCTACAGTCATTCACTCTCACCCTTATCCTAAGACCTCAAACCCTATCCTACCAAGTGCTCTCAAAGTCTCCTTTATCCTCAAGAAAGGTTCTAGGGTTTCTCTCCAAGAAGATCAAGCCTCTATTTTCTTTTCAAGTTTTGAATTAAGGGTTTCATTTCCCAAGGTATGTGGGTTTTCATCCATGGGTTCTTCCACCTATGAAGCCCAAATATTTTCTCAAACTAGAATTTCTATTCTAAATGATGAAATCTTATTGACTTTTACATGATGATTCTACATGGATAGATTATGATATATTTGAAGTTTCCGTACATATATTGATGTATATTAACTCTTGATTGCATGAAGTTATGATGTTATTAAAGTGTCTATATAAAGGCTTAAAAGAGTTTTAAGACATATGTGGTGGGTTTCTTTAAAAATGTGTATTTTATGCATTTATATCACTTCCATGCATGCAAGAAGTCCTTAAAGGCATTGAAAGGTTTTTATGAAAAGAACCACCTAGTTTCCTATAATAAAGTAAAGTTGAAATGAAGTTTGACGCCAATGAATGTTATGAAGTAAATGTGTATGAATGGGAGTCTTTATGAAATAATTGATTGATGAAAGGGCTTCTTAGCCAAAGTAAGGTTTCAATGTGAAAGAACAATCCTCACATTGAATCAAATGAAATGTTTTAGATTATGATATGACATGTACGACATCCCTATATGCTGTCAATGCTTTTGAATATTTTTCCAAATGGTATGTACGATTACATGGTACTCAGAATACCATCACTGGTTATAGACCTAATTTTCTTATAAATCAAGGTTCATTAGTAGGATAGTAAGCAGGGCATGACATCCATGATGATATTATAAACCAAAGGTTTAAATGAGCTATTCCATCGATTGATGATTTAATGTTAAAGTTATATAATGCTTATACTATATTGATTTTTAAATTATATTTCATGTTATTTGTCCTAGAAATGAATGTACCATGTAGATAGGGACTCGACCGAAGAGGTTCTTAAGTAAAGTCTCATGTTGCCAACTATCTTCCACCATAGGAGCCCTGTCGCCTAGGCCTTTGTATCCATCAAATATTAAAGTTAAAATTAAAAAATGTTTAAAGTTGATCGGAGTTCTACTTGACACGTAGTCTCTCCGTGCCAATATAGAGGGATATGTTGGATTCCATATAATAGATCGCATGGTCTTGAATGTCGGTTTTGGTCATATCCCCACAAATAAAGGTTTTCAAATAATATGTACATGATTGATTATGCATGCATTGCATTATGTTTCATAGTATGCTAATGTTCTATTGATTATTTAAAGTCATGCATGCCTACATACTTAGTACATTCAAACTAGTAATGCATATTTTTGCCTACATGATATCACCATGTAGGGACTGGTGTTCCTCTTTGATCTCCTCCACATGGCTAGCTCGGATTAGTTTAAAGATTGCTTGTGGTGAGTTCTCATGTTTCAAGAACAACATCATTTTTATTCTAAGCTTATGTTATCTAGAATATTAAGACTTCTATTAAGACATTTCTTGACACTTATTTTGAGGATAAGCTAGGGACATATCTTATCCCCCACCAAGTCTTTTAGTAGAGGTATGTTTGGAGATAATTGGAAAATATTTTGAAGTTGTTAAGGACTTTTGTTCTGATATTTCCCTTATTCCCCTTTCCCCTTTTTATTTCCTCTTGTTATTGTATGTCATTACCTATGAAAATCTAAATGAATGCTAAGAGGCTTGGGTGAGGTACCTCGGGGTATCTCATTTGCCGTGTCACGTCTAGGCCCTAGGCTTGGGTCATGAAATAATTTTTGGGTCTGTCTCCAAAAAATACAATTTTATTGTCAAAATATTTGTATTTATGAGGAAATCAATATTTTGATAGCGTGAAGGCATTTGGAGTCATATTTGGAACAAAGTCTATTGGAAAGTGGACTTGGCGCACATGTGTTTGGCTTCGAGGTAGGCTACAGTCCTTTCTTTTGATTGAGCTTAATGAAGTATTATTTAGTATAAATTATTTGTGGTTTATATTGTATGTGTCGGGTAAGGTTTGATTCCTAAATTCTTTATTAGTTATCCCGGTGAGATCCTTAGGCTAGGTTGTCCTTATGAGACTTCCAATCTAGTTGGTAAGATTAATGATTTTGACTTAGTTTGTCCTTGGTTAGCCTATTTAATTTGGTGTCTTGTTCGATGTTTATAGTGATTGGTGGATTTGTGCCTTTGGACTGATTTTGGGATGAGACTTAGTTGATGTAGCCATTGTTGGCCGAAATTTATAAGGCTTAGTGATTTCCACTCGCTTAGGCTTGTGATATACTGTTGGATGCCATTTCTGGATTTAGAGCTAGAATTCCGTATGCTTTCTTGTTGCTATTTAAAGGGGATAGTTGTGGTTGTATTCTTGGGGTGTATTGCTAGTTGGAGCTGAAGATTTTGATTGACTAGCTAAACACCTATTTCCTTCATTTCCTCCTACTTGTTATCCAATTAGGGTTGAGTTTCCTTTGGGGCTTTATGATTGAGATAGAGGACTAGAGTTGAGCCATAGGCCTTGGTTATAGGACAGTTGCATGTGCTAGTCTTGTTTCTATGCTCTACAGGGTAAGGTGTTTATGGAGTCATTATTGTATGTGATTGTTCATTTTTTTTGAGTGCTGGTGGTGGCATGCATTGCATTAGATAATTGTTTTCTCATGGATGTAGTTGACCTCGGTGCATGCATTGGTTCTTGGCATTGATTTGAGAAAGCTGGGTTGTAACCCAAATTATTTTATATTGATTTTTGAATAGGGAGTCATACTAACTTTACTACTACTATTTTCAGTGGACTAGAGGCATCGAGGATGCGCTTATTTTATGATATTGATTCGAGACATCAAAGATGCGATTATTTTATTATATTGATTTGAGACATTAAGGATGCACTCATTTTATGATATTGATTCGAGGTTTCGAGGATGCACTCATTTTATGATATTTATTCGAGGTATCAAGGATGCACTTATTTAAAGATTGATATAAGACCTGGATCGGGACCAGGAGGTATATAGGGGCATTCCCGAGCCCCTCATGGTGATCCCACAGAGGCGCATGGGTCCTACTTTATGGCTGGGACTAGAAGTAAGTGTTTATATCTTGGTATGAGTCACTTGGCAAAGATAGTACTACTGGTTTTAATACATTACTCTCATTCATATATACATTGTCTATCACCAGCATATTTTTTTGTACTTGTCGGTAGTATGGGATGCCGTACGGGTTTACCTATTTGTGAGTGAACTTCCTGGACACACAGGGGATCAGGATGTATTGACTTAGTATTTGGGAACTTGTAGCAGTGTAAAAGGTGGTCTCTTGTTTATAGGTAGTTACTTCCCTTGTTCTTATTTATTTTATTTTTTTGCAAGGATTTAGTAATACGATCCTTCGAGCCTTTATATGATATCTGTGTTTAGTTTTGTTAGTAGGTTGTCACTTAGTTGTCCTCCTTCATATTGTTTATCCGTGTTTTGATCTTGGCTGGCGCCACTAGGTACGTCCTCGATTTCCTTGGTTATCTCCTATCTTCTCTCTTTCTTATATCAGATGTTTCTTATTGTAGGCTTTTGTATTACTCCCTTTAGTTACTTGTGATATATACTCCTTGCTTACATGTTCTTTATACTTGATTTATATTTGGAGCTAAGTCGGCCAATGCCTATTGAGTGCCACTTGTTGGTACTCATACTACACTTCTGCACCATGCAAATCATAGTACAGATTTTCACTACTAATTTGGATCTCATACGGAGAAGCTCTCGAATTTTAGAGAGTTGGGTGAACTCTTGGCATTCGGAGTTGCCTATCTCCTTCTATTTTAGGCTTTGACTAGTCTTTATTTGGTATTCGGAGATAGTTTGTATTATTATTACTTTATTTTATATGTATTAACCTTGTACTCTCTTATTTAGTTCAGTAGATCGACTACCGACTGATACTAGGTCTTAGGAGTTATCTTATTTTATTGTTCTCATTCTTCTTTTATTATTATTAATATCATTATTATTCACTTCTTTTCTTCCACTTGTGATGGTCTGTAACCTATAGTTTCGGACTATGGGATTAGGCTTTCCTACTAGTGGGTTTATAGTAGATGACGTCATGACTTGAGATATCGGCTCGTGATAGAGTGGTATCAGAGCTTAGCTTTGTCGGTTTCATCGATATAAGAGCAAGTGCCTAGTAGAGTCCTGTGGATTGGTGCAGAGACTTTTGTATCCTATCTTCAGGAGGCTATAGAGTGTTTTTAAGGAAACTCTATTCTTGATTCATTATCGTGTGAAACTTCTTTAATCAACCTGTATATACATTTTTGGACTACCAACATGGCCCGTGTAAGGCTTAGCACCTCCGGCGCAACTTCTTTCTCTCATTATTTCTGTGACTACCACCACGGCCCGTGTAAGAAATTACGGTCTGTGGTGAGTCTCTTACTTCTCAACACTCATCAAAACAGTACTCAGACCCACAGAATAATCAAAACTTTTGCGCGACTTAGTTTTCCTGCAAAACAAATAAAAACCCACATCATATCTATAGAAACATGCATGCAACACACATTAATTCACTGTTTTGAGCATATCAAATGTCGTAAATATGCGACACATCAACACCCTTAAATTAGAACCATTGATTGTCCTCTAGAAATTACACAAAAGAAAACAACACGATGCACAAATATAAAGGATTGTAGTATAGATTTATAGCATCCCATCTCATTAATCATGACTCATTCCATACTATGCAATACAGTGGTAGTTTAACTAACTCATAAGGATCGATTTACGACATAGCACTACTCACAGTCAACCAAACAAATGCAACTGACAGTGTACCAAGAAATATAGAAACATAAAAATATAATAATAGTGCCCTTACAACAAATAAGTCTCTCTCATAGTGTATAGAGAATAAATAGAGATTGGAATAAAACTCTGGCACTCTTAAAAGAAATTCAAACAATGCAGAAGTAAAGACCATAGGCTTGCCCTTATTTTCAATACTTCAACTGTTGAATAACCTTGTTGGGATCACAATATGACTTTTTAGGCATGTAATATAGGCTCGGGGTTAGGGTAGGATATATTTAGGATAAAAGTGACTACTTTTGCCCCTCCAAATGTTACTTTGTCTTAGCTTACTTGTTTTCAACACTCCAAAAACTCTTGTTGCTCCCTTATTTCCTCATTTTTCCTTTCTGGGTGTGGTTTCCGCTTTTGTTCACCTTATTTCATTCTCTTTGTTTTTCTTTAGGACTCATTTTTGCATAGCATTTTCTTTTTCATTTGTGGACACAACCCATGATTTTCTTTTCCTCTCACTCCACTATTCCTTTCATGCCCTAACTTTTCTGCTTTTCTTATGGTAAACACCCCGACCATGGCCAAGATAAAGGTTCACAAAACTGATTCTCCTTATAATAGAAACCCTTAACTTAGGATTTTGGCCTGAGTTGGGGTCCACAATTTTATTGGAGGGGCTAGAGCCAAAATTTGGATTTATTAACAGCAAGGGAAGGCGAATTTTGGTTATTCAAAGAAAAGGTTTATTAAAGCTCTAATTGTTTTTGGTTCAAAGGGTGCAATTTCATTTGGTTTGTTCAATTTAGGCTAACTGAATCATTATTAACAACGGTCTACGATCATGTCATAATAAGGCTATTCAATCATTTAAGTAAGACAAACTAGGCAAGTTCTAGCTTATAGGTGCATTGTTCGAACTAAGTAGTTAAGTTCACACGCACATGACACATATGTTATACTATTAAGGACTAATCATCCTATTCATATCCTAGATAGCATTTGATCGACAAGTCAATATGTACCATGTCCTATAGATATCCTAACAAGTCAGTTTTCCAAACAACCAGATCAATCACATAGTGTTTCACAAAAATTTCAGTTGGGAGTCATTTTAGTACAATTAAACTCCTTTATTTCACAGGCTATTGTATCTATATACAGACTCTTGTATTTACACAACAACAATCCTAAACATGTCAGTTCTACTAGATATAGGTTTGAGAGAAAGGACACATGGAAACAAAAACTCCATGCGTTAGGGATGTCTTTTCCCCCTATCAAAAGAGTGTGCATTGTCCTCAATAGCACGTCAAATGACTTAATAATAGGTATAAGGGGAGTGATCGTACCTATGACTCCCTAAGTGTCAGTCATTGGGGCTTTAGGGACACCAATATCAGCTAGTGCATTCAATGATGTAGGCTCCCCCGAAGGGTCATCAGCTGTAGCAAGAGTAACTACACTATGAGGCATTTCAATCATAGTCTCAGCTGGAGGGCTAGAAAGTGTAGCAACACTAAATGACACTCCGGCCTTAGTAGCCTTAAGCTGCTTCTTCTCAAGTTCCTATTTCTCCTGAAATTCTCTTTTGGAAGCATGTCGAGCCCTTTTTTCCTCTTTTCTCTATGCTTCCTAGCCTTTTTGGCATCATCTTCCTGTTGTCGCTTGTTTCCCTTGCTTTTTTTATCAGGCTCAGGTGCCAAAACTGACCCTCAAACTCCATCTAGTTATACAGGTGCGGGCGGTGCAGACAACAACTATAGCAAAGTCAAGATAGTAGAGGACGACTTTGCTTCAAATTTGCCTACAACTTCTTTTAAGGCAACCAACTCTGTCTTTAAGGACGCAGTCTCTGCATCACCTATATCAGTGTTACCTCCTGTTAGAGTTTGGTTCAAATATGAG
Organism: Solanum dulcamara; assembly: GCF_947179165.1. NCBI lineage: Eukaryota > Viridiplantae > Streptophyta > Magnoliopsida > Solanales > Solanaceae > Solanum > Solanum dulcamara. Next base: position 18,513,718 of record NC_077242.1, read on the forward strand.
TTTCCTCCTCTTGTACCTATGTCTATACCACCCTAGGTAGTCTCTCAATAACCTGATCAACTAATACTTGTGTCTGCCTCCGGTACTGTACCATACGCTAAAGAAGTACATATGGGAAACTTATCATCATACTTGAAACTGCAGGTGTAACGGGGTAGATCTGGTGTCACCTTCGGGCTGCTCGGTGGCCTCATCTATTAAAGAACATAAAGTTTCACCCTCCAAAGTAAGAGTAGGAGGAGGTGGGCCTATAGGCATAGTGATTGGTCCAATTGGTCGACCCAACTTAGATTTGCATAGTGGGTTGTCCAAATCCTTTATGAACGTCATATTTGTGGACTTATTTGCTGGGACGCGCCAATCAAAGTGATGATTTACCACTGTCCCTGTAGCCTCGCATAATGTAGTGATCAAACACGGGAATAGGAGTCCATCCCATTCATTAAATGTTTGGTCCCAAATTTTGGCCGCAATTAGCCTTATGTAGTCTAAATGATCCATAATTCATACTACTAGAGATGTCTGCGTGGGATTAAGGGTGTTGTCATTCGCAGTTGGTCAGAGATGGAATGAACAATGGACCACTAAAACTTAGCTCAAAACATGAGGGACGCCTTAGTAATCAGCTACTTCATATTTATGACCCATGGCACATTTACTCCATCAGTAGCAATATGCTTTCCAATCCATTCTATAATCATTTGGTGTACTGCAGGATCACCCAAATTTGCATTATCACTAACCCCGTGGTGTCGGTGCTCATAAAGAGTTGTTCGAACATCATTTTGGAATTTCAGGCCTTATAGGAACCTGTTGATTTTAGTCTCTGAGATATCCATTATCATGCCTCAAATTATGACTTCATTCAACGGTGGTTACTTTAACGCTAATGCCCTCCTTTTCTTTTAAGAGATCCCCTCAGCCATATCATTGAACATTGAGGTAGTATACGCCGAATAGAATTTCTGAACTATATTTTCACCATAATATCCTGGGTCTTTAGTCATCTACCACTCAAACCTATGGTACAATGGCTCATTTACAAAAGACCTTAGACCCTTTGGTTAGTCCGTTCAGAAAGATATCATATTAGCCCAAAACCAACCACCTGTTTCTTAGAAAGGTGATGACATTTCGGCATGCAACTGGGTCATTTTCCTTTGTATGAGAAAACTTCTCTATAGAGTCCAGTCCATCATACCCAGCACCATCAACACTCTCCTCACCAGCATCACTGTCTGGCTCTCTAGATTGTGCATCGTCCCCACTTTTTGCATTGGATGATCTAGTTGCCTTCTCTATAGACTGGCAAGGAGTGGCCTCAGTCTCGGTAGCTGCTTTGGACCTAGTCTTGTAGGGAGCGGAGGAGATATATGGGTAGCCACTTGGACATTCGACCCACTTGATTCATCACTTCCCAACCCTTGCTCCAACTCATACTCTGATTCTTCAGATGGGGACTTGTGGAGTTGGTATTGGGAAGCATTCTTGATGTGTGGTCGTGCCATGGTACCTACAAAAGCTCCAAATGGTAAGTAATTGAACAAAACAATGCGACAAATTAAAATAGGTACTCAGACTTCCCCATAATGCATACAAGCATGATAATAACCCTTAAGAAGTGACGTTGCTCAATCTATCATCGGGTGATCACAAGAAAAAACTGAAAATAAAAATATTTTTGTATTTTTCAGAATATCAGAAAAAATGTCAAGTGTTGTAGTACGGGAGACCATCACGAACCGTGAAGGCTTTCATATTGCCTTCCAGTGGATATGTCTCAGGAAGTGCTTGGAAAATTTCCAAGTGTAGAAACCACGGAATAGCACCACGGCCCGTGATGAACTTCACAATCCGTAATGCCTTCCGTTATCCTATACTTTGCAATTTTTGGTAGGGAGGACGAAGGGCCTCCACCATGGATTGTGAATTGCAATACGGTCCATAGTGAAGGTCAGCGTCCCTGACCTCTCAGCTTTTTCATTGATCGAACTATTTCACTTTTCACAACTCAATCTTTACACCAATTTAAGAACATTTAGCACATTTGAAACACGCAACTCAAAAGTTAGGCATCCATAGATAAGAAAATACATGTATGTATCAACTCCATATTCCAACCACTACAATCCGAAATTAAAATACCCTACATATTCACAGAAACAAACATAGTCCAAACTATCCTAATAATTATGCACACATGCTCTAAATTATGACACAACTCCCATTATGCATCGAGCCAAGGAATTGAAAATAAAAACTTATTAAATTTGTTTAATGTATGCTTCACACCATTGATTTTCACAGTGCAAGGGACTAGAATACTCGGCTACACATACAAATCACTACTTACAATTTGAATTCGTATGAGGTGGAAGGTTTTTTCATGACAAGGGATAGAAGGGGTGTTCGTTATTTTGTTTCATAGTGGGAAAGAATGAGAATGGCCCGGATTTGTGGCAAAAATGGGTTATAAACCAAAATCCCTAATTAATTTGAACCTGGGTCAAAACCAGGTTGACTAAATCTAATTTAGCCAACTAGGCTTCACGATCTATGGTGAGTACTTGTGAAGGGGACCACGGATTGTATTCGTCTTTCATGACATGGGAGTTGAAAAAATAGAAGTGGTCTTACCTAGGTTGCATGGAGGGAAAAATGGTTTGTGAAGTTCATCACGCGCTATAATTCCTACCACATTGATGGACTTGGATAATATGTGAAGGACCTTACCTGGGATTCACAGAAGGAAAAATGGTCCATGAAGTCCTTCACAGGCCATAATCCCTCCTGTAATCCTGAAGGTCCTAGAAACTGTGCTCATTACCACTCCACCACGGGGCGTGGTGCTCTATACAGAATGTATAGGTGACTGTAGTAGCAAGATTATGCAAAATTGTTTTTATGTTTTTCTCCTCCTCTGAGACCCTGCACTCATTGAATACATCATAAATAATAGAATTTAACCTATCTAATATTAATACAATCCATGGTTTGCCTCCCAAGCAGTGCTTGATTTAACATCGCGGCATGATGCAGGTCCTTTGACTACTTAAACTTCATCAAGTTGGAGTTCTTCTACATCTTTCACTTCGTTCGGAGATCCCAAGTACCACTGCTCCATAAGCAAATACTTGTGTGATGGTGAAAGGTCCAAACCACTTTGACCTCAACTTGTTAGAAACAACTTCAGCCTTGAATTAAACAGCAACACTTTTTCCCCACTACTGACTTGGCGCTTTTCAATATGCCTATCATAGTATAGTTTTATCCAGCCTCATATGTGCAACTTCACTCCAATTTAAATTCAACTATTTTAAGGCCCATAACGCCTTTTGTTCTAGCTCCACAGGTAAATAACAAGCCTTTCCAAACACTAATTTGTATGTGTACATACCCATGGGTGTTTTGAAAGCTGTTCGATATGCCCATAGAGCATCATCAAGCTTCCTTGCCCAATAAGTTCTATTGGAATTTACAGTCTTCGCTAGAATCTCCTTGATTTCTCAGTTCGACACCTCAACCTACCCACTACACTAGGGATGATGTGGAGTATCTAACTTGTGTTTTCCCACACCATATTTTGCCAGTAGAGTCCAAAATATGTTATTGCAGATATGGGAGCCCCATCACTAATGATAGCTCTAGGAGTCCCAAACCTAGAAAAGATGTTTCTTCACAAAACACCAGCAATACTTTTGCTCTCATTATCAGGTAAGGCGAAAACTTCAACCTATTTAGAGAAACAATCAACTGCCACAAGAATGTATTTCATCCCATTTGAACTCACGAATGGCCCCATGAAATCGATGCCCCATACATCAAACAACTCCAACTCCAGGATGGGTTTCATAGGTAGCTCTTGACACCTGGATATGCTCATCTGCTTTTGATATTGGTCACATATCTTCACCCAAGTCATGTGCATCTTAATAGATGGTAGGCCAATAGGATCCACATTGTAGTATCCTTTGCACTGTTCGGCTCCCACTGTGGGATGCACCTCCTAATGACATTGTTAGCACACATCCTGAATAGGTATGGCTCATCCCAGAAATACCTATGAATATCATGTAAAAATTTCTTTCGTTGGTGGAAAGTAAGATCTTCAGGCATAAGATCACTAACAAGATAGTTAGCATAATTAGTAAACGAAGGAATGAGATGAAGAGTGGAAGATAAAACTTGTTCATCTAGGAAGGAATCATTAATATCAAGCTCAACCTTACCTCTATTTTCATCTTCTAGCCTGGAAAAGTGGTCAGATACTTTATTTTCACTCCCTTTGAGGTTCTTCACCTCAAAAATCAAATTCCTAGAGCTACAGGACCCATCTGATCAACCTTGGCTTAGAATCCTTCTTGGTCATTAAATATTGTAAGGGTGCATGGTCAGCGTGCACAATCACTATGGTACCCAAAAGGTATGCTCTGAATTTTTCAAATGCATACACTACTTCCAACAGTTCTTGCTCGGTGACAATGTAATTCTTCTAGGCTGCATTTAGCATTTTGCTAGCATAGTATATGGGATAAAAAAGCTTGTTGCGCTTCTACCCTTGCACAACCCCCCAAAGAGACACTACTAGCATCACACATGATCTCAAATGGGGTAAACCAATTAGGAGAAACAATCACTAGGGATGAGATTAACTTTTTCTTCAATCACTCAAACGCTTTCATGCACGCCTCATCGAAGTAAAAATTGATCTCCTTCTCTAATAACTTACACAAAGGGTGTCCAATTTTTGAGAAATCCTTGATAAAATGACTATAAAAACCTGTGTGGCCCAGGAAGCTGAAGACACCCTTCATACATATAGGAGGAGGCAATTTCTCAATCACATCTATCTTCACCTTATCAACCTCAAACCCTTTTTCAAAAAATCTTGTGATCTAGCACAATACCCTTTTTGACCATGAAGTGGCACTTTTCCCAATTCAAAACTATGTTAGCCTCTTCATATATCTGCAAAGCCCTGCTAAGATTTAATAAACAGTCATCGAAAGTATCACCTACTACTAAACAATTATCCATAAATACCTCAATAGTGTCCTCTACTATGTTAGAGAATATAGACATCATGCAGTGCTGGAATATCGCAGGGCCATTACATAGGCCAAATGGCTAGTGCTTGAAGGCAAAGGTGCCATAAGGAAATATGAAGGTGGTCTTCTTCTACCCTTTTGGTGCTATGAAGATCTAGTTGTAGACAGACTACCCATCAAGAAAATAGACCAACCTCTGCCTGCCAACCTATCTAACATTTCATCCATGAAGGGAATTGGAAAATGATCCTTCAAAGTCCATTTGTTAAGTTTTCTGTAGTCCATGCAGACTCGACATCCAGTGACTGGCCTAAGTAGGACAAGCTTATTCTTATCATTCACGACAACTGCCATACCTCCCTTCTTAGGGTCACATTGATCAGGACTAACCCACTTATTGTTGGATATTAGATAGACCACAAATGCATCTACCCACTTAATGATTTCTTTCTTTACCATCTCTTGTATAGGTGGGTTTAATCTCCTCTGGTGTTTAATACAGGAATGCAATCCTCCTCCAATTAGATTTTGTGAGTGCAAATGCCAAGAAAAATACCTATGATATCAGCAATAGTCTACCCAATAGCTTTTTTATACCTCTACAATACCTCTACCAGTGTTGTACCTGTTCTTCACTCAAATATGCAGCAATAATGACTAGCAAAGTGTTATGCTCACCATGAAATACGTACTTCAAATGGACTGGCAATTCTTTGAGCTCAAGTATAGGTAGCTCCTCTATGGATGGTTTAGAAGGTGGAGTCAACCCATTCTTTAAGTCAAGGTTAAGCTTCTTGGGAGAATATGAGTGTGCACCCATACCCAGCAAAACATTTACAGATTCATCATGACACTCAATACCATCACAGTTGAAATTCATGATTATAGCTGCTAAAGGCTCAACAATAATTCTTTCTTTATTGGGCACATCAACAACACTTTCTTCCTCAATATCGAGTACAGACATCATGGTCATAACCATTGGTTGCTTCATGGAGGCATATATATTGAACTTGACCTCTTTATCGTTGAGTCTAAATATAAGTTTTCCATGATCCATATCTACCAATGCTCTACTAGTTCCCAAGACAAGTCTCCCCAAGATGATAGGAACCTCAAAATCAACTTGGAAATCTAATATGACAAAATCAACAGAAAAAAAAACCTTCCCACTCGCACCAATACATCACACAAAATTCCGACTGGGTATTTCACTGACCTATCTGCCATCAGCAGCTGCATAGAAGTCGATTTGGGGGATCCCAATCCCAATTGTCTATAGAATACTAGTGGCATTAAATTTATGCTAGCGCCTAAGTCACATAGAGCCCTTAAGAAATCGAAAGAACAAATGGTAGAAGGTAAGGTGAATACGCCTGGATCTTTCTTCTTTTCCACCAATGAACTTGTAGAAATGACACTATAGTGATGTAAGTTATTAGCTGCCTCAAAAGAAACCGTCCTATTCTTTGTAATGAAATCCTTCATGAATTTGGCATAACCTGGCATTTGCTCTAGTGCTTCTACCAATGGGATGTTTACTGATATTTCCTTAAGAATTGAAATAAATTCCAAAAACTTACCATCCTTAGCCTTTTTCTTTAATGTATATGGGAATGGAAGTGGTGGCTTGCGAACAAGTTGAAAAGGGTGAGGTCTATCTGCTTTTGTTTGTTGCGTACCACTGTTCTTTTTTATCTTTTCATGTCCAATATTATCTCATCACCTTCATCATCATCAAACAAAACTTCCTTATCTTCCTGATGCATGGCCTGCCCATCAGTCTCAGAAGCTACATACTTAGTCTACTCAGTGCCTACAATAATAGTATTAGAAAGTACCTTACCACTTCTTATTTTCACTTCCATGCAGTGCCCATCATTCCTAGGATTTTGCACTGTGTCATAAGGCAAAGTACCAGTCTTCCTCTGATTAACTGTTGCTGACAACTGGCCCATCTGATGCTCCAACTTCTTGATAGAGGTAGAGTGTGAATCCACCAACTGGCTGATATTAGACATGTCACCTCACATGTCTCTCACTCCAGACTCAGTTGCCTCAACTTTTTGTAGGGCATTTTCCATCATCTCTTCCAGCTTAGATCCATCATTACGGTTATTGGCTTGCTCTCAGTTCATAGGTGGCACATACATCCTATTTCTATCATTCTTGAAGTTCTCTTTTTTATGCCACCCTCTTTGATCATAATTTACATTTTGGCTATTGTAGTTTTCTCTTTGAAATTTACAACCTTTATTCCCAGATTTGTACATTCGGAAACCCCCTTCCTATTTAGAAACTTGGCTTCCTCCTCATAGTCAAAGTCTTGCTCATCATATTGACTTCTAATATCCACATCTTTCACCATCTCTAATCCTTCACCTAACAACCGCTTGGTCAATAAGTCCATCTGTGTTCTCATGTGAGCCATGTCTTGATCACACTTATCCTTTTTTTCATTTTTGTTTTGCTGACATATCAAACGTGAATTCGGAACAATCTACATCTCTAGGATACCAAGCCCTATTGTTCTTTGCTAGTTGATCCAAAATGGTTGTGGCTTTCTGAAATGTCCTAGCCATAAAAGAACCCCCATAAGTCGCATCTATCACTGGCTTGGTCGTAAAGTTGCAAGACCTGTAGAATATCTCTTTTAAGTTCTCATCAGCCAAATTATGTTTTGGACACTATTTTAGCTTCTACCTAAATCTTTCCCAAGTTACATGCACTACTTCATTAGGTCACTGTTTATGAGTGTGCCAATTGATAACAAGTTAAGATTGAGCATCACAAACCAGCCAGAATGGTTCAGAACATTGATTCTCTTACTTGGAAGTGAGAACACTTGAATATGGACTTTATCATAGGTTTGCCTTGTACACGTTGACAATTTGACTCTATATGGGTGATTGTAGACCGAATGACTAAGTTAGCACATTTACTTTGAGTTAAGACTTCTTATTCAGTCAAGGATTATGGTAGGCTTTACATTGGGTAAATTGCATGGACTTTCATTATCCATCATGTCAGACAAAGGAACTCAATTCACATCAAGCTTTTTGAGATCGTTTCAAAGAAGCCTTAGTACCCAAGTTAAGATTAGTATAGATTTTCAACCACAAAATGATGGCCAAACTGAAAGGACTATTCAGAATTTGAAGAATATGTTGAGACCTTGCTTGATTGACTTTAAAGTTAATTGGAATGATCATTTGCCTTTGATTGAGGTTTCTAATAACAACAGTTAGCACTCTAGAATTCAGATGGCTCCATTTGAAACCCTCTAAGTTAGGAGGTATAGGTCTCATATAGGGTGGTTTAGGTTGTAAAGTGGCTTTGATAGTGCCTGAGTAAGTTCATTAGGCTATTGAGAAAGTTCATGTTACGACTCAATTTTTCAGGTCATAATGACACCTACTATCACCCACCAGTAGGTAAGCCTAACCCCACAGTTCGGAACCATAGGCATTGGACCATAATAAGTGAAAGGGAAGAAATGAATAATTATAATATTAATAAGAAGAAAAGAAGAATGATAACAATACAACATGATAATCCCATACCTGGTATCAGTCAGTAGTCGAGCTACTAAACAAAATGAGAAAGTACAAGGTTTATAAAGATACAATGATAATAACAGTAATATAGATTGTCTCTAAATACAAAATAAAGACTAATCCAAGCCAAACAGATGGAGATAGGCAAATTTGAATGCCAAGAGCTCACCCAAGTCTCCTAAATCCGAGAGTTGGTCCGCACGATAACCAAATCAGCAAAGTGAACTTATACTATGATCTTCAGGGTGAAGAAGTGTAGTATGAGTACCAACAAGTGGAACCTAGCAGCCATCGGCCCACTAAGCTCCAAAGATAAAGAAAGTATAAATAACATGTAACCAAGGAGTATATATCACAAGTAACTAACAAGAATAATATGAAAACCTACAATAAGAAACATTTGATGTAAAAAGGGGAGAAGATAGGAAACAAATGAGGAACCAAAGGATGTACCTAGTGGGGCCAGCCCAAAACCTAAACATAACAATACTTTGTGAAGGAGGACAACTAAATGACAACATACTAACAGAAGTAAACATAGATATCCCATAAAGGTCCAAAGGACCATATCAACTAAATCCTTGCACAAAAGGGTTAGATAAATAAGAACAAGGGAAGTAACTACCTTCAAACAAGAACCCTTTATACTGCCACAAGTTCGCAAATTGTTAGATAATACCTCCCGAGCCCGTATGTGCCCAAAAAGTTCACTCACAAATAGGTAAACCCACATGGTATCACACACTATCAATAGGTACAAACAATTATGCTGGTGATATGCAATGCATATATGAATGAGAGTTATGAAGTAAAACCAGTAGTACCATCAGTGCCAAGTGCCTCATACCAAGATATATACACCTACTTTCAGTCCCGATTAAGAAATAGGACCCATGTGCCTCTCTGGGATTGCCATGAGGGATCGATAATGTCCATATATACCTGCCTGGTCCCAATCCAGGTCTTATATCACTATAGATATCAATATGTATATCCGATCATCAAAAATCTACTCCGTCGTGGTTACCAGAGATAAATAGTCAAATTAGTATATAAAGGTTCAAAAACCCTTTTTGATCGAACAAGTATAAGAGAATGAGCGCATCCTAGATGCCTCCAGTCTATTCTAAATAGTATAAATAAAGTTAGTGCGAGCCCCATTTAGAAAATCTGCATAAAATAATATGGTGTACAACCCAGCTTCCTCAAAGCAATGCCATACAGCAGGGTCAACTACATCTATGAGAAAACTTAGATCTAATGCAATGCATGCCATCATTAGTACCTAAACAACATGTACAATCACATACAATAATGATGCCACAAGCACCTTATCCACTAGATCATAGAAACAAGACTGACATATGCTACTAACCTCTAACCAAGGCTTAGGGCTCTAATCTACTCCTCTAACTCAATAATAAGGACCAAAAAAGTGTTCAAACCTAACTGGGTAATAAGGAGGGGGATATGAGGAAATGGGTTCTCAACTAGTCAATCAATAGCTCCCGATCAAATTAAAGTACAACCCCGAAAGTGCAAACACAACTAGCCTCACCAAATGGCAAAAAGGAAAGCATAGAAGATTCTAACACTAAATCCAGAAATGGGGCCTAAAAGTAATTCACAACCCTAACCAGGTGAGAACCACTACACCAAGGCTCCAAAATAGGTGCTACAATACTGAAGGGCACTAAGTCTCAGAAATTCCTGCCAACAATGGCTACAACAACTAAGGATCAACCCAAACTCAATTCTAGAGAACAATTCCACAAACAACCATAAACATCAAACAAGAAACCTAAATTAGGCTAATCATGGCCAAACTAAGGCATAATTAATAATCTTACCAACAAGACCGGAAGTCTCATAAAGGAAACCTAACCTAAGGCTCATAGCGGGACAAAGAAACAAAAAACTAGGAGTTGAGTTGAACCAGTCACATACAATCCAAACCACAAGCAAATTATATTATACAATACCTTATCAAGCTCAATCAAAAGATGGAGACTTTTTCCTTCCTCGAAGCCGAACAAGCGTGCTTCAAGTCTACTTTCTAGTAGCTTTCCGCTCTAAAAAAACTCCAATTATCTCCACACTATCAAAATATTGATCACCTCATCAATACGAATGTTATGATACCAAAATTGCATTTTTTGGAGACGGACCCAAAATCGAGTCAAAATTAGAATTGTAGGACCCATGATAGGACTCCCGAAAATGACTCCCTAAAAAAGGTTCTAACTGCATTATTGAGGTTGTAATCCAAAATGGGGCACAAATTGATGCTCAAAATGAGAGAAAATATCCCAACAATAAAAATCTCCATTAAAGCTTGAACTAAGCTAGGGAAGCCTCTTTGGGATGGATTTTACCACAAATCATCACCTTTCACGCTCTCTCGAACCCACCAACACATAGCCATGATCAATTTGAACACGTAGATCTTAGAATCTCCTAATTTGGAGCTCTATAGCTCCCAAAATCGCCAAAAAGGGAATGATGGTCAGGCTGAAAAGGGCTACTGGTCTTAATTAAAAGACCAGTTAGCAGACCTCTGCGAACGTAGGGACCACGTCTGCGAAGGCGGATGGGAGGCTCCTTCTTCTCCGCGAACATGGGGACCAGGTCCGCAAATACGGAGGTAGAACTCCCTAACCTTTGTGAATGCGTGGACCAAGTCTACAAACACGGAGCAAAAGTTCCTTCTTCTCCATGAACAGGGGGACTAGGTTCAACAAGGTGCACTTGGAGTTGGAAACTACTCCAACAGGGTGCCTGAGATTCATTCAGAATCTTGTGCACCCAAATGGACTATACCACCCCACCAAATTTGATATTCCAGACTCAATAGTGCACTCAAAATTTCCATCCGAGGTCATCTCGACAAAAATTAGGTTCCACACCTAAGTAACAAATTAAACCAAAATCTACAAAAGGTATCGAATTGAGGCCAGAAGCCTCTGGACATGCACGAAATATCATTCTCGACCTAAGTGGACGTCCCGGCGCTAACCGCACCATTAGAATTCTCATATAAGAAAGATTTCTAAGACTTTTGACCAAAGTCAATCTTAGGCTAATTTTTAAAGGCTAAGGCGCCAAATGGGTCAAACTCACACTGAAAGGCTTAGGACTCAAGACGAGCATACTATTAGCCTAAAATAACTATTCTGGAGCTGATGGAAATATCAAAATTCCATTCTATGGCGATCTTCGTAGAGTTTTGAATGAAGTCAACTATTCAAACTCCAAGGACTCTAAAATAGAAAAGTGGGCATAAAACCCAAGTGAATGACCAGACGATCAAATTGTCAATGCCAGTAAGTCAGAAATGACTTGGGATTACTATAGAAAAGTTCTAAAAGCTGAAAAGATTGATAGAAATGAATATGACCTGGAGGGTTCTTACAATTCAGTGTATCAGAGAGAGGTTGATGACTACCCAAAGTAGGCAAAAATCCTATATCGATATGTGTAGAAGAGACCATAAATTTAAAGTTGATGACATGATTTATTTTAAACTCTCACATGTGGAGGTTATAATGAGGGTTTTGTAAGGGAAGTTCAGTCCTAGATTTATTGGCCCCTATCAGACTTGGAGGCATTTTGGCAAGCTGGCCTATGAGTTGGTTTTGTCCTCCAAGTTGGAATCAGTGCATCCATTATTTCATGTGTCCTTGGTAAAGAAGTGCATTAGTGATCCAACATTAGATGTGCCTAAATTCTTTTTTATAAAGAGGTCCTAGTTGAGATTCTATATTGTTAGGTTCGTAAGTTGAGGAATAAGGAAGTTTCTTCTCTTAAAATCCTTTGGATGAATTAGTTAGTTGAGGGAGATACTTTGGAAGCTGAAGCAAATATGATAGCTAAGTATCCCCATCTCTTTGTTTCCAGTTCAGTTCTATATTGAGGTAATAGTTCCTCTATAGTATTCTATTCAGATTCATGTTTTTAGCTATTTTGATGTCTTTAAGTTATTTCCATGTTTTAGTATACATGCATATTCATAAGATCAGTCCAATAGTCATGTTTTAGCTTGGTGTCAGTCACTCCATCAGTTTTCATGTTTTAGCTTTTAAAATTGGGTTGAAAATCTTTTATTTACTATTTCCATTCCCTCAAAATCAAGGTTTCTTCTGTCAAGTTTTCTCTCATGCCAAGAATAAGGTTACCAATCCCCGAGTCTTCTTCCCCAAATTCAGGTAGGATTTTGGATCAAGGTTTGGGGGAACTTCATCAGTGGGTCTCTCTTCATCCATTGAGTCCAAAAGAAGCCCCAATTTCCTCAATCTATTAGTTCTACAATTCTAGGGTTATATGAGTTCTTATGGGTTCTTATTGAATTATTTCTTCTTCATAAATGATTTTACTATACATAAATTGATCTTAATTACATGTTTTCAAGAATAGTTTCATGAACCCATAGAATCCAAGTATTTTCATGATCATGACTGATCTAATTTTCACATGCATGCCTTAAGATTACCATAATTTCATGATTATGATGCTTTCAGATAAAGTTCTCTCAGTATATATAATTATCATGATTTAGATTCTTTTAAATAAAGTATCTTTCTGATTATGTCTAGTTATCATGATTTTAGGAGCTACTCTATGTTTATCAGTTATGACTATGATTCAGTATTATTAGATTATTATTATTTCCAGGTTTATGCATGTTTCCCTTGGATATACTTAGCATCGAGTGGATTCTTGGCATGGAGATTTTATTTAGCGTCCATGGATATTTAGTAGCAATCCCTAAGTCTCATAACTATGTGGTACCATAAGATTTGTCTCAAATATAAATTATCTGGTGGATCCATGTTAACTTAGATTCCATGGTCCTTACTTTGGCAAGTAGGATACTCTCTTTTCAATGTGGAAGCGGTACACTCAATTCCTTGTTGTAACTTTTCTGGTTTATGTCGGTTAACAATATCTACCTCATATGATGTGATTTTTAGATTACGTATGACCTTATAAAAAAAATTCAGATCAAATCATCAGGTTTTATGTTATATTTACTTAGTCATTAAATTAGCATGTTTTACTGATTTCTCATGTTCAAATATTATTCTTATGCATGTTCTTCATAATCAGTACATTCTAAGTACTGACCACATACTATTTTTCTTATATTATTTCATAATATAGATTCTGATGCTCCATCTTATGCCCACGGTTAGTATAGATCTAATATGCTTAGTACTATAGTTGGTGAATCTTCATGTTCCGATGACGATATTATCTTTCTATTTCAGTACATCAATTCCAGTTTCAGATTTTAGAGTTAGCTAGGGACATGTCCTAGAAACTCATCTATGTAATAGAGTCTATCAAGTAGTCAGTTTAGATTTTGGCTTAAGTCTTTATATCAGATTAAATATTATGCTATGTTAGCCTATTATAAACCTATTCCTCTTTTCAGTTATATCATTTGTTGTTAATGAATCTTAGTGTCATGTCATTCCATGAGGTTAGCTTGGGGTAATTGTGTCTCTAAGCAATGTGATGCAAGTAGTGGATAGCATCAGGTCGTGACAGTCTTACACCTCAAAATCCTTATAATCCTAGATTTTCCCCAACTAAGAATGAACCATATCCCTCTCCAAAGGCAGCAATTACCATTTCTAAGCCCTAAAAATCAAAGTACTAAGTTAGGAGACTTTACGAAGGATTCCAATGGAAAATTGATGAAATTAGCTCTAGGTCATCCATTATCTTCCCAAAGTATGTTTTGTAGAATAATGAGAAGTTTAGGGGAAATTTCTACATAAACTGGGATTTAACCCCTCTATAGCGACCCCACCTACTATAACAACATCGCTATAGCAGGATCAACTATTATAGAGGGAACTAATTACCCATCTATAGTATCATGCCACCCGCTATAGCAATTTGCACAAGCCAGAAATTTGAAATTCTCCCCTAAAGTCCCCATTTCGCAACACACCTTTGAACCTTAATGTTATAAACTCACCGCTTTATGCTAAGTTTTGTATCGGGATTTTTACTTACCTGAATTCACTTTAAAAAAGCCTTATGCATTTCTTATCACTTAGGTAATAGAAAAACCAACCCCAATTTAGACATTTAACCCACTGAATTCTCGGATTTCCCTAGACCTCGCCTTACTTAGATTTTGTCTGAGACTAGCCTAGCCTCGAATTGTTTTAAACTGCTAATCCAAAATTTTTCTACCTAATTATTTTCACCAATAATTTACCTATAACAATCGGAGGGTTCATTACATCTTTCACCATAGGCAGTAGGTGTAGAAGCTATCAGATATCACCATCGACTTTAGCAAAGAAACATCTTTGATCCTATAACCAGATTATACCAAATAGCATAGCAAGAGTAGTATCAGTAAAAATAACATGTGCGGGTAGCATCATTGATCGATCCGATTCCTCCATACAATATCATGTTAATATTAATAAGAAACATGCAATATGAAAGTCCTACAATCCAAATCTTTATCAATATTCTCTTACTATCTTAGTTATTTTATCTATGAACTCGTACACTCCATTCCAAGACTCCTACCTCATTTCGTTTCTAACTCTATCCTTAAAATTCATTCCACCCTCATATTATACTAATTCTTCCCAAGCCTATCCATCTTACCAAATACTAGAATTACCTTACTTATTTTAATACATAATTCAAATTTACTAACTCTCCTAGTAGCCCGTCTGCCACCCTTACTTAAGATTTCATTCCAATAACCCTAGCCCTTGGACCTTGACCAATTCTAGACTACATACAAGCTCTTACTTAACCACCTTATTCTACCCCCTTATCCAATATGCCCCAGATCACCACTACATACATGCCAGTCTAAGTCAATGAAAAAAAGTGAGAGTCTCAGTCAAGAACCTAACTTAACAACCACATGAGATATGTACAAACCACACAATAACCCATATATGATTTAACACACCTTTCAAGTAATTTGTACAACCCAAGGATCCCTAAGCCATAGTATATAATGCTTAACAAACAGTCCTTGTCTATAGACAAACCATTTTCACACTTAAACGCAATAACTCGACCAGTCAACACCAATATGATAAATACATCACAATGATTAACCCGGTTCTCTCATGGAAGCAACACACAGAAGAACTATTAGACATGTACCCAGTGTGGTACTCGAGCCAATCATAATAGAACCTCCCAAGTCAACTAATAAAACCTAGAAATGGCTTGGTACCGAGCCAACCATAGATATCCCATATTAGGCATGGTACCCAGCCAATCAATAATATATACCAGGCGTGGTACCCAAGATAATTGAAGAATCACAGATATCAGACTATTACAATACCACAGAATACAACCATACTTTAATATCAGACAATCACAATCCCACAAATTACAACCACACTTGTAAGATCACAAGCAGTGAAGACATGTTTTATTCAAGAGATTGACAACTAAATACCATTACACAATCATTTCCATAGTCCCTAAACACGTATTGTACAAGCAATACTTATGAACAGTTAAGGTGCACACAAATATACATAAAGCTCGATATTGGACTTATTTAAGAGTACACATTCATTCTTAGAAATTCCCTTCAATTATACCAAGCTCAAAAATTGCTAGAACCCAGCAATGCCTTACACTCAATCTTACTAGTGTCATGAAACCACCTAACATTTGATTTAAAGATTAACAATACCAAAATAAACACCCACCACCTGTCTTACGATTAACATCATCTACGATATAATTTTCCACCCTAACAGATATATTCAACACATTTTAGCCATTCATACTCCATGCTTGATAGCGTAAGAATGAAATCTCCCATCAGTCTATAATATATTATGTATTTATAAAATAGGTGTAACTACTTAGTTAAGACTAACCTACCTAGGTGTCAAGAAACTTTCATAAAAATCTGAACACAAATTTCTTACTCTATAGAGGCAAATCTTGAAGGAGCTAGGCCTGAAATCCATGGGTTTTCAACCCCCTCTTCACATAGGAATCTTTCCTCTCCATTTCTCTTAGGCTTGGAGAAGAAGCCTACAAGGGTTTTTGGAGCAACCCTTGTTCTTTTTCAACCGAAGAGGAGGAAACCTAATATAAAATCCCTGTTTTCTAGTTATTAGTTCCATCAACCCACTATAGCGAACTGTCGGCCTCTATAGTGGCGCGCACTATAACGAAAAAATTCTTGTCATTAGTGGGATGATGTCATCCCTAGTAAAGTTTAAATTTTGAAATTTTTAGTTGTGTCACCTCAAATTAAATTGATAGCTTATTTCAATAATTCCCACAATAATGCAATAAGGTGTCTTTTAATAACGACTTAACATGTGATTATACTTAACTTCCAAATTCAAAGTTGATAGAAAACTCATTCAATCTAGTTCTTCACTTTTAGCACCTAATTTCACGAACAACTCCTTGATTTGATGACTAATTCTTTATTGACAACAACATAACAAGACTAACTACTAAATATATCCATGTTTTGATGTCGCATCTAAACATAAGCTTTACCCCTCAACATAAACCTTCTTATATTAGTTTTCAAGAAAATAGTAAAAGAAATAAATAGGAAGTTAAACAAGAACGTGGACCCAAAAAATAGAAATCATTAATACTTCTTGCATTCCCTGCTGTGTTTGACTTGCCCAAATTGGGCATGCATGTCAAATATACTGCTTTATTTTATAATATTAGTATATCTGTCAAAATTATTTGGCACGTCTTGGGTGTAATGACATAACAAATATTCATTTTGAAGTGATTAAAACTGCCAACAACTATGTTAGATGCCAGCATAAGCATAGTTTATGAAATAAACAAATGAGAGAAGATATTTAGGGTTGAGATTCAACTCACTTAGTAAATTTCATCATATTCTACCATGCATCAGGAATTATTGGTCTTATTAGTAGCCTTTCTAAGATCTTTTTGTCAAGACCCAAAAATTGAGGTCGTGATGACAAATATCTCAAAATCAAACCTAATGTGTAAGCCGAACAATAAATCACATACGAGACTCCCAAAGGAAAAGAAATGCTACAATTGAAAAGAAAAGAAGTATAATGAAGAATTTCCTAAAACCTGGTATCATAAGTATAAAGAGCATCTAATACAACTTTTGAGTATGAAGTACATCACAAGTCTCTGAATAGAAATAAAAACTGAAATAGTATATGAAACTATGGTGATCTAAAACACATGATCTCACCACATCTCCGAATGTGAATTTTGAAAGCTAGATGATCTTGGGTGCATTTATGCGCCCAATAGCCAATATAACTCATGTTTATAGTCAAGTTTGAGAATGACTTCTTAAAGATTAGATCATTTTCACAATATTTGTGTGAAATTGTAGATAACCAATATAATTAGACACTTTTAAGGCTCAACCAGGAGAAATGGACCTTAAAAAGAATATAGTAATGAAAGTGAAGCTTGAAGAAGACGTTGGGAAAGAAAGTGAAGAAAATATGATGTACGAGAGCATCTCCACATTGTGCACTTTGCTTTAGGGATTGATGTTTAATTTGCAATTAATTATGTGGCTAGACAAAAAGGTCTGCGTCAGGTCTGCAATGCGTACCTGGCTGATGATAGAAGGAAAATTAACAAAGAAGAAAAATAAGAAATTCCACAATGCAGAAACATGTCCGCGTCGCGGACTTCAGTGTAGTTAATTGATCTTTGCATTTTTTCGAGGCTATAAATAGTACACTTGTACCTTTTATTAACTATTCAATTTTTATTTTAAGTTTTTGATGAAGAAGAGTGAAGGAAGAACTTCTCTAAGGTTATTTTTCTTCTTCTCTTTCATTTTAAACTAATTTCTTTATGCAATTAATTATTTCTTTGATTATATTCAAAACTATGAGTGGCTAAATCCCCTTATTTTAGGGTTGTAGCCACAAGATGAGAGTTTAATATGATTTACTTTCGTTAAAGATGGGTTCTTTCATACAATTACTCCTATATTTTTATTTTTACTATTTTAATGCCTAATTACCATTACCAACTTTATTGTATGGGGTGGAGTGTTGGCCAATCAAAAAACTTCATGTTCAGAAGATGAAAGTCGCGGAAATGCGAATATTGTGGTGGATGTGTGGGCACACTAGGATGGATAGAATTAGGAATGAAGATATCCGAGACAAAGTGGAAATGGCATCAGTGGAGGATAAGATGCGGGAAGAGAGACTGAGATGGTTTTGGCATATGAAGAGGAAAGACACAGATGCTCCAGTGCGGAGGTGGAGAGGTTGGCTATGGATGGTTTTAGGTGGGGCAAAGGAAGGCCGAAGAAGTATTGGGAAGAGGTGATTAGACATGATATGGAACAGTTGCAACTCACCGAGGACATGACCTTAGATAGGAGGCTGTGGAGGACTCAGATTAAGATAATAGGTTTGGTGGCTTATCTTTTCACCATAGTAGTCGTAGTTTTGCTCATTTGTTTATTAACATTTAATTTCTGCATTTGATTACTACTTCATTTGTTGGTCCGGTATACTTTGGGTATCCTATTTATCTATAGTAGTTAATGCTCCTTTCTTTTCGGTCTGTCCTACCCTGACTTTCTCGCTCTTATTATTCATATATTTATATTGTTTTTGATATATTTGGTTCTATCTGACCTATGTCTTGTTTCCTTGTTTTTCCTCTCTTTTTTTCTCTCTTAAGCCGAGGGTCTTTCAGAAATAGCCGCCCTACCTTTCAAGGTGGGGGTTAGGTCTGCGTCCATTCATTCTTTTTTATCTAATAGATGGTCAGAACTTCATTTGGGTTCGAACTCCTAGACCCCACATGGTGGGATTACACTGGGCTTTGTTATTGTTGTGGTAGTTCCTAATCACCATTAGAATAAATTCATTGTCTAACTTAAACTCGTAAGACGGAAAGGTGATTGAACACTAGAATATATAGAACATGTTTGTTCTACAATTGCCTAGGATAATTAGTGTATAGGATGTACGTGACACATACATATACAACATATTTGGTTACTTGATAAGATAATAGGATTAAGGCATCTTTGTTGGTTCATGCTTATCCCCTCTCAATGATGTAGATAGGTTTTCAACAAAGGTGGGCAATTAGAGGTCGAGAGACCATAATTGTAAATTCAACCTTGTAAATCAGTAATTGAAAGACCCATTAAATGCCAAAGTGATAAATATTAGGCATGCAGTCTATACGTGCTACAACCCTGGAATTCATTCATAATTGATTAAACTTTGTTAAAATATGTGAATCATTTTAATAGTGTGTTTTTATAAGTTCGAATTAGATATAATTAAACACAACTCTTTGCAACACATGAGTAATCTAGCTCATTAGGAAGAAAGAAAAACCTAATTAAAGTCATTTGGGTTCGATAATCCGGCTATGAAAAGAGGCACTTTACTACATGTGAGACAGCGCACACTTGCGTGTGCTTTTGTAGCAACAAAATTTTGGCACCGTTGCCGGGGACTTTAAATTTGGCAATTGTTAACTTTCAAAATTCCTTAGTTATTTGTGTTAGTGTTAACAACATGATCTTAGCTATGATTTCTTGTAGGTATCTTTAAGCAGGCACAATAGAAAGGAGTGAAGACATTGTAGAGCCATAACTAAGCCCGAGATATTCTTACATCGACCAAGAAGGAGAGTGGCTTCTCAATATCCAGTACCACAAGTCAATCTGGAGAATAATCAAGAAGTGCCTGTAGAGGTCCCTGCAAATATGATGACAAGAACTGTTAGGGAGGTGGCAATCCCTCAAACTACAAATATTACCAATAGCATCCATAAACCGACTTCTGGAGGTAGATTCGAACTAAAGTAGAATATGGTGCAACTCTTGCACACTAATGTCCAGTTCAATAGATTGCCACATGAGGATCCACAAGTTCACTTGCATAATATTTTAGAGATCAGTGACACCTATACACCAAATGGAGTATCACCGGATTATGTAAGACTAACCTTGTTTCCATTCTCTCTGATGGCGGAAGCAAGGAGGTGGCTGAAAATGAGCCACCAACGTTAATCATTACTTGGAATGATTTAGCCCGCAAGTTTCTGAATAGATTCCTCCCGTAAGGGAAGACAACTAAGATAAGGAGTGAAATCCTAGGTTATAAAAATAAAGCATGAGAAAATTTGTACCAAGCCTGGGACAGGTTTAAATCTTTACTTATTAGTTGTCCTCACCATTATCAAGCTAATGAGGTGTTAGTTTATACCTTCATTAAAGAATTGGAAACTAACACCAAAATATTTCTTGATTTTGCTGCAAGAGGACATGCTCTAGAGAAGACTTATGATTAGCTCTTTGCACTATTAAATTGCATATCTTAGGGAAATCCTAGGTGGAATGAGGGGGGCTCTAGACATGTAGTCCAAATATAGGCAGGTATGCTTGAAGTTGATGTTGTGATAGCCTTAACAACTTAGATTTCAGCAATGCAACACATGATGTCTACACAGTTCAACAACTTTGAATTAGGCAACAACATGCTCCAATAAATGTAGTACAACAGCATATAACATGGTGCGAAGTGTGTGGCAACAGTGAGCACACGTTAGAATATTATGTAGAACATCCGGAATCAGTCAATTTTTGTAGGTAATACACAAAGGGGTGGAGGCCAAAACTATGGCAATACTTATAACCCCACTTGGAGGAACCACCTAAATTTCTCTTGGGGTAGAAACCAACAAAATCAGCACCAAGGAAAAGCTCAATATAGACCACAAAGAGGAGGACAACACTACAATCAATAAGGCCAAAATAGACAACAAATAGGTAGTTCTGGAATATGAGTGTCGAAGGCATGCTTAAGAAACTCATGCCTAACAAGGCTAAATTAGTAGCTGATGTTCGTAAATACCAGATGACAACTCAGAATTTAGAAAAGTGAGTTGGACAGTTAGCCAGTGCTCAGAACTCTCGCCAGCAAGGTGGTTTACTAGGTAACACTAACCCAAACCCCAACCAAGTAAATGTTGTGGGTACCCGAAGTGGATGCCCATTAGCTTAGTTGACCCCGCAAAGTATAGTTAGTGAGGGTAAAGGTAAAGTATCATAACCCGAATCTAAGTGTGATGGCACTCGTCTCAATCCATCGAGAAAAGTCAGTCCAAAACCCAAATTTAAATGGAAACTAAGCAAATACAGTATAATAGATAAAGAAATACAAGAATGCGAAAGTCTTAAACAACTGTAAACTGCAAAGGATTGGTTGTCACATGTACAAGCCTCTAATACAGTAGAATTGAAATTAGAATAAGTCTCAAAAATGCATTTGTCTCTAAGATGGAACAAAGTATGTAAAAGGAGAGAGAGAGAGAGATTGCCTATATCTACAACTACCTCTCAAGTAACCCCAAAAGCCACAGATGAAGAAAGGAGAAATTTGGATCACTATCCGGGCTCAAAACCTCCTCAGGTATAGATAGCAAGGGGTGAGTACCAAACAACATGGAGCTCAGCAAGTAATACAATAAACACATATAAAGCTAAGTAGAAAAGGTACCCCTGATACCCCATCCGAACCTCCATAAATACAATCTACAAGCAGAACAACCCCAATCTAACAATTTCTATATGCTGAAATAACTTATGTAACATGTATGTCAGGTATGTTTCCATAACTTAAAAGTAATATCAATATCACATGTAGTTGAATATCAACAACTCACACATGAAGGGCAAATAGTCAGATAGTCAAGTAAATGCAATATAATGCGATGTGATGAATGCCTAATGTGATTCTAAAATAACAACCACGGCGCGTGGCATGTCCCAAATATGAAAAAGATAACAACCATGGCATATGGCATGTACTTTGATGCAATAGTATAACAACCACAACGCATGGCATGTCTCTCAAAATAATAATATAACAACCACAATGTGTGGCATGCCTCTTGATGCAATAATATAATAATCACGACATATGGCACGTCCCTCGAATCCTTTTTGTTTTTTTGTTTCATTATCACTTAGGTGGAACCATTTCACATCGGCAAATTCATCAATTAGGACCTCAATGATATACATCAACTCAAATCCGAATGAGAATATTCTTTCAATCAATGGGAAGGAATGAAGTCCAATATCATATACAATTCATGTCTCGGATATCACAATGTAAGCTTCACAACGAGACATCCAAGTTAGATAGGTCAAATAGATCAATTCATTAGATAAATTTTCCTTTTACATATATCTGAATGCGCAATTTCAACTATTTTCATGATTTTTGATCATCCCCATACCATATACAATCAAATCACATAGCACGTTACAAGAATAAACATTCTACAAAGCTTACTTAGGTTTAGAATTTTAGTTGCCATGATATTGCACCCAACTACCCCGAGACTTGAATCTTTCCATTTTGTCGATGATATGAATTGTAAGAATCCAACCAAATATGAATTTCCAATAAAATTATGAAGCTAACGATTAAAAATGATAGTTTTTGAATTCCGGGCCAAACCGACCCAAATACGTAATTGCGAAAATAAAGGTCAAATCTGAAAATTTCTATGTGAAGATGTTCCTTGAAGTATTGGAAATCTATTGTCGAAAATCATTTTGAAAATGGTGTTATTTTCAGCTCAGAACCATCAAATTTCTAAAAATCAAGCTCTTAAACAAAAACTCTTAGTTTAGGAATTAAAACCACTGATTTTGATGTTAACAAAAAAGATATATATTCAATGGGTAATCAAGATTATAGGATAAGATCACTTACCCAAAGTTTTTCCACAAAAATCTCCTTTAAACAGCCTTCCCTGAGCTCCTAAAAGTTCAAAAAATGGAGAAAAACACTTAACCCTCGTCTAAGAGCTCCTAGGTATCACGATCGTGAAGGGTAGCTCGCAATCAGAACAATCGCTTTAGTGACACCTTGATCGTAATCGTGATCCCTACCTAAATGGCCATCTTCTCTTTCGCAATGGGACAATTGCCAAAGCGATGGTGGCGAAAACCAAATAGGTCATTGCGATCGCGATGGTAGAAGGCACCAACATTGCAATAATTTTAACACATAATCAACTTCCCGAATTGACCCTTGAGATTCGTTTAGAGTCTCGTACGCAAAATCCATATATATATCTGTTTTAAAATTGATGTTCTAGACTCAATGGTACCACTAAAATTCGAATTCGAGGTCTCCTTGACCCTTAACTCAATAAGTCACAACTAAACTAACTTTAAACCTCAAAACACCAAAATAAACTCCGAACTTCCAACAATTCAACCAAGACCACTCCTAGACCTAAATTCATTCCCCCTAATCCAATGGAGTCGTCCGAATTCGATTGTGAGCATCAAAATACCAAAACTTGACCAAAGTCAAACTTTGGCCTAAAATTCATCAAATTCTCAACTTAAGACCTCAAAATTTTGTTACAAATTCAATTCCTATTTCGTAACCTCCCTTAGAAAAAATTCTACATTCCATGCTATTGGAATTCATGAAATTCCATTTCAAGACTCATAGCTCCGATTGGTCTCAAATACCACTTTTGAATACTTTTAAGTCTTCAAATTCAAAAACATCATAAAACCTATCTTTCCATGGAAATTCCCAAAACCAATCCCCAACACAGATTAGAAATGACTCGAGATGACTATTGGGAGGGGTAAAATGATCATTTTTCAAAAAATTCCAAAAATGTCCTTTACGGTCATTATATCATCCACCACTAAAAACCATATTCATCTCCAAACATAAAGTAAAGTAAAGTACTTAAAGCCTCAAAACTCTGAGGATACCAAGCACGAATATCATCTTCCAACTCCCAAGTCTCCTCTATGACTAAGCAATGCCTTCATTGCACCTTCACTGAAGCAATCTCCTTGGTCCTAAGCTTATGGACATGCCTATCAAGAATCGTATGTGCTCCTCCTCAAATATCAAAGCTGGACCCAACTCCACCCGATTAAGGGAGCTCAATTGAGACTTGTGTGGAACTTAATTTGAGAACATGGAAACATGAAATATTAGATGCATAGATGACAAGCTAGGTGGAAAGGCCAATCTGTCGTCCACCTTTCCTATAAAAAGGGCAGTCCGGTGCACTAAAGCTCCTTCTATGTGTAGGACCTAGGGAAGGGCCCGACCACAAGGGTCTATTGTACACTGCCTTACCTGGATTTCTGTCAGAGGCTGTTTCCAAGGCTTGAACTCGTGACCTCTTGGCCATGTGGCAGAAACTTTACCAGTTACTCCACCTCTCCTACTAGCCCCAAAATCTCAAATAGGCCAATGAAATGAGGGATAAGCTTGCCCTTCTTCCCGAACTATATCACACCCTTCATGGACGACACTCACAGCCAAATATAGTCACCCTCCATGAACTCCAACTATCAAATTCTCCTATCTACATGGCTCTTTTGCCTACTATGGGCTTTCAAGAGCCTACCCTTAATCCTGTGCTATTCCATGGCATCTCTAAGAAAATCTGTATCTAAATAATCTATCACACCAGAATTGAACCATCCAATGGGAGATCAATACCGCCCACCATACAATGCCTCAAATGGGGTCATCTGAATAATGGAATAATAACTGTTATTGTAGGTAAATTTCTCTACGGGAAAATGTTAATCCCACCTTGCACCAAAATTAATAACACAGGCTCAAAGCATATCCTCCAATACCTGAATCATCTTCTCAGACTGTCTGTTGGTCTATAGGTGAAAAGTTATACTGATATCGAGCCTAGTACCCAAACCATGCTGTAATGCCCACCAGAAGTACGAAGTAAGCAATGAAACCTGATCTGAAATAAAGGATACGAGGACACCATGAAGTTGAACGATCTGACTAATATACAACTGAGCTAGCTTCTATAAGGTGCAATTCACCCTAACTAGAATAAAATAGGCAGACTTGGTCAGTTTGTCAAAAATCACCCATATAGAATATAACCATCCACAGTAAGAGGTAAACCCACAGTAAAGTTCATGGTGATCTACTCCCAATTACAAGTAGGAATAGGCATTCTATGAGTCATACCTCCGGGCAGCTATTTCTCACACTTGACCTGTTGACAGGTCAAATACTAGGACACAAACACTACAATGTCCCTCTTCATCCCACATCATAAATAACGCTAACTAAGATCATGATACATCTTCGCTGCGCCCGGGTGGATATAATATCTAAAACAATGAGCCTCCTCTAGAATTAATTTGATCAAATCATCCACCTTGGGCACCTAAATCCTACCCGCAATCTTAAAACACCATCTGCATCGATCTTAGCCTCCTTGGCTTCTCCCTTCATCACTTTGTCTCAAATAAGACAAAACTTTTCATCATCCCATGGTCGCTCCTGAATCTGCTCATCTAGTGAAGAACCAGACACAATGAAAGAAATAAAGCCTCTACTCTCCTTAAATACCCACAATCAGATAAAGATGTTGTCTTATCTCTGAACATCCCTAGCCAAGGGTCTTATGTCCATACTAATCGCTACAAGACTTCCCAAACTAAGATCTTCCTACTCAAAGCATTAGCCACAATATTGGAGTTCCCCGAATGTATAAGAAATTATGCCGTACTCCTTCAGTAGCTCAAGCCATCTCCATTATCTCATTTTCAGATCCCTTTGAATAAAGATATACTGAAGACGCCGCTGATCGGTGAACACCTCATAATGTACTACAAATAAGTAATGACTTCATAGCTTCAACACAGATACCACCACTATTAACTCTAAGTAGTGAGTAGGGTAGTTTATCTCATGACCCTTCAACCTTCTAGAAGCATAGGCGGCAACCTTCTCTTTTTGCATCAATACTCCATCCAAGCCAACTCCAAAAACATCACAATATACGGTGCAGTCTACAGCCTCCTAGGGTAAGATCAAAATAGGAGCTAAATTCAATAAGGTCTTGAGCTTTTAAAAGCTCACCTCATACTCATCAAACCCATAGAAATCTACTATCTTCTGAGTCAGTCTCGTCAAATGGAGCTGCATTGGTAGAGAATCCCTATACAAAATGTTCGTAATACCCAACCAAATCCAGAAAGCTCTGAATCTCGATAGGGGAAGTAGGCCTATTCCAACCTCTAACTACCTTAATCTTGGACAGATCTACCCTAATACCCTCCTTCTATACCACATGTCCCAGAAATGCCCCAGAATCAAGCCAAAACTCCCATTTAGAGAATTTTGCATATAACTTCTGCTTTCTCAACTTTTGAAGCACCAATCTCCAATGACTGGCATGATCCTCCTCTATATTAGAATATACTAAGATATCATTATTGAACACAATAACAAAGTAGTCTAGATATAGATGAAAAACTCCATTCATTAAATCTATGAACATCGCTAGGGCGTTAGTCAGCACAAATGACATAAACAGAAACTCATAATTGCCATAATGGGTCAAGAAGCCTATATTAGGAATATTTGATAGTCTAATCCTCAACTGATGGTATCCAGATCTCAAATTGATCTTAGAGAACAAGGTTTCTCCACAAAGCTAGTCCAACAAATCATCTATACAAAAAAAAGGATACTTTTTCTTGACAATCACTTTGTTCAACTTCTTATAGTCAATGCATATCCTTATAGTCCTTCAATTCCTTTATCTCCACCAGAGCCATGTGATAAGGTGCAATAGAAATAGGCTTAGTGCCTGACTCTAAGTTAATGGCATAGTCAATATCCCTATTTGGCGAAACTCTTAAAAGATTAGTAGGGACAATATCAACAAATTCCTTAACAATGGAAATAGACTCCATGGGAGGTGATTCAACGCTAGTATCCCAAATAAATGCTAAATTAGACATACATACCTAATCAATCAATTTTTGAGCACAAAGGTAAAAGATAGCCTTTCTAGGATAAGAACCACTAATATCCTTCCACTCTAACTCTTAGGGCACCAGTTATCGCTAAGATCACAGTCTTAGCATACCAATCAAGAATAGCATGATAAGGTGAAAGCCAATCCATACCCAATTTCAAATTAAAGTCTACCATCCCTAGAATAATCATGTCTACCCAAGTATCCTATCTGGCTAACAAAAAAAAAGATCAATACACTCGATCTGCCACTAAGGGCTCACCCACAGGTGTAGAAACATGAACATGGGCATAAGATCAGAAGTCAAATCAAATTTAGACGCAAAATAGGTAGACATATGGGAGAAAATAGATCTAGGATCAAATAACACAGATGCAGGTTGATGGTAAACTAGGATGATACCTGTGATAACTGCATCAAATGATTCGGCCTCAAGCCTCCTTAGAAAATCATAGCACTATGCTCCTCTTTCACCGCTGTTCTACATAATACCTCGGCCTCCTCCTTGTGGAACTATATCACCACTAGTACCCTGACCAAAAGTACGACTACCCCTACTAGTCTGATCTCTTCCTGGACCTATAGTCAAGGGGGATGGTCCCCTAGCTGGAGTTGATGAACTAGACTGGGGTCCACCCTAACCCTGAGTAGGATACCTTCATATTAGATGGTCGAGATCCCCACAGATGTAGAAATACCTCTGAGTCGAACCCTACTATGACAAACCCAAAGAAGTACCATACCCACCTCTGTCAGAATTGTAGGAAGCTTGAATAACCTAACCACCCCCGACCGCTAGCATACAAGCATGAATGGATCTCTATCGATAAAATGAGCTACCGCGTTTGTGTGACCCTCTACCTTTTCCCTAGGTACCTAAGAACTGACCACCGGAGCAGGCCCTTTTGAGGTTCCTAAACTCCTCTCTAACCATCAATTCTCCCTTATTATCAGTGCTTATAATGGACTAGAAGGAAGACCCCTCATAGGCCGACTGGAACACATAGGATTGAATAGAGAATGTAAATCCCTTAACAAACTTGTAGACCCTCTCCGCTATATCTAGGATCAATATCATGGCATACCTCAATAGCTGAGAAAACCGAGCCTCATACTCAGCAACAATCATACCACCCTAAGTCAAGCTCTTAAATCTCAACCTACACTCCTTGCGTACACTCCATGGAATAAAGCAATCCTCGAATGCCCAAGAAAAATCACCCCACTCCACTGAAATTGATCCAACTGGTTTGTACCTCATGAATTTCCTCTACCACTCACTGAACTAAATGAATCAAATACCCTAGGCATAATCTATACTCACTGCCTCTAACATCACATGACATATTAACAAGAACTAGTGAGTGTCCTTGCTCCTACCACTATAAAACTGGGTAGTTTCATTTTTTGGAACCTCTCATAGCACTGCTGATCTACAATAGTCATGACCATATCTGGAGAAACCTACACACTGGCAGCTGGTGCAAGATCCAATGCTTGCTGACCCACCTAATCTTGAATGGCTAGGACCTAATGTTACTCTTGGGTTTGTGCCACGACTCTAGTCTGTAAGCCCTGTGGCAAGCCTACAACACCTTAAGTGAAACTCTCCGACATGCTCAGTATCCTCAATAAGGTCTCCTGAAGAAATAGTGCCACAATTTCGGAAGGAACCTAGTCCTCAACAACCTCAACAAGTGACTATGGGGAGGCCAGTGTAGCACAACCTCGGGCACTGCCTCTACCAGGAACTACTTCGCGACCTTGGATTCTCACTCGGACCTTACCAATAGTTATATATCTTATCCTCGACATCTATCAAAAAAGAACATGATACTCAGCACTAGTAATAACAACTCGGTAAGATAAGAAAGAATGAATAAAGAAAATTTCCTAATAGTCTTCATAGCCTCTCGAAGATAAGTCCAAACATGTTCGTATCGATCCTCAAGACTATACTTAGAGTCAACTTGTGTGAGATCTATAAACCTAGATTTGATACCATTTTTTCATAATCCAAATTCGAGTGTGATGGCACTTGTCTCAACTAACCGAGACAAATCAGCCTAAAATCCAAATTCAAATGGGAAATAAGCAAAACTAGTATAATAGATAAAGAAATACAAGAATGTAGAAGTCTTAAGCAACTATAAACCCCAAAGGATTAGTTGTTACATTTACAAGCCTCTAAAATAGTATAATTGAAATAAGCATATGGCTCAAAAATGCATTTGTCTCTCAAATAGAACAAATATAGGAAAAAGAGCGAGCGATATTATCAGCATCAATAACTACCTATCAAGTAACCTTAAAAGCAACGGATGAAGAAAAGAGAAATAAGGATATTTGTCCAAACTAAGAATCTACACAGGTATAGATAGCAAGAGGTGAGTACCAAACAACACGGTACTCAACAAGTAATACCGTAGACATATATAAAGTTAAGTAGAACTGGTACTCCAACACCCCATTTGAACCTCCATAACTACAACTTGCAAGAAAAACAACCCCAATCTAACAATTTCAATATGCCAAAATAACTCATGTAACACGTAAGTCAGCTATGTTTCTGCCACTCAATAGATAATATCAATATTGCCCGTAGTTCAATAGCAATAACTCACATAGAAAGGGAAAATACTCAGATAGTCAAGTAAATACAATATAATATGAAGCGATGAATGCTCAATGTGATGGTAAAATAACAACCACAGTGTGTGGCACATCCCACGTATGTAAAAGATAGCATCTATGGTGAGTGACATGTATCTCGATGCAATAATATAACAAGCACGATCATTGAATGTCCCTTGATGCAATAATATAACAATAATGATGCATGGCACGTCCCTCGATGTAATAATATAACAATAATGGTGTGTGGCACATCCCTCAAATCCTCTTTGTTTTTCTCTTTCATTATCACTTAGTCGAAACCATTTCACATTGGCGAATTTATCAATTGGGATTTTAATGATATACATCAACCCAAATGAAATGATAATATTCATGCAATCAACGGGAAGGAATAAAGATGCAATTCATGTCTCAAATATCACAATGTAAGCATCACAATGAGAAAATCAAGTTAGATAGGTCAAATAGATCGATTCATTAGATAAATTTTCATTTTACATATCTCTGAATGCTTAATTTCAAGTGTTTTCATGATTTGTGATCTCCCAATATAAAATTCAATTAAATCACATAGCGCATAACAAGAATACACATTCTACAAAGATTACTAATGTTTAGAGTTTCACTTACCTCGATACCATACCTGACTACTATGGGACTTGAATACTTCCCTTCCGTCAAAGATCTAAATCATAAGAATCTAGTCAAATATGAATTTCCAATCAAATTACGGAGCTAACGACACCAAAATTATAGCTTTTAAAATTTGGGCCGAACCTACCCAAATAGTAGATTTCGAAAATAAAGGCAAAATGAGAAAATTTCTAATGAAGATGTTCCTTGAAGTATTGGAAATCTATTGTCAAAAACTGTTTTGAAAATGGTGTTGGTTTTATCTCAGACTCATCAAGTTTCTAAAAACGAAGCTCTTACACAAAAACCCTCAATTTAGGAATTCAAACCACTAATTTTTATGTTAAAAAGATATATATTCAACGAGTAATTAGTATTATAGTATAAGATCACATACCCAAAGTTTTTACAAAAAATATCTCATTCAAATCACCTTTCTCGAGTTCCTAAAAGTTCAAAAAATAAAGAAAAACACTTAACCCCCGTCTAAGAGCTCCTATTTGTCGCATTTGCGAAGGAAAGCTCGCTATCATGATTGTTGTATTCACGACACTTTGAATACGATCGTGATACATGCGTAAATGGCCATCTTTGATTTTATGATAGGCATATCGCTAAAGAGATGGTCACGAAAGCCAATAGCTTATCGTGATCGTGAAGGTAGCTGGCACCAACATTATATCAACCTTAACAAATAATCAACTTGGTGAATCGACCCTCAGGATTTGTTCGGAGACCTGTACACACAAATCAAATATGCATTCCTACTAATCAATGTTCTGGAGTCAGTGGAACCATTAGAATTCGAATTCGCGGTCTCCTTGACCCGGAAGTCAATAAGCTGCAAGTAAACTAACTTGGACCTTAAAACACCAAAACAAACTCAGGACTTCCAAAAATTTAACCAAGACTACTCCTGGACCTAAAATCGTACCCAAAAACTAATGGAGTTTTCGGAATTCCACTCTAAGAATAGAAACTCCAAAATTTGAGCAGAGTCAAACCTTGGCCTAAAATTCATTAAATTCTCAACTCAAGACCTCAAATCTTTGTTACAAATCCAATTCTTATTTTGTAAGCTCTCCTAGACAAAATTCCACATTCTGGAGCTACTCGGATTGAAGGAATTCAATTCCAAGACTTGTAGCTCTGATTGGTACTAAATACCACTTTTGAACACATTTAAGCCCTTAAACTCAAAAACTTCCTAAAACTCATCTTTTCATAGAATTTCTCAAAATCAGTCCCCAACAAAGATTAGAAATAACCTAGGATGACTATTGAGAGTGGTAAAATTGTCATTTTCAAAAATATCTGAAAATAACCTTTAGGGTGAAAACATTTGAATCTAGTGAGCTTGGTTTACCCAGGGTGAATCAAGAACCAAAGGCAAATTAACTTACTTTTAATTGATATTTGGTAGGGTATTCCAAAATATTCTATGTATGTCAAAGACATAGTGGCCAACAAGAGCAAATTGGCAGAATATGATACAGTAGCCCATACTGAAGAGTGTATTTCAAATATTCTACATAAGGTAAAGCTCCCAGCTAAGCAGAAAGATCCTGGGAGTTTCACAGTGCAGGAAACAATTGGTAAGTGCAGTAATGCAAGAGGTATCTGTAATTTTGGTGCAAGTATAAACTTGATGCCCAAGTCTATGCTTAAGAAATTAGGCCTAGGAGAACCTAAACCGACTACCATTTTATTGCATCCGGTTGATCGTGCTTTGGCAAGGCCAAATGGTATCATATAGGATGTGTTAATCGAAGTGGGATCCCTTATTTTCCCAGTAGATTTTGTTGTTTTAGATTTTGAGCCTGACCCTGAGGTCCCTTTCATCGTGGGACACCCATTCTTAGCGATAGGGGGATCACTAATAGATGTAGTTATAGGTAGATTCACAATGAGGGAACATGACAAAGTAGAGGTATTTGATATATATCAAGCATTGAAATTGACCACAGTTTATGAGGTGTTATTTGCTATAACTGTCATTGATGAGGAAGTGGCGGATTAGTGCATATTGGCGAAAGACCCCCTTAGAGAGAGTATTAGTGGGCCATGATATTAAAGGTGACATAGAAGCAAAGGAGCTAGCTAGCATTCTAGACATTCCAAACATGAGTATGTGGAGGAAGAATGTCGAACCACTAGATAGAGTATTGTGTCCTTCACCCTAACCATCTTTAGAAGAAACTCCAAATTTGGATTTAAAACCACTTCCAGCCCATCTCAGGTATACTTTTGTTGGTTCTAATGAGACTTTAGCTGTAATTATTTCTTTGTCTTTTCCTAAAGTGCAGGTCACAAAAACTCTAAAAGCGCTAAAGAGGCACAAAAAGGCAATCGAATAGCAAATGGCTGATCTACATGGTATCAACCCAACTTTGTGTATGCACAGCATCTTCATAGAAGAGGGGCATAAGGAAAGTCCACAACCACAATGCATACTAAATCCTTTTATGAAAAAGGTAGTGTGAAAAAAGAGATAATAAAATGGCTTGATGCAGGTATTATATACCCTATCTCAGACAGAAAATGGGTAAGCCCAAACCAGTGTGTGATAAAGAAAGGGGGGATAATTATGATAATAAATGAAAAAACTGAGTTAATCCCCACCATAACTGTCACTTAATGGCACATATGTATGGACTATAGAAAATTGAATGAGGCCACAAGAAAAGACCACTACCTAGTGTCATTAATTGATCAAATGTTGGATAAGTTGGTAGGACAAGAATACTATTGTCCCTGGATAGATATTCAAGCTAAAACCAGATCACCATTGCATCGGAGGACCATGAAAAGACTACTTTTACATGCTCGTATAGGACATATACCATCAAGCCTATGCCATTTGGTCTATGCAATGCCCCTGCCACCTTTCAGAGATTCATGATAGCTATCTTTCATGATATGATGGAAGATTTTGTAGAAATATTTATGGATGACTTTTCAGTCTTTGGGGACTCTTTTAATCTTTGTTTGCAAAACTTAGATAAGGTTCTAGCAAGATGTGAGAAAACAAATCGTGTTCCGAACAGGAGAAAATGCTATTACCTGGTAAACGAAAGGATTGTTTTAGGTCAAAAATATCAAAATAGGGGCTAAAGGTAGATAGATCAAAAATCGAAGTGATTGAGAATTTACCACCTCCAATTTAGGTCATGGTTATTCGTAGATTCTTAAGGCATGCTGGTATCTATTGGCGGTTCGTCAAAGATTTTTCAAAGATTGTCCGGCCCATGTGCAACTTACTAGAAAAAGAGGTAATTGTTTTTAATGATAAGTGTTTGCAGGAGTTCGAGCATTTAAACAAGATGCTGACTAAAGCCCCAATCTTGATAGCTCCTGATTGGGAATTACCATTTTAGCTCATGTGCGATGCAAGTGATATAACAGTAGGAGTTATTCTAGGGTAAAAGAAGTATAAGATCTTTCACTTCATCTACTATGCCACCAAGACTCTTGATTCAGCCCAGACCAATTATACTGTTATAGAGAAAGAGTTGCTTACACTGGTCTATGTGTTTGAAAAATTATGCTCATACTTGGCAGGTACAAAGATTATTGTTTATACTGACCATGCAGCTCTCAGGTACTTATTCAGCAAGAACGATGCCAAGCCAAGGCTAATAAAATGAATGTTGTCACTCCCAAGAGTTTGATATAGAAATCAAGGATAGAAAAAGATGAGAAAAAAATAGCACATCATTTATCCTGATTAGCGGACTCACCACATGTGGGTGAACAAATGTTAATAAAAGAAGAATTCCCAGAAGAGCAGCTATTAGCTTTGGAAGTGACTGAGCTACCATGGTATGCTGATATTGTCAACTACATCGTGAGTGGTGTCTTTCCCCAAAAGAAACCTCCCAACAAAAGAAGAGGTTAATGTACTAGACAAAGTTCTATATATGGGATGAACCATATTTATTCAAAAAGGGTACTGACAGAATGATTAGAAGGTGTATGCCTGAGATAAGGTGCACCAATTTCTACAGAGTTGCCATTCCTCTTCTTATAGAGGGTATCATGGAGGGGAGCACACTGCTCACAAAGTACTACAATCTGGCTTCTTTTGGCCTGCTTAATTTAAAGATGCTACAAGTTTTTTCAAGAACTATGACCAATGACAAAGGATGGGCACGACATCAAGACGGAATGAAATTCCATTAAACAACATCTTGGAGATAAAGATTTTTGACGTGTGGGGTATGGACTTCATGAGTTCCTTCCCACCCACAAATGGAAATTAGTACATCTGTGTAACAGTATACTATGTTTCTAAATGGGTTTAATGCATCACCTTGCCAACCATTGATTTAAAAGTGCTAAGTCGCTATCTCAAGAAGCACATCTTCACAAGGTTCAGCACACCAAGAGCCATCATCAATGATGGAGGTATACCCCAAAATATGCTATCTCAGCTCCTAATGAGCACATCTAAGCCAAACCTACAACAACAATGAGCCACAGAGGTCTCCGGTACTAGCACAAAGATGTGATGTCCATAACAAGCCCTACTAGAAGCCATGCCTAGCTATAAGGGAAAATAACCACATGTTAAAGCACATAAAGCTCATACCTATCCTAAGGCCATCAATATGAATCCTAAACATGATAATAATGCTAAGTCAACACCATAATTGAGGCCCACAACATAATCTAAGGATTTCGCATGACTATTCTAGCCTAAAGCTCACCCAAGAACCAAACAATGGAATCAGATGAGGAGAGAGCTAATCTCAACAAATACTCACCTAAGTCATATTTAAATATACTATGCAATATCTAATAGAGTTCAGTCAAAACAGGGAGACTGTAGCCTAGAGCAAAGCCAAACATGCGTGCTCCAAATCCTTCAATTTGAAGTTCCCGGCCTCCAAAACACCTTGAATTTCCGCCATGCTAACAAAATAGTAATCATCTCATCAATACGGATGTTTTGACATCAAATTCATATTTTTCGGAGACAGACCCAAAATTGGGTCTAAAACAGGATTATGGAACCCGCACCAAAAATCCCAAATTTGACTCTATGAAAAGGTTCTTTTGAGCTTAATCAACTTGTGTTCCAAATTACAACACATTTCAATGCTCAAAATCAAGGAAAACAGCCCATGCTAATTTTCATAACTAATGGAGAATTAATGAAGGAGGGCAGTCCTGTAGGGACGAAATCTACCTCTAACGATGCTTCAATGGATGAAACTAATCCTACCAGGACATTCCTTGCGAAAAAACCCACAACTTAGCCCTAAGAACCACTGAAAATGAAGTTAAAACAATCACAAAGTCGAACTCCAAATTTCATAGTGAATCATACTTGAAAATGACAACATCATCTAATAAATTCTATATTTTACCTCACTCAAAACCTCCCCTTAGGATTCGGAGCTCATCAACGGATTCCTAGAAAAACTCTCTTAAAGTTGGACCCTTGAATCACTCATTTTGGAGCTTCATAGCTCTCAAAATAAGAAGATCAAAATATGAAGTCGGGCTATAAATGGCTGATGGTCTTAATTAAAAGACAACTCAGCAGACCTCCATGAGCGTGGGGACCAGATCCGCGAACATGGAGGGTTAACCTCATCCTTCTCTGCGAATACGGGGACTAGGTCCGTGAACGCGAAGGTTAGGCTCTATCTTCTCTCCCAATGTGGAGACCAAGTCCACGAATGTGGAGATAAAACCTCCTGTTCTCCGCAAACACATGGACCAAGTTCGGGATCATGGAGAGAAACTCAAGGTGCACTAGCAAAGGCTGCACCAGCTAAAACTTGTGATTTGAAAAAGCTCCGATAGGGTTCTCGAGATTCGTTCGGAACCCTGTGCGCGTAAATGAAATTTGCTACCTCACCAAATTTGACTTTCCAGACTCAATAACACATTCAAAATTTCCATACGAGGTTGTTATGACTGAATGTGGGTCCCACTCCCAATGCCAATATTAGCCAAATTCTACTACGGGTCTCAGGACTAGATTGAAAGCCTTGAGAAGAAAACAAAGGGTCGTTCTAGACCAAATCAACATTTCAAAACTAACCGCACTATCAAAAATGCAATCCGAGTGCATTTTCTAAAGATGATAACCAAAGTCAATCATAGGTCAAATCTCAAAGGCAAAAGCGTCAAATGGTTCTAAACTCATACCGAATGCCTCGATACTCATGTCAACTATGCTATTAGCCTGATTTCTCTATTTCGAAGCTGATGGAACTGTCAGAATTTCATTTTGTGGTTCCTTACCTGAAGTTATGACCGAAGTCAACTTTTCAAGTTATAAAGGCTCTGAAATTAAGAAACAGGCATACAACCCAAATGAACGACCAGGCGATCGAATTGTCAATGCTAGCAAGCTATAAATAAATTGGTGTTTCTGTAGGAAAGCTCTAAACACTAAAAAGATTAGAGAATGAAGAAAATGACTTGAGGGTCGTTACAAGAACATAAGCCTCAAAATTTGGAATTGAAGACAACATGGACTCTAAACATTCAATACGCCTCTACTAAGTAGATGAGGGCATAAGAAAAGCTCCTAGCTCACCCATGACAATGTAAGATAATGAAACAGTCAAAAAATGCAAATGAAAATAAAGTGTCATGTCCTCAAAATATGAGGACTACCACCAATACAAATGTAATAAGCTCTACCCACAAATAGGAGGATGAGCATGATCGTTGGTCCCTATATTATGATACAGTGTAGGCAAAGAGTATGCGTTAGTCTATAAAATGCATTAAGCATGGGAGAAGTATGCATGAACAATAAACATTGGATATAATCCATATGAATCATGGGATGCAAAACAAATCTTAAAAGATGAATAAATTCATCAAAAAAATAAAACATTAAACTTATTGGTCAATGCATCAAAACATCATAATCATGAAAACTTTAGAACTTTTCTTTAACTAATTGCATCAAAATTTATGCTAGCTACATCAAAGGGGGAAGGCTACCTTGCCAGGGTAGACTTCTTGATGGTACTCTCTTTAATTGTTCTATATGTGGATCCACTTTCTTTGCCATATAGACATCTTTTAAACATAGGCAATGTAGTTAGAGACTAAAGGTTGCTACTAGGATAACCTTGGGTAGTTACAATAGTCACCGGACTGAATTCCATCTTAAAGTCCTCTCAGTGCTAAGTCTTTATCCCCACAAAAATTTTATAAAAACATAGTCATTAAAATTATTAGGAAAGATAATAATGAATATCAATCCATCTTTGAAAAATAACATAAGAGTAGCTCATTTATCATCATCATAGTAAAATCATAAGAATAGCTCATTAACTTTATTGATTCATATGAATCCATGAATTAGTGAGAATTTTTCTTTCACCTCTTTAACATGATTGTGTTTGAATTGCCTTTCACACCATAACTTTTTTGCTTATAGCATCATTGAAACATCATTCATAACTTATTACATAAAGCATCTTTGAACATCATTCATAATACTTTCATTAAAATAACTTAAAAATCATGATTATGTCATACCCCGAGAGGGTACCCTAGGTGTGACCGACATTCAGAGACAATCGCTGGCCCCAAGAGAACCACTTGGTTTGATCACTTATTCAATCACTTAGCGAACAAATCGACCCAATGGATCATTAACTCAAGTCGGCATTTAGAAACATCATCATCAATAAATAAATAATAGATTAAAATACTCAAAGTATAATGTAACTCAACTTCATAAACTCAATAATGAAATTATGGTTTAAAAACATACTAAAAAAGAATCCTTCTACTCAACTCTACTCTGTCTATGAATCCTCTAACTTACTCATAAGAAAGTGCCAAACCAAGTCCACGGCTATCTTAAAGAAATACTAAATAATAATGGAATCACCAAAAATAAAGGAGGTCCTCTGAATGCAAACAGGTCTCACCAAAACTAGAGAAGTAGATCCTCAATAGTACACCTGTTGATAATCTCTAATATCTATGTATGTTTCATAAGATGATGTAGACCAAATGGAGTTAGTACATGTAATGTACGAGTATATAAAATAGATGGAAAGGAGCACAATCAACAATACTCAACCCTTGTAACTCAACTCAAGGGACTCACTCTAAAATAAATCAGATCAATAAAGCATGAAGTAAGTTAATACAATGCTTTAAATGATATGCAATGAGATATTCAACTCGATATACAAAATATAATATTTTACTTTTGGGGAGTTTTTCTAACTGATAATTATCACTTATGAGCTAGCGATGATACAACGTTTTACAATGTCATTGCCACAGCCGTCTAATAGCTTGCCAGGATAAGGGAGGATCACCCTCACTGAATCCAAAATTAATCAAAGTCCATCATTTTGGTACTAGTAAGGAGTCGCCCGAATCAATGGCACAATCTTTTATGTTTTCTATGTAGTTTATGGGGTTTTACCCCATATAAGTGTTCAATACTACTCCCAAAATACTTTATTATGCTCATATACATCAAGTGAGTAAAATGTTGAATTAACTCATTTAGTCTCTTTTGGACTTACCTCAAAATTCAACTCGTCTCAACTCAAGGAATGTATTTAAAACATAATTTAAGTCCTTAAGTCATCCTCAAAATAGATATTTAAAATGCTCAACTCATTTATACTCAATAATTCTCATGCTCAAAATAATTATTAAAAGACTTCTCAACTCTTGCTCAAAATGTTAAATGAAAGACTTCTCAAACTCAACTTATACTCAAAATCATTTTCAACCAAAGATGAAATATTAATTCTTTAAACTAAAAATAGTGCATAAAATAATTGATGCATATTGTTCACAAATCATTCTTTAAAAAACTCCATCAATGCATCAAATAAAAATAAAATCTCAATTAGCGTTCATGTGAATGCAAACATGAATCCATACTCTCAATAAAACAACCCAAGAAACTCATCAAGGAATATTAAAAGATATACAAGAACATCACGGAATTTATACACAAAACCCAATAAAAATTATAAATTACTCAAAAACTCAGTTCATGGAACCTCAAAACTGAACTCAACTCGAATCAATGAAGATGTAGGGCACGTAGCTGAACTGAATCCACGTTATGGGTAGCCTTACTTTGAAAAACTTTGAAAGAATACAAAATTTCTTGGAGAAAATCGTTGATCTTGAAATCTTGGGCTTGATCTTGAGGGAAGAAATTCGTTTATGAAGTTCTTAGAGTGGAAGAGCTTGGGAAAACTTTGTATGAAAAGGTCTCTTTGTATCTTGAATTTTTGCTATGGAAGTTTTAGGATTTTTGAAGGAGAAGAGGAACTCTAGGTAAGTTTTGAGAGAGTTTCTAGATACTTGAATGTTTAGATTGATGATTTTGAGAGAAAACTAGTTAGGTAGATGATATACTCAATTAAAACACTCAAAATTACTTATAATAGGGCTAAAAGATTTGAAAAACACTCAAAAAGTTATCAAGAAATGCTCTTTCAAACTCATCCCAAAGAGTAGGCTCTGCATCTTCACCTCTACTTTCTTCCCACTGGTTATACCAGACATTTGCCACATCCTTGAGTTGATAAGACACCAACTCAACCCCCTCGATCTCTATAGCATGCATCGCTTTTAGTATCTTCCACATCTCATCAATGAAATTTTGGGGGTCTTCATCAACGTTGGAACCCGTGAAGACCGGCGGATTCATTCTCAGAAAATCTCTGATCCTCATGGCAGCAGACGGCTCTTGATAACTAGAGCTAGCAGTTGGTGAACTCTAGCTACTATTTCGACCAGCCACCAACTGGGTGAACATAGCAATCGCTCCTTGAAAATCTTCCTCAGAAGTAGGAGTGGTCTGAACAGTAGGTACTTGGGGTACCTCAGTAGACCTTGCAGGTCGGCCCCTAGTTCTCCGTGGAGGCATCACTGACTGTAGAACCTCAGTGCTGGCAGCGTTCCTCTGACTAGCTGAACGTTTAGGAGGCATGTCTGAAACGTGTAAACGCACGAATTAGAAAGAAAGCTTTTATAGAGTTAAACTCTATCGCACGAACTCAGATAATGAAAGAAGTGAACCTAGAGAAGTCATCTGAAAAACCCTACCACTAAGCCAGTCGTGCTAGCCTCTCATACTCATAAGGCAATATGACATCACACGACCCCTAACCTGTTCCCACTAGTCAAGAAGGCTTTATCCACCGTTCTATAGATCGAACACTTTCTGTCAATTCAAGAACCAATCACCCCACACTCACACCTTCTGGCTAGTTCTAACTCTCACTTGCCAAACACAACAACTACTACTTCTTAGTTGAACTCTAAGTAATTGGACCCCAACCTAGCAACTCAACCTCTATTTTTATGCCCAATCTCCATAGAGTATCATGGATACTACTATCAGGTCACACAAAGATTATACAGTCGTTGTCACGCCCCGAGAGAGTACCCTAGGCGTGGCCGGCACTCAGAAACCATTTCTGGCTTCCGAGAGAACCACTTGGTCTTATTTCTTATTTATTCATCAGCGGAAGACTTAAGAATACTAATGTGGGCTTGTCATAATCAAAGGAAAAATAGATAATTCTTATAAGAAGTAGTTTCTAAGGAGAACTACTCCGATTACATCATCAGACTCTGTCTATGAAGCCTCTAATACTCTTAGATGGTGCCAATGACATGTCCATGGCTACCTCAAAAGAAATATCACACTCAACAATAATAAAAGGATAAGGAGTTCCTTCGAATACAAGAAGGACTCACCAAATAGCCGAAAAGAAATGATCTTCAACAATGCGCCTGTTGAGGATCTCTAATACCTGTATCTGCATCATAAAACGATGCAGGTCGAATGACGTCAGTACGTGGAATGTATGAGTATGTAAAATGGCAGGAAGGTAAGGACAGATATCAAGAAACTCCTCTCAATAAAACTCAGCTCAGAACTCAACATCATCTCAACATCAATATGTAATGCAAGTTTAAAATATAATAATAAAAATAATAGTAATAAGCAATGCTTACTCAGTTGGGAGTTTCTCTAATCGACAACCATCACTTATGAGCTAGTGATGATACAACGAAGCGATGTCGTTGCCACATCCATCCAATACCTTGCCAGGGTAAAGGACATCACCATCTTGGATCCACTTATCAAAGTCCTCTTTTTGGGACTTAAGAGGCATAGCCTCCATCCTACGCTGGCTACGTAGTTTTGGGGTTTGAGTCAATTAAACTCTTACCCAACTCGGTACTCAATACTACTCCCAAAATATGTGCTCATATTAAACTCATCATCTAGTCTCATTGGACTTTAATTTAAATCATCAAACTCATCTCATTTTATGTAAATCAATCATTATACTTCCAAAAACATCATTTACATCTCATCAAAACATCTTGCTCAAAATATCATTTTCTCAAATTCATTCAAATTCAACTCTTTTGCTCTTTCAAAACTCAATAAAATACATATATAGTATTAATTCATATAACTTTCTTTTTATCAATGAAAATAATAAAAAGCCAACATCTTTACTCAAAACATGTGTAAAAATATTCATGAACATCAAATCAATTAAGATTCATGGGAAAGTAGCCATGAACAATAATTCCAATAATATGAGAGATAATAATAATAATAATAATAATAATGCATAAATATATCAAACTCAATAGAAGAAGAATTATTTCATTTAGAATTCAAGATTTGGATAAAACTCAACTATAACTCAATTATAATGAATTTAAATATTGGGCGCATGGACGAACTCAATCCAATGCTATGAAAGCCTTACATACCTTAAATCCGAAGGTTTACTCCGAATTGGAACACTCTTGGACCCCTAGCCTTTTCTTCTCGTCGGAGCATTTTGTGTACTACCCGGAGTATAAGAATAACCAGAGTAGTATTTTTATACTACTAAAACTAAAACTATATTTGAGAAGAAGTATATAGAGAGAAGAAATGCTTAAGAAAGCTTGATGAATAAAATGAGGAAATAAGGTGGGTATTTATAGGTGGGAAAGAGTGACCTAACAATAAATAAAATAATTATAAAGAAAAATTTGAAAATTTAATGGAATATATTGATGTCATGGATGATGTTAAATGGAGGACAATTTATGTCATTAATGATGTCAAATGTATCTAGATGTTTCCATGGTAGGTGAGATGAGTTCTTTTTAACAGAATACTCTTTTTCGAAGCTGCGTTTGAATAAGATAGATTCCTTATTAGGATTTGGTGTCTTCATAAGAATTGTAGATATGGAAGTCCAGTTTCATATCGTTCAAGAATCAACCAATTCGGAGCAACCTACAGTGAGATATAAATTTTCTTCTATAAACACTCAATTCCGTCACAGTACTATATCTTGCAAAGATTAATTTATTTGACCTACTTATACTCTGAATATTAAGATATGTTCTCATGAAAGTTGTAGGTAAGGATGTTGTGGTTACCTAAAAATTTGAATCACCTAATTTGGACCAACTTATGAAAAGTTATACCCAAAATACAGAGGCTGTATTATTTTCGTCGAGAATTGAAATACCGACATACAATATTTTAGGGGTTGTTACAGTCGTACCCCCAGATAAGTCTATACTTACTCTCAGTCATCAACTCGAACCAATCACAGAATTGATGGGGTTATTTATAAAAATATTACCCATCAGCCTCTAAACCAACAATCTCACTACTCCACAAAATAACAAATAACAATTGGTCCTCTCACGAGATTATCAACCCACACACACTTAGTCCTCTCATGGGACCCAAACTCAAACTAACTGCGTGTTGATCTAATTATGTGTCAGAACATAATACCCAATTCAGTAAGTCGGAAGTGACATTCGATCCAAGAATATATCGGGATGTGACACTCAATCCAAAAATATATCGGAATGTGACACCCGATTCCAAGCACAACCAATCTATAATCACAGTTACAATAATACACATGAACAATACATATACATATACACAGGTTTCTTGCACATAAATATATTAAACTGTCAGCTCATCTGTTTTATTCCATACTTTCTCATCTCCTTACCAATATACATACAATTGAGGCAGTTATGGGCACATATAACACAATACGAAAAGATAAGACTACCCCTTACCTTTAATTCATTAGACAGTTCTTCCTTACC
Source organism: Solanum dulcamara (assembly GCF_947179165.1). Classification (NCBI taxonomy): domain Eukaryota; kingdom Viridiplantae; phylum Streptophyta; class Magnoliopsida; order Solanales; family Solanaceae; genus Solanum; species Solanum dulcamara. Next base: position 18,557,558 of record NC_077242.1, read on the forward strand.
TAAGTCACATCAACTTTAATCACTAAAGATACGTATTTTTCTGCCCATAGCCCATGCCCGAGGGCCTAAGCATGGAACCTCCTGCTAATTTCCTCTACACTATGCAATGAGTAAAGATTTAACTACTCAGACAAGAAAACTTAGCCTACCTCGACGCCAAGCAACTGTGGAGAGATATATTGGCTCTAATCCTAATTTCCAAACGATGGACATGTGAAGGTAGACCTAAATTCCGCCGGTTAAAACCTTTCCTATGCTGAAATCTCCTTCTCCCTCTCTCCCAAGCCTAGAGCAGCTTTTGAGGGTTTCTAGGGTAACCCTCGCCTCTCTCTTGCACTTAGGAAAAAAAGAGAAAAATAAGAATTCGCGACTTAAGTTCTGTCCCACGACCTTCCGCTCTAGCGGCAAGAATTCTTCTGGAGCGGCATCGCCGTGGGGGGGACTGTCTCGCTCTAGTGGAATGGTGGGGGCAGTTGACACATTTTTCCTACGAATTTTCTTTTCTAATTAACGACGGTTCGGGTTGTTATATTTTGAAGTTGTATTAAGACTCCTTCACGCGTTCATATTCCTTGACAACACAACTGGTGCAAAAATGGGTCAAAATGTGTATTTATTTTGGATTTAGATAGTTTGTGAGGTAATAGGTCCCTCGCAAACTTTAAATGTCTACTTCAAAAAAAGGGTATATATGTATTTTCTCAAATTAATACTATCACATAGTTCTTCCTTCTTGATATTTTATGTAATAAGTTTAAAATTATAAAATTTAATTTTTTTTATGATTAGTGAGATAAGAATAATAATTTCAGAATATTTTATAAAATTATGTTATTCTACATTAGGGAAGGAATTTTATTTAGTTTCAAAATTATTTTATTTAATTATCTTAGTATAAATGATGGATAAAATAATATCATGAAATATCCTTGTTTATCCCACATGTCTAACCATGTGACCCTTGAAGAATTACTACACAAATCTTTAATATAGTATCACAAGATTAAAAAATATTTCTTTATTTTTTAAACTCCGTATTCAATAAAACTAAGTTTATATTGTATGAAGTTTAAGTTTTAGTTGGACATCCAATTTGAATTTTATATTGTATTTTTTCTCATAAATATAAAATCCATAAAGTGTGAAAACTATCACAATTGCCCCAGTTCTTTATACAACTTTACCAAATAAGCAAAAATTTATAACAAAAGTATAACACACTTGTCACAAAGTTATTCTTAAAAAAATATAAATACAACATTTAATGATCGATTTTTAGTGCAATATAAAGGTAAAATAGAACTTGAGTTGTAGTGTACTACTCTTTAATATACCTTGCACATAGTACATACAATCTCCTCTCGTTGAGCATCTATTTCTCAATATAAGTGGTTTAAATATTAGTAAGAGCAATAGTATCATGCTATAAATTTGGTTAGTGAGAGTAATGTTTGTATCCGATATAAAGATTTAAAGGTTGGTAAGAGTAATAATATCAACTATAAATTTTACTTACATATGAAACAAATGGTTGGTACATATAAAATGGTGTTTTCTTTGAGAAAAAACATAAACACGCCACTGAAGTTGTTCCATATTTTTAAAAAGATACCTCAACTTTGAATGTGTCCTATTACCCCATTTGTATTGGGGTACCCATTTGAGCAAATTTATAAAGATGTTCATAGTACTAAAAGTAACAAAACTATTGTACCAATTGTACAAAATGAAGATTTCATTCCAACTTAATCAATGTTTCAATTTGAACTACAACTAATAACTTGATCGTGTTTGTTTGGTACCTAACAAAAAAAGAATTTGATACCTAAAGGTACCTATCAAAAACAGTGTTTGATTGGTACCTAACAAAAGCAAATTCCAACAAAAAACAGCACCAAAATATACACTATTAATATGTGTTTGTCAATACTAATAACACAACATCAAGATGCTTTATTTCCATGGCACATGGGTCTTCCTAGTTGAACTGGTTTGGCTTTGATTAGTAGCAGCAGTTGCAGACCTGGTTTGAATAACTTTTTCAGCCGTCATTCTTTCTAAATTGCTATTGGTAATAGTTGTCTTCCCTTTTCATTTGAAGTCACGTCTTGGTGTGTAGCCAATATCACCAGTAACAACATCAACCCTCTTTGTCACTCTTGTACCAGTATTGATTACTCTTCTACTTGGCAAATCAGGCTGCATAGTCAAATAAGAAAGAGAATATTTAAATCAGATGACATTCAGGCTGTATATAAAATTTGAATTATGCATATATAAAGTCACTACTTACATTAAGAGTTGAAAAGCCATCTTCAGCTTGGTATATTCCAACCCTACCATTCTTGGCCTTTTAAAAGGTCTTGTTTGTCCTCCACTGGTGTCCTCAAAACTATTTTGACTATGTTGAGGCATTTCTCTTCTTGTACCTATGCCTTCATTCACATTTCTTTCTTGACAGATTCCTCTTTCTCTACCTATTTCTCTGCCTCTACCACTTACATGTTACATGCTATTTATTGAAGCTCAAATATTAGTGTATATATATATATATATATATATATATATATATATATATATATATTGTCTATAAATGTTAGAATAATTATATGTATTACCTCTGTATGTATAGCAGTTTCTTGTGATTGAGTTGTAACACCTACAGGACTTGAACAACCTCTTCCTCTTATCTATTCCTCTACCTCTATCAGTTGCATGTTGTTTATTGAAATTCAAATATTAGAGTGTGTGTGTATATATATATATTGTCTATAAATGATAGAATAATTATATGTATTACCTCTGTGTGTGCAGTAGCAGCAGCTGCAAATTGAGTTGTACGATTTGCAGGACTTGAAACACTACCTCTTCCTTTACATCTTCCTCTATCACTTTCATTATTTGTGGTGGTCGGATTTTACACATATTAGTAGTGATATTATAACTATTTATTTTACAAATCAATACATTATCTGTGAAGAAGCTTCAGGTGGATGGGTTGAACCATTACCTTTTGCTCCACCAGTATATGTACATTAGCTTACATTTGAAAGTAACAAATAAAGATAAATAAAAAAATACTCGTGTCTGAGAAGATGTTTCAATTGGTTGACTTGCACCACTGCCTCTTGGTCTGCTTCTTTCTCTTTCTCTTCCTTGTATGTTCATGTATTAATGAGATACATATACATATAGCTTACATCTGAACCACTCAAATAAAAGTACTTGTGCTTGAGAAGAAGTTTCAGCTGATTGACTTGGACCAGATTGATCTCTTGTAGGACATACTCTTTTATTATGTCTTTGTGTACCATATTTGGTAAAAGTCATAACCGGACCACATTTGCTAACTTTTTAATTTTTCTGCTTTCATTTGTCTCCTTTCTTCTAACCTTACTTCGTCTTTCAGGCAGCTTTTTGATCTTTGGTGGCTTTACACTTGGATTATTTGATGTTGGCCACATTTTTATTTATTCATTGGCTGAATAAAATGGGCATATGTGCCGAGGTAGGTCTCCTTGTTATAACAACTATCCACATAATTGATTGGTTCCAACTCATTGTAATGCAGGGCAACAACACTATGAGGACAAGAAATGCCCCTAAATTTCTAAGATCTGCAACTACAACTCCTACTAACAATGTCCACTGTATGTCTAAAAACAAAATGCTTAATCTCAAAACCTCTTTCTCCATTTCAAGACAAGCTGCACTGCATAGACTTATCAGTATTTTCTTGCAAAATCTTCAAATACATAGAAGATATATCAGTGATACAAGTGTTTGAGAACTATCTCAAATCACCAAGTCTTTTCATCATCTTCACTCTAATCTCCTCAAGCATGGTGATGATTATTTTATATCTTGCAGGCAGTACCCATACATTAAAATTTTCTGTCATATCATTGTCCACAATATTACATTTACTATGATCTTGAAAATATCTCTTACACCACGTATCTAAGTTGTACCATAAAAGATCATTCAAACATGCCTTTTCTAACTTATTCATTTTCCATATATTGTCCTTCAACTCAGCTTCAAATGTGGATTTAGCAATTTTCCAAAACAGTCTTCTTCTTTCTACTCCTTTTCAATTTTTACACCAATTTGTAATAACATATCTTGCACATTTTTTGTGTTCAATCATTGGCAACACCTCTTGAACAACAATTTTCAGTCCCTAATAAAGCAATATAGCAGAAGTAATAATTAAAGTGCAAAATAAAAAAACAAAAAAAAACAGTAAGAGATCAAACAGTAAATATGGTAATACATTTTGCATATTAGTAATGATGGTAAGTTGATGCCCTTCTCTAAGATCAAGATCACTCCTCACTAGTTCAAAAAATCATGTCCATGTATACTGATTCTCAACCTCAACAACTGCCCAAGCAATAGACAACATTTGAATATTTCCATCTCTACAAACTGTCACTAACAACTGGCCTTTGCACACACCTTTGAGGAAACGCCCAAACCAATCAACCTTCTAGCACCTATAAAGAATGCTTTCTTTAAAACATGAAAGCGAACATAAAATTCTTGATAGATTTTTTGTCCAAATTCATCTTCTTCTCCAACATTCACAACACAAGTACTACCTGGATTACTCCTCAAAATGTCATCTTTATAATAAAAAATCCTACCATACTCCACAATGTAATCACCCATGATCTCTTGTAACACTCTTGTCCTATATTTTTTCACCGTTGTCCTACCAACGTGGATATCCAACTCCTTTCTAATAATTTCCTTCAATATCACAATGCTAATATCTGGCTGTTGATTTATTCTCTTTTAGTATTTAGTGATCAGAAATTTTGAGTTGCAAAGATAGTTAAAAGTTGATGTCAAACATCTATGGACAAGGTTGTATTTTTTAACTATAGAATCTCCACTAGTTTTATCTTTACTTGCACACAACAACCAAGGACAAGTCTCTTTGCAATATCTCACTCTAACTCTGTCAGGCTCATTCACATATTTTTTAATTTGGATCTTTTCTTGGACTGCATATTTTGTCATTTCCAGCCTAAATTTTTCAACACTTACAAAAACTAGGCCTAATTTTCAAACATTATTTTCAAAAGTTTCATCAAACACAACTCTATTTGGGGTTTTCTTCCTTCTAATGGGTTTATGCACTACTTGATCAACCTCTTCACCATCTCCCCAACTTGTTTTATCATCTATTTCAAAGCTAGGAGCTTCATCACTTAGATAGTAAGGTTCATCACCTCCAACTTTACTAACTAAGCTTTTCTTAATACCAATAATTGTCTCATCATATCCTATATCTGGAACCTTTTCAATAACATGAATCTGTTCTGAAGTAGTACCTCTACTTCTCTTTTGTGATATTTTAAAATGCCTCTTACTTGCCCTTATATCAACATACTCTTGATGGACATCACTGTCAACCTCACTATTTTCATTAGTATTCTCTTCTGATCCTAAAACATCTTCTAGTTCATCATCACCTGGATTAATAAAAAGAGGAGGTATTGTAGAAGGAGGAGGCACAACAGTAGGAGAAGCTACAAGAGCAGTAGAAGGAAAAGCTATAGGAGATGAAGGCACATTAGAAAGAGGAGCTACAAGAGATAAAGGAATAGTAAAAGGAGGTACTTCAAAAGTAGTGTTGGAAGTTTTCGGACCAGATGAAGTCTCAATAGTAGGGCTTGAAGGAGAAGTAGAAGAAGGAGGCTGATTATTAGGGTTACAATCCTTAGCCTCATTCAAAGATTCCTCACCTGACATATTGTCCCTCACATTGGGGACATACTCCAATTTAAGTGGGGCCCGATCAGGTTCATCCATCCCATGAAAAACATACACCTCAACTTCATCTCCATTTTTATGATGTTGAAAATGTCAAATATAACCTTATGACAACTAATAAGAATCAGTAGCCCATCCCACTTAATAAAAAAGTCACATTTTGTAGTATATTCTAGATCCTTTATGTAGCCCCTCAACTCAAAGTAAGACATTCTATCAATATCTACATCTAGGAATTCTGATACACTCCCCCCAATATATTCTGATGGGGGACCAAAATTAATTTTGCCCTCATGATACCATCTTAAAGTTATCAGAACAAAAGACATGAAGATTTCTGAAAGAAGCATGTAGACAAATCAATTTAACCACACATTTAGGAATAATTTAACCACACATTCAGAAATAATTCACACTACATTATTCAAGATTACACTGGCACTAATAGTTGCACTAACAGTAACACTAAGTCTATAACACAAAATCAACTCATATAATTTCTACAATACTACACTAGAAAGGGTGAAATCTATAATATCTTAACAGTAGCATTAAGTCGATAACACAACATAATACTACAAAATCCTAACAGTTACCCAGCTAGAACTGTGTCTATAACACAACAAAACACAACAAAGTCTGCTCTAACATTTTTTTTACACTAAAATAAATTCAAAACATGTGTTTTTCCCCAAAAAATTAAAAATTCATGAAGAAAAATATGATTTTTACTACATAAATATGAACACACTAACCTGTTAACCTTCAATTCCTTCTTTACCCAGCTACTACCCCAACAAATTGACGAACAAACGTGGAAATTGAAGTTTAAATTCGAAGAGTTGATCGTTTCTTCAGATGAAAAGAAAGAGAGAAAGTGAGAAATGGGAAAAGGAAAAGTGAAGCGTCCTTTTGAATTATTTTGGGTCGGGTTTAGGATTAAAATCGTCTCTTTAAAGTAAAATAAATAATTTAAATAAGATGAGCATCACTCGCTTCTACATATTCATGGATTGATGACAAATTGGTTAAAATGGTCCATTTACAAAGATATTAAATAGTTTCGTGGGGGTAATAGGGCACATTCAAAGTTAAGATGTCTTTTTGAAAAAATGAGACAACTTCAGTGGTGCGTTTATGTCTTTTCTCATTTTCTTTCTTACAAAATATGTATAAACTTGTGGATCAATTTTTTATACTTGAAAAATGTGAAATCATGATATGAAATTCGCAAAGTTATTTTTTTTGAAATTTCGAGATTTCATAATATGATTTTAAATTACGAGATGAAATCGCATATCCAAACACCTACGGAGACACTTAAAGGTTGTTTGATAAGGTGTATTAGAAAAAATAATGCATGCATTGATTTTGTTTTTTATTGGTACCTCAATTGATCCACTTTTTAAGCCTATGTATAACTATTATACATTTTATTGTGTATTGAGGTATGTATTACTAACACCATGAATTTTCATGTATAAGCAATACAAATGGTTTCAACACAGATTGATTTGAAATCATACATTAGATTGATTAATGATATAACTATCTCTCAAATCCCTTTCAAAAAAATATTTTTTATTTCCCAAAGCTAAAAGGTGTGGAGGGTAGTTTCGTAAACAAACATTTTTTAAAAATAAAAGTTATGCAAGACCTGTTATTTTTAATTCATCAAATCAAACAATGTATACGAAATAATATGAACATAAATAATGTCAATATTATTAATACAAACATTATTAATACACCATATTAATATTTCTTCTTATAACACTCACTCTACCAAACGATCCATTAATTTGAAACAGAGGAAGTAATGAGTTTTAGTGAATGTTTTGGATTGACTTATTTTAAGTGGTTTTCGACTTCTTCTTCTTTTTCAGTTTTGAAAGTATTTGAGTATAAATTGAAAAAGTGAAAAAAAAAAAGCCAAAATTTGAATATTCCACTTTAGCGAGTTTTTGGCCAAAAACATCCTTAAACTATACCCCAAATTTAAACTACATCCTTAAAATATTTTTTTTGACACAAAACATCCTTCAAGTATTTGAAAGTTAACAATTTCCATCATTTTGTTAGATATTGTCAAAAAATTAAGGGATCATATAAAAACACGTGCAGTTCACTGATTATCAACAAAAGTTTTCCTCCATAATTTCATTAACTGCTATAAAAAGCTTCTGAAGATAAAGAATATTAAAAATCTTGGACACTAGTGCTTGCCAAAATAAAAAATGTTAAAAAAATGTGAGAATACATGATCTGCTCTTCTTCTCATTTACTAACGAAAAGAAGTTGAAGCTTAATTATCTTCACCTTTTTCAAAGCCAAATTGTACTTAGATCAATAAATTTTTGGGGCAATATAATATTGAGGTGATCAAAATTCTGATTATGTCTCACATTCAAGTTTCATTCTCCATTATTAGAAGTGGAAGTCTCCAACAAACATCGCTTATAGCAGATTCAATTGAGAAGAGATATATTTCAACTGGCAAGTTTTTTAATATTAAATAAAAGGAAAAAAATTGTTAATTGAAAGATTTTGCATAATGCTAAATTCAATTATCGAAAAAGTGCATAATAATATTTTTGACATCTCTCAAAATAATAAATATGAATGAGTGACTTAATTCTTGTGAAATTTGTTAGTTTCATGACAAGTTCTAATTAGAAGGATGAAAATTGTTGGCTTTTAAATACTTGAATGATGTTTTCAGTTAAGAATGATATTTTAAGGATATAATTGAAAGTTAAAGTATAGTTTAAAAATAATTTTAGTCAAAAACTCTTAAACTTTTAGCTTTTAAGTTGTAATCATTTAAAAAAAAACCTCATCCAAACACGTCTGAGTGGAGATGAAGGTAGGCCCCAGCAAATGGATATGCAAGGACACAAGAGAGTAAAGGTAGGAGTGGCCACAGGGAATGTGTCCTCGCCTGGGTCTGGAAAAAACTAAAACAAAACCAGAGACCAAACAAACAAGACTGACTGGAAAAGGCTAACAATTCATTCATTTCATTTACTACCTCTTTCTCTTTCTCCTCTCTGCTTTTTGTCTCTCTTGATACGTCGTCGTTCCTTTGCCGCCGCTGCTGCTGCAGAGACTTCCTTTTTGCAGCTTTTCCGTCGATCGGTTTGTTTTGGGAACATATATACCATACCATATCTCTAAATTATCAAAGTCAAGTCTACTGGATCCAGGTTATTTTACTCTTTTTTTGTATACATAGATCATCTAATTTCTTGATTTTTAGGGGTTTTGTTGCTAAATTCTATAGCTATGTTTTTGCCTGATTATGCGTCAACTATCTGACTTGTTTTTCTTTCAACCCTCAGCTACAAATCAACCACGCGTTTTTGTTGTAAATTACGATTAAACCCCCCACATCTCATCTGTTTGGGAGATGAGGGAAAATGGAACTTCTTACAGTTGGGTGGGTCTGTCTGTCTATGTTCTTTTCTTCTTCTCTTCTCAACAAATTCACTTCATTTTCTCAGTTGATATATATGTGGGTAATTTTTCTTGCTTCTGAAGATTTTTTCTGCATGTAATTCAACAAAGTTTTCACTCTCTCGTTTCTCAACAAGCAAAAAAATTGGTCCAAATATTTGTGGCTTTACAAACCGAACAAGGGATTAAGAGCTTTTTGCCATTTCTATCCTTACTGCTCCATGAAAGCATATAATCATTAATTACATTTACGGAGCCATTTAGCTAAGTTGAAGGAATTAAATGAACTGAAACTTGAGGACAATTTTCCTTTAAATAATATCTTGTCTGTTAGTGAAGACTGAAGAGATACTTTTTCTTCTGTGTGTTCATTTTGAATTTAATTTTGTTTAGTTATTTTCTCGTCTTTGTTTATTGTGTTCTGATAGTTCACATTTTTTTCTACAGGGTTGTGGACTGTGAAAGTTTGACTTACCAATCCTCATGCCAAAGAACCTATAGTTTTTTTTCTGCAGTTGCTTTGAAAGGAAAATGCTGGAGGCTCCGAAGTTTGCTGGACTTATAGACTTAAATGAGAACCATGATCATTATGGACTCACACAAAATTTTTACCATAAGCTTGGTGAGGGATCAAACATGTCAATCGACAGTTATGGGAGCTTGCAGATGAGCAACGGCGGAGGTTCAGTTGCGATGTCAATGGATAACAGCAGTGTTGGATCAAATGATTCGCACACTCGTATTTTAAATCATCAGGGTCTCAAGCGTGTCCACAATAACTATTCGGTTGCAGCTAGTGTAAATAAGGGCAAAGCTTCTCATGGGTTGAGTGACGATGCCCTAGCCAAAGCTTTGATGGATCCTCGATATCCTACCAATGGGCTTGAGAATTATGATGAGTGGACAATTGATTTGAGGAAGCTCAACATGGGGCCAGCTTTTGCTCAAGGGGCTTTTGGGAAACTCTACAAGGGAACTTACAATGGTGAGGATGTTGCTATCAAGCTTCTAGAGAGGCCAGATAATGATCTTGAGAGGGCTCACTTGATGGAGCAACAGTTTCAGCAAGAAGTTATGATGTTGGCAAGGTTGAGACATCCAAATATTGTTCGGTTTATCGGTGCATGCCGTAAACCCATGGTGTGGTGTATTGTCACTGAATATGCTAAAGGAGGATCAGTTCGTCAGTTTCTCACTAGGCGACAAAATCGATCTGTGCCCTTGAAGTTAGCAGTGAAGCAGGCCTTGGATGTGGCAAGGGGTATGGAATATGTGCATGGCCTGAATCTGATACACCGTGACCTGAAATCTGATAACCTACTAATTTCTGCTGATAAATCAATCAAGATTGCGGACTTTGGGGTTGCTCGTATTGAGGTGCAGACAGAAGGAATGACACCAGAGACCGGAACATACCGCTGGATGGCTCCGTAAGCCTCTAACCTTTTAGCAGCCTTGTTAAATGTGATTGTCTTATTTACTGTTACAACAACAACAACAACAACATACCCAATGGGATCCCACAAGTGGGGTCTGGGGTGGGGAGGGTAGGGTGTACGCAGATCTTACCACTACCTCATAGAGATAGAGAGGCTGTTTCCGAAAGACCCTCGGCTCAAAAGACACATTCCCTGTCTTATTTACTATTACCTTTCCCCAAAAAAAATGTGTTTTGTCTTAGTCTAGCCTGTTCTTTTGGCAAAACAATAATACAGAGCTTTTTCTTTTGCTTTTATTTTTCTTTTCAAACTATTAAATATCAACCATAACACAGAGCTACTTCGGCTGTTCCGTAGATTCTTTCATGGTTTCAATTTCCTTCTTTTTGTGGAATTCATTCAAATGTTTTGCATACACTCTACGCTCCCTATCGTTCGTTCAGCCGAGGGTCTATCGGAAATAACCTCTCTACATTCTCAGGGTAGGGGCAAGGTCTGTGTACACTCTATCCTCCTCAGACTCCATCTGTGGGATTACACTAGGTTCATTGTTGTTGTTTCACATACTTTTGTTTGCAATGCAATTGCCTTTAACTTATCAAAGAGAATAGAGAAATTGTAGCAATAAGATATGTTTATGTTCCAACATGATATTTGTCTGAACATTTTCTTTGCATGATATCTTCTATTTAATGATCTAAATATACTTGCACCAGCATTGCCTAAAGATTGATTTAAAGTGAAAAAGTGATGGGCTTAATTTATTTTTTTTGATTGAGAAATCTTTCAGGAGCCAACCAGAGCTCTCGAAACTCAGGGATCATGGACCCGTCCCGCCCCTCTACCCTCAAACCTTTGGGCCAACAAGCTTTCGAAACTTGGGGATGATGGGCCCACCCTCTACCCTCCTCCTATTTTTTTTTCCTGGAGCCAAGACTTTAGGCCAACCGGAACTTTTGAAACTTGGGGATGATGGACTCATGGACCCACTCCTTTACCTTCCTTCTTTTAAGTATTGGCCTTAATTTGCTTGGCAAAGTGTTCAAATTGTGACCTAAGACACAAATCTCTCGTCCTTTGCCAGTTAAGCTAACCCTGGGGCAAAATATGATGGCTTTAATTACTCATCATATTGATTGTGTCTAATGTTCCTATTGTATGCCTGGTATTGCTAAGAGAGAGAAGTTGTTTCTTCCCGTCAACACTTAACTTAGTTATTTGTGCCTCTTGCTAGAAATGTCAAAAAACTCCTTTTGTTGTGGGTTTTAGTGTGCTTAACTCAGTCTAGCTCATGGAATTCGTTTTCAGGATGTGTAGAGTTCATTCTCATGTGCTTTTAAGGAATGTTCTAGTTAGAACAGTATATAGAATTTCATGTCTCACCTTTGTTTTATACTTTTGAAGGGTTGAAGTTAATTATATATTTTTTGGCTTCACCATATATTTGTCTCTCATCTTCTGTTCCCTCTTATGCCATTCTATGGTCTCTCTGCCTCTCTAGTAATAAATTGTTCATGGCGCTCGTTCCATGTAATAGTAATCAAACTCAGAAATGTTAACCATTTCTGTTTGGTAGTTGTAGGCACTTCCGCTTAAGTGGTTCAACTTCTTTTTTTGGGTGTATCATCTCTTATTCTTAAATTAAATTCAACAAAATTAGCTCCAAGATTAGTGTTTCTTTTTATAATGTGGTGTCCGGGCCAGCTATTGCGCACCCCGAATATTCACGAGGTACCTGGTACCTTCCGCCAATACGGGTACGAGATAACTTGGTTTACCAAGGCTTAGATAGATATGTTTTTGTTTAAACCTTGGTTACACCATTTCATTGACCACTAGGTCACACCTTGTGCTCCAAGATTAGTTTTTTCTCCTTGCCTTATTTTAAACAATAGAAGTAAGAAGAGTAGATTGGCAAAACTACAACTTGTATAATCATAGCATCTACTATCTTTTGGGTTGAGATTGTGTCCTGAATATGGCTACTGAGAGTACATTGAATTTTTTAGTTCGAGTTTTATGGATATTTCTGGTTTTAATGTTTCTTAGGGAAGGTTACATGGACATGGAAGACTGATTTAGAGCCTGTAATTCCTTGTAGATCTTTCTAGGATATTTTCTCTCAAGATTTTGTGAAGAGAAATCTAATGCTTGTAGGAAGCTCCTGAATGGACAAAATTAGGTGCCAACTGTGTCTGGATATAGGTGATCAGGTTGAAATTTACCTGGTGAAGCTGCACCTATGTTTATTTTTTATAATTTGCTCTAGAAATCAAATGTGGTTGGTATTTTCATTGTAGATCTGGCTGGCCATGTGTATAAAATGCTTTATTGTGATTGATGATAGCTTCTATATTTAACTCCAGTGGGCCTACGAGTGACTCTTCAATGTGATAGATGACTTATATCATCATAGCCTATACTTGGATTGGCAGACGCATTGAAGTTAATCATTTTCTGCTCTAGGTAATGCATGAGGAAGATTCTTTGGTAGACTCAGTGTCAGCTTTCCAATCATAAAAATTGAATAGTCTCCCACATTAGGTTTTTACCTTAAAGTGGAGGAGTTTAACTGCCTCTACATGAATTTCTTTTCTAGTAGATGGCTTTGCAACATTTGTCTAAAATTGTACTGCACATCCTTGAATACCTAAATGATCTCAAATGAACTTTACAGTTCATGGTGTAAGTTATAGAGTATCGGTTTACGGGTAGTCATATAGCTTTGGATTGAAGCATACTTGTTATTCTAATAGAAATGATCTTTTATTGCATGTTTTGAACTGATAAATTCTTTGAAATGAAAGTAAGGCAGCCTTCTCCCAGTAGGTGGGTTGTGGTCTTTCCCTTTTATCCCTGGTATTTGGGAATACCTTTCTCTATGCCCTTCTCATAATAATTTATTAGAAAAATCTTTTCTTTGTTCAGTTATGCTCACCCACCTTGAGAAACATTGTAATCACAGTACATGATTTATTTTAGTTTTTTGGAAGGGGGGGGGGGGTATTTGAATATAAAAGAATGTGTTTGAAACCTCCTGTCTTAAGGAGGCATCTGTACTACAAGTTCCTCCTCCCCTTGCTTTGGTGCCCTGCTATGTTTTGAACAGGTCCTTAAGTTTTGCCTCTTAGTAATGGGCTCAAAGCTAGTTGTTGTATAAGTTCCTGCTCTTTGTGAGGTCCCTTGGTTAAGTTTCTTACGTTAGGTACATTTTTGTGATCTCATTATAATAGTACATATAATGAGGAGAATAATGAAAGACCTTTGTTGAAACGGTGTTCTTTATTCCAAAACATCTGTCCTAGCTCCTTCCTATTTAAAGCATCTCTCATTTCTTTGTCTCTCTTTCTCTTCTCGAAGCAAAAGGGCTTGAGCAAAGATCTTGTCAATTCTTGCTTCAGAGTCCCTTGTGAATATTGCAGTAGGAGATTCTTGTTCGTACCCCTATTGTGGATTATTCTTCATGTTATTGAGGATCTTGTTCAGTGTCAGATACAACCGCCTCAAGGAGTTTCTATATTCCATCTCTGAAGTATGAGAGGGAATATTTTTTGCACTTTAGTCATTTGCTCTTGCATTGGATTATGTCAAATGTTTCTGCACATGATCCTTTTAAATCTCACTTTAATAATGATGAAACTGGAAACACTATGCGTTCCAGTTTTCTCCTCCCTGAAATGGTAGTTGCAGATATACTTTTAAACTAATGAAGTTTAATTCTAAGGCATATTTAGGTAATGGAACTTATTATGCCTCCCAGCCTGTTTTGACATTTCTATGTTCTTGTCAAAGCAGGCTATATTCTTTAGACGATTGAGATCAATAGTCAATTCTTTAATATGCTTGTCTCATGCATACTTGATACCATGGTTTCCCTGCCTTATCTAAAGCAATCAAGCAGCATAGATCTTTTCTTAAAAGAACTGTCAGGTTTTTAGATCTCTCTCTCGGAGAAGTATGAAAGAAAAGCGAATGCGGTAAATCTTCTAAGGGATTTAGATAGGCTGGTATAGCATATGTACACTCACATGCTATACAAATGTTTGATAAGTTTCCATGGTCTAGCTTTCAACACAATATTAGAGATGAAACTTGTCTTGGGAGATGAAGCTACATTTTTTTAAAAAAAAACTAAGGGGATTGAAGATTAAGTGTGCATTTGTTAGAGAAATATGAAAAATGAAGTTCTTCATTTCCAATTGGACAACCTTTTTCCGGCATTTAGTCGAAGAAGATGGTGGTTATCAGTGCCTATAAGACACTGTCCAAATGCCTGTGATTATGCTTGCATTTGTCAAAGAAATATGACAGATGAAGTTTTTCATTTCCAATTGGACAATCTTTTCCGACATTTATTTGAAGAAGATAGTGTTTGTGGGTGAATATAAGACACGGTCAGAATGCTTTTCATAGGCATGGACGTATATAGTGGCTCTGGTGATGTTTAAGTGTGCTGTTGCAGTTGAGATGGGTCACTTTGCTGTGATGGCACAAGATTTTTGAATGCAATTCTTCCCCGTGTGAGGAATGAGTAGTGTGTTGATGACTAGCATGCATGACTTGAGGAAATTAGCTGGGAACTTTCCAAGTACCAAAGTTGATGCAATAAAGGTTTGTCCCAGTTGCAATCTTCATGTCAAATAAGGCTCGTAGCTTGGCGTGTGTAGCCACTCTTGGAAATCACATCCAATTATAATATATTCAAAAATTGATTTTAGGTTATTTGTAAAAGGAAACAACCTGTCACATTTCCCCTGAAAAACTATATCTATTCACTTAGCAATATTTTTTTCTTCTTTGTGCAATATGCATTCATTATTCCTGTTGCAAAAGAGAAATACACTGCTCCTAGTTGTGGCTTAGCATGTGCGTGGTGTTGTGGGCTACTTGAGAGCATTTTACTGTGTTTTGCAGGGAGATGATCCAGCACCGACCCTACACGCAGAAAGTTGACGTTTATAGTTTTGGCATTGTTCTGTGGGAGCTTCTAACGGGGATGCTTCCCTTCCAGAACATGACTGCTGTGCAGGCAGCTTTTGCAGTTGTCAACAAAGGCGTCCGTCCAACCATCCCCAATGATTGTTTACCTGTACTAGGTGAAATCATGACTCGCTGCTGGGATGGTAACCCTGACAATAGACCACCCTTCTCTCAGGTGGTCAGAATGCTTGAGGCTGCAGAAACAGAGATCTTGACAACGGTCAGAAAGGCCCGTTTCAGGTGCTGCATCAGTCAACCCATGACTACAGATTGATATGGAAAGAGAAACTGTAGGCAGTAAAGGGCAAGATTAAAGGATTTGGGAAAGGCTAAACAGAAGTGATTTCAAAGTCTGGCATGTGTATCTATGAGGCATAATTTCTTTATTCAGATAGAAAAAAGGGGAGAAAGTTATGATAAGGAACTGTTTGATTTTGTGTTGTATCTTCTTTTGTTCTCCTTTTCTTCTTGAATTTAAGATTCTGATTAGTGATAATAGAATAGTATGTGTATTTATACACGTCGCTGTATTTTATTTTACTTTGATCAAATTTTATCAGGTGCTGAAGATGTTAAATGCAGATCCATCCCACACCCTATCTTCTTTGTACCTCCGATGCTTGATTTTATTATTATGCAGAAAATGTCGGGACTTCAACAATATGTTTGCTTTAGATGTGGTAGGTCTTATCTTTCTATATTCTTCCAAATCTACAACAACCACCCAATGAAATCCCACTATTCTTCCAAATCTAATAAATAGAAATGAGGAAAGCTGACCTTAAGGGGAAGACGTGTGTAGTGGTATACTGTTGCCAAACATCAATGCTTTCAATTTTTTTTTTCTTCTGAATTTCGAGTGATTATAATAGTAATATATTTTGACAGTGTTTTTATGCTTTTTGACTTTTCTTTCTTTCAGTAACCATTATTGGAAAGTTTTTAAGTAAACCAACTATGGAGCTAATAAGGAAGACTTTTAATAGCCAATTTCATCTTACAGGTTCTGTTAAAGTTGTTTATTTTGATCCTAAACATGTTTATCTAGACTTTGCCAATGATGTCGATTACAATCATGTTTTTGCGGAAGAATTTATTGATATTGGAGAAACTCCTATGAAAATCCTTTAAATGGACCCTATATTTCAAACTAGAGGAAGAAGCTTCAATCTTTCCAGTCTGGATTCTGATCCATCAACTTCCATGACATCTATTTAAATGGGAAATTATCTCTAGACTTGTTAGCAATATAGGAATAGTGAAAGCTCCGGTATCAGACAACGTATTCCAAATCCAGGGGAAATGATACCAAAATCTAGGTGGAGATCGATCTCTTGAAGTCCAGACTAGATTGAATTTGGCTCGGATATTGAATATGATAAAGTGCCTAGCTATTGTTTGTATTGTAGAACCAAGGTTAGAGATGAAAGGATTAAGACTTAGGGAGGAACAAGCAAGAAAGGAGAGAACAGAACAAAAAAAGAAGAAGATTTCCAAACAGTCACTAGAAAGAAAGGGACCAAAGCTAGAATCACTCAAGAAGCTATTATCACCAATACTCAGTCTTTTACCACTCAAAATTGATCAAAACAATTAAGAAACTGGTATGGAACAAGGAAACAAGAAAAGAAGAAACAAGCCCCTCATATGAAGGAAGTTCCTGGGAAAGGAAAAGGAAAGATTGTGGAAGCCGTAGAAGGTAGTGTTGATAACAATAACATCAACACTATCAGCAAGAAGAAGAGAGGCAGAACCAGAAATTGTGATTTGTTCAAGCAAACCTTTCAAAAGAATACAAACAGACATGGACAAGTTATTGCATTATATGGACTGTCATTGCAAATGAAGATTTCCATTCAGAAGATGCTTATACCTTGGTTCCAGTATCTCTTAAATCTTTACTTGACCCATGATTATAAGAGACTTCCACAGAGTATTAGATGAGTCACAAAGATCATCCTATTCCTATTTCACTTATTAAAAGAGACATATTTTGTTCTTATAAACGTGTTCCTAGTTTGAGAGAGGTATTATATTATGCACAAATTGTATCCTAATACCTTAACAATCTTTGAAAGATTAATGAAACAAAACTACATCAAGGTTATGATTTTGAATCTGCTAATGACCTTCCAGGCCAGTCATTTTTGAGCCAAGGGGTTTTATATAGCTGCAAACGAGAGGAAGTTTCATAAAATCCAATCTTACACAGGTAATTGAAAATGATACAAACATATTTTCATATCTTTTTCCTTCTTCAATATGGAGAGAAAACTTCTACACAAGTAAAATGAAAATAAGTCCAAACTTTAGCCAACATGAGTATCAATTAGTTCCCTACCCTTTGTCTCTACTGAGAAGAGCATAACACCGACTGCTGATAAAACTAGAACTGCTTCGAAACATATGATTGCAGCCATCTGATGACACCTTCTTAACAATTGCACCACAACCATAGGAGAAATCATGGGCCCTATTCTTCCCACAGAAGTTGCAACTCCAATACCAGTTGACCTTACAGACGTTGGATATATCTGCATACAAGACATTAAAATGACAAACTCAAGTGTCTAAAGATTTTGAGCAGCATTTGCTTCTAATAGTGAGCCAATGGCCCCTAAAATTCAGCTTAACTTTAGCAGCTAACAATTAAAGATGCATCTTGGAAGGTTATTCTGAACTAAAATTAGAAAAATCAACAATGGATCTCATGTTTTGGTAGACTCTCCAAACGCCTATGGTATCATGTAGTACAATTCCTACAACCCTTAGCCAATACAAAACTTAATGAAAGGATGTCAAAAAGAGGCTTTCAACTCATAATTTTTTTCTTTCTCTTCACTGATTAAGTACCAGAAAACACAAATGATTCACATGAACTAGATCCATTACAATATTATTTGTTTAAGAATACACATACACACACATTTCAACTTCAGTACCAATGCTAAATTACCCTAGTAAGAGCTTCATCATCTTTTTTCAAATTAGAACTCTCTTCTAGTTCAACGAGATAGTTGTTAACATATACTAACAACTAACAAGAAGAAGAGAGTTGCATCCTGATTTGCTAACATTTCCGCTCTACTTTCAAATTCAATACATGCATCTTACTTGAGAGTGAGTTGGTTCCAAATATACACCACTCTATATATTAGAGGCTGAAGAATGACTGGAAAGCTTTAAGCTTCTTCAAATAAATGAAACGTAATCTTGAAGTCAACTTTCTTATATATGCATCAAGTTTGACCGGATGGAAACAGGAATGAGTATTCCTGTCTAGAAATTGCATTATTATAACGAATGACAGTTACCTCTCGACAATAGACATTCACAATGACGAAGCTCCCAGAAATGAAAGTACGAGCACCAAATAACAAGGCAGTAGTCAAAGCAGGCAGTTGAGGTGCAAGAAGCGGTAAAAGGAATAGGAAGCTTAAAGCAAACATTAGTGCTGTACTGAATTTCCGACCAACTTTATCCACCATTATAGCTGCTAAAAGAGTTCCAGGGATCTCTGAGAGACGAAAATAGGATAACTTAGATTTTACAACCTGTAACTTTTTGACTAAATGAGATGAATATGACAGAAGTAAAGGAAAATTGTTTTACCTGCAAGACTATTGATGGCCACATTTGTATAAAGGCTCTGATCATCATTCATGTGCAAAGCAATTGACGAATGTAGACATTGTCCACTGCTAAACAGTGAGGTCAGCAATATAATGCCATAATATAAGAAGCCATTTCCAATAAAAACCATCCATATGAGGAGTGTATTTCTACGTAATGCGGGGGACAAAAGCATTAGTAGTGATGAGAAGCCTGATTTAAGATTTTCGACTCTGAATTTCCCAGGAGAAAGCAATTCCTCATGCACCTCGCTCACTTGAGAAGATACGAGCTTTCCGGGGGGAAGTTGTGTCTTATTCACCACAGCTATTTTCTTCAGAATATCATAGGCGTCTCTTGTCCTACCTCTTGCACACATATATCTAGGAGATTCTACTGTAAATACAAATAAAAAAAGTGCTGCAAATGATGGTATGGATGATAAAGCAAGTAACCACCTCCAACCCAATCTTGGCATAATCAACTGCAACATAAACAATGAGAATGCCATAAATTTTTCAATGTTCCGTGATCTTGTTAGTGGCACCAACCTCAGTGAATTTCTTAATTTAATCATATTTTTCTTTGCAAGTACATTCATGTAAAAGTATGTACAAATTAGCAGCAAATTACAAAGTAGTCCATATTTCGAAAAAGAATTGTATCCAGAAATTATACTAAATCACTTACTTCCACAGCACATTGGGCTCAAGATTTCTTAGTTATAACTGCACATTCTTTCTTAACATAACTTTAAGCAGAGAAATACATCCTATATGTAAATTAAATATACATACCAAGATCTTGAACATGAGAATCTTACATAACATTGTCATTAGAAGTGGGTACAGAAGATATTATTGCAGTAAGGATGTACAAGGACTACTTTTGACAAATTAATTTCTTTCCCCTTTCCCTTTCTAACATCACAGAGGCTTGAGTGATGGAAAAGCCTTATGAAGGCAGTGAACCTAATGGGTAGAGAGGACCAATTTATAAGGGTTTTAGCTTTTATCCAATATGTCCTTCAAGTAATGGAACCAAGAAAATCTAGCATTCTTTACTGCCATCCTTCACAAATTAGGTTCAGGGGTAATTTCCAGCAAAAATAGGGAGTAAGCTTATGCAATTAATACGAGATTATGGCAGGATTTCAGTAACAACAATAATTTCTGTTTTGACTGCAAGGAATAATCTGAGGGGTCAATGATATTTTCATAACTTAATTAAGATCACAAGGTCCTAAAAGTGCCTTGTGACAGTATGAAGAATTGCTAGAGTTTAGTTACTTGGACTACTGCTGTTTTTTTCAATGTGGAAACAGTAGATTATCACATTATACAGTTGGGAGTATGTGGAGGCATGATCAAATGGAAGATAAACAACATCAAGAAAAGCATATTGAAAAACAAAAAGAGTTGTATTAGTAAAGCTAAGAAGATGATTAGATTCCGAGTGCTGTTAATACAAGCACTGCACATAGCCAGACCTAACAATAGTTTATTCTAGAAAGCAAGGTAAGTGAGCTAAAATTTGGTTGCACTAGAGACCAAATATAACACCACCACCACCAACAACAACAATAGCATACCCAGTGAAATCTCACAAAGTGAGGTCTGAGGAGGGTAGAGTGTACGTAGTCCTTACCACTACCTCTCCGAGGTAGAGAGGTTGTTTCCGAAAGACCCTCGGCTCAAGCAAATCAAAGTAGGAATAAAACGAAAAAACAGGTGGTGGGGAGAAACATGACAACGAATAGCAAAGAAATAACAACTATATGCAAGGAACCGTAACAACAACAATAAGGTGCAATCAGTGGCGGATTCAGGAATTTTATGAAGGGGGTTCAAAAAAAATTAAACACGCTAATCAGAAAAAAAATGTGCTTATTCGGATTCGAACCCGCGAGCTGAGACAAGCTAAAGCGAAATATTGAACCCCATTTGCCACTGAGCTAGTCCTTTGACTTATGCTCAGGGGGTTCAATGTTAAATATATACACATAAATTAAAATTTTTATCTTATATATACAATGTAATTTTTTAACGAAGGGGGTTCGGATGAACCCCTCAACTACACGTGGGTCCGCCCCTGGGTGCAATCACCTAAACATAGTAAACCATAGATGATAACGAATACCAAAAACCAAAAACTACATGAATAGGCTAATACTACAACCAACACGGTGCTCTACACTACCCCCAAACCAAATACATGCATAAGGTAGTAATAGGACCACTCTTAACTACCTACTAACCTTATCCACGATCTCCATATCCTCTTATCTAAGGTCATGTCCTCAGTAAGCTGAAGATGCGCCGTATCATGTCTTAATCACTAGAGACCAAATAAGGAAAAAAAAGGATGTAATGTAATGTACCATTGCTAATAAAGCCTCAAGTATTGTTCCAATTGTCCAAAAACCTGCATAGATAATCATCCACATGCCCCTATTTTGTGATGGAACAAATTCAAGAAACCAAGATCCATATACAGGTCCACCCCCTGCTCCAAATCCAACGACCATACGTACAGCAAGCAACCAATTATAATTTGGAGAAAAGGTACTTAGTGTTGCACATGAAGAAGTCACTATTGCTATACAGAAAAGACCCTTCCTGTTTGTTAACACATAATGAAATTAGATTATTCCCAAATATATATATATATATATATTAAACTTGTACATTTTGGAATAATTTGCTTGCCTTCTTCCATAAGAATCAGTGATAAAACCCCAAGAAAAAGCTCCAATAAGCATGCCAACAAAAACAACAGTAGTCATAAGGCTTTCTTGAGTAGGAGAAAGAGACCATTGGGACCTTAAAGCAGGTCCTATAACAGAGAGAATCATAGTCTCAACTGCTTCTGAAATAGAACCAAGACCTGCATAAGACAGGATCATATACTGAAATTTACCAATTCCAACTGATGTCAGTGCTTCTTCCATTGTGTACACAGGACCATCCACCTCCACTTCCTCTATTGCCATATCTCAAAGAAACTAGAAAAAGTCAAACAGGCCAAAATAATGGCAAAAATACGAAGAAGATGCAAATCATCATATCATATTTTATTCCAAAAGTGGAGGAAAAATTTAAATACCATTTCTATAAAAAAAAATTGTGCCAAAAAGTGGGAGGAAAGTATTATGTATTGGATGTTGTTTTCCAAGTGGGGCCCACTTAAAAGTGGTCTTCAATTTGTTTCATGCTTTATACCTTTTTGCTTCTATAAAATGTCATCTTGTGGCATGAAGAAGAAGGCACAAAAAAAATATAGAACAAATGAGATAACACTGATTTTTTTTCTTTCTTTCCCTCACTGTCCTTTCTTCTAATTAATTGCAAGATTAATTTTATTTTATAACACGTTATCAGTACGAGCCTCCGTTGCTTTGAGCTATATTTTTAGAAGGTAACAAAAGGGGTAAGAATTTTATTTTCTTAAAATGTCTAATATTTCAAAACTTGAATTTGTTGCTCTTGATATTCCTGGAAAAGGCTACTCATTATGGACACTTGATGTCGAAATTCATCTAGAATCGATGGGTCTGGCAGACACCATCAAAGATGACAATACGGCATATAATCAAGACCGTGTCAAAGCCATGATATTTCTCCGTCACCATCTTGACGAGAGATCAAAATTACAATATCTCATATTAACATATCCCCTTAAATTGTGGAAAAATTTAAAAGAAAGATATGACCACCTGAAGTTGGTCATACTTCCACAAGCACGTCATGATTGGCTAAATCTGAGATTAATTGACTTCAAAAATATGACTGAATATAATTCTGCCTTATTTAGAATTATAGCTCAGTTAAATTTATGCGGAGAAGAGATCGCTGAGCAAGATAAACTTGAAAAGACATACTCCATATTTCCACTAGCGAATATGCTCCTGCAGCAGCAATATCGCAAAAAAATGTTTAAAAAATATTCTGAATTACTATCTCACATTCTTATTGCTGAACGCCACAATGACCTATTAATAAAAAATCATGATAGTTGGCTCGTTGGTTCTTTGTCACTCCCTGAAGTGAATCAGGCAAATTATAACCAACGAGGCCCCAGTCGTGGTCGTGGTCAAAGAAGAAATTTGAATCATGATGTTCGGTTGTCACCGAGAAATAATCAGCTGTACAAAAAGAAGAGTGAAAAGCTAGAAGCTTTACCAAAGAAAAATTCAGAAAGCATATGTCATAGATGTGGAGGTATGGGGCACTGATCGCGGACTTGCCGATAGTCAAAACGTCTGGTTCAGCTATATCAGACATCATTAAAGAGGGAAAAAATAATTCAGAGACAAACTTTATCTCTGAAGATAATATAGAGCCTATGTATCTTGATGTAGCTGACTTCTTTAATTTTCCATATGAAAATATGAATATTGATAAGACTAATAATATGTAATTTTCTTTTATTTATCTATACTAAATATTATGTTTGTATTTTTCAATCCATGTAAAATTTATGTAATGAACCATGTATTAATGATAATATTTACTTTATTTCCTTTTTTTTTGAAGAAAAATATAGATATGCCTCAAGTTTTATTTGGATCAATAATCAATTACGAGGATATTTGTGTAATTGATAGTGGAACAACTCATGCTATTTTTAAAGACGAAAAATATTTTTCTAACTTGCTAAGAAGAAAAGCAAATGTTACTACAATTTCTGGAAATTCAAAAATGATAGAAGAATCCGAAAGAGCTACTATAATTCTGCCTAAAGGGAAAAAAATTATTATAGAAGATGCACTATTCTCTTCTAAATCCCCAAAAAACTTATTAAGTTTTAAAGATATCCGCAGAAATGGATATCATGTTGAGACATTTAATGAAATGAATATTGAATACTTTGGTATAACCAAAAATGTCTCAGGCCAAAAATATATTTTGAAAAAATTGTCAACTTTGTCGTCTGGCCTATATTATGCAAAAATTAGTGCAAGTGAAGCACATTTGATCGTAAACTAGAAGTTTACTGATCTAAATATATTTGTGCTACGACAATATCGAATAGGTTATCCTAGATCAATAATGATGAGACGAGTTCTTAAAAATTTAACTAGACATCCGTTAAAAAACCTGAAGATTCTTACGAATGATGAATTTTCATGTGCTGCTTGTTATCAAGGTAAATTAATTGC
Source organism: Solanum dulcamara (assembly GCF_947179165.1). Classification (NCBI taxonomy): domain Eukaryota; kingdom Viridiplantae; phylum Streptophyta; class Magnoliopsida; order Solanales; family Solanaceae; genus Solanum; species Solanum dulcamara. Next base: position 18,581,990 of record NC_077242.1, read on the forward strand.
CAGACCATAGACCCTGAAGGTTGGCATCGAATCTCCTGGCTTTTTAGAGCGCATACATGGAGATATATGTGGACCTATTCATCCACCTAGTGGATTGTTTAGATATTTTATTGTCCTAATAGATGCATCATCTAGATGGTCTCATGTGTTCTTGTTATCATCTCGCAACTTGGCGTTTGCGGAGTTGTTAACACAAATAATAAGATCAAGGGCGCAATTCCCAGATTATCCAATTAAGGCCATTCACCTTGATAATGCTGGAGAATTTACATCCCAAGCTTTTGATGATTATTGTTTATCAATTGGGATACAAATTGAACATCCTTTTGCTCATGTTCATATTCAAAATAGCCTTGCAGAGTCATTTATTAAACGCCTACAATTGATAGCAAGACCTCTACTAATAAAAATAAAATGGTCAATTACTGTTTGGGGTCATGCTGTCTTACATGCAGCAGCACTTGTACGTCTCAGATCGACACATTATAATAAATACTCTCCATCACAATTAGTATTTGGCCATGAGCTAAATATAGCCCATTTAAGAATTTTTGATTGTGCGGTATACGTGCCTGTAGCACCACCACAACATACAAAAATGGGCCCTCAACGAAGGTTGGACATATATGTTGGGTTTGACTCACCCTCCATAATTCGATACCTTGAACCATTGACTGAAGACTTATTCACTGCTCGCTTTGCAGATTGTCGGTTTGATGAAATAATTTTTTCGCCATTAGGGGGAGAGAAAAAGGAACCCGAAAAAAAAAAGAAATTATGTGGAAAGTTTTGTCACTATCTTATTTTGATCCACGTACCCGCACATGTGAGCAGGAGGTCCAGAAGATCACCCATTTACAGAAAATAACAAATTAAATGCGAGATGCATTTACTGATTTGCAATGGATAACTAAGTCACATATCCCTGCAGTGAATGTGCCTATCCGAATTGATGTCCCAAAAGGACCATCTGCTAGTATCATAGTTTCTGGATCTCAAACAGCCCTGAAGCGTGGTAGACCATTGGGTTCAAAAGATAAAAATCCTAGAAAGAGAAGCGTGAGAAATAATAAAGATGATACTATAAAAGAACCTCCCGAAGAAGGTCAATATTTGAGTAATCTACATTTGAGTAATCCTGATATTATTGAAGAAATTAGTGAACCCGAGACTCAAGTGAATGAAGAACATTCAATAAGTTCTATCGGTGATGAGATAAATTTAGATCGATCAAAAATTATGGTGGATAATGTTTTTGCATATAATGTTGCAATTAAACCTATGCAAGATAGTGAAAGTCTTGAGCCTAAATCCATCGAAGAATGTCGACGTAGATGTGATTGGCCAGAATGGCAAAAGGCGATTCAATCAGAATTAGACTCACTTGCTAAACGTGAGGTTTTTGGACCTGTAGTCCAAACCCCTGAAGATGTAAAATCAGTTGGCTATAAATGGGTTTTTATGCGTAAACGAAATGAGAGAAATGAAATTATAAGATACAAAGCACGCCTTGTTGCACAAGGATTCTCTCAAAGACCCGGGGTCAACTATGAAGAAACATATTCACCTGTTATGGATGGAATAACATTTTGATATCTCATCAGTTTAGCTGTACATAAAAATCTTGATATACATCTAATGGATGTAGTTATAGCTTACTTTTATGGTTCACTTGATAATGAAATTTACATGAAAATCCCAAAAGGATTAAAATTGCCTTAAGCATGTAATAAGTCTCGGGAGATGTACTCAATGAAATTGCATAGATCATTATATGGTCTGAAATAATCAGGGCGTATGTGGTATAATCGCCTTAGTGAGTACTTAATAAATGAAGGCTATATAAATGATGTCATTTGTCCATAATTTTTTATTAAGAAAATGGAATTCGAGTTCGTTATACTCACCGTTTATGTTGATGAAATAAATCTTATTGGAACCCCTGAAGAGGTCCAAAAGGCGATTGAATATCTAAATAAAGAATTTGAAATAAAAGACCTTGGAAAGATAAAACTTTGTCTAGGTCTGCAAATTGAACATTTAGGAGACAGAGTTTTTGTCCATCAATCTGCCTACACTAAGAAAATCTTAAAAAGATTCTACATAGGCAAAGCATATCCATTAAGTACTCCAATGGTTGTTCGATCACTTGAAGTGGAAAAAAATCCATTTCGACCTCCAGAAGAGGACGAAGAACTTCTTGGTCCTGAAGTTCCATATCTTAGTGCAATTGGTGCACTTATATATCTTGCTAACGCAACCAGACCTGATATAACATTTTCTGTTAATTTTCTGGCAAGGTATAATTCATCCCCAATGCGAAGGCATTGGAACGGTATCAAGCATATTTTGAGATACCTAAAGGGTACTATTGATATGGATTTGTTTTATATTAACAAAGGTTGTGCAGACCTTATTGGGTATGCAGATACAAGTTGTTTATCAGACCTACATAAAACTCGATCTCAGACAGGCTATCTGTTTACACACGGAAAAACTGCTATATCATGGCGATCAACAAAATAATCTATTGTTGCTACTTCTTCAAATCATGCTGAAATAATAGAAATTCATGAAGTAAGTAGAGAATGTGTGTGGTTAAGATCGATGATACAATTCATCAAAGAAAGACGCGGTCTGAAAAATGATATTAAAGTACCCATAATTATATTCGAAGACAATGCCACATGCATAACTCAATTGAAAGGTGGCTTTATAAAAGGAAATAGAACAAAACATATTTCACCAAAATTATTCTTCACACATGATCTCCAGAAGAATGGTAATATTGATGTACAACAAGTTCATTCAAGTGATAATCTTGCATATGTATTCATAAAGGCATTACCAACACCAACTTTTGAGAAATTAAGATATAAGATTGGAATGCATCGTCTCCAAAATATCAAATGAAGTTTTCATCAGGGGGAGTAAAATATGCGCTGCACTCTTTTTCCCTTAACCAAAGTTTTGTCCCACTGAATTTTCCTGATAAGGTTTTTAATGAGGCAGCACTCAAGGCGTATCACTAGATGTGTGTACTCTTTTTCCTTCACTAGGTTTTTTTTCCACTGGGTTTTTCCTAGTAAGGTTGTTAACGAGGCACTACATCTATAGGAGTTCAAAATTCCTATATCAATTATTTCTTATAAATTTTTTATTATTATTACACGTGAATATCCAAGAGGGAGTATTATGTATTGGATGTTGTTTTTCAAGTGGGGCCCACTTAAAAGTGGGCAAGTTGCCCACTTGGTCTTCAATTTGTTTCATGCTTTATATCTTTTTGCTTCTATAAAATGCCATCTTGTGGCATGAAGAAGAAGACACAAGAAAAATATAGAACAAACGAGATAACACTGATTTTTTTTCTTTCTTTCCCTCACTGTCCTTTCTTGTAATTAATTGCAAGGTTAATTTTATTTTATAACAAATATCATTTAAATACCATTTCTATAATTATCTTTGTACCAAAAAGTAAATCTATGTTTGCAATCTATAATAAAGGTAGATATAGACAAAGATAGGTAATACCTCTTTATGTCATAGAAAATTATTATTTTTTTCTCTTTTTTTGAATTTTGTTCTTCATTCCTTTTCATCAACCAATTTTTTTGTTTGATAAAATTGAAAGAAATTTTATCATATTTACTGTATAAACCTCCATCTATTTATATTTTCTACTTAAGAGCTTGTTTGACATTACTATTGAGGGGTAAAAATATTATTTTGAGAAAAAAATATTATTTTTTTTGAAAAAGCAAAGTGTTTGGCCAAACAATAAAACTGTTTTTAAATGGAAGTAGAAACAATTTTTTGTTGTTGGAAAAAAGCTAAAAAAATTCACTTCTTAAAGAAAACAGAAGAAGAAGGAGAAAATTATTTTTGTCAAGATAATATTCCTTCCATATACACATATTTACCGATATATCACATATATTTATTTATTTATGTGGTGAATTTTACTTATGTAGTGATTTAATTTGTGGATTGATTTTTATATTTATTTTTCTTGATATTTTTAATTATTTTTGAATCATCATGTTAATATTATTATTTCGATACTTAATTTATTTTATTTATTTATATACGTATAATATTGTTTGAAAATTTGAATATGTACATTTTAATTTAATAAAAATAAAAATTTAATTTAAAAATTTATAATATTATATTTAAAATATTTTTTCTCTATTCTTAATATTAAAAATGCATTGATAGTTATCCTTTTTCATAATTTGGCTCTCAAAATCACTTTTTTAAAAAGATTAGTCAAACACAATATGTTTATCAAAAACACTTTTCAAATAAATTAGCCAAACACAAATTTCGTTTTTCCAAAAATACTTTTCTGAAAAGCTATTTTAAAAAAGTGCTTATAAAAATAAGTAGTTTCTAGCAGTTATGCCAAACATGCTATAAATAGCATGTCTCAACCCCCTTCTACCTAATTTTTATGGTTTAATCAATCTATAAATAACAATTATCTATGGAGTTGTTGGATATTTTTTCCTACTTTTTTTAAAAAATCTTTTTCTCTTTTCTCGATTTTTTCCTTCATTTTTCATGAATGGTGTGTTTAATCCTTAAAAGAAAGGATGTAGAAAAAGTGATGTGATAATATGATCATTGTTGCAAAAAGAAGTTAAAAAGTGGATGTCTATGGGACCCACTTTCACTGTAGTAAATAGTATTTCCACTGTGGATGAATATTATTTTCACTGTAGACTCACACGTTTTGCACTGTAGCTCACCTTTTTTTCTTCTAAATTTGCCTATAAAAAGGTACCGCTGCAATACAAAAACATACCTATACAAATTCTCTCAACTCTCTTTCTTTCTCTTACTATCTCTCGTTCTTATTAATTTGCTAAGTTAGTTTGTTTTATAACACGTTATCAACATGAGCCTCCATCACTTCGAGTTATTTTAAAAAGGTAACAAAAGAGTAAGAATTTTATTTTCTTAAAATGTCGAATATCTCTAAACTTGAATTTGTTGCTCTTGATATATCTGAAAAAAAGCTACTCATCATGTCCACTAGATGTCGAAATATACCTAGAATCGATGGGTCTGATAGACACCATCAAAGATGACAATATGACATCTAGTCAAGACCGTGCCAAAACCATGATATTTCTCTGCCACCATCCTGACAATGGGTTAAAATTACAGTACCTCATATTAACAGACCCCCTTAAACTGTGGAAAAATCTAAAAGAAAGATATGACTATCTGAAGTTGGTCATCCTTCCACAAACATGTCATGATTGACTCAATTTGAGAGTAATAAATTTTAAAAATATATTTGAATATAATTCTGAATTATTTAGAATTATAGCATAGTTAAATTTATGCGTAGAAGAAATCACCGAGCAAGACAAACTTGAAAAAACATACTCCACATTTCTACCTGCGAATATGCTCCTACAGCAGCAATATCGCGAAAAGGATTTTAAGAAATATTTTGAATTACTTTCTTACCTTCTTATTGATGAACGCCATAATGAACTGTTAATGAAAAATCATGATAGTCGGTCCGTTGTTTCTTTGTCACTTCCTGAAGTGAATCATAAAAATTATAACCAATGAGAAAGAGGTCATGGCCCCAGTCATAGTCGTGGTCAAAGAAGAAATTTTAATCATGATGCTCGGCTGACACCGAGAAATGATCAACAATACAAAAAGAAGAGTGAAAAAGAAGAAGTTATACCAAAGAAAAATTCAGAAAGTATATGTCATAGATGTGGAGGTATGGGGCACTGGTCATGGACCTGCTGGTCATCAAAACGTCTGGTTCAGGTATATCAGGCATCCTTGAATAGGACAGAAAATAATCCAGAGACAAACTTTATCTTTGAAGATAATATTGAACCTATGCATCTGGATGTAGTTGATTTTTTCAATTTCCAGAAGAAAATATGAATATTGATAACTCTAATAATATTTAAATAATTTTTTTTATTTGTTTGTACTAAATAATATATTTGTATTCTTTCTAATTCATGTAAATGAATAAAATTTGTATAATGTGTCATGTTTTAATTATAACGTTTATCTTATTTCTTTTTGAAGAAAAATATAGATATGCCTCAAATTTTATTTGGATCAATAATCAATCATGAAGATATTTATGTAATTGATAGTGGAACGACTCATGACATTTTTAAAGACGGAAAATATTTTTCCTACTTGCTTAGAAGAAACTCAAATGTTATAATAATTTCTCATAATTCAAAAATTATTGAAGGCTCCGGAAGATCTACTATATTTCTGCCTAAGGGGACAAAGATTGTTATAGAAGATGCATTGTTCTCTTCTAAATCCCCAAGAAACTTGTTAAGTTTTAAAGATATCCGCAGAAATGGATATCATGTTGAGACACTAAATGAAATGAATACTAAATACCTTGGTACAACCAAGAATGTCTCAGGCCAAAAATATATTTTGAAAAAATTACCAACTTTGTCGTCTGGCCTATATTATGCAAAAATTAGTGTAATTGAAGCATATTTGATCGTAAACCAGAAGTTTACTGATCTAAATACATTTGTGCTACGACATAATCGAATAAGTTATCTTGGATCAATAATGATGAGACGGGTTCTTAAAAATTTAATTAGACATCCATTAAAGAACTTGAAGATTCTTCCGAATGAAGAATTTTCATGTGCTGCTTGTTACTAAGGCAAATTAATTGCCAGACCATCAAATCTAAAGGTTGACATCGAATCTTCTGGCTTTTTAGAGAGTATACATGGGGATATGGCGGACCTATTCATCCACCTAGTGGATTGTTTAGATATTTTATTATCCTAATAAATGTATCATCTAGATAGTCTCATGTGTGCCTCTTATCATCTCGCAACCTGACGTTTGCAAAGTTATTAGCACAAATAATAAGATTAAGGGCGTAAGAACCTGAAAGAAAAATAACGTGAAAAGTTTCATTACTATCTCATTTTGATCCACATACCCGCACATGTGAGTAGGAGGTCCAGAATATCATCCACTTATAAAAAATAGAAAATCAAATGCCAGATGCTTTTACTGATTTGAAACGGATAATTAAGTCACATATCCTTGCAGTGAATGTGCCTATCCAGATTGATGTCCCAAAAGGACCATCTATTAGTATCATAGCTTCTAAATCCCAAACACGTTTGCATCGTGGTAGGACATTAGGTTCAAAGGATAAAAATCCTAGAAAAAAAAGTGTGAGAAATAATAAAGATGATACTATAAAAGAACGTCCTGAAGAAGGTCAACATTTGAGTAATCGTGATATTACTGAAGAAATCAGTGAACTCGAGACTCAAGTGAATGAAGAACTTTTAATAAGTTCTACCGGTGATGAGATAAATTTAGATGGATCGAAAATCACGATTGATAATGTTTTTGCCTATAATGTTGCAATTAACCTCATGCAAGATAGTGAAAGTCTTGATCCTAAATCCATCAAAGAATGTCGACATAGATGTGATTGGCCAGAATGGCAAAAGGCGATTCAATCAGAATTAGACTCACTTGCTAAATGTGAAGTTTTTGGATCTGTATTCCAAACTCCTGAAGGTGTAAAACCAGTTGGATATATTTGGGTTTTTGTGCAAAAACAAAATGAGAGAAATAAAATTATAAGATACAAGGCACGCCTTGTTGCACAAGGATTCTCTCAAAGACCCGGGGTCAGCTATGAAGAAACATATTCACCTGTTATGGATGAAATAACTTTTTGATATCTCATCAGTTTAGCTGTACATAAAAATCTTGAAATACATCTAATGGATGTAGTTAGAACTTACATTTATGGTTCACTTGATAATGAAATTTACATGAATGCCAACAGGCGTCTATTGGATTCCATTAGTAATGAGGATTCGGAATATCACACATTGATTAATCAAAGAGAGATTCAACAACGAAAAGAAAGATCGATTCTTTGGGATCCTTCCTTTCTTCAAACGGAACGAAAAGAGATAGAATCAGGCCGATTCCCGAAATGCGCTCGCCGCTACTACGGGAATCGCTTTTGCTTTCTTTTCCTCTGGCTACTAAGATGTTTCAGTTCGCCAGGTTGTCTCTTGCCTGCCCATGGATTCAGCAGCAGTTCGAAAGGTTGAAATGGTAGACACGCGAGACCCAGAAGGATTAAAATTGCCTGAAATATGTACTAAGTCTCGGGTGATGTACTCAATGAAATTGCAAAGATCATTATATGGTCTGAAAAATCAGGACGTATGTGGTATATTCTCCTTAGTGAGTACTTTATAAATGAAGGTTATATAAATGATGTCACTTGTCCATGTGTTTTTAATTAAGAACACGAAATCAAAGTTTGTTATACTCCCATTTATGTTGATGAAATAAATCTCACTGGAATTCCTGAAGAGGTCCGAAAGGCGATTGAACATCTAAAGAAAGAATTTGAGATGAAAGATCTTGAAAAGACAAAACTTTATCTCGGTATGCAAATTGAATATTTAGCAGACGGAGTCTTTGTCCACCAATCTGCATACACTGAGAAAATCTTAAAATAATTTTACATGGACAAAACACATCCATTAAATACTTAAATAGTTGTTCGATCACTTAAAGTGGAAAATCATCCACTTTGACCTCCAAAAGAGAATGAAGAAATTCTTGGTCCTGAAATATCATATCTCAGTGCTATTGGTGAACTTATATATTTTACTAACGCAATCAGACCTAATATAACATTTTATGTTAATTTGCTGGCAAGGTATAGTTCATCCCCAATGCGAATACATCAGAATGATATCAAGCATATTTTATGATATATAAAGAGTACCATTGATATGAGTTTGTTTTATACTAACAAAGGTTGTGCAAACCTTATTAGTTATGCAGATGCAGGTTATTTATCAGACCACATAAAGTTCGATCTCAAACATGCTATCTATTTACACACGGAGGAACTACTATATCATGGCGATATACAAAGTAGTCTATTGTTGCTACTTCTTTAAATCATGCTAAAATAATAGCAATTCATAAAGCAAGTAGAGAATGTGTGTGGTTGAGATCGATGATACAGTTCATCAAAGAAAGATGCGGCCTGGAAAATGATGTCAAAGTACCCACAGTTATATTCGAAGACAATGCCGCGTGCATACCTCAATTGAAAGGTGGCTTCATAAAAGAAGACAGAACAAAACATATTTCACAAAAAATATTCTTCACATATGATCTCCAAAAGAATGGTGATATTGATGACAACAAGTTCATTCAAGTGGTAATCTTGCAGATTTATTCACAAAAGCATTACCAACATCAACTTTTGAGAAACAAAGATATAAGATTGGAATGCGTCATCTTTAAAATATCAAATAAAATTTTCCTTAGTTGGAGTAAAATACGTGTTGTACTCTTTTTTCCTTAACAAAGGTTTTGTCCCACTGGATTTTCCTGACAAGGTTTTTAATGAGGCAGCACTCAAGGCGTATTATCATATATGTGCACTCTTTTTTCTTCATTAGGTTTTTTCTACTGAGCTTTTCTTAATAAGGTTTTAACGAGGCATATTATCTTTTGATGGACTCTAATCAAGAAGGCAACTTGGAAGTAACTCAAGCAGAAAGGATGGAATTATGGTCTTCATCATGAAAGTAATGAGGGAGCAAACAATGATTTTTACAAATAATTGTGTGCATATTTTTCTTTTGTACATGAACATCTAAGGGGGAGTGTTGCAAAAAGAAGTTAAAAAGTGGATGTCCATGGGATCCACTTTCACTATAGTAAATAGTATTTTCACTGTAGATGAATAGTATTTCACTGTAGACTCACGCGTTTTGCATTGTAGCTCACCATTTTTTCTTCAAAATTTGCCTATAAAAAGGCACCGATGCAATACAAAAACATACCAATATAGATTCTCTCAACTCTCTTTCTTTCTCTTACTATCTCCCTTTCTTATTAATTTGCTAAGTTAGTTTATTTTATAACAATCATCACTTTGATTAAAATCATAGATATAAGGGATGGGGGGTGGGGCTGGATGAAGAAAGTAGGGAAGTGAGGTCTATTAAATGTCTTTTTCCATTTAAATTATATGTATTATTTTCATTCATTACTTTGATATGCTTTGTCATATCACTAGCAAGTGCAACTCACACATTAGATCTTCCAGATAATGTGTTTATGGGGCCAGCTTAAATTAAGATGATATGTCTAGATGAACATTATGAAAGTTGAGGTGTTTAATTGACAGTGAATGTTAAATTCAAGTATCTATTTACGCATTTTGAAAAGAAAAAAAAGGTATCCAAACTATCTATAACATATTTTTTCATCCAATATATAAGTGACTTGGCTAACGATCTTTATAACGGTTGTTAGGTCTTCCATGACTGTACTAGCACATGAAAAGACCGTGTGATATATTCATATTAAAGAACCTCAGTCTTATTTTACCTGTATTTTTCAAACTCTTATTTTTTTTAAAAACATTCTTCTTTTTTTATGTTGATCAGTTAATTTAAATAATTATTATTTAGTTGTTAGTTAGTAGTATTAAACAATCAATTATAAACTCATCAAGCATCTCAAGTTAATATGTAATTTTGCATTGAATATATAACAATTTTTATTTTTCACTATATGTCACACAAGTTAGTAAAAACGGATAATAAAACTTTAGATGATAGTTATCATTAAGAAATAGATATGCAAATAATATAATATTTACTTTAAACTATACAACGTTTAGTTACATATTGGTAGCCACTGACACCACTCACTCAATCATGGTCATCCCCATTTGGTTTCCTCTTAATAGCAGGATGCTCTATGCCATAATCTTCTCATTATCATAGAACCTTGATTCATGAGTATGGAAGGGAGTGTTTCACCCTTCAAAGTTGTACTTTTCAGCGTGAACGCGAATTAGTCGGGATTCAAAGAAGATATCGGACACTAGATGAGAAACCAAATAAATAAATAGAATCTGGAGTACAGATGGTTCTGGCTCTAGTACAATATATATGAGCATATGGCCATTGAGTCTAATTCAACCCAAAAACTATCTCATAAAGGAAGAATTGCCCAAGATCATATATATATATATATATATATATACATACATATATATATATATATATATATATATATGTATATATATATATCATCTATATTATATTAAAAGCACGAAGGTATTAATGTTGATTGAATTTTTTACCCTTCATTAAAAGACTCCACTTTAGATAAAATTGTCTTTTCACCCTTTTCCTCCAATTATTATACTTTTATTTTAATTATATTAAATATTTCAGAGAATATAAATCCTAAATTAATTATAATAAGTGCTAACGTGATAAGGTTTAGGACATCAATTAATATTCTTTGGGTAGGTTAATGGTAACGTGTAAAATCTATACTATATTAATTTATTATTTAATTTATCTTTATAATATTGATTATACCTTGAAAAATTAAGAAGTCCTAAGATATATATGGTCAGAGGAAAATATATAGAGAAATAATGTTAGTAGATTTTCTTTTTCCTTGTGTACATTGAAAAAAAGTCCTAAAATATACGACAAGAAAAGAATTGTAAACATTGAAGCACTTTTTTTAAAATCTTTATTAGTCTTTTAATAAAAATTAAAAAGTTAACGTTAGGAATTGAAGACTCTTTCAGATGAAATAACAATACTATTTTGAGCTTTGTCCTTTGAATTTTTGAGATACAACTTCTCTCTAAAAGTCTCTGGAATGCTCTCGAAGTAGGTGCTGCTAACATACGCTGTAGTGGGTATGGAAGGGAGGAGACGACGAGGGAGACCAAGGAAGGAGGTACTAACAACTTTTGGGAGCTCAATTAGTCACAACAGGTACCAAATAATAATGTTCCATCAAAACTATTCCATTGGGTAATGTAGAATCAGATCTACAGGAATCTGGGGGGAAGAAAATAGGTGAGGTGAAGGCGAATCCAGATGAAAACAAAGAATCATGGGTCAGTCTTATTGCTGGTAATAAGGTGGCTAATAATGGGATGTCTTTGAGCTATATCACACCTAAAGTGGTTAATGAAAACTTAGTTGTGAAATTGGATGGGAAAGAGCAGGAAAAGGAAGAGGATAAATGGAAACATTCATTAATTCTATTTATAATTGGAGAAATGCCTGGCTATAATTATATGAAGAGATTCATCCAGCAAAGTTGGACAACTATGGCAAGCCCAGATCTGTTTTATCATGATGAGGGTTATTATGCAGTGAAGTTTCAATCAAAGGCTAATATGAAAGAGGTATTATACTCGGGACCTTATAGCGTTAACAACAAGCCAATTGTACTGAAGTAATAGACCCTGATGAGTCAAGAATTTGGACTCATTTATAGCTTAAAACTTAAGAAATTAGTGTCCTTTTTGCCCTTGTTATGTTCAAAACTAACTCCAAAGTGATCATTTGCAGGTTCAAGGTATTGAGGATCAAGCATGAGCTAAAGTTGAAGAAAAGAACTAAAAAGGGATAAAATTGAGCAAAATGGAAGCTGAAGCTCGCAAAGAGCTTTGTGCGAGTCGCCAAAGGCATCAACAGCTGGCTAATTGCATCAGAACTCAAGGCTAAAAGCTTGAGGAATTTGGCAAGGAAGATGGAATTCAGTGATCCATCGAATTTATATGGGCGAGTTGCATCGTGATCGCCTAAATGCCATTGGAAGAAAAGCATCAAAAGAACATTAGAAAGGCGAGCGGAGGAGAAATTCAGAGAGTCACAGATAGGAAAGGTGAGCTTGTCTGAGCTCACCTAAAATATCAGAATCTCAGGGAAAGAAAGCAACTGAAGAACCATGTGAGAGGCGAAAACGGCAACTCACTGAATATTTCGGCGAGATAGATCGAGCTCTCCTAATCAGAGATCATGAACTGAAGGAGAAAAGTTTCAGAAGGCGAGGAAAAAAAATTGGTTGTACACCAACCACTTCGGCGAGCGCAAATAACGTCGCCAAAGTGGCTCCAAGTGACAATTTTGCTTGACATTTTTCACCCGTATAAATAGATTTTTCAAAGGCAAATGATACACGTTTTTGACTACTAAGACTCAGAGACAAGAACCTTGAAGCTAACTTGGGGTTTTGATTTTATTTTGGAGATTTTGGCTTCGGGCTTTGGATTTTGGATTTCAAACTTTTCTCAATCAAATGGATGATAATTACTTTGGTATAATTTTTTTAATTTCTGTAATGTGTGGCTAAACCCCCTACTTGTAGAGGGTGGTATTGAGTTAGATTGTGGTTTTACATTTGATTTTTTGTTACAACTCATAAATTGTTAATTTGAAATGGGTTTAGTTAATTTGGTGTGGAATCAATTATGAATTATGGTTGCAAATATATTTCTATGTTAGATATTCATTATTAGCTACAAATTGTTATATGAAGTGACCAAATTATCAAATAGCAGTTGATCTTGTTTATCAATTGTAACCTCTATCGTGAGAAGAGGTTTTGCTAAGGATCGAGTTGGTTTTGCTAGATTACATGTTTAGGCTCGAAAGTGCTTGCATGTAGAGATGAATAGCGATCGATAGATGCTATCTCGTATGATTTATTACCCTTTGCCTATTCATTGAGAATTAATGATGTTGAGCTACACATTTACCCTTATTAGAACCTCAATTTTAACTTTGCACCCCCCTAGAAGCCTTTGTTACCTTGTTACAAATCAAATTGGTGAAATCGTGTTAATATTAAATCTTGCTAACTCTCAGAATTTTGATAATGAAATTTACATATTTAATCCATGTTACAATTTACTTGTTTTTATGCTACAAAAGTCTAGAGCACGTTCTTACTTCATAATTGATGTCTATTCTCAACCGTTCACTATGGGATTAGACCCCGATCTCACAGTTGGATTTATATTGCTAATGATCACCTATACTATGAATCATAAGAAGTGTAGTTTGACGGTTATCAAAAATGGCACCGTTGTTGTAGAACAGTGACTAGATTTCTTTTAGTGAAGTGGTTTGTGATCCAGTTATTCATAGTAGGACTACTTTACTATTATTTATTTGTTTTTGTCTTTGGTAGGTGAAGAAATGAGTGTTAATGGTAGTAATGTTGTAGACGTGAATGATGACGATGGAAATTTGCATGATGTGAATGTTGATCAAATGGGTAGTACTAGAGCAATAAGATTACCCCGACTATGGGTAACGTTATCTTTCATGTCACTAATACTATGTTCCAGCTGCTGCAAATGAAAGGGTTCTTTGGAGGCCTCGCTCACGAGGATCCTCATGATCATATTTGGAATTTTATAGATGTATGCAGCCCCTTCTCATTCAAAAATATATCGCAGGAGTCTATTCGATTATGTTTGTTCCCATTTTCTCTTATGCGGGAGGCAACCAAATGGCTAGCGGAGTTACCACGGGATTCGATTACCTCGTGGGATGAGTTCACTGAGCATTCTATAAACGATTCTTCCTATCGTCCAAGATGTTGAAACTAAGAGACAATATTCAGAACTTCAAAAGGATCGATGGGGAGCCGCTGTATGAAATATGGTTCAGGTTTCAGAAGTTGTTGCTGCAATGCCCAACATATGGGCTACCTGACAATGTGCTATTATAATATTTTTACAGTAGTCTTGATACGGTAAACAAAGAGGTAGCAGATCATCTTGTTAGGGGTGGCCTTATGCGCCAACCTTTTGCCATTGCCTCATCTTTGATTGATGAAATGACAAAGATTAACCATGCTTAGCACACTCGAAAAGATCATGTATCTCCTCTTCATATCGTAATGACTAAAGATCAGCTTGAGAAAGACCATGCAAGGGACGAAAACATGGCTAAAATAATGACCCAACTAGATTTGCTATCAAAACATGTTATGGGGGGAGGTTACAAAGCGGTGAATGCAGTGGATGAAAATGTTGGAGTAAAGCCAGAAGATGCCAAGTTCGACGTTATGTATAATGAAGAGGTGCAATTCCTAGCAAATTAGCTGGGGCATTCCCGACTGACCTATCCAAGGCTGGGTGGGAACCAAGGTTGGAACAAAGAATGCGAAAATGGTTGGAGAGATAGGGATTGGCGAGACAGAGGAAATGCTTGGAGGGATGTTCATGGTGATCGTGAAATATATGTTCTTCCTCATCAAAATACTAAAAAGGCGAGTGCTGATTTGAAAAGTTTTCATACGGAGGATATGCTTGTTAGAATTTTAAATAAAGTCGAAGGGTCGGATAAGGTGTTGAAGGAGATGAAATCTGATTTATCTTCTTTAAATCAAACAGTCACCTCGCATTCAGTGTCAATTAAGCAATTGGAAGCCCAAATATGTCAAAGAGAGGTCTCTCAAGTGATACCGTTGTTAATCCTAAGAATGACAATGCGTAATGCATGGTTATTTTAACAAGAAGCAAAAACGTTGTTGGTGAGGATGTGTCAACTAATGAAGCTAAAAGTTCAGGCAAAGGGAAAACCAAGTTATTCGAAAGTGATGAGCTAGCCGAAGAACTCAATAATGATTAGTCCGATCAAGTGAAAGATGCACCGACGAAGATTGATTCAAGTTCATCTCCAAAGTCCAATATGGGTGTTGTCCCATGGGTGGTTTCTACAAAGCCTCTTCCAAAAGCGAAACCTTCTTTCCCTCAACGTTTGAAAAAGAAAGACGAGGATATCAAATTTCAAAAGTTCCTTTCGGTTTACAAGACTCTTTCCATAAATTTGCCTTTGATAAAAGCACTATTAGAGATGCTCAGGAATGCCAAGTTTATGAAGCAGCTTGTGACAAAAAGTGTAGTATGGACTTTGAAACTATTAAAGTGTCTCATAGCTACAGTGCGATTATGTCGAGCAACATTGTGGTGAAAAAGGATAATCCCGAGGCATTTACAATTCCATGCACTATAGAGTTGTACCCATTTGTTAGGGCACTTTGTGATTTGGGTGCAAATATAAATTTGATGCCCTATGCTATTTTAAAATAGCTCCGGTTAGGTGAACCTAAACCAACTACTATGAGGTTACTCATGGCTGATCGAATAATCAAACGTCCCATTGGTATTCTTTATGATATCTTGGTAAAGGTTAACAAATTTATTTTCCTTGCAAATTTATTAATTCTTGACTGTGAAATTGATATGGAGGTGCCCATTATTCTTGACAGGCCATTCTTGGCTACTAGACGACCTTTGGTTGATATGGAGAGTGGTGAATTAAAATTTTAGTTAAATGGTGAGGAAGTCACTTTTAATGTTCGTAAGTCAATGAAACAACCTGGTGATCTGCATGTCAACTCCGTGATTGATGTTGTGGATGAAGCTGTGGCAAGTGTACAAGAAGTTTCTAATGTTGGGAGTTGTTATCAGCGGTGTTGCTGAATTATGATAGGGAAGAAATCCCCGACTATGATGAAGTGGTGGAAGAGCTTACGGGTATCGGTTCCTACCCCAAGAACCTGTATGGTTAGAGATTGATTTGAAAAATAGGGACTCACCACTCGCCAAGTCTTCCATAGACGAACCACTCAAGCTTGAGCTTAAGTTACTTTCATATCATCTTAAATATTTGTTTTTGGGGGCAAATTCTACATTGACCGTCATAATAGCTACTGATTTAGTCAAGGAACAAATGCATGCTCTTGTGAGCGTGTTGCAGAAATTCATTAAAGCTATTGAGTGGACAATTTTCGAAATTGTAGGCATTTCTCCTGGTGTATGTACCCACAAGATTCAGCTGGCTAGCAATAGCAAGCCTAGCATCAAGCACCAAAGGAGATTAAACCCTCCAATATAAGAAGTGGTGAAGAAAGAAATAATCAAGTGGCTTGATGTGGATATTGTGTATCCCATTGCCTATAGCAAATGGGTAAGCTCGGTGCAATGTGTCCCTAAAAAGGGTGGAATGACAGTCGTGCCAAATGAAAAGAATGAGCTTGAATCAATGCGACCAGTAGCCTGTTGGAGGGTATGCATGGATTATCAGAAGCTAAATGCTTGCACTGAGAAAGACCATTTCCCTATGCCTTTCATGGATCAAATGTTGGATCGTCTTGCAGGTCGGGGTTGGTATTGATTTTTAGATGGGTATGTCGGGTATAATCAGATTTCCATTGCCACTAAGGATCAGGAGAAGATAACTTTCACGTACCCGTATGGCACTTTTGCTTTTAAACGGATGTCTTTCGAGTTATGCAATGCTCCCGCGACTTTTCAAAGGTATAAGCTATCCATTTTTCCCGACATGGTAGAAGATACCATGGAAGTCTTTATGGATGATTTCTTGATAGTGGGGGATACATTTGATGTATGCCTAGAACATCTTAGTCAAGTGTTGAAAAGATGTGTCGAAACAAACCTTGTGCTAAATTGGGAGAAGTGCCACTTTATGGTGAAATAAGGTATTGTATTGAGCCACAAAATTTCAAGACATGGTATTCAAGTGGACCAAGCGAGGAAGTGATTGTGCATTTGCCTCCTCCTATATCGTTAAAGGGTGTTCGGAGTTTCTTAGGGCATGTCAGGTTCATCAAGGACTTCTCTAAGGTGGCCTATCCATTGTGCAAGTTGCTTGAGAAATATAGTGTGTTTGAGTTTGATGAAGCTTGTATCAAGACATTCTTATGTTTGGAAGAGAAACTTATTTTAGCTCCTATCATTGTGAATCCAGATTGGAGCATTCCTTTTGAACTCATGTTTGATGCAAGTGGTGTAGCGTTGGGGGCTGTTCTTGGTCAGAGAAAAGCAAATTTATTTCACCCCGTCTACTATGCTAGTAAGACGTTAAATGTAGCCCAAAAGAACTACATCATTACTGAGCAAGAGTTGTTAACAGTTGTTTATGCATTCGAAGAGTTTCATGCTTATCTCTTGGTTATGAAAGTAGTGGTTCACACCGATCATGCATCAATCCATTATTTGATGGAAAAGAAAGATGCTAAACCCCGATTAATCTGTTAGGTGTTGTTGTTGAAAGAATTTGACTTTGAGGTGAAAGATCGTAAAAGGTGCATAAATTAGGTCACTGATCATTTGTCAAGACTCGAATCGTAGGTGGTTGTGTCCTGAGACCAAGAGATTGAGGAAGCCTTCCTATATGAATCAATGATGAGGGTATCCTTTACGTCACTTCTGTGGTATGCAGATTTTGCCAACTTCGTTGTGTGTAGGATAATCTTGTATAATTTGAGTTCTCAACAACGAAAAAAGTTCCTATTTGATGCAAAGAAATACTATTGGGATGAACCTTATTTGTTCAGAAAATGTGCAGATCATATGATCCGGAGGTGTGTTTCGGAGGTGAAATATGAAGCAATCCTTAATGCTTGCCATTCGTCACCAGTTGGTGGCCACCGTAGTGGGATCAAAATTGCCGCTAAAGTATTGCAAAGTGGATATTATTGGCCCTCCTTGTACTATGACGCCAATGTGTTTGTGAAGAATTGTGATCAGTGCTAAAGACAAGGCGATGTATCTAGACGGCATGAGTTGCCTCTGAATCCAATTTTGGAGGTCTAATTGTTTGATGTTGGGGAATCAATTTTATGGTCCCTTTCATGAGCTCGTATGAGAACAAGTACATTCTCGTGGCAGTTGATTATGTTTCAAAGTGGGTAGAAGAGGTGGGCTTACCAAATAATGAGGGCCGAAGCGTGGTTCAATATTTTTTTACTAAGAGATACATCTTCACAAGATTTGGCACACACATGCTATCATTAGTGATGGGGGGTCTCACTTTTGCAACCGTATGTTTGCCTCCCTGTTGATCAAGTATGGTATCACTCACAAGGTTTCCATAGCCTACCATCCGCAAATGAGTGGGCAAGTTGAAGTGTTTAATCGCGAAATTAAAGCAATCTTGGCAAAGACGGTGAATAACAATAGGTCGGATTGGTCCCAGAAGTTGGAGGATGCCTTATGGGCCTATCGACCGACTTACAAGACACCTATTGGCATGTCCCCATATCAATTGGTGTTTGGAAAAGCATGTCACTTTATGGTTGAACTGGAACTTAAAGCTCTATGGGCTTTAAAAGGTATGAACTTGAATGGGAGTCGGCATCCAAAGATCAAGTTGACTAACTTCACCCGTTAGAGAAGTTACGGCTCCGATTTTATGAAAGTTCCGTTATCTACAAGTCAAGGATGAAGAAATGTCATGATGATCAAATCTTGAAACGGGATTTTAGAGTTTGTGATTTTGTATTGCTTTTCAACCCTCGTCTCTGATTATTTCCCAGTAAGTTGAAATCTAAATAGTCTGGGCCCTTTAAAGTGGTTCATGTGTTTGCAAATGGTGCTATTGAGGTTGAAAACAAAGCTGGGTCAACATTTAAAGTTAATGGGCAGCGCCTCAAGTTGTAGTTTGGTGAAGGCCCTAGTTTAGGAATGATTGAAGTGGTGTATTTGGACGACACTTGAATGCATGTCCACGTCGTGCCACGATGTTAACTAAGGCGCTTCTTGGGAGGCAACCCAAGTTTTAGTGTTTTTCAATAATTGTGTGTTCATTGTGTAGTTGAAGTTGGACTTGATTGAAGTGCCTCAGTGGGCGAGAAAAGGAAACCACTTGGCAAGCCGCCGAATCTGGTAGGCGAGCCCATTGGGATCGCCTTTTTAGGCGTCAAGGTGGCTAATTTATCCCTGGAGGTTCTGGTCTTTAGGCAAGCCAAAGTCCCACTTGGTCGCCCAGCAATAAGGCGATCCCGCACAAGATCGCCATTCAGACCTCCGGATTACCTTACATTCCCCGAGTGTTCTTTAACTATTGGCGATCTGCTGCACTAGTTGGCAACCCACCTGCATGTTTTGGTGAGATCCATCGTCCTCGCCATTCACTCATCCAAGACCCTCAGAATTAGCGCATTCAGTGAGCAAAAGACAGTTTGGCGATGAACTCTTTGGCGACGTTATGAGCTCTTCGCCGAATTGAAAGACCACCTGGAATTAAAAGGGGCTCTTTTATTTAAATGTCCAACTTTTCAAATTTCTCTCCTTCATCTTCCACACTTTTCACCTCCTTTATTTCCCTTATTTTAGTTTATTTTATTTCATTGTAGTTGCATTCTCTTTCGTACCTGTATGGATTAAACTTGTGCTCTCAACCATCTTTCCCTTGTTCATCATTTTAGGGATTTTACAGGTGTGTTTCCTTGGTTCATGTCCTGTATTTCTTCTATTCTTGTGTGAATTCTTTAAATGGTTTGGATGTTATTACCTTTCTGTTGATTGGGCATGAATGCATGAGATTTTCTTTGACAAATTTTTTTGAATTTATAATCGTTTGTTGGTTGAGACTAACAGTGACATCTTTGGCCTGAATCATGTGTAGATCCTTCAATGTTGAATGCTAGTGTGTCACATTTGTTTAATAGCCTGTTTGGGGGTGAAGTCTGAGTAATCCCGACTCCATGAATTCCTAATTTTGCCTAATGATAGATGGGTGACGTCATTCTTAAGGGTGAATTTTATCGAATTCTGGGTGTGGTGATTAATTATGAGGGGAGTAGGAGTCCTTATGTTGCTGGGTAATAAGTGAGCTCCGTTATTTATGTGCAAATTATATGGGGGTTGTTTTTCATTGCCTATGGGAAGGGTTTGTTACTCTGAACATTTGAGATATTTGTGTTTGTGGCCAGTTATGCGGGCTAAAATGAGTTTGCCTAGGTTGTTGGTGAGTCTCCAAGGGTCGCGTTCACTCGACTTTTTTGATCTCAATTACCAGTTCTTTCTGAATGATGCGGCGAGCTACTGATGGCTCGCCTATACACCTCCGTAACTCGTCGCTTTGCACCTTCCCCTCGCCTATTTTCCTTGTGAAATTGAGTTTAAGTTCAAAATCTTTCTGATACTTTAGGCGAGATGATCTTGACCGTCAAAGTCATTCGGCGTCTTGCCAACATGGATGATTCTCTCCCAATGTACCTACTTGAGGGCCATTTGAGATTGGCTAGCATGACTGAGATCGCCTTTCCTATTTAGGCGATCCGCCGATCCTTTGGGCGATGTTCAACCTCTTTTGATCATCTCATTTTCTAATCTTCACTCCCCCAATCTTGATTTTGAAGGCAGAGTTCCTCACTGAAATCCCATTTTGGGTTACCTTTCCAAAGTTACCCCTAAACTACTAAGGGTGCGACTCTTTGAGTAGAATAGCTAGTGCTATAGGAATTCCACTGTTTGCGGATGAATGTACCACTAAACAAACTCAGATTTCCTATGCAAGAATACTAATAGAGTTGATATCACTAAGACAATTCCCAGTGAGATAAAATTCATGGATGCATATGGACAAGCATTTAAGCAGATGATAGTATTTGATTGGAGACTTGAGTATTGTGAGGAATGCATGATGGTGGGGCATAACTGTCATAAGAAATGACCTAAGCAGCAAGACCAACCAAGAGCAAAACCACAACAACCAACCTAGAAACAGGCAAATGCTAAGTGATTGCCCAAAGAAAGAGTAACCCAGGAACCAATCAAAGGCCCGAGTCAGCAGGCACACAACTTAGTGCAGAAACAACAACATCTGAAAGCTAAGGAATTTACACCAGTGACTTCTAGAGGAAAATAACTTGTCCAGAGTAATACGAGCATCTCAGGTAATACAGGTATGAAGAGTTATGCTCAGGCTATTGCAGTCCCTATGAAAACTAATTTTGCAATTTTATAAATTACAAATGCTGTGTTGGCACCCTTTCCACCTCTTGATAAGAGAGGTGGAACTTCCATCACTAATTAAATGTCTTGGTTAGTATGGAACATTTGGGGTATCAATAAGAAGTATAAGGAAAAAGAGGTGGGTAAGTATATAAAAGAGAACCACATAAAACTAGTGGGCTTGGTAGAGACTACAGTCAAGGAGAATAAAGCACTAGCTATATCTCAAAGAATAGGACCTGGCTAGAGTTTGATACACAATTATACAAGTGCTATGAATTGGAGAATTTGGGTAATATGGGATGATAATGTATTTGAAGTAACATTGATACAACAAGGTGCACAATATGTCCATTGTGAAGTGAAAAGTAGAGACAAGAAGATAGAGCTCCAAAACACTATGGAATGAATTAAGAATTTTGGCAACTCAAAACACTAAACCTTGGCTGATGTGGGGAGATTTCAATGCTTTTTTGCATAACCAAGATAGACTGTATGGATCTCCTGTCACAAGGAATGAAGCTAGGGACTTTGCTAAATGTATACAAGATTTATTCTTAAATGAATTACTGTGGAAAGGAGAATACTAGTCATGGTCCAACAGACAACTTAGTACAGACAGAATTTATAGTAGGCTGGATAGGGCACTGGGTAATGATGATTGGATGATACAGTATGGTCAACTAGTGCTAGAGTATAGATTGCCTCATGTAACAGATCCCTCTCCTATGTTACTAGATATGAAACTGGCCTCTTGTAACACTAAAACTCCTTTTAGATATTCAATGTATGGGCAAGTCATGAGGAGGTTGTATTAATAGTGCAAAGAAACTGGTCAAGAAGAATGTATGGTAACAAGCTAAAGTACATATGGTAAAAGTTGAAGGAGTTAAAACCACACTTTAAGGCACTGAATGAGACCAACTTCGAAGGAGTTACTGAGAGGATACAATTCATTAGAAACTGTTTAAGACTATATTGATCGATTGGCTTTAGAAGAGAAAGAGCTGTTAATTCAAATAGAAAAGTGGACCAATATTGAGAGTATTAACCAGCAAAAGTCAAGAGCTATATGGATTAAACTAGGAGATTCAAATAACAAATATTTTTGAGCAATGATCAAAGAAAGGAGACATAAGAAGTAGATTGTGGATCTTCTCTCTAAATGGCACAAAACTTATAGAACCTACTGAAATCCATAATGAGATTATAACCTTTTATCAATCCCTGATAGGACTGCTCTAACAAATACTACTGCAGTAAGTAAAATTATCATGAAAGTAGGATCAACTCTTTCCACACTCAACAATTGGCCCTATGTTCAGAGGTTTCTAAGGTGGAAATATATGAATGATTATGTTCAATAGATGATGATAAGGCACCAGGAGTTGATGGATATAATGTTGTTTTCTTCAAAAGAGCTTGGCCAGTGATCAAATAAGATGTATATGAAGTTGTAAAGGAATTCTTCATTATTAGAAGTTATATAATGCTGTGAACTGTACTACTGTTACTTTGCTACCTAAGGTTCCAAACCCATCCAATATTAGAGAATATAGGCCCATTGCCTTCTGTACTGTCCTGTATAAAATCATAGCTAAAGTTTTGGCTAATAGATTCAAAAAGTGATAGCTTATGTGATATCAGAAACTCAAGCTAGTTTCATTCCTAGGGGGAAGTGTCAGATAATACTATTCTTGCTCATGAGCTAGTCAAAACATACAAAAGGAAGAATGTCTCTCCAAGACGCATGATCAAGGTGGATATCCAAAAGGCATATGATTCTATTGACTGGAAGTATTTAGAGCAAGTTATGTCAGGTCTAGGTTTTCCAACTAAGTTTACTGAGTGGGTTATGCAGTCTGTTACCACTGTCTCTTTCTCCTTCTTGATCAATGGTGAACTGACAAAACCTTTTAAGGAAGCAAGAGGACCCAATGTCCCTATTCTTATTTGTTATAGTCATAGAATATCTGAGTAGGAATTTAAATGACCTGAGAAACCATAAATAGTTCAATTATCATCCAATGTGCAGCAGACTTAAAATAACTCACTTGAGCTTTGAAGATGATCTCTTCATGTTTGCAAGAGGAGATCAAACATCTGTACAACTGTTACATGAGAAGTTTTCAGTGTTCATAGATGCATCAGGTCTACAAGCCAACTTATCTAAAAGTGCCATATATTTTGGTGGGGTGTCAAGTATGGTAATGTCACAGATTCAACAAACACTTGGTTATAGTTATTGAGAGCTTCCTTTTAGATACTTAGGGTTCCACTTTCCACCAAGAAACTTAATATTGCTCAATGGAAATCATTGATTGATAAAATTGTAGCAAAAATATATTCTTGGACAGCAAAAAGCTTTTATATGCAGGGAGAATTCAATTAGTTAAGACAGTGATATTTGGGGTCCAAGCTTACTAGGCACAACTGTTTATTCTTCAGCTAAAGTGATGAAAACAATTCAAGCATACTGCAAAAGCTATATTTGGTCAAGAGAAAATGTGATCACCAGGAAAGCTCTTGTTTCATGTGACAAGATGTGCACACCTAAGGTTGCTGAAGGACTTAACTTGGTGAATTTAAGGGTGTGAAATAAAGCAGCTATCCTATAGATATGCTGGGATATAGAACAGAAACAGGATAGGTTATGGATCATGTGGATTCACAATTACTACATCAAGGGACAAATCATGGAAGAGTTCGGGGTACCCAATCAAGCATGTTGGATGGTTAGAAAGATTCTGGGAACTAAGGAATTGCTGCTCTCTTTGCATACTGCTACTACTGGAAAGAGGAGCATGATTAGGCAAGCCTACAATCAATTACTTGGCAGTTATCCAAAGGTAGAATGGAGAGGCTTATTGTGTTGTAACTCTACAAGGCCAATGGCTATGTTTTCTCTATGGTTACAGGTTCAAAATAGACTACTCACAACTGATAGGTTGCTGAAATGGAAAATGCAAGTGGATCCTAAATATGTGATGTGCCAACAAGTTGCAAAAACAAGAGATCACCTATTATTTGAATGCATCTTTGCCAACTTATTATGGAAGAGACTACTTCAATGGGTAAATGTAGAATCAAAGCACTACAGTACTGGAAAGGCACTGAAGACAAAAGGAAGATGTTATCAAGGATAGGCGCAGAAGTTAATATATGCAGAATACACATATATAATCTGGAAAGAGAGAAATGCAGGGATCTTTGAGAAGCAAGAGAATACATTGGAGAATATAGCACGAAGGATCGCTTGTGTATGTTGTGTTCGATCTACTACACCAGTCAGATTATTTTTAGAGAAATGTAGCTTTTAAAGTTAGTTTTAGTAGTTATGTATTGTTACGTATGAGGTAGCTAGTTGGGTAAACTAGCTCAGTTTTGTAAATAACACTTTGGTGATTAATAAAATTTTAATTACCAAAAAAACAATATTATTTTGAGATATAATATTATTTATATCATTTAAATAAAAAAATATTTTAATGTCAATTGCTATTTTTTACTTTGGTCATATATATAGTTTTATTGAGTGATGTGGTACACGCGCAAAGTACGTACGCTAAACTACTATATTATTAAAAGTGGGAAGCTACTATCTTTAAAGTTGAATTACCATTTTGCCCCTACATCATATCAAAATATAATAAAAATATCTAATTATTATCTACCTATTCATCAACCTAGAAAAGACTTATGATAAAGTTCCACGAGAGATACTGTTGAGATGTCTGGAGGCTAAAGATGTACTTGCGGCGTATATTAGGGTGATCAAGGATATGTATGAGGGTGCCAAAACTAGGGTAAGGACAGTAGGAAGGGACTCAAAGTACTTCTTGTTATGATGGGGTTGCATTAAGGATCAGCTCTCAGTCCGTTTTTATTTGCCTTGGTGATGGATGGATTGACGCCACAAATTCAAGATGAGGTGCCATAGTGTATACTTTTTGCGGACGACATAGTCCTGATCGATGAGACTCGTAGTGGAGTTAATACTAAGCTAGAGGATTAGAGACATACCTTGGAGTCTAAAAGGTTTAAGCTGAGTAGGACCAAGACAGAGTACTTAGAGTGCAAGTTCAGTGAGACACCTCAGGAGGTTTGTGCGGAAGTTAGGTTTGGTGATCAGGTCATCCAAAAGAAAAGTAGCTTCAAGTACCTTGGGTCTATCATGCAAGGCAGCGGAGAGATTGATGAGGATGTCACACACCGTATTGGGGTAGGGTGGATGAAATGGAGGCTCTCTTCTGGTGTGCTATGTGACAAGAAGGTGCCACCACAACTTAAGGGCAAGTTCTACAAAGTGGTGGTTAGACCGGCTATGTTATATGGGGTAGAGTATTGGCCAGTTAAGGTCTCTCACGTTCAAAAGATGAAAGTTGTCGAGATGAGAATATTGAGATGGATGTGTGGACATACTAGGAGCGACAGAATTAAAAACGAGGCTATTCGGGACAAGGTAGGAGTGGCCTCGGTAGAAGACAAGATGCGGGAAATGCGATTGATATGGTTTGGACATGTGAAGAGGAGAGACACAGATGTCCCAGTGGGGAGGTGTGAGAGGTTGGTCATGGATGGTTTCAGAAGAGGTAGGGGTAGGCCGAAGAAATATTGGGGAGAGGTGATTAGACAGGACATGGCGCAGCTACAGCTTACTGAAGACATGACCTTAGCTAGGAAGGTACAGAGGACTCACATTAGGGTAGAAGGCTAGTACATAGTCTCGTTATTCTACCTTATTAGTAGGCGCATTAGCGCACTATAATTTCTTGTGCTCTGATTTTTGCTATTATTTATTACTTTCTGTACTTTGATTACTCTATTTTATTTGTATCGCTCTCGTTATTTGCTTTACCATATTACTTTGAACTTCTTAACTTCTTAGCCTTATCTAACATCTTTTTATGCTTTTATTGAGCCGAGGGTCTTCCGGATACAGCTATTCTACCTTGGTAGGAGTAAGGTCTGCGTACATTTTACCCTCCCCAACAACAACAACCCAGTGAAGTTGAAATATTGAAGCTTTGTGTGTTAGTTTTATACTTATTTAAGGTGATTAGAATTATAATGATACTTTTCTATCTCTATTTATATAGTTGAATTGTTGCTTTGTTAATTACTTGCTTTTATTTCAGATTTTTTTGTATGCTCAGCTATTGACTATTCGTTACGTTAGATTTTATTTTAGTTTCCATTGTTGTGACAAAAGCAAAAAAAAAGTGACCAATTGTCTTACTTATGTGTTTATTTTTCTTTTTTCTTTTTGTTTTTTGTTCTTTGTACTTTTAATTTCACTTATATTTTTACTTTTAGCTTTAAGAGTGAATTTGATAGAAGGGTTACTCTTTCTTCTTTTTTTCCCGAAAAAAAGAGGATGGTGAAACATACAACATTAGATTAATGGTGGATAAGTCATGTATGAAGAGACAATTAAATTCTACATAACAACAATAGTAATGTTCATAAATATTCTAATTTTCAAACTACAAATAATAAGAATTTTTAAACCTTAATATTTAATATTTGTATCTAAAAGATTATTTTAAAGTTTTTTGTGGATTAATGTCACGATCCAAAAATCGAAGTTATAATGACACATCCCAAACACTACCTGATGTGTAAGCCTAAAAAGTAAAACACATACGAGACTCTCAAAAGAGAAGTCAGACCACAAATAAAATGAAAGGAAATACAACAAATAAATTATCTCAAAATCTGGTGTCATAGAATATCTAATACAAAGTTTGAATTTGAAATACATCATAAGTCTCTGAATAGTACTTAAGATTGAAAAATAAAAGATAGAAGTAGTGGTGATTCGGATCCCAAGATCTCATCACTAATGTGAAGATATGCAGTCCGCTAGAAGGATCAGATGCCACGCGGAATGCCCTGACTAGAATCTGCATCAAAAGGGACACAGAAGTAGGGATGAATACAATTCACATGTACTCAGTAGGTTTAGCCGAATGAGTATAAGGAATTAATCAAACCTATGAAATAAATTAAGAAACGTTTCCACTTGCACACAGAAAAGTCCAATTCCGACACCGGTGTCGCCAATTTATATAGAATGGCGCAAGTAAAGTAAGCACATAAAAACTGCTCATTACCACAATTAACCAGATAAGTCAAGTAGTACAAATATCAATGCAATGCAATATGATGATGCAATGATGTGGTGGTACGATGGAATCAAGGTTGTCGCACACTTGTTGTATACACCTGTCGAGCTAAGGCTTCCAAACAAGGATCCATGGGGTACTCGCAGTATATATACCAAATCACAATCTCAATA
Source organism: Solanum dulcamara (assembly GCF_947179165.1). Taxonomy (NCBI): domain Eukaryota; kingdom Viridiplantae; phylum Streptophyta; class Magnoliopsida; order Solanales; family Solanaceae; genus Solanum; species Solanum dulcamara. The sequence goes on from NC_077242.1 coordinate 18,609,937, forward strand.
TCTCATCAACTTGTCACCTAGCTAGTGGTCAAGGATATAAAAAGGTGTCACATTTTCTTTCTCAAAAAGATTTCACATTTCTCAACTTTCCAAGATCAATGATATGATGAATGACGATGAATGCATCACAACATATATGGCATGGAGGCAATATTCAACTCAACATGAAGTAAAAGGTCCAAAGTTCTCAAAACTCAATCTAAACATGATGTTAACCCTCAATAGATAGTAATGGAAAGGAAATACATTGAAATAAGTGTTTACTCTTTTTACGAAAATATTTCAGTACTCAAGTATGTTCAAAACCTCCAACTCAACCCCTCAAGAAGGCATTACAAGTCAAATAGTCTCCTCACGCCTCTCTTACGGAAAAATCATGAATCACATGCTCTCAAAACAAATAAGATAGCAAATAAGGCCCCCACACGGGCTACACAGCACCAAATAATTCCCTACACGGACATCACAATATAAATAACAGTCTCAAATCATGCTACAAACTCATCCCAGCGTTTATAACATGCGAATGACTAATTACCCCATCTCAGTTCCAAAGAATGATAGCCAAATCTATCTCGAATGTCGAAAACTTCGCACGAACGCTCTAACTGGAGCTCAACCCATAAATACCTACTCCGAAACAATTATCCACTATCAAGAATGATATTATTACATCAAAAGGAGTTGAATAATATCCATATTGATAGGTTTTAGCATCAGGGGCAAAATCGTCCAAAAATCGCTTAAAATTCAAAAAGGGCAAATCTGAAAATTTATTTTAAACACATGTTCTACTCATCAAGGAGAGTTAGTGGTTTCCAAGAAGCGAGTTAGAAATCATCAAAATACTCACTTCGAATTTGGGAAGAAACCCCTCAAAATTCCATTTAAAGTCTTGATTTTTCAATGATTTAAGAAGATAAAATGGATGAAAAATGAATTAGAAATGTTAGGTGGACTTACCCAAGTGAAAATCCTCAAAAGATCGACTTCAAATCGCCCCTCCTAGAGCTCAAAATGAGAACCTGTTGGTGATAGTTGATATGAAATTTGATATGAATTAAGTAATTTTGTATGAATTTGATATGTAATTAGATATGGTTTTCTTCCCTTTTTATTGTACAATAGAAATAAAGTTATAGAATGATCACATACCAAAATTGAGTTTTGTGAGAACCAGTAAAGTTCGTTTGCATATAGATTATATACACAAACTATTGGTTATAAGCTGGTATAATTTTGGTATGAATATTGCAGTTTTGCATTAATATTAGTTATACCTTAGAATTTTACTTATATACTTATTGTATACATAAGATGAGTTTGTTTGTATTGTTTATTGAACCATTGAAGTCCATTTACATACAAATTATATACTCAAACTATTGGTTTGACATGACTTTGATATTAAGATTGTAATTTTTGTATCCATACTTTGGGAATATGCAACATCAAAATAAAGTGATGAAACAATTAGCGAAAGAGAGGTGATCGGTACTATTGCAAGCAAACTTGGTGGATCACATATTAAAAGAGAAGCTATTCCAAATACGCAGAAGTTTCAAATGCACAAACTAAGACCAAGAGTGAACAAATAGGCATAGAAGATTGTCAGCAATTAGCTTGCAAATCATTTATTTTTTAAATACTTTTACTTAATTTTTTGCAACTGTATCATGAAAAATTATTAAGTCTGTTTTTGACGGTGAAATGATTTACTCAATTTGAATTTTTATTTATGACATTAGTATTAAATCTGGTATTAAAACAAGTTTTAAATTTTTTTTGATGTCTGATTTTGTTTTTACATTTTATAAAAATAAGAAAACTTATTACTTTTTTTAAAAACGATTTTCAAATAAAAAAATGACGTTAGTTTTCAAAGCAATAAAAAAAATTCTAGAAAAAAAGATAGGATGAAGGAAGAAACAAAATAGGAGAGTAATACTAGTTAGGAGATTGATAACAAACAAAATAGTGACCAACTATTTGGGAGAAAATCAAGGGAGTAATATATCATGTCAATTATAAAACACAATATTTAAGGAACGAATATTGTTAATTGAGTAATTAAAAATATTTTACATTTTCCATTTTTTATTTTTTAATTAATTTAAAAAATGATTTTCAAATAAAAAATAACAAAAATCAGTTTTCAAAATAGTAAAAAAAAATTTGTAGAAAGAAGGATGAAGGAAGAACCAAAATAGGAGAGTGATACTATAAATTAGGTGGTAACAACACCAACTACTTGAGAGAAAATCAAGGGAGTGATATATCATGTCAATTATAAAACACTATATTTAAGGAAGGAATATTGTTAATTAATTAGTCAATAATTATTTTAATTCATTTTTTCATTTTTCATTAATTTATTATTCATTTGGTATTGTTAAAAGTCTAGTGTTATGTATTGAAACATCGAAATTCCTATTAAGATTAGTAATATTCACTCTTAAATATGTCATTTATTAAATTTTCTCGATTATTAACGCATCCTTATTGCTCAGCCCGCCTAGAGAGCACAAAACAGACCGTCATCTAAGAACCATTTCATCTGGAATATTGTATTAGGAGAATTTTAAAAATTCTTGAGAAATTATAATAATAAAATATAAAAACTGTGATTTAGAACTTTTGCAGTCATTCCGTAATAAAAATTTAATAATCAGATCTAGGAACCATACTTTTCAACACCAACAAAGAGAAGATAAATTTGTTTTGTTAGAAGCAAAAAGTACCTATCATGATCGAGCGGAGAAAGAACATTTAACTTGTACTCATCTAGAATCTATGTGTTTCTATAACTTAACTGGTATTTACGTTATTCTACAATTTTTAATGTACACAAATAGATATTTAAATTTGTATAAAGTTGAACCAATAGACACACATTTTACATGACATAATAACCCTACATAGCATAATACAAACCAGTTCGAGTGTATTACACACAAATTGTTACGTAGTACGTGTGTATCTATTTGTTCAATTTTATACAAGTGTAAAGATATGTTTATGCACATCCAAAATTAAAGAGCATAGATATCAGCTAAAGTCAAATTAAATGACACGTACGTATTATGCCAAAAAACAGTAACGATAAGAAAAGACAAAATTGAAGGGGGCGAGGGGTGGGGGATGCATTTATTCAAAGCATCTTCACTTACAACTTTGCAAGTAAGCCTGCTACCTTACAACACAGGCTACAAACAAAAGGATGTCCATGTATAAACTTCAAATGGAAAACTATAGATTCAAGAATGGCATAACTGATTCTGAAATAAGAATTATGCACCTAGATGAAAAGGGAATCGCATCGTCCATGTAACTTGAAGCCTTCATATCTGGCATGAAGCTATGCTGAAGTCTCCACTACTTTTTCTCATTAATCTTCTTCTTGAGTGACCCACTTAGTGCTGCTTTTGTTTTCGTCCACTCTTTCATTGAAGCAGCACTCCTCATGAAAGAACAAGTTTCGTTGTAGTTAGTATCCCCTACAAGTGCTTGTTTTGATGCAGATGCGTGTTCCTTTTCGAGAGTTGGCGCACTGGCTTCATTCTTCATTTTTTCTTTCTGCTGATAGTTGTCCAACACTGGAAGCTCTTTACTGAAATGAACATTACTCTGCTTCTCTACTATGACAGCACTCCCACAGTAAGATCCAAGGGCATCGGCTTTGGTCCCTTCATGAGATGTAGAAACATCTTGGGAATCACTTTTATCTGTCCTGTTAGATTTTTGTTCTTTTCCAGTCTCTCCCATCACTGGCAACTCGGGTTTTGGAAGACTTGCACCAGGCAAAATTTGCGAAATGCTGAAAGAACTTCTGGCGCCATCACGAACCAATTCTGTCCAAGAAGATTTTTGTCGCCATGCAGCACCTCTGACATAAATATCTACAGGGCCCTCTATATTGTCAGTGGCAATTTTATCCAGCTCCTCGTGTTGATCTGATACTCTCTCTTCATATTCAACTGTATCCAGTTCTTCATGCTGATCTGATACTTTCTCATCGTTTGATACTTCATCTTCAGATTCAACTTTATCCAGCTCTTCATGCTGATCTGATACTTTCTCATCTTCAGATTCAACTTTATCTGGCTCTTCATGCTGATCTGATACTTCCTCATCATTTGATACTTCATCTTCAGATTCAACTTTATCCAGCTCTTCATGGTGATCTGTTACTTTCTCATCGTTTGTTACTTCCTCTTTTTCGTCAGAGGACTCACTAACACCATCAGAGCCAGACTGCATCTCTTTACCAGGAATAGCACTCGGCAAAATATCCAATACACTGAATGTAGCACCACTACTCGCACTAACAAGATCTTTCCATGGAGACTTCTTTGGGAATTTGGCACTTCTATTTGATAGTTGGCTAACTCGTTTGACTTCTGTAGGACACACATCTGTTCTATCACAAATAAGAGTGTCCAAGGTCTGCTTTGCTTCAGGTTTAGACAGCAAAGAATGTGCCTCACTATCTTCATCCTCTGAAGGTGCTTTTCGCTTTCTGTTTGAGGGCATCTTCCTTCCTTGCTTTTGTTTATCTGTAGCATGTCGTGATTCCTTGGATAGCGAATTATGTGCGCATGACACACACCAAAAGGAACAAGAAAACTAAGATGTTAATACCTTGTTTAAGAAGAGCAGGGAAAATCAAAATAGTACATAACAGAATATGAACCTGAATAGCAGCGATTGCTTCCAGGGTTGGATCTTTCAACATAGAGGTTCTATCATTTGCACCGGCCACTACATTGATTATAAGGTTATCATCATTGTCATCCATTTCTTGGTCAACAAAATCCTCATTAGCCTGACTAGCTGTCATTGCTTCCTGGATTGGATCTTTTACCGTAGTGGTTCTATCATTTGCACCAGCCACCACATTGAGAATGAGGTTATCATCATCTCCCATTTCTTGGTTGACTAGATTCTTGTCATCCTGCAAATGATCAACTGTACCATTTGAGCTTCGAACTTCCTTAGATAGTTTAAAATCCCTAGGAGCTTTCTCGGAGTAGTTCTCCCTCTCAAAAATTCTGTTCAACACTGAATTCATAATGTTCAGCTCTTTCTCATCCATTCCACCATCCTTTGAGCCATAATTACAAAGTGATTTTTGCTTGTCTGTATAAGTAGTACCAGAGTGCTCTTCACAATCACAAAAATGGATAGGTAAAGAAGGAACTTCCACACGCTGAAAACTGTATTTGTGCTTGCCAGTTCCTCTAAGAGACACTGATTTTATCTGCACAAAGAGATTCCAGAAGCATGATTCTTGACATAATAAAAACATAGGCCTTACTAAATGACATAGCATTCAAATGTAAACCATGCAGTCACCTTTCCCACCATACGTCATCCAAGAATAATTGTATCCATGGAAGTAAGTCATACCCAAGCAGAGGTAAAGAACGCTTTACCTTTCCTAGCTTTGGGAAGTAAATCCGAATCTGTGCATCATCCAGCTTGGAGCCTTTCTTCTGACTTTTCAGGGAGTCCGTCATTTCAGCTGCAGTAACGGGAAGATGGGTCGAAGTAGTGGCAACTGTAACATCCTCTTCCCACTCACGTTTCAAACGAAGAAAAAAATGCTCCTTTGCCTTCTCTATTCTAAGCCTCCCACCTTTCCACATGCATCCATTATACTGCAGATCAAATTGGATTAGCAACACTAAGCATCAAGGTAATACATTTGTGTGTAGTGTTTGTTATTGTTGTAATTATAGCCAACAGTAGGCACTAAAAAGAAGAGAGATTTATGTTTGGACAAAGAAATAGAGTCAATAAAGGTGAGTCAAGCAAAAGCAAATCATTTCTATTCAGCTTTAAATGTCTTAATGAAGCTGAACCTAACGGTTGTATCAGAATAGGTGGAATGATCTCTAAGCTTTTTTTCACTTAAACACACCATTTCTTGGATCATTTTACAATGTTGGCTGGACATAAAAGTAAATGGTACGTGATAGCTGTGGCACGCATATCTAGGGGGTATTAGCTAGTCATAAATAGTGAAAATGAGAAGTGTATGGTATGCCACAGATAAAAATTGAGCTGCAATGCAGCAGATGCAGAAATATTACATCCTTAAAGAAACAATTTTTCAACATTACAGACAGCTAAACACTATAAAATAGGAATATTTTTTCAAACAAAAACCTTAGTTTTGCCTTTCTCATTATCAAATTAAGTTAGCTTTTCAATAACTTTGTTTTAATAAATCAGGGTTTTTCCAATCATTGAGCCTACTTATATTCAAAAAAAAAAGTCTACCTATCTTCTAGAAACTGAAGTATGCAATAGACAACTCAAAATCTCCTTAATATCTTGCATATGTGAATTAGCTTCACTCCCCAAGTTCTTTTTCTTGTAATTTTTACTGTACTGAACCTAGGTATATAGCAACAGAAAACGAGAAGTTAATGAAAGTAAACAAGTCCTTCAATCATCGAGTACACTATTGACTTCCCGCACTAATCATGACAACATCCCTGATCTTTGGCACACTACATTTCCAAATGTTCACCATGGAGGATAGCTGCTGCAGTGAAGGATATTCAGTCTTCAGCAAGCGAGCCAAAAGTAATGATGTGACTGTCAAAGTACATAGTTTTGACTTCTTCTTAGACTACCATTGACCAGCTTTGTGAGGCCATCTCAGTCTACCAATTCAAACACTCCCATTCAATGTCAATGCCACCTTCTTTTTCTTCCCCAAAAGTCCTTTTGGCAACCCAACAGGCCAACACTTGCAAGCAAAGTCCGTTATTGAATCCAGGAGTCCACCGTGGAAGGGATCTCACTCATACAAAACAAAGACCTTTTTTTACAAGGAAAGAAAGAACCCGTGGTTCCCAGTGGACTGGTGGATCACACACTTGGAGCCGGGGACAAGGGCATGCCTTTTAATTATATTCTTAATCCCAAATGTGGACAGCTAAGTGTGCCAGTTCACTAAGAAGAAAAAATAAAAAGGATTGAACTAAAATAAAAAGGATCGAACTTCCTACTCATTATTCAGAGGTGAATCAAACACCAAAAGTCGTGGTATCTTATGATGTGCCTAATATTATTCTATCACCATACCAGGATGCTGGTAGTGTACTGAAACATCTCAAGTTGGTTCATCCAACCAACCCGCCTTTAAAGTCACGACCAATGTCAAACGAAAGTCAAGAAGAAATGTATAGCTTCAATTTCCAAAATGTCACTTTAAGAGTGGATTTTAGAAGGAAAAACTTTGTTCACTTCCTGCAAATTCATTAAGTTATCCTAATAATAGAGAGACACTTTGATAGAAAGTGATACTAATGATTACAAGGCCGAACAGATGACCACCACATAAAAACAACATACAGTAATCTCTTGCAGCACCAAAGGAACGGGTGTAAATGTAATGAACATCTAATGAGATACTGCACTCACTGATAAGAATTGCTGCTTGCTTCACAAAAGCTCTAATATGCCTAGGGCATTCTTTCACCCTAATTTCCATACATTACTAAATAAGTTAGGAGTCTTTTATCCAGGTTCTTAACCTCCTTCTTCACTAAGGTAGCGGCTACCATTTTATATGTTATTTATATTTTATTTTAGACTAATAATGCCACGCTATTTGCACCAATTCTTATATCTATGCAATGAAACAGACAATTTAGCATAGTACGCACGCAGAGTCAAAGTGAGGTACGGAGAAATTTCTACCGTGCTGAAAAGCTTGGGTAGGGATTTGTCGGAAGAAGGAAGCAAATCCAAGTAAGCAAAGCTGCGACCTTTGGTTCGAACGATGTCCATCGATTCCACTTTTCCAAGTTGTGGTGTTGAGAATGTCTTCTTCAAATCCTCAGCCGTCACACTTTCGCCTAAACCACCAACATATATCCTTACGGTTTTCTTCGTTGATGCAACGCCTCCTTCGCCCGTCAACATCTCTGCCGGTGCCGCCATGTCTAACTCAATCAAGCGGCCTGGTCCGAAACCTAATGCGCCTTGTTGAGGAAAAAGAAAGTGTAAATTACACTTTTGACACTAGAGTCTGTCGGGTCGGGTGTCCAATCATAAACGAGATAATGAAAAGAGAAAATTTTGGGTTAAGCCTTCACGTGGATTCATGTTTTCTTTGGAAATTATATATAATAGTATTATATTTAAAATATTCAAATATAAATGTGTGAATCTATAATCAAAATATCATATAATGTGATGATGATTGGATGCTTATTTTTAAGTGAGGTTAGAAATTTGAATTTTTTATCTATCTTGTTCTATTTTTCTTTCTAAAATTTGAAGTTCTTCAATCTTTCAAAATTTTCAAGTTTGTCACATTGAAAATTCCTAAAAATTTTAATAGTGTAATCTTTTTATATAATTAAACCAAGTATGTATATTAAAACTAGTAGTATTGGATGAAATAACATACAATTAAAATTAATGGGTTCAATATATATATATATATATATATATATATATATATATATATATATATATATAAATTACTATTTGGGTATATAAGAATTAATTTTGGAGCTATAATTTTAAAAATTTAATGTTATTCAGTAATAAGAACCTAAATGTCAAACCGTTCAAATTTATATTTTGAATTTACTTTTTTGTAATAATACATCCATCATCTCGAATTCCTAAATACGCCTTGTTGAAAATGACTTTTTCTTACTAACATTTTTTTAAGAAATAACTAGTCAAGTCTATGTTTTAAATTAAAAAGTAAAGTGTACTGCTTTATGTGTTAGCTAAAAAGTGTTTTTATAGTTAGATCTCATTTATCTCTCTCACATTGGAAAATGGCATAGATTTCCTTCTGAACTTGTTTTAAAAAATCAATTACACGTTTAAACTTTACAAACGACCTATTACACACTTCATATATCAAAAAGTGAATTTATTACCTCCCTAAAATATCAACATCAGTCTTGTGGTAGGCAGTATTTTGCACGCGTCAGAAGTCAATTTTTTTTTAATTTTTTTTCTTTCATAATTTTCCCTTTTATTAATCATATTTTTTACATTAACTAACCCTAATTAATCTAAAATCCCTAAATAATTGTGATCTTCTCCTTCATTGAAATGTTTCCGCCCCCATTTTAATATTTGCCCAGAATACATTAACAACACTAACTTAAACACCATCTTTATTTTTTTGCGAACAATTTGTGATTTTTTTCTTCTTTGAAGTTAGAATTTTTTGTATGCAGAAAATAGTGAATTTTTCAACGGCAGTAGTCATCTTCTCCGATGCTTTCAATGGTTATAAATAAAATAAATTATGATTTTTATACAAAAATTTCATGTGATTTTCGATAATAGTCATCATTGTTCCAATGATTTTCTCTTTCAAAATTTAAAAGGAGAGTATCGCTTCTCGGAGACAAAGTGAAGAAGACGAGGTGCTGATGAAGAAGATGAAGTTCTAAAAAGGAAAGAAGTTTAAAAGAGAAGTGGGATCCACAAATAAATAAATAAAAATAAGAAGGAAATCTAAAATAATTATTTGTCTTATAAACAATGACATATTTTAAAAAATAAAGGATATTTTAGTTGTATAATGGCCAATAAAATAGTGATACGTGTGTAATTTTGATTTTTTAAATAAAAAAATTTTTCTCACGCATCTTTATAAATCAAAAAAATTCTTCTCACGCATCTTTAGGAAGGAGAATACACTTTCTTTGTCATATCACGTTTCAGGGAGGTAATAAATTCACTTTTTGATATGTGAAGTATGTAATAGATTGTCCGTAAAGTTTAAGCTAACTAACTTTTCGAAATAAGTTCAAGATGAATTTATATCTTTTTCCCTCTCACATTTTCTCTCATATATACATGTCATTGACATATGTTAATGAGATAGCATGTATTAACTGCCTCACTCAAATAATCCTTTAGAAGACCACTAACAATTAACATGATTTTAGCCATGTTTTTTAAGATTTCATTTTTTTTCTTTTCACAAACTCACTTTATTGAGTTTTAGGATCAGAAAAATTGTGATCTATTTTATATTCAATGCAGTATTCGTAAGATTTAATATTTTTAAATTTAGTGCCATGATCAGACTTAATATTAATAGTTCAATTTTAAATTTCTTTTGATGAACCAATTTTATAAAAATGACAAACACATCAAAGATTTCATTTTTAGAATTGAGAAATAATGTCCATGTGAACTTGGAGTAATCATCAATAATGACAAACACATATCTTTAACCTCCTCTGCTTTGTATTTGCATGGATCCACACAAGTCCATATGCATCCATTCTAAACATTTAAAGGTTACTAACTTTTTTTTGGCTTGAAAAATGACTTTAAATGCTTACCTTTTGCATAGGCATCGCATATCATGTCTTCACTAAACCTTGTCTTAGGCAAATCAAGAATCACGTCCTTAGACACAAATTTGTTCAGCGATGAGGGGGCCATATGTCCAAGTCTCTTATGCCACGGTAGGGTGTTATTAATAACAACATTGAGGCATTATTTTTTTGTGGGGACATAATTTCTACTTTATACAAATTATTCTATTGTGTACCTTTCAGTACCAAGTTTTCGGAGTTTAAGTTTGACACAAGACACTCAATAACAGTAAAAAGACATATTATTATTTTTTTGTCCCATTTTTTGAGACTGGCTTAACAAGTTGTGTCTCAATCTAAGGATATAGTACACATTTTTTATAGCATGGGATTATGACTTTTCCACCTTGCTAATGCCAACCATTTTACCTATTTTTTCATTTTCAAGGGCCATACTATAACATGCATTATTCAGATACTAAGACATTTTTTTCTCTCACTATCTCCTACAAAAACAGTTATGGATTAATTTTGAATATACAAATAAGCTTGGATCCTTTCTTTCAAATAAAAAGATGAATGAGATTTTTTCTAGCCAACAACAAAGTGCTTTGATTTTATAAATCTTGCTCTACATTGTTCCTTACTTATTCTTATAAACAAAGTTAACATTGTTCTATATAGCATAAGTTTGTGCTTGACTTTGACTCCTTTGATAATCAGACTTTCCACGATGAGTGGAGAAACTTAAATTTGTGTATGTAAAATAATCAGTATGGAGGTTTTCCTTTTTAAAGTCTATGTCATGTATATTGTAGTACTAGTTTTCATGAATTTGAATGAGCATTTTAGAGAATTTGTTCCATCTAAAATTATGTTCTAGATCAAGCTTGACTTTGTTCACATTTTCTTGGTGAAACCTCACAATTAGGTTTTTAAGTCCTTTAAGATTAGTTGAAGTTTGTTAACACAATTTTTTTCTTTGAGTGAAGAGTCAAAATTCTTAGTCTGTTCCTATAAACCCTAAATGGTATCTATAACAAGACCATTTAAATCTTCTAAATTACTACAGTTAAGTCTCAAAAAATAACATATTCATTCATTAGTTGATTCTTCTCAAAACATTGCTATGCATCGATCAAGACGAAAGACAGATTTTAGCTTTTTCTCGGAGTAAGTGTCTATTTTAGATTTAATTTTGAGAAAGCCTACTATAGGTTATTTTTTATCTTCCTCTTTATCTGAGTTTGAGATAGTCACACTGTTAGGATGTTTAGACTACTTCTCTTCATCTTCCTCGTAGGATTTAGAAATTGCCACAAGGTAGAGAGTGTCTTCATCATCCGACTCATCACTTCATGTGTTTTCCACACCAGATCGAGCCTTTTTCATTGTTATGCCTGTTTTTTGAGTGGTTATCCTTCTGTTTGAATGAACTATTTAATCTTTTCTCATCTTGTCACACCCCAAGCTAGACCTTAGGAGTGACACGACAATAGAAACTCCAAAGGACCCCAACCAAGCCTCTTTGTATACATTGCATTCATAAGGTCAAGTAAAATATAATGAAATCAAGGGAAAGAACAGTCTCAATCATAGAAGTCTAGGAATGAAAATAAAAACTCAAGTCATATGTCCAAGAATGGACTACATCAACTCTATGTCTAAACATGCCTCCACATATTAGATGGGGGCTTAGGATAAGCTCCTAACTCACCCTAACATAAATGGAGTCAAAAGTATCAACATGAAGAAAAGTCTCGTCCTCGATGAATGAGGACTCACCAAAGTACTCTAGAAGTAGTAGCAAGCTCTAGACATGAATAGATGTGTAGTATGATCGTTCGTCCCTACATTATGATACAATATAGGCAAAAGTATGCATTAGTACATAGAAAGTACTAAGTAAGTGAGATATGCATGAACAATGAAATAAAGCATAAATAATATGAACATAGGATGCATGACCAATGTAATTGAAAGCATGAATAGGGCTTTGAAAAGCATTTGAAATCATATTAGAAAATTGTGGTCAATGTATCATAAACCTCATAGTAAAACTTATTTCATTTCATATAGCTTGTGTGAGATAAGACCTTTAACCTTATGAGAGATCGTGGACATGTGAGAGATATTAGTAGTCAACAACAACAGCATACTCAGTGAAATTCCACAAGTGGGGTTTGGGGAGGATATGATGTACGCAGACCTTACCACTATCTGATTGATATAGAGAGTTTGTTTTCGAAAGACCCTAGGCTCAAAAGTCACAGTCCCAAGTAAATGAGAAAAACAATATATAGCATAATGGCATAAAAAACCAAAAAGTGGTATAAATTTTACATGACAAGAACAATAACAAGAACAATAATGATAGCAAAGAAATGTGATAATTTGATAATCAAAGGCAATAACAATACAGCTATAAAGACACGCCTAGACCTACGACCACCCTAAACTGGCACACGGCAAAATATCATTCTATCCCTACTAGACTTCTACCCTAATCCAAGACTTTCACTCCTTTCTATCTAAGTTCATGTTGTTATATCCTAGAAGGGTACCCTAGGCATGGACGGCACTCAAAGACTTGATAGTCCCCAAGCGAACCACTTAGTCTGTCCATACAATCATTCAATCAATTATCTATCAGCGGAAGACTTAACTCATCAAGATGATCAAATAGATACTTATAGAATAAGGTCAAAGGCCAACAATCTATCTAATCCAATCAACAAGACTAGTACGAATGAAACTAGCCAAAAGACAATCTCAAATCAACAAGTCAACAATCTAGTCTATGAAGCCTCTATCAATTGTCTGATTAGTGTCAATGACAGTTTATGGCTATCTCAAATCAAATAAAAGTAAAAGTCTAAACTCTAAAGCTAGATGATAAAAGAATGGTATACTCCGAAAGCAAGGAGGACTCACTAATTAGATAAAATATGAACGGATCCTTAATGGTGCACCTGTTGATGATCTCTAAAACCTGTCTCTACATCATTAAATGATGCAGGTCCAAATAGACGTCAGTACGTGGAATGTACGAGTATGTAATATGGCAGAATGAAATATGAATAAGGTAGAATACTATCAACTCAGATAGCTCAAATCAAGAAGTAAGAAACTCGATCAAGATATCAAAAGTCTAAAGAAACAGTAAGGTTAAGACAGAAATCAAACATATCCAATCCAATCCAATCATATTAGAGTAATATCAAGACTTATATGAGAGTTTTCCGTATTCGACAACCATCACTTATTAGCCAGTGATAGTACAACAAGCCGACATTGTTACCACATTCGTCCATTACCTTGCTAGGGTGAAGGATAAATCTACTAATCTAGATCCAATAATCAATCAAGTCTAATCTTTTTAGGACGTTCAAATCAAGGGAAACATCCAATTTTAATAGTTCGATCCCCTCTATGTTTGGTGATGTAGTTATTGAGTTCGAGTGATTACTTACTTTTACCCAATTTGGTGCTTGATACTACTCTCAAGACTCAATGCTCATAAGACAATCAATCCCGATCAACCAATGAACAAATCTCATATGGACTTTTATCAGTTTATCGGCTCTATCCTTTAGGATAATCAATCTTCCAATCTTTCCCAAATTATTCATTTATGAGTTGTTGGTATAATCATTTATGACAACATTTAGTTGAGACCATTCAATTTAGTTTGATAATGAAGATGCAATGACTATCAAGTTTCATCAAGACTATCATCATGTTCACATCTCAAATCACAATTATACATTTAGCAGTTCAAGGTTCTAGACTCAATCCCTATTTAAGTTTCATCAAGACTATCAGCATGCTCACATCCCAAATCACAATCATGCATTCAGCAGTTCAAGGTTCTAGACTTAATCTCTATTCAAGTTTTATCAACACTATCATCATGCTCACATCCCAAATCATAATCATACATTCAACAGTTCAAGGCTCTAGACTTAATCCATATTCAAGTTTCATCAATACTATCATCATGCTCACATCCCAAATCACAATTATACAAATCCAATATTAGTCAAAATTCCATAAAGGTTTATGAAGTAAATAGTCAAAATCATTTGTTCAAGAAACAAGTTCATAGAAAATATCAATTGCACAATATTATGTAAAAATATGTAAAGTTTAAGGGAAATTTTGAAGAAACACAATCATGGAGACTTAATTCATTCGCAAATCAACCTATCACAATCACGGGGACTCAATTCATTCACAAATTGATCTATCACAATCATGGAATGCATAGAAGAATAAAGTCCATGCGTTAGTTTAACTGTACATACTTTAAAAACTCCACAAATCTTGATAAAAAATTTTAACTTGAAGAAGAACTATCAAGATAACCTTTCTTGAAATTCTTGGATTTGTTTTCTTGGAAACCCTATGGTTAGGATTTAAGATTTCTCTTAGAGATTCATGTATATATGAAGAAATTTGGGTTGGAAAGCTTGAAATCTATAAAGAAGAAATTACCTTGATGAAGAACCTTGGAAGAGAACCCTAACTTGATGTTTTTCTTGAAAATTCTTGAGTGTTAAAGTTTAGGAGTGAATGAGAGGGTTTATAATGAGGAAAAACTGATTTCTACATATTTAGGGACATTAAAATAACTCCCTAAAGGGTTATAGGACAAAAATATCCTTAAAAAAATAAAAGGGGCGTTGTTTGACTTAGGCAGTGGAGTCCGCGTCGCGGAGCCATCACGGACTTCTGCCAGGATAGAGCATCTCCAGTAAATTTCTCATAACTTTTTACTCCAAATGAGGTAAACTTGGTGGAGTAGGAAAGAGGGCACGTAGATCTTTAATTTGATAGGTCATAAGTCACCTAACTCTTAATATTCTGAGAGATATGGGTGTTTAAAGTTGACCCTTATAAGATCTTATATGAAAACTTAATCGGTAAAGGATCTTTGAACTCGACTTAGTACTAGAGGTTCCTTATGACCATAATTCACCTTTAATACACTTTAAATATGTAGGAATTGATCCTAACTCATATATACAATTAGATTTCATCGAGTTCGAGTCTATATGCATATGAAAAATGGTTTGAGTCTTCACAAAAATAATTAGGGTGTTACATTATCTCCCCCTTGAAATCATTCATCCTTGAATGAAGATCAACCAGAGCTGGACTCGAGGTGGATAACAATCGAGACTCAATCAAATCAACCAATCAACCAAATCAAGTAATCTAGACGATCAACTATTTAGACTCAAGAATAGACAAATCAGTTCAAGTCAAGAGTAGGGACATTTCCTTCAACATTCTCATTATTAGGCACAAATAGAACATCGAAACTTTATTAATTGAATCATTCAAACATCTAGATCATCAACCGTCGAACTCAAGAAAAAAGACATTAACTCGAATCAAGAATAGGACATTACTTTCAACATCATTGTTGATGGCACAAATAAAAGTGGATATCTGGTCTTCATGTCATCCTGATAGGATAGACTATCCTTGATTTCAGCACTTTCAATGAGAACTACTAACAAAGGATCTCCCAAGCACTTCTTCGATCATTGGGACATGAAACACCAAACGAATAGCGGCTAACTCAGAAGGTAACTCCAGTTCATTAGTGACATCTCCAATTCTCTTCACAATTTGGTTAGACCAATATATTGGTGCCCAAGCTTTCCCTTCTTTCCAAGCCTCATAACACTCTTCACGTACATCCAATCATTCACCTCAAACTTTAAGTCATTTCCCCCTCACCTCAATTTTCCACACTCTCTGGAATGGTTTTCACTTCCTCTATAACTTGGTGAACTAAGTCTGCTCCAACCCACTCAAAGATAAAGAGATCACTCACTATAAGAAATCATACCAAGGATGAGAGAAGATCTACAACCTCGAATTATCCCCTCAACATTCTTCTTACCAAGTTCAAGCCTAGCTCTAATTCCTAAGGTGCTAGTCCTAAGATTATCATACTTATACAAACCTATACCCTCGAATTCATACTCTATACCTCCATAGTGACCTTTTACTTATAGAATACTACTCATCCTCACCACTTCATATAAACACTCACAATCATCACCCAAAAGTCATCAATAGCCTACTACCATAACTTTCATAGTGACAACCATACACTCAAGCCTATCACTCTAATCACCTCAACCACATCTAAGAATTGTCAAACCTACTTTAATACTTTTGCCTCCATTATTGCATGAGCTCTTACCCAAAGACATACTAACATACTCTTACCTATCTATTGCACATCATGGGGTCTCATCTCGCTCCTTTTACACACCTCTAACCATCACTACACAAGTACAATACAACTATCATAATAAAAAAACATTCACTCTCACTCATCTAGTCTCACTCAACTCAGTATACTATCATCAACATCGCTATTAGGACTAGAAAGGAAGAATCACTGAAAATGTTTAGACCAAAAGGTCATAAGCACGATTCATTCAAGAAAGTCTGATCTAGGAACATCCATAACTAATATGATCTCTCTAGTATTTTAGGGTCTACCATAAGTTCATGGAATTGTACATATTATGAAGCTCAAGTCATGTCTCATAGAGCTGAAAACGTTTAGATTCGTGAGACAAAATCAGGATTAATGAACAAAATTATCAATTCTCATCCTCGAACTCAGCATGGATATACATCCACATGGGGGTGCATAGGTCTAGGCCATAGGCATGGTGCTCATACACACGGTATGAATAGAGTATCACCTTGACTAAAGTATTAGGATTATGCGAGATGGGAAAACAACAATGTATTATCCTGATCAATTCATCACTATCTAAAGCTCAAGACTTACTTTGGTTCATTACCTCATCATCTCCCCCTTAGCTCAAAGGTCACCTCCTTAAGTCTGCGAACCGATTTTTTTATAAGCTATAAGAACAATTCTCCACACGGTCGGGGTATCACTATCCATAAGAACACTTAAACTTTCTTGTTACACTATACTCAAAGATATGAAATCACTACTAGGAAGACTTTCTTCTAAGATACCACTCTTATCTTCCTTCTACCTTTATAGACATCTTTCTATACTTAATGATCTAAGTATCTATAACTCTTATGATCTAACCTCTTCTTTTAGTCTGCCAACACTCAACTTCTAGCTCCCATACATCTGACTGAAGAAAACTTTAATTATAACAGGAGACTCATCATCATCTATACATAACCTCCTTCGATCTAGCTCTTAAAGATGCTAAGAAATGCTTACATCAGCCCTCTCCACATTGACAACTCAGTTATACTATTTAAGTACCCATAGAAAGTCGTAAATTTAAAGCCTTATACTATTATTTACTATCCCGAATACATATCTTAGGCCTTTTATTACCTAATGAATTAGCCCCAATTCACTATTTCCTTTTAAAGGTCACATACACCATACTCGTAGCATCACACTTCTTGCATGTCAACATTTTAACCTTTCACATTCGCTATATCAAGCCTACTTGATCAAATATTACAACTAGCACTATCACACACTGCTTGCATACTATACCAACTTACAACTACTAGGTAAATTAAAAAACACTCTCCTATTAAGACCATGACAAGTAATCGATCCTCATCTCACTGTCTATCTAATTTCAATTTATCACCTCATCTCCTTTCATAACCTAAGTACTATTTACCTATTCATTACACCTCCTTGCCTAGTTATATTCATATCACTCTAAATAACATAGGGCTCTTTCTTTAAAATCATAAGCCGAGCTTAGATCTATAATCTCATGACTACTCCTCCCTTCCGTTCAACACATATACTAGGTCTTTTACTAATACAAAGACACCTCAACATAAAACTCCTCTCATGGTTCGAGTGTACTCTAACTCATCTTAACTAACAACTCTTCATCTACCTCCTATCATGAAAGCTAGAAATACTTACTACATCTTTAATCAAAGTCAAAAGGGGCGACTTCTAACCCCATTGCTTACCATATAGGTATGTAAATCTAGTTACATACCTCAATCAACCACCATTTTTACTATTTGGCTTCTACTCCTCTAACTCCATATTTCTAGCTCTAGGATCATTCTATGAATCATAGCTTACCATACTTCAAATCACATTCCATCGGAGTGACACTAATCATTTAGAGACATAAATGTCCTCTCAAGAATAACATCTGAATAAAGGTTTAGAGAAGAGAGTATGGTAAAATATCTTATTCTGGCTCAACGCATAATTCATATGAATGAGGGTGCATTCTTTCAAACCAATAGACTTTTGCATATTAATCAGCTCCTCTCAAGCCTGGTGCAATATGTTTAACCTCTAAATACTTTATCTAAAAGTAACTCATCAATAAAGATCTGAGATTTACTATTCTAACCACCTTGAGTATGAGGAGTAGTCGAATGGATTTGAACAATACACGAATTAGAAGGAAACTTTTATAGAGTTAAACTTTATCGCACGAACTCAGAATATGAAATAAGTGAAACAATTCCTAATGTCCTACGACCTCCTGACTATAAGTATGGTGCACGACATACCCATAAGAAAGACTCTACTAGACATGGCTTCATAGACTCCCTAGGACTCTTGAAATCTGTGCTCTGATACCAAGTTTGTCATACCCCGGGTGGGTACCCTAGGCATGGATGGAACGCAAAGACTATTACTAGTCCCCAAGCGAACCACTTGGCCTATTCATATAATTATTCAATCAACTTTCTATCAGTGAAAGAATTAACTCATCAAAACAATCAAATAGATACTTATAAAATAAGGTCAAAGGCCAATAATCTGTCTAATCTAATCCACAAGACTAGTACGAATGAACCTAGCTAAAAGACAATCTCAAATCAACAAGTCAATAATCTAGTTTATGAAGCCTCTATCAATTGTCTGAGTGGTACCAATAACAATTCATGGCTATCTTAAATCAAATAAAAGTAAAAATCTAAACTCTAAATCTAAATGATAAAAGAATGGCATATTCCACAAGCAGGGAGGACTCACTAATCAGCTGGAATATAAATAGATCCTCAATGGTGCACCTATTGATGATCTTTAGAATTTGTCTCTGCATCATAAAATGATGCAAGTCCAAATGGACGTTAGAACGTGGAATGTAAGAGTATGTAATATGGAAGAAAGAAACATGCATAAGGTAGAATGCAATCAACTCAGATAACTCAAATCAAAAAGAAAGAAATTTGATCAAGATGTCAAAAGTCTAAAGCAACAGTAAGGTTTAGATAGAAACTAACCATATGCAATCCAATCCAATCATATCAAAGTACTATCAAGACCCATATAGGAGTTTTTCTTATCTGACAACCATCACTTATGCGCCAGTGACAGTACAACAAGCCGATATTGTTGACACGTCCATCCAATATATATCAATCTAGATCTAACAATCAATCAAGGTTTATCTTTTTATGATGTTCAAATCAAGGGAAACATCAAATTTTAATGGTTCGATCCCCTCCTACGTTTGGCAATGTAGTTATTGAGTTCGAGTGATTACTTACTCTTACCCAATTTGGTGCTCAATACTTCTCTCAAGACTCAATGCTCATAAGAAAATCAACACCAATCAATCAATGAACAAGTCTCATATGGACTTTTATTAGTTTGGCAGTTCTATCAAATTAATCCTTTCGGACAATCAATCTTCCAATATTTTCCAAATCATTCATTTATTAGTAGTTGGGACAATCATTTACGATAATATTTAGTTGAGACCATTCAATTTAGTTTGATAATGAAGATGCAATGACTATCAAGTTTCATCAAGCTCACATCTCATATCAGAATCATACATTTAACAGTTCAAGGTTCTAGACTCAATCCCTATTTAAGTTTCATCAAGACTATCATCATGCTCATATCCCAAATCACAATCATACACATCCAATATTAGTCAAAATGTCATGAGGGTTTATGAAGTAAATAGTCAAAATTATTTGTTCAAGAAAAAAGTTCATAAAAATATCAATTACGCAATATTATGTAAAAATATGTTAAGTTTAAGGAAAATTCTCAGAAAATATAATCACGGGGACTCAATTCATTGCAAATCAACCTATCACAATCATGGGGATTCAATTCATTCATAAATCAAATCTATCATAATCATAGGGCACATATAAGAACAAGTTTCATGCTTTAGTTTAGCCTTACATACCTTAAAAGTTCCACAAATCTTGATAAAAAAATTTAACTTGAAGAAGAACAATCAAGATAACCTTTTTTGAAATTTTTGGATTTGTTTTCTTGAAAACCCTATGGTTAGGATTTAAGATTTTTCTTAAAGATTAATGTATATATGCAGATATTTGGGTTGGAAAGCTTGAAATCTATGAAGAAAAAATTACCTTGATGAAGAACCTTGGAAGAGAACCCTAACTTGATGTTTTTCTTGAAAAAAGGTTAGCGTTAAAATTTAGGAATGAATGTGTTATACCCCATACTTTTGTAAATTGGCGCATGTTTTTTTTCTAAAAGATTGCCACAGGATCCATGTTGTTTATGAAGTTCTACCCAAGTAGTAACGGTTAGAAATAGGGTTATAGGGATTTGGAAGGAGTTGGAGGCCGAATAATGAGTCGTGGTACTCAACTTACTTGCGTAAGCTACCAACTTGGATGTCTTACGTACTTAAGCTACTTCAGTGCGTGTTGAGCTTACGTAACAAAGATTACATAGGTTCTTAAAATAAAATGAGATTAAGAACCCACGGAAGAGGCGCAAGGAGGCATAGCACCTACTTGGAAGCAAGTAGGTGATGCACCTACTTGGAAGCAAGTAGGTGATGCACCTACGTGGACCAAGTAGGTGATGCACCTACTTGACATGGGGCCCACACTGCCACGTGGCGGTTTTAGATTGGGTGCATGATTGAGGTGGCGCCCTAGAGGGCTGTCATGTGGCACCTTCTAAGGAGGTGTATATAAGTATGTATTGCTGACTAATTATTCATTTCAGCATCTATACTAAGCAAAAAAAAATTAGACAAAGCTAGAGAAAAAGAGAGACTAGCTACGAGTTTGAGCCAAGAAAGAGGTAAGGCCCGATTTCGTTCTGTGAAGTAATTATTTAAGGTATTCTATGGTGATATGATGGTGTTTAATAGCGAAAAATTTCTATTTGGAGCAGCAAAAACGTGACACAAACAGTCCACTACTTTTCAGCATGTTAAGGAACTTCCGAGGCTAGGTTTTGGCTAGTTTTAGCCAATTTCGGATAAGGTAAGGTCTTTCCTTTCAATTTGAAGTTTATGGTGCTATCATTGGGTTTTTTATACATCTTTTATTCTGCTTTAAGTGTAAGAACTTCATATAAATGCCAGATGTTAGAAACAAACTAAATTAGAGTCGCTATGGTTGAATTGTCGTCAAAATGAGGTATTGTGCGTGCGAGGTGCTGCTGCAGGTGTGTGGTGGAGTGTTGAAGGGCTGGAGCATGGTTTAAATTGTGCTTGGGTTCTGATGGTTTCATCCACACGAACCCTCGCTTCGTATAATTAAAGATTTTATGAAACAACGATTGAAAACCCTATTATGGTATCGTAGTTTTAAGCGAATTATTTGGAGTTTGTTTTGTGTAATATCGAAGTGGTGTAATTGTGTGTTGGCTGCTGATTTTTGTTTTTGGTTGTCTGTACTAATTTAATATGTGATTGGAAGTTCGGATAGGGCGAGTTATAGAGGAGATGCTGCCCTAATTCCGTTAACTTCTTAACTAGTTAACAAACTAGTCGAGACTAGTCGAGAAAGGAGAATAAGGAGTTGGATCCTATGAGTGCTTGGTTGTGGATTTAGAAGCTGGAAAGTTAAAGGTTACTAATATTAATATTACCTTCATGTTAAATAGGTTCAGAGGACGATGAGACAAGCCGGGTTAAAAGCAATCGATAAGAGGTATGTGAAGCTTTCTTTTGGCATGTTTTTGGCATAAGTATGTAAAGCTATTCTTCTCTTATTTTGGCATGTCTTAGACGTAAGTAATGAATTATATGTATATGAGCTTGGGGTAATTCCACTCATAAATTCCAAGCATGAGTCATGAGTTTCATTGACTTTGTGATATTAGAACTCTTATAGTAGTTGAGTTGTTGCCTTTTAGGGCTTCTATATGATGAAAGGTAGTATGTGTAAAGCCTGTCGCTTCTTCCCTTTGGAATGTCTTACATAATACACATGTGCTCATATTAGCAGAATGATATAATTGTTATACCAAGTCCTTGAACTGGCCGAGTACGGTACGTGATAATAGTATGTATGACTTTATTTCATATAATGCAGGTACGGTGAATGGCTAAACATTATAATTTCCCCTGCATCCCTGTTTTAACTATAATTCTTCATATACTATTACATGCTTACATACTCAGTATATATGTCGTAATGACCCCCTCTTCTTGGGAGGGGCTGCATTTCATACCCACAGGTACAGACGTGCGCTTTGGGGATCCGCTAGCCTAGGGTTCCACTCAGCAAGTTTGGGACAAGCTTAAAACTCTGATGTATATATTTGTTTATTCAAGGGTACGGTGGGGGGCCTGTCCCACTTTATGTTGTCACTAATACTCTTAGAGGTCTGTAGATACGTGTGTTGGTTGTGTATATATGCGTGTTCAATTGTGCTTGTGTGACTTATATTTTGGGACGTTCCCTTAGTCGAGGCAGCTTTGTCTGCTCACATATATACTTATAATGGGATGACCCCACAAGCTACGATAGTCTCGCTGGTGTATAAGTTGTGTTGCCTATTGAGATGCTGTGACCCAAACAGGCGACAGGTTTACTTACGATTACTAAAGGTATGTATGAGTGTCCAGCTCGGACACCCAGTCGCGGCCCACGGGATTGAGTCATGACAGAAGTGGTATCAGAGCAGTTCATCCTCGGCGTGTCTATAGACCGTGTCTAGTAGAGTCTTATTTATCGGTGTGCTGTGCAGCACATCTATAAACAAGAGGCTATGGGATATTTAGGATGATGTCCTTTTTCTTATCTTACATCGTACGATAGAGATGTAATATTAAGATGATTCCTCCCTAACAATTTATTCTGTTTACAATAATGCCTCCAAGGAAAGAAACAACTACCAGAAGGTCAAACTAGTAGTGGGGGAAACTAGTCAGACCCTGAGAGTTACAAAAGTGCGTGCCCAGTCTATGCCGGGGGTTGTGATCCAGTCGGAAAGTTCTACTACACCGCTACTTTCAGAGGAGCATAGAGTAGTAGCAAGCTCTACTACACCACCACTTCTAGAGGAACATAGGGAAGAAACAGTTGTAGAACCTGAGACTCCAGTGCCTGAACCTCTAGCCCCACAGCCAAGGACAAAAGATAGGGCCATGAGAGATGCGGTTCAGTTGCTAACTAGGATAGTGGCAGAGCAGGCTCGAAGGTATGGGCTAGGAGCCGATGATATGGATAGATATGATAACTTGAGGGTTCGTGACTTTCTGATTTATAACCCTTTAGAGTTCTATGGGTCGAGACCCGCGGATGACCCACAGGAGTTCATTCGACAAATGCAGTGTACGTTAACAGTAATTAGGGCTTCTGAGACTGAGTCTGTTGAATTGGCTTTATATCAGCTACGTGAAGTAGCCGTTAATTGGTATGAGTCTTAGATGTTATCAAGGGGCGAGGGTTCTCTTTTAGCAGTCTGGGATGAGTTTGTGGAAGCCTTCCTTAACTATTTTCTACCTCCGGAAATGAAGCGAGCCAGAGTTGATAGATTTTTATAGTTAAGGCAGGATGGAAGGATCATTAAAGATTATAGCCTTGAGTTTGACTCGTTGGTGAGGCATGCGCCCATTATTGTAGTTGATATGGCTGATAGGGTGCATCGCTATATGATGGGGATAAATCTTTACTTGATTGATAGTTGTATGGCTATGGCTTCTCATTCAGGCATGGATATTGCTCGAGTACAGGCGTATGCATAAGGGGTGGAGGATCGGCATGAAGGGCGACAACCCAATAGAGATTATGATAGTGTCCAGCATAAGAAAGCTAGGTTGGGTCATTATTTAGGGTAGTTTCGAGGCGAGAAGCCTCAGCAGTATAGTAGGTATCCTTCCCAGCCAGCTCAGAGTACACCCCTACAGTTTATGGGTTGGGGGTTCAATAGCACAAGGTATTCAGAGGCTAGTCAGAGCTCACAGATGAATAGGGATTTGCGTCAGTCGAAGCCACCTTTGCCTCGGTGCTCTCATTATGGTAGGTCTCACTTTGGGGAATGCCGTTCTATTCTGGGTTTTTGTTTCACTTATGGACATCAAGGCCATTTCATGAAAGATTTCCCATTTAAGGGTAACCGAGGTAGTGCAGCCCAGCCTACTGGGTCAATTACTGGTTTTTTGTCTTTAGTGGCTATGCACCCTATGGGGCAGGGTATTCAGACACCAGTAGGCCATGGTAGAGACTATGGTGGAACTTCTAGTTCTAGTAGTCCTTCGAATCGTATCTACGCCTTAGCTAACAGACAGGATCAGGAGGCGCCACCAGATATGGTAACAGGTATATTATTAATTTCCTTTCAAAATATATATGCATTGATATTAGGAGCCCTGTGTGGCTATAATATGATATGGTATATATATATGTGTGTGTGTGTCGGCCCTATGAGGCACTGTTGATATTTTCTGCGTGCAGGTTTTTGTGATCGATAGAAAGTATGAATAAAACAACTCGTAAAGATATTAAACATAGTGTGAAGGATAGACAGGCTATACTTGACTAAAGGTTAAAGTGTTGGCAATAGGGTTATTGGCTACTGATATTGTAACGTACAAGTAACACAAGAGAAAGGATAAGAGATCCTTTCTATGGTAGAATATAAGAGAACTTAAGAGTAAGTAAAGAAAATGAAGCAAGTATGACAACATAGACTATGAGTGCGTCTTAGTACTATGAAATACGTAGAGTAGAATAAGTCAAGAAAAGGAAAGACTATGAATAGAATTGAACGCACTTGGTACAGAAATCTCCTGAAATCCTTTTTAGACCTAATAAAGGTTAACATTCATCCTCGAATTTTCTAAAGGAGGGAAGGATGTTATACCCCGTACTTTTGTTTATTGGAGCATGTTTTTTTTCTAAAAGATTGCCACAGGATCCATGTTGTTTATGAAGTTCTACCCAAGTAGTAATGGTTGGAAATAGGGTTATAGGGATTTGGAAGGAGTTGGAGGCCGAATAATGAGTGGTGGTACTCAACTTACTTGCGTAAGCTACCAACTTGGATGTCTTACATGCTTAAGCTACTTGAGTGCGTATTGAGCTTACGTAGCAAAGATTACATAGGTTCTTAAAATGAAATGAGATTACGAACCCACAGAAGAGGCGCAAGGAGGCATAGCACCTACTTGAAATCAAGTAGGTGATGCACCTACTTGGACCAAGTAGGTGACACACCTACTTGAGGTGGGGCCTATGCTGCCACATGGCGGTTTTAGATTGGGTACATGATTGAGGTGACACACTAGGGGGCTGCCACATGTCACCCTTAGGGGATGCCATGTGTCACTTTCTAAAGAGGTGCATATAAGTATGTATTGCTGACTAATTTTTCATTTCATCATCTATACTTAGCACAAAAAAAACTAAACAAAGCTAGAGAAAAAGAGAGACTAGCTATGGGTTTGAGCCAAGAAAGAGGTAAGGCCCAATTTCGTTCTGTGAATTAATTATTTAAGATATCCTATGGTGATATGATGGTTTTTAATAGCAAAAAAATTCTATTTGGAGCAGCAAAAATGTGACACAAATAGTCCACTACTTTTCAGCACGCTAAGGAACTTCCGAGGCTAGGTTTTGGCTAGTTTTGGCCAATTTTGAGTAAGGTAAGGTCTTTCCTTTCAATTTGAAGTTTATGGTGTTATCATTGGGTTTTTTATACATCTTTTATTCTACTTTAAGTGTAAGAACTTCATATAAATGCCAGACGTTAGAAACAAACTAAATTAGAGTCGCTATGGTTGAATTGTCGTCAAAATGAGGTATTGTGCGTGCGAGGTGCTGCTGCAGGTGTGTGGTGGAGTGTTGCAGGGCTGGAGCATGGTTTAAATTGGGCTTGGGTTCTGATGGTTGCATCCACACGAACCCTCGCTTCGTATAATTAAAGATTTTATGAAACAACGATTGAAAACCCTATTATGATATCGTAGTTTTAAGCGAATTGTTTGGAGTTTGTTTTGTGTAATATCGAAGTGGTGTAATTGTGTGTTGGATGCTGATAGTTGTTTTTGGTTAGATTTACTAATTTAATATGTGATTGGAAGTTCGGATAGGGCGAGTTATAGAGGAGATGCTGCCCGAATTCCGTTAACTTCTTAACTAGTTAACAAACTAGTCGAGAAAGGAGAATAAGGAGTTGGTTCCTATGAGTGATTGGTTGTGGTTTAGAAGATGGAAAGTTAAAGGTTACTAATATTAGTATTACCTTCATGTTAAATAGGTTCAGAGGACGATGAGACAAGCCGGGTTAAAAGCAATCGATAAGAGGTATGTGAAGCTTTCTTTTGGCATGTTTTTGGCATAAGTATGTAAAGTTATTCTTCTCTTATTTTGGCATGTCTCAGACGTAAGTAATGAATGATATGTATATGAGCTTGGGGTAATTCCATTCATAAATTCCAAGCATGAGTCATGAGTTTTATTGACTTCGTGATATTAGAACTCCTATAGTAGTTGAGTTGTTGCCTTTTAGGGCTTCTATATGACGAAAGGTAGTATGTGTAAAGCCTGTCTCTTCTTCCGTTTGGAATGTCTTAAATGTAAGTGAATTGAGGTATGATATGAGTGTAAAGGCAGTTCCAGTTGTAAGTCCCGAGTATAACTTGTGACTCGAGTTTACTCCTAAATGCTAAGGGTCTTGAAGTAGTTAAACTACGACCCTCGAGCCTTCTATAGGCTGAATAGTGATTGGGTGTGTAAGTTCCTAAATCTGGGGTCTCTTAGGCATATTTGTGATAATGGTTGGGGGATGTCTGATATGTTACTGAGTTTTACATGCACGTATATAAATACTACATTATATATGGATCAGGCCGTCACACCTCGGTATTATGACATGATTTATGGATCGGGCCATCGTACCTCGATGTTATTATGCAATATACGGATTGGGCCATCGTACCTCGGTATTGTTCTATGATATACGGATCGGGTTGTCGTACCTCAGCATTGTTCTATGATATACGGATCGGGCCATCATTCCTCAGCATTATTATAAGATATATGGATCAGGCCGTCGTTCCTCGGCATTATTATAAGATTTATGGATTGGGCCATCGTTCCTTGACAGGTACTTGCTATATACATGGATCGGGCTGTACGTTCCATAGCACTAATAATACACATGTGCTCATGTTAGCAGAATGATATAATTGTTACATAAAGTCCTTGAACTAGCGGAGTACGATATGTGATAATAGTATGTATGACTTTATTTCATAAAATATAGGTACGGTGAATGGCTAAACATTATAATTGCCCCTACATCCCTATTTTAACTATAATTCTTCATATATTGTTATATGCTTACATACTCAGTACATATGTCGTACTGACCCCCTCTTCTCGAGGGGGGTTGCGTTTCATGCCCGTAGGTAAAGCCAACTCATAGGCCACCTCTCCAACATGCTTAAGAAATTCAAATGGCCCAATATACCTCGGACTAAGCTTACCTCGCTTACCGAATCTCACCAAACCCTTCATGGGAGAAACCTTCAACAACACTTGTTCTCCCTCCATAAACTCTATGTCCCTGACCTTTTAGTCTGCATACTTCTTCTGCCTTCTCTGAGCTGTTAGAAGCTTCTCCTGAATGAATTTCACCTTCTCTAATGATTCCCTTAAAAGATGAGTTCCCCAAGGTCTCACCTCAAATACATCAAACCAATCAATAGGAGATGTACATCTCCTCCCATACAATGCCTTAAACAGAGCCATATCAATACTCGAGTGATAACAATTATTATACCAAAACTTTGCCAAGGGTAGGAACTGATCCTATTGACCACCAAAATCTATCACGCATGCACGAAGCATATCCTCCAGCATTTGAATTATCCTCTCAGACTGCCCATTAGTCTGAGGGTGAAATACAGTAATAAGATCCAACCTAGTACCTAACTCATCATGCAAGGTCCTCCAAAAATTAGAAGTAAATTGGGTACCTCTATCTAATATGATAGAAATTGGAACTCCATGTAATCGACAATCTCGCGGATATAAAGTTTGGCTAATTTCTCTGCATCATAAGTCACCATGACTGGAATGAAGTGAGTAGACTTATTTAACCTATCAACAATCACCCATATCGAATCAAACTTACCCAATGTATTTGGAAGACCAACCACAAAATTCATTGCAATCCTTTCCCACTTTCATTCAGCAATGGGCATTTTTTGAAGTGTCCCTCCAGGACTTTGGTTCTCATATTTTACCTACTGACAATTTGGACAACGGGCAACAAAATCAGCAATGTCACGCTTCATTCTACTCCACCAATAATATTGTCTTAGACTGCGATACATCTTGGTTGCATCAGGATGTATAGAGTACCTTGAACTGTGAGCCTCTACAAAAGAATAGTATGGATCAAATTATCAATACGAGGCATACATAACCGTCCCTTAATTCTCAAGATGCCTTCCTCATCGATCACAGCCTCCTTAGCCTCTCCCTGCAATACCATGTCACGAATTCGGCTTAGCTTCTCATCATTAAACTATTTTTCTTTAATCTTGTTAAGGAAATAAGATCTTGCCTCCACACTGGCCAAGAATCCTCCTTTCTTGGTTACTTCCAGCCTCATAAAGTCATTAGCCAGAGTTAGAACCTCTCTAGCCAATGGATGTCTAAAAACCTACAAATGAGTTAAACTTGCCATGCTTCCTACTTTTCTTCTCAAGGCATCGGCCACTACATTAGCTTTTCCCGAGTGATGAAGAATAGTGATATCATAGTCCTTTAACAATTCCATCCAACTCTTCTACCTAAAATTTAAGTCTCTCTGAGTGAGCACATGTTGTAAACTGCAATGATCTGTATACACTAGTGTGAGCGCTTGACGTTTTGGGATCATTTTTATCTCCTTTAGTATGGATAGCCCGTCTTTTGCCTTTTTAAGACTATCTAGTTGTTGTCTATATTTTTGGTCCACATTTGGGACTTGTACTCATCTTTTATTTTATAGTAGCTTTGTACTTGTGACTTATAGGTTTTGGGAGAGATCTTTAGTTGTACATATCATGTTTTGGTTTTGCTTTCACTTATTTATTTTGTGTAGGAGCCCGTTTGGATGGGCTTTAAGTTGGTCAAAACCAACTTAAAGTCCCTTTTTAGCTTTTGGATGTGTTTGCCTAATACTAACTTTAAGCCATAAAGTTCTTAAAGTCAGTCAAAAATAAAAAGTTACAATTGCTAACTTTTTTTTCCTAAGTGCTTAAAGTCATTTTCTTTGACCATGAAAATTACTTTTTTATCCCTTATATTTTAATTAAATTCCCAAACTACCCTTTTTATTCTTTTAACCCTAAAATTCATATTATTTTTCTCATTTAAGCACTTTTATTCAAACACTCAACTGCTTATTTATAAAAATAACTTTCAGCACTTCAAAGTTCTAAAAATACTTCATACATAAAAGTTACTTTTTTAAGCCCATCCAAACGGGCTTTAGGTTAGAATTTTCCATTCATGGTTACTTTCTTCTCTCAAACCCATTACTTATCGTTCCGTATTTACGGATTGGTTTACCTAATGACGGGTTATAATAGGTGTCATCATGACCTGAGGAATCGGATTGTGACAGATTGATACCTAAATTTAGACAATTCAGATATCCAAACTCAATATTCTAGGGGAATGGTATGACAAATCATGAGACAACAGATAAGATAAAATGGCTAAAATAGAAGATGTAGGCCAAAGAAGTATTGCGGAGATAGAAACCTTTTTTTCTAATTTTGTTCTCCAATAAATTACTTCAAAAAAGAATGCTTAAGGAAGATCCTCCTAATCAACATATAGTCAGTGACCTCTTCGTAGTTAAGAGTTATGTCAGCATTGTAACTTGTAGCATCAACTTCAAGCTGGCATCTTAGCTTGGTGATTAACTCTTTGGTGGCTAAGTTAGTCTTAATTGCCTTTTGGCTCTTCCATAAGTTATCTTTTTTGGTCTATAGGATAATTTTGTACATTAGTTTGTTGTCCTTGTCTATTTCATTGTTAAGCTCATAGTATACTTAATTCTTATAGGTTGTAACTCATGTAAGACAATTTATTATCAGTTGATTGTCAAACCTCAAAGTCAAATAATCTTTGGATGGATGAGAAATTTTAATACAGCGTCTCTACCATCTCAACACAGGGGTAAGGCTGATGTACTCGCCTTTCTCCAGACTCCACTTATGAAATTATTTTAGGTATGTTGGCGCAACTCCATATTAACGAAGACTTGACCCTAGATAAGAAAGAGTGGAGGAAGTGTATTAAAGTAGAAGGTTAGTAGGGGTGAGGGGTTAGGGAAGAATTGATGTTAAAATGCTATATTTTATGACTTTTTTCTGTTTGCCTTGCTAATTAGTTGATGCATTTTTCATAATTTTACTATAGGTGGCTAATCAGAATAATCAAGATAATAATCACATATTGGGACAAGTGAGCTCAATAGAAATGATCGACGTACAATCACACGGGACATACGGCTTGAAAGAGAGAAAGTTAGAGATGAATTCCTGAGTCACCTATTTTCCACTGAACTTTGCCATAATATAATAAGAATGAGTCCTTCGGCTTTTACTGGCTTATGTGAGATTTTAATCAAAGATGAAAGTCTTAAACCAACACTTTGAGTTACAATTGAAGAACAAGTTGCAAAAACACTTTATTTGTTAGCACATAATGTGATAAATCGTGAGCTATCTTTCATATTTCAACGCTCTAGAGAGTCGGTGAGTAGTCATTTTTATGTTGTCGTATGAGCTATCTTAGGGTTATATGAAAAATTTATTAAACAACCTGATGGCTCCTATGTTCCTCCTGAAATTGCTAGCAGCCAACGTTTCTACCCATATTTTAAGGTAAACTTAATTATTACATAATTAATATTTAAATAAATATCGAGGTTACACTGTTAACTGATGATTATAATATCAAGATTGTATTGGTGCAATTGATGGAATACACATATGTGTTAAAGTTTCACAAAGTGAAGCACCGAGATATTGTGGGAGGTAAGATTATCCAACACAAAATATATTAGTTGCATGTACATTTGACTTAAATTTATATATGTGTTAGTTGGGTGGGAAGGTACAACATCCGATTCAAGAATCATGAAAGAAGCACTAAATAGACAAGACCCACTAAAAATTCCAGAAGGTACATACTATATATTTAGAATTAGTTATATATGATAATTATATAATTAAATCTTTTCTTTTTAATATTTAGGAAAATTTTACCATGTTGATGTTGGACTCATGTTGAGAAGTGGACTTATTACATCATATCAGGGAGAGCGATATCATTTGAAAGAGTATTCAAGAAATCCACCCCAAAATTCTCGTGAATTATTTAATTTGCGATATGCTTCTTTGCGTAACGCTATCAAAAGAGCATTTGGAGTTCTTAAAAAGAGATTTTCTATAATTTCTAGTTCAACAGAATCATCATATAGAATTGAAACTCAAAAGCTTATCATATTTGCATGTTGTATTTTGCACAACTTCTTAAGAGGTGTAGATCCAAATGATGAGTTACTTGCTCAAGTTGATGCAGAGCTTATTAATGATAATACAGTGCATGAGGAGCATTCGGATTCTAGGGAGAGTAATGATGAATATAGAAAAGGAGATTTGATTCGAGATGGCACAACAGTTGCCATGTGGACTAATTATCAAGATTAGTTTTTCAGTGAAAAAACTATTGTGATTATTTATGTCGCAATTTTTTTACTTGATGTTATTTAATAGTAATTTCGTGATGTATATATTTTTATTATAAACATTATATCTAGTGCATTTACTTTAAATTTTAGTAACTTTTATCGATATTTGTGTGTAACAATATTTTTTTTTCTTATCTTGTGCATGTTTCTCTTAATTATGAAGTAGTTGATATGGAGAAAAATGCAAAGGAATTTACCTCAAGTGATCTAAAGGCTCTAGATAACTCTATATGTGTTTGGACAAATGCAATGGATGACACTTTAATTGATGCATATTGTCACGAGAATACACTTGGGCACAGGGTTGGCAGAACTTTCTTTACACATGCAATGGATAACATACTGCAGGAGCTAAAATCAAAATTTCCAATTTCCTAATAAAGTTATTAACAAGGAGAAATTCACAATCGAATGAAAACAATTAAGAGGCACTTCACCAAGTACTATGACATATTTCAGATGGGGGTGGGGGTGGGGGGTGGGGGGAGGGGGGATGAGCGGATTTGCATGGGATCCCATTACAAACATGTTGATTGTTGAACCTGAAGTATGAGATCAGTTAATTCAGGTAAATTTATGTTTATTAATTTAGTTTTTATTTTTACTGTAGTTTCTGAATATGTGATTTTTTTTATTACAATGTTCGTTTTATTTTCATCAATATATATATATATATATATATATATATATATAGGCTAAGCCTGTCAGCTGTAGAATTGAAGACCAAGCCATGTCAAAATTATGAAAAGTTGGTGATGCTATATGGAAAGGATAGAGCCACTGAAAAGCATGCTGAGACTGACCCAGATATGTTAAAAAAGAGTGCTCATAGAAATCTGAAAAAATCAATTGTTGATTCATTAACTATTGATGAGGTAGATGAAATGATTTATACTAATGTTGCTTCTTTGGAAAATATTGAGGAATATGGACAGGATGATCAAAGTGAAGCAACTGATTATGCATCTGCACCTAATGTCTATCCAGAAGCACCAGCTCCTATCAGAAACAAAAAATCTAAACATGATCATCTTGAAACCATGGTTGACATGTTGAGAGGTGGAATGGACAAATTGTCTAATGCTATTAGTGGACTTTCATCCGCTCTACCTATTTCTGAGAGTGGGATATGAAATATGTTGGAGAAGATGAATTTGAAATCTCGTGTGACTAGAAAAGCTTATATATTTTTTGCCGAAATGCAAGTGCTAGGATGCCTAAAAGAAGCCCGCAAAGCTCTTTTATTAGAAATGATGCAAGAAGACAATTAAGTTTAGAGTAATTTATTTAAATTTTAAGTATTGCTTCTTTTATGAACAATTTAAATATTTTCTTGTTGAGACTTATTCTGTTATGCGTTTTTATTATTCTTTTAATGAATTTGTATTGAATTATGATCTTTATTTTTTGTACTTCTATTTGAAGAAATTCAATGATTTCACAGTGAAAGAGAAGAAGATAGTATTTTTATCTTCGTCTTGAATTTTATTCTAATTGAATACCTCATCAACCTTGTGAAGTTAATTTCCCTTGATATTATGAATAATTTTTTAAATTTATACAAGTAAAAGTAGAAAATTTTCATTACTTTCTTGATACTAGGAGTGACACAAAATAATACTAGTCGTAAGAGGTGGTGGAATTCCAATTCACTCAAAAAAAGCACAAAAATAGCAGTAAAATATTACTAGTTGCCCAACATGTTTATCCTATTTTTTGGTCCTTTCTTTACCTATCAAGTTTCTGTAAAAGTTACTTCTCTATAAACAAAAATAAAAAATTGTAGCACAAAAATAGCAGTTGAATAAAGATAGGTTTTACTTTAGTTTTTGTACAATTATTTCTAATCAAAAAAATATTATCATTGGTATAATTGTTGTCCATGGCGGCTGAAGCATCCTCTCTTTCAAGGAACGTCACAAGTTCGAAAGAACGGTGCTTTTGGATTGCATGATCTAATGGGGTCTTCACATCCTTAAGATTAGAGCTAGAAAATGATAAATTTAATATTAATAATAATTAAGAGCATTTTGTAAATTTATCAGTTATGATATAGTACCATACAATCAAACCAAACAACATAATTATCATTAAACAATAGCAAACCATACAGTCCATCTAAACGTAGTATTGTACTGTACTGTACAGTACCATATCATATCATACAACACTGTACATTATGAAACCATGAGGAACCAGCATCCAAACAAGCTGTAACTTGCTTATGTATTTCCAGGGGCCAATTTCATGTGGAGTTCTAGAGATTTTGTTGCACCAGTGGCTCTAAATATCATGCTTGATAGCCACCACTTCCTTCCAAAGAGCAGATTTCCACATTTTCTCTTTTCCTATTGCCCCATCCTTGTAGCTAGATCAAGAAAGAACCTTTGGATCGAGATCCACAACTATGGATTCCAATTATTGCTTCGCTGAAGTAAGCCCTCGTCCCTTTTTCTGCTTCTCGTTCATGAATACATTGCTCTAGTGCTAAAATGCATACTTGTCTAACAAAATTAATTTTGTGTCTTACCCCCAATTTGTGTAATAGTAATTCACCTAAAATTGTAACATTACAATAATTGTAATTCTAACGGTCAGACTCCAAGATTTATGGTTCATGCTGCAACTTCCCTAGATTGGAAATCTTTTGTGTGTTTGCATGACAGGGATTCCTTCTTTCTGTTAGAGCCTGTTACTTGATTTGCCCTTTGCTTTGAAATATTTACAATGAGGTTAACCGCATGCATTGTGCGGATTGATGCTTTTCTCGGTGGGGAAAATAGGACGTGAAAGGGGTGTTGGAAGGGATAATATATAGCGTGTTTGGATTGACTTAATTTGGCTAGAAAGTCAGCCACTTGGTTGGCTTCTCTATAGCAATGTGAGATGCTCACTTCTGCCCCTTCCATAGTCTTTGAAGCAAGAGCGACTCAATAGAATGAGTGGCCTAAAGCCAAAATTTAGAAACGTGAGTTATGCTTCTTTAATTCTTTTTAATATATTTTATTTTCATAAATTCTAAAAAAATATTATAATATATTATAATTTAATAATTATTTTTTTTAATTGACAGTTGACAAGAATAAATATATATAAATTAGTGTATGTACATAACAACACAAATGTTTAAATCTCTCTTATTGATTATTAATTTTAAATATTTTTAATAGAATGAAATGTTACATGAATTATCAAAATTATTCTAAAAGTGTTTTAAAATAAAATTAAGACTTCATTTCATTAAATATGTCAATTAGAGTATCATTTTTTTCTTATATAATATTTCGTAATACTTTAAATTACAATAACCAATATTATAGTGATTGTTACATTTAGAAGATATTCAAAGTTAAGACATTTAAATTTAATTATTTTATAATCTAATTAGTTTAATTTGAAATATTTAATGAAACATCTCAAAAAATTGAAGATAATTGTACAGAGTCAATATTAAAATATAGTTAATTCAAATTGAAGTGAATCAGACAAATTAAGAAATAAAAAATAACTATAAATTTAACTGTTCATAATTTTTTATTATAATTATAACAATAAAAAAAATTCAAAAATATGTGCATAATAATTAGTAAGAGATTAGCACCAACCTATAACAATAAATGCATATTTATTTTTTTATATTCTACTTAGGGTTTCTTCCAAGTGTGCTATTGGCGGTGCTTCACAATTAATATTAACATTTTAACGTATGTATGTTTTGTCTGCTCAGTGCTTTTGGTTCTTCGTTTAATCGGTCGAATTTATTTCTCTTTTGCGCATCTTCGGTATGTTTTTTGTATTTGAGCGAACTGAATTTGGAGGATTTTTGGTTCTTTAGAGGCCCTTATTTTTTGGGGCCTTAGTGGCTTTAGGGTTGAGCCGCAGCAAGTTCGTTTGATGAACATATGACAAATGTAATTTTTTTTGTTAGTTGAATATTGTATTTTCCTTATAGGGTGAAAGGTTATATCTTTGTAGCCTTTTCCTTTTTTGCTGTCCTAATTTCCACTATCTATTGTTTGCCAGAGGTTTGGTACATGCTCCCCTCTGTTTTGTGTAATTTTTATTGGAAATTATAGACATGGTAGGGGTCAAGCCAAACCCCCCACACCTAATAGCTCTAAGCTGTGATGGTGATGGTGATGGCTTAAAATTTTAAAAAAAGTGTTTTTAAGTCAAAATAGCTTTTGGGGGAAAGTGAATTAACCAGAGAATGTAGCAAATATAGTATTTGACATTTTTCTTGGGTATAAGATAGTTGTTGTTCGTTTTTTTTAATGACCAAGATAGTTCTTGTTCGTTGTGCTGTTCGTTTGGCTTGTTGAGCAAGTAGAGAAAATTGGAATGCACTATAGCTATGACCTGCTTTTACCAGGAAAATTCTTGGGGCATGGAGTTGCAAGGTGGAAAAAGCGTGTATTAGTTCCCATAAAAGTGTTCTGAGATATATGGCATAGTTGTATAATTGTTTCTAAAATACTTGGTGTTACCCCCAACTTTACTGTGTATTGAATTGGCTGTCCTGTTCAGTATTTTAACCATGATAATTGTGTGTCTCGTTTCTGTTTGTACCATCCCTTTGTTTTGGATGGGTTCTACATCTTCTTGTCTGGGATTAACTCAATGTTTCTATAATCCAGATGCTAAGGTCTAGGATGTGATGAGGTGGAACAAAGATGTGAGTTGTTGCTTACTATTTCTGGTCAGGCGCTATTCTAGATCCGTGGGCCATTCTGCACTAGAAAATCGTTGTCAATATGTGATTCGAGTGTCAAACAATATCACACATTTGGGTCGTCAAAAGGAGGGTGCAAAACCTAGTCAGCTATTGTCTTTACCCCCATTTCCTGGTCATCCTTTGCCGGGAAAGAAAGTGGCCACCGGTCCTGAGCAACCATCTTGTCATGTTACTGCCATTAGCTGGATCAAATACTACTTTGATGAAATACCAGGCTCGGTCATCCAATCCCATTTTAATAAAGGCCTCGTAAGTATTCTTATGCCTATTCCTTCCCCTATGTGAGTTATTTTGATGTTTCTTCTATAAAATCTCCACCTAGTCAATGCATGGTAGTTCTTTTTTACTGTGTTTAGTAAATTACATTCCTCTCCAAGGGATTCCTGATACAACTAGTGAGGGTTCAAATCCCAATAGAGACAAACCACTAGGTGATTTAAACACTAGATGGAAAGAAATCACCTAGAAATCACAGGTCCTGTTTATAAAATAGTTGAGGTGCGTGCAAACTAGACAGGACACCACCGTTATTAAAACAAATTGCTATAGGTTTAATGTCAACATAGTGCTTGTGATGAAGTGTTGTGTAGAGAGACTTAAACATGCAAGTCACAAGGATCAGTTTTATGGATAACTAATGACTAGGAGTGGCAAAATCAAATCCAACCAACCTGTTTAAAATAACCCGCCATTTATTAGCTCAACCCATTAAAAATTGGGTTGATATGTAACCCAAATTGACTCATGAGAAATTTTGTCAAAATATTTTTTAAAAACTGTTTTTTTTTAATTTGATATGTCATATAGAGTCATAATAAAGAAAAAAAATTGCCCCCAGGGCCTAGCTCAAGTGGCAAAGGGTGGAGGATTTGTGGCTTAGGTCACTGGTTCAAGCCCCACACCATGCAAAGCAAAGCTTGGTATTTAAGTGGAGAAGGGTAGAGGGACGGGCCCATGATCCACCTAGTTTAGAAGGCTATGGTTGGTCCAAAAGGCAGGCCACAGACAAATTTCACGGTTATCTAAATTTTTTTTTTGTTAGGTACTCAAATATCTTAAAAGAACAAATAAAACAATTAAACTTAGTAAAAATAGGGTTGGGTTGAGTCTTCACCCGTTCTACAACCCATTACTTGACCCAACCCGATTTGACCCTAGCAAATTTGGGTTGGGTTGGGTCTTGATTCATTTGTTGTCTTGACCCATTATGACCCACCCAAATTTGACCCAACCCGCCCAATTCCCTACCCTACTAATGACAAGTTCATTTGAACATTGATCAATGACATATTATTCATCATCCTATAGTATGTTAACTTGCAATTTCCTTGTTCATAGTGTTTATATGTGCTGATGGTTAGTTCAGAAATAGTATCTAAATTATCTGGTCTGATTGTACATCATTTTATCACCACAACTGACAACATCAAGAAGAGATATTTTATTTCATAAGATAGAGTAAATCTGTTAAATATTCATTTGTTTTGCTGCTCTTCTCCTACGTTTAAAATATGACCTTTATCTCTTACCCTTTGAAGGGTCTAATGGCTATACTGTCTTTAGTTGTTGTAATGAATACAGCGACAATTATCTTTTTTTAGTTTATTTACAGGTGCAGTTAGAGTTTAATGAGTCATTTACAAGCAAGGAAGGACAAAAAAGATTGCTGAGGAAGGTAGTGATACTTGTATGAGTCTAGCAGTATAAGCTTCATTTTGATGTTAAAAAATACAAACATCAAGAGCTAAGGGGCTTCTTCAATTTGTTTTTGGACCCTGTGCTACACTCCCAATGGATTCCCCTATTTTACAATTTTACTGTGAATTTACAGATTAAGCATTCTGAGGTCATGGAAGTTGGTGCAAGAATTCATGTGCCCGTATCTGTTGCTGAAACAAGAATCTCAAAACGATATGATGTTATACCTAGTGGCACTTTGTATCCTAATGCTGATGAAATAGCATACTTGCAAAGGCTTGTATTTTATAAGGTATGTGTTTGTTTATCTGTTTTCTTCTCTGCAAATTTTACATTTGATTCCCACTATTTCTGGTGGTTAGAGATTACACAGCTACTGTGGTTACTTTTTCTGCTTCTTAAGTTCATTTGGTGAAATGGTTTGGTGGAACTAAGCATCAAAGGTTATTCTTGTTTCCTGTAACTTATTAATTGTTCAAACTGTAGGACCCCGCCATACTTGTTCTAAACAAGTCCCATAAGCTGCCTGTAAAGGTTTGTTTCTAGGTGTTCTTTATTGCACGATATTGACTACCACATTCTTCAGCCTTTTACCTTCATTTCTGACTATTAGACTGATTACAGGGAAACCTTCCTGTGCATAACAGCATGGATGCCTTGGCAGCCGCAGCATTATCTTATGAATATGACACGGGTCCTAGACTGGTAAGTTAAGCATAGCGTAAGTGCTATTAATTAAATATTGAAGATCTCTTTACTTCTAAGTTTTCTGAAGATATCCTGGCGTCTAGTAAAAAAATAGGAGTTACTTTGCTGGTGAAGAGGCAATTGTGGGGGTTGGAGATTTAAGCGGTTGATGTTAATTTGGAATTATGTTCAGCTTTGGTTATTACTGCATATATTGTCAAGGTACATCGTTTTGATAGAGAGAGCAGTGGCCTTCATTTAATGGGAAGAACAGAAGAAAGTATCTCCCATCTTCATTTGTTGTTCAGCAACACAAAAAAGTCCAAGTCCCTGTCTAAGGTACTTAGTCTATAACCTATGCACCATCTTCATTTTTCGTTTGGCTTTTCTTCCGTTCCCTCTTCAAGGGAGAGAGGGTTGGTATTTTGTTGTGGGTGAGAATGCCTGTTTTGACTTCACTGGTTGAGTTAGAATTTTTGTGATGCATAAAGCTCGACTGTCATTTAGGGATGGAATGATGCATGTGGGTCAACATATCAGAGGTATTGGGCGTTGGTAATAGGTTCCCCCAAGGAGAAGGAAGGCGTGATCTCTGCACCACTTACAAAGGTTTTCCATTTCCCTTGCTTACGTTTGCAGGGTTTGGTCAAGTAGAATGAGTGTTCGTTGTGCTTGGTTGTTGATTGCAGGTGCTTCTTGATGATGGAAGAACTGAGAGAGTCATGTTGGCTCAACACTCGGGATTAGAAGCTTCTGAGGAGGCTGTTACCGAATATCGGCTGCTTGGTCCAACGATTAATGGATGCTCATGGATTGAGTTGCGCCCTCATACAAGTAGAAAACATCAGGTTCCTTGAACCTTTTCCTTTTACTAGTTATGATCCCTGTAAAAACAGTTCCATCTTTTAAATTGTGGAGAGATGCATATCGATATTTAAGTTATCCCTATGAAAACCAGTGGTTCTTCTAAGTTGTGGAGAGATGCATAAAGTTTTTTTTCTTTTTCTGAAGGCTGTTCCTAAGTTAGGACCATTAGTAGGCCCAAGTAGAAAAACTTGCTTGATGAACCCAAAATGAGAGCAAGAGGAACTGATGAAAGATGCTTCCATAAAGCAGTATTATGATGAATAATATTTCTAGCATGTGTTTTCCACTATTATAAGCATCTCAACTAGTGAGGATACCCAGTACAAACTACAGCATTAAGTGTGAGTAACATGCTGATTTACTACTGGAGATCTTGTGCATGCCTATTCTGTCGTGGATGCCCAACTCAACTGTAACTGAGAAGGCCATATTTTGTTTATTTCTGCTAGTTAGTTGTTATAGGGAAAAATGATTCTGTTTTCTGTTACTTTGCAGCTTCGAGTTCATTGCGCTGAAGCCCTTGGAACTCCAATTGTGGGCGACTACAAGTATGGTTGGTTTGTCCATCGCAAATGGAAGCAGATGCCAAGAGTAGATGTTGAGCCGACAACAGGGAAAGCCTACAGATTAAAGAGGCCGGAAGGTTTGGATGTTCAGAAAGGAAGTGCCTTATCTAAGGTCCCTTTGTTACATCTGCATTGTAGGGAGCTTGTGCTCCCAAATATTGCCAAATTTATTGAGCTTCACAGTCGAAAAACGAAAAAACACTCAGATTATAGCTCAAAACCAGATCTCCTCCGGTTTGTAGCCCAAATGCCATCTCACATGAAAATTAGTTGGAAGCTTATGTCCTCTTATTTGATATGAAAATAACAAGAATCCTTTGGTTGTTTCTCCATGCTATGCTCTTTCAATTGTCTACGATTCTGAAGCATTTTTAGTTTCTCATCCAACAAATAAAGTAGTAATTCATGACATACTTTCATTTGTACTCCTCTTCATTCAATTGTAAGTAAATAAGTGCCTTAAACAAAGATTTATTCTGTCATAAAATCAAATCAAATCAAATGATAAATATTCAAGTAAATACAAATTACAAACATAAAAACATGTGCTTGTGATATAACTATGAGCCCGTTTGGATGGGCTTAAAAAAAGTAACTTTTAGGTATGAAGTGCTTTTAGAACTTTGAAGTGTTGAAAGTTATTTTTATAAATAAGCAGTTGAGTGTTTGGATAAAAGTGCTTATGTTGAAAATAAGTGTTTGAATTTTAGGGTTAAAAGAATAAAAAGGGTAGTTTGGGAATTTAGTTAAAATATAAGGGATATAAAAGTAATTTCCATGGTCAAACAAAATGGCTTTAAGCACTAGGGAAAAAAAAGTTAGAAATCCTAACTTTTCAGTTTTGACTGACTTTAAGAATTTTATGGCTTAAAGTTAGCATTAGGCAAACACGTCCAAAAGTTAAAAAGGGGCTTTAAGTTGATTTTGACCAACTTAAAGCCAATCCAAACAGGCTCTATATCTAATGCCAAACTGGTTAATACAATAACATATATTTAGTGTAGTTTCACAAAAGTATATGAATCCATTAAATAAAATATAAATTCATCAAATGTGCACATAACAGTCATAGCAGAATCACATAAATGTTTACTAAACAATGACACTGTAATATGAGCAAATAAACATAAATTATGATTTTGATCACCTCTGACTTATAATTTTACGACTTAGAAACACTTCAAATTTGATTAAACTTTTTATGATTTTATCCCTACATATCTTTTGTACTCTCAAAAATACACTTCATATTACTTAATGTTTAATTATCTCTTCATTTTATACGTTTTCATTCATCCTTTATATTTTTACCAAACAAACTAACTACTTATTATTGTGAAAAATAAAAATAAATAAATGCTTATCATTAATTTCAATACTTATATCAAGACACACAATTAATTATTTATAAAATTGACTTTAACACCTAAAAATCGATCTACTTTTTCAATTTTTCTTACACACACTTAACGTGAACTCTTTATCTTTTCCATCACGTTATGTACAAGAGACCTGTCCTATAGTCATTTGGAGATCACAATTAACTTAGGCTTAATAGGTCAATATTTTTGGAAGTTGACAATGATATTCAAATTGCAATTTATTTCAATTAAACGTTTGAAATGTTTTTACTAAATATTTTTTTATTTAAATTTTTAACCTTTTTACGCATAATTCTAAATATTCATTAAGTGGACAAGTTAATCGTTTAAAATATGTTACTTTTATTTTTTTAAATAAGGTTCATCTAACTGATAGAGGAGTTTAGGCAACTCTTAACGTGTATATTTATCAAAAACAATAATTACACGAAAAAGGACATAAACTTTAGCCTCTATAACATTGTGAAGGTTGGTAAAATCAACCTTTAAAGAAATTTGAGTACAACAAAAAAGAGTATTCTTGTGAGTATCCTTGCTACTGATGGTATGATACACATCTAAGTAGCTTATACTATATAAAAATTTCTACTCACCAGAAAACGCTCATAGTAGTCATAAAATATGTTACCTTTTTTTTTTGAATTTATTCGAATTAGTCTAAGTAAGCTGTAAAACTTCATGCATGTAACAATTGAGGATGATGTATATAATATATCTAAATGTGATATATATTGATATTGATGGCATAAACTTTCTTTCAAAATTAAAATGGGAAAGATAATCACAAGGTTCATATCAACTTTAGCATCAGAAGTTCAAAACACAATCAAACAGTTGGTTGTGAAAGGGAAATATGATCAAGCCCTTGAGCTCTACTATGCAAAAGTTCACTTCTCTCATGCAAGTACTACCTTCCTTCTTCCTTCAATCATCAAGGCTTGTTCTCATGATCAATTCTTGGGCATTCAGCTTCACTGCTATGTCCTCAAAAATGGGTATTCTTCGGAATCTACAATATCTAATTCTCTTATATCAATGTATGCAAAATTCTCCGAAAATAAAGCTGCATACCAACTGTTCGATACAATGCCACAAAGAGATATCATCTCGTGGAATTCAATGATAAATTGTTATTATCTGAATGGTTATTTGTTAGAATCATTG
The DNA here is from genome assembly GCF_947179165.1 of Solanum dulcamara. Taxonomy (NCBI): domain Eukaryota; kingdom Viridiplantae; phylum Streptophyta; class Magnoliopsida; order Solanales; family Solanaceae; genus Solanum; species Solanum dulcamara. Next base: position 18,653,325 of record NC_077242.1, read on the forward strand.
GAGTTGTTTAAGGAGATGTATAATGTACAGGGTTTTGTGCTAAAACCTGAGTTAATCGCTAGCATTCTATCTGCTTGTGTTCAAACCAAGAATTTGAGATTAGGAAGAGTTATACATGGTCTTACGATAGTTGATGAAAGAATAGAAACTTCGATTTTCTTGACAACCGCTTTGGTAGACTTTTATTGGAAATGTCGTGAGCCAGATTTGGCTTTCCATGTTTTTCAGAGAATGGAAGTGAAAAATGAAGTCTCCTGGACTGCCATGATATCTGGATGCATAGCTGAGGAGTTGTATGCCAGAGCGCTTGAATTATTTCGTTCAATGCAGGTGGAAAATGTTAAACCAAATAGAGTTACATTGACTAGTATATTACCAGCTTGTGCTGAGTTGAAGTATGGAAAAGAGATTCATGGATATGCATTTCGCCATGGGTTTGACTCGGATACTAAATTTTCATCTGCTATTGTACACATGTATTCTGGATGTGGGGAAGCATTGCAGGCAATAAAGAATGTATTCGATCGGTCAATTAAAAAAGATGTGGTAATGTGGACTGCTCTCATAACGAGCTATACTCGAAATAAATCTAGTTGTCAAGAAGCCATAAAGCTTTTCAATGAGATGCTGCTGAGTGAAATTCAACCAAATGATGTTACTTTATTAGCACTCATTTCTGCTTGTACTAATCTATTATCAGTATGCCATGGGCGAGGAATGCATGGCTATGCTTTTAGAAGTGGTTTTAGTTCACATTTGTTCATTGGTAACTCCCTCATAAACATGTACTCAAAATGTGGTTTTATCAAGGACTCTGCTCAAGTTTTCCGAGAGATGTCTATAAGAGATGCTGCATCATGGAGTGCCTTAATCAGTGCTTATGGGACTCATGGTTCTGGAGATAAGGTGTTGGAACTTTTTCATGAAATGAAAGAGAACGGGATAATGACCGATTCCATTGGATTACTTGCAATTCTATCAGCATGTAATCACTGCAGTCTTTTTGAGGAGGGAAAGAAGCTCTTTGATGAAGCTTCAAAAGATATAAATTTCTCAATTACCGTGGAGCTCTATGCTTGCTACATTGATCTCCTGGGAAGGGCAGGTAAGCTAGAAGATGCCAGTGAGGTCATTAGCAGAATGCCTATGAAACCTACCAACAGAATTTGGAGCTCCCTGATTTCTTCTTGTAAATTACATGGAAGACTGGAAGTTGCAGAGCGTTTGGCTCATAGACTCGCCAAATCTGAACCTGAAAATGCTGCTAATTATGCTTTGTTAAGCTTGGTATATGCTGAATCTGAAAACTGGCCTGGTGTAGAAGATGTAAGGCGAGACATGAAAGAAAGAAAACTGAGAAAAAGCTATGCGTTCAGCAGAATCGATCTAGATGAATAGATTTTGTAATCCTTCTGTGCACATAAATCTAAGATCAACCATATTGAGAAATGACATAATCTAGTGATATGAACATGACACATATGTCAGAATTGCATCTACCGAAAGAGAAGAGGTAAATAGTGACTGTTAGATCAGAAAGTTTATTGTTGGATAAATTAGTTTCAATCTTCAAAAACTAATCATTATTCAAGATTGATGCACCCTAGAGATGTTACATGTCTGCAGTCCCATGAAAGTGATTGAGTTGGTTCAAGTTTTACAAGAAAGTAGCAAAGGATAATTCCATGCTCTGCTTAACGTTTGAAGTAAGCCTTGAACATCTCAAGAAACCACGGGTATTGAGAAATATAGCTTTTTTAATCTCGGAATAAGTAAGTCCACGGAGCTAACTTGTTCCTAGAGGGCACCTTTGAGTGAAGTCCTTTCGACTTAATAGGTTGAGTCCAGAAGGATATCTCCATCCAAAGTTTCCAGACTATGATGACTTTGTGGCTCTACACGGGTCTCTCAAATCGAAATCAAAACAATAACTTTGTTGTGAGAAGAACCCATGCCCTTTCATCATGTTTGATTAATTCCATAGTCTAGCATACTACTGGTTTGGTTCTCAATATAAAAATGCATTTTTGAATGGGAAAATAATATTTATAACCCAAAAAGGGAAACTATTTATAAGTGGCTACTCCTTTACTTTCATACCCCCTGTTTTTAACTATCTCACGCGTTTGATACCATGAGAGTATATATATACTCTGATGGTATCAAAAAGGAAAAGCCAGTGCTTCAGCGAACTGCTTGATACCATCAAAGTATATATATACTCTGATGGTATCAACAAGAAACTATTTGATACCATAAGAGTATAATATACTCTGATGGTATCAAAGAGGAACAAAGGAAAGGGGGAACTGGTATAAATTCACGTTTGGTACCATAAAAATATATATATACTCTGATGGTGTAAAGAAGGAAGAGTCAGTGCTTCAGCGAAACTGTTTAATATCATCAAAGTATATATATACTCTCATGGTATCAAGAAGAAATTGTTTGATACCATCAAATTAAAATATACTCTAAAGATATTAAAGAGGAACAAGAGACGGGGCACTAACGTAAATACGTAAATACTTTGGGCCTAAGGTCCAAATCGAATAATAAATTAGAATAAGTCTAATTTAGATAAATACTTTGCCTAACGAATCTAGTCCTTTTTGAAATTCTATGCCTAAGTTTCATGATAGACTAATGTCCTTCACACACTTGGAATTCAACTTTGAGAATAAACGTTTGGTATTAGATGTTAGGTGGCATCCAGCTTGGACAACAAAATCTAGATATTGAGTCCAAGCAGATAGATGCCAAAATTGGGCTTTGAGTAGGATCTAGTAAAGTACAAAATACCTATTAGTTCTACGCAAACAAAACTAAAACAAAAAATATCTGACAGGCATAAAAAAAATCTGCCAGGCCTAGGTGAGATTTTTTTTTTTTAATCGTAAAATCACAATGGTTAAACTGATAATCGAGAAGTCAATATTTTTATGATTCTATAATGGTTTAACATATCTATAAATCGATAGTTGATAAATCGAACCTATAAATTTTAAAATCGAACCGATCGGAACCAATCGATACACAAATCTAATTTGAATGATTTAAATATTAAAGTGTATTTGTTTATATTAAGATTTAAACACTTATGTGATTTGAATAGATCTTAATCAGTAATATCATGTATAATTGTGAGATTATTTCAAATAGTCTGAGTCCATTGTGTTTTGCACCCTGTCATATGTCCTCTTTTGTAACTTATACTATTCATTTTTTTTTGAGTTGCACCTTTACCTCGTTATTTTCTTGCAAGATAATGAAATCACAATTTTGAAGAAAATTTCAAAAGGGCAAAATTGAAACACAACTAATAATTAAAAAAAAAGAAAATAATATCTAAAAGAGCTCAACAGCAGAACTCACAATGTGTGTCTTTGTTTGCTAAATAAGTTTTTGAAAAAATTACATCATATATGTATTTAAGAGTCAATATTACAAGTTTTAAATATAGTTTTAAGTATTTACCATTTATAACATTTTATTTACAGGTCTTAACATATCTGTAGTCATTTAAAATTAGTTTAAATTAATTCCTTTTTAACATCTTTATTTAGAACATAATTAATAAGAGATAATTATGTGGAGAAAGATTATTACATTCTGATATTTATCTTTATTGTGTAGTTTTTAGTTTCTCTTTCTCTTTCTACTTCACCTTCTCTCTTCAACTTCATTCAAAATAGTTTCCAATCCATTTCAAAACATCTGTGTTCAACACGATTTCAACGTTCTTCTGTGAATCCAACTCCTCAGAAGAAGAATCCAACTCCTCCGAAGATTACACCTAGGAAGAAGAGTACACTCAAAAAGAAGAAACCACAAGTGAAGAACGAAGAAACCACAGAGAAGGAGAAAAAAGAAAGGGGAAGATTTTGGAGTCTCACTCATCCGATTCTCATTCATCCGATTTTTCAGATTCATATTCTGATTCTGATTTCGTAAGTGAGAATAAATTAAAAAAGGCAAAGATTGTGGAAAAGGGTCATCCTTCTTCAAAACCCTCTAGAAAAAGACTTAGTAGTTCAACATTGAAGGATTCAAAACCCTCAAATCAAAAAAGGTCAAACATGTTGTGAAGGTATTTATATTTATGAACAAATTCTTTTTAATTTTTTTTATGCATACCCCTGTTATGAAAGTTGTATGAAATTACTATGAAACTGGTATAATTTATGTCTTGATTTTTTTTTTTTGCAAAAATGAGATGATTTTGATATACATTATGTATATTTTTAGATTGTTTATTGTTATTACAGACTACATTTTTTATTGTGTGTTATACAGTTGTATTTTAAATATATAGTATTTTTTTGACGTGGAATGTGCTCCAGCTATGAAATAGCATGAAAGTGAAATGAAATTGGCATATACCTTTGAATTGAAATCTGTACTCTGTCAACCTAAATGGCAGGAAAGTGACTTGTCATGAAAGTGGCATGGAATTTGTATAGACTTGGCATAGTGGTATGCAATGGTGTATATTGTATATATAAACGACATGTAATTAGTATGAAAGTCGTGTGATTTAGCTATATTGTTTATATATTTGTCATTATATATAATATTAACTTTCAATTGTGTTGGCATTAACTTCCAATGAAATTAGTATGAATTTGTCTTTCATTACTGCATTTAAACTTGTATAATTATGATATTTTTGTAGTTCTATTATCTGTATTTTTATTGGACTGTACATGGTATGAAATTGGCATAATATGGTAAGATATAGTAGTTTTTTTTGTATGAAATTTGTATATAAAAGACATGTAACTGATATGATTACAATTTATGTATCATAGTCCTAATTTTATGCTTGTTTTATAATTATCCAAAATTGGGTTAAATTGGACTAAACTTGATATTTTTGTTTGCATTTGTCATGAAATTGAACAGGCTCCGGACACCACCAAGTATCCCTAGCCAAGACCAAAAAAACCTGCTCCTAGATTGTGACGACCCATTAGGTCATTTTGAGTATTAGAGCTTTTTATTTCATAAAAAACTCATTCCGTAGTTTTTAATGAGTATTTTGGATTATTCAATAAAGTTATTTAATTGAGGAATAACTTTAGATAATTAATTTAATTAGTGAGCTAAATTGATAATTTATTTAATACCCTATACCACTTTATTTATTAAAATAAGTTAATAGAGTTTAATATAATTTTTAGTCATACCACAAACCATTGGGGCTTCTACCGATAAAAATCAAGGGAAATGCTGCATTACGAAAACAGTATGTCGCATATCATCCAGGTAAGAGGAAAATAACCAAACTTTACTTTTGTAATTATGTATATGTATTAGAATTACAATTAGAATGTGGGTAAGTTTTGTTAAACTTGGGAAAATGGCTTTATTGGCTTTCATGCCAATCATGGGGTAATGATTACCCCTAATCATTGGAAGATTGTTATGAATTGAACATTATTAAAGGTGGTTCTGCAAATTATTTGCATGGTGCGCCGCCACTATTTTTTTTATAGTTATCTCGCCTCTAATTATTTTCAGTTAATTATCATATTATAATTCAAGTTTGGATATATTGAAATAAGTAATTAAATAATAGGTGTATTGTATTATATGAATATAATTAGTTTATATTATTGGAAGAAATTGAGGCTTAACCCTAAACTTGAGATTGAGGAAATTAATTATAGATTTAGGTGAGTTTTTGAGTCTAGGCTAGACATATAGTAATATGAGTGTCTACGGACTCATTTACTTACGAATATTATACATTTGATAGATTGGAAACGTTTTGAGGCATTGAAGAAAGGAAAAACATTGGTAAAGTAGCTTGCTTGATTCGGTTCTTCGATTGAGATATGTTGTGGTTTATTCTATATCATAGAGAGACTCTTAATAGTGATTGATAGTCGTTGAGTAATGTTGTGAAGTTTGCTATGCATTTAATTATTGTGATTTGGATGATTGATATATTATTGTGATTGGTCTGCAATTCCAAGACCGTAAAATCCATAATTTTGAACTTGCTTTATCAAAAGTGATGCCTGAATAAAGAAGGTTTGATGAAAAATTATTAATGAATTGAAAAGTGATAATAAAGAATGATGAATTAATTATATTTTGATTGGGTGTCACGAGTCGACACGATAATTTGGATCGGGTGTCACGAGCCAACACAATATATTTGAATCGGATATCATGAGTTGACACAATATATTTAAACCGGATATCATGAGCTGACATAATATATTTGAATCGGGTGTCACTAGCTGACATGATATATTTGAATTGGGTGTCACGAGCCGACACGATATTTTTGGATCGAGTGTCATGTTCCGATATGATAATATTAAAGGAAAACAAATTAAATGACTTAATACCACCCAATCTCAAATAACTCATTTTTCAAAAGATCGTGGTATGGAGGTCCGAGTCCTCATGTATACTTTTGATATTGTTGACTGATTACATAATTGTTTAATTATGTTGTCACTAGATCTTGATCTTGTTATTTACTACATATTAAGTGTTGTAGTTGATTTCCTACTATTACTTTATGCATATTGATTTCTATTTCGAGTCGGCTAATGAAACCTACTCAGTACATGTCCTGACCCCTACTTGTATTTTTATTTGTTTTATCTAGTGGAGTACAGTGAGTGTACCATCGACTTCGACTCGCCCTCAGATCTAGCTAGTGTCCAACACGTCATATTCGAGGGTGAGCTATGTCTTCTAGATCGTGTTGGATTCCTTTAGTCATGGCATGATGTACTTAATTTCGGACACAAACTATTTTATTTATCTATTATGGTATTTGATACTCTTAGACTTGATAGTTAAGATTAGATGTCCTTGATGTGATGACTTTCAGATTTTGAAAAATGATATGCAATAGACTCTAGTGGATTTTTATTTGTTACTTTAATAAGATTTGAGCTTCCGCAGTATTATCGTATTTCATAAGTTGAACAACTAATATAAGTTGGGGTTTGTATTATTGGTTCTCTCACCTAGAAGGCTAAGTGTGGGTGCCACTCATGGCCCATTTTGGATCGTGACAAACTTGTTATCAAAGCTTTAGGTTCAATGATCTCATCACAAAAAGGCAGGTCTAGTAGAGTCTTGCAGAATGGTACGGGGACGCCTTTACTTTTCTTCGAAATGCTATAGGACCTTAGGAAAACTCCATTCTTTTTTTCTTTTGTGCTATTACTTGAATCCAATTGGTATCTAGGTGATACAAATTGGTATTTGACCTTCTTCACTCTATTTTCGCAAATGTCCAAAACTAGAGCAACAGCAACGCCTGAGCCAGCTACTAGGGCAGTAGCCAAAAGAGAGGGGTAGTGACGAGAGATCGTGGTAGAGGTCGTAGGAAAAAGCCCATCAGCGGCCAAGGTTAGGTAGCTGGGCAGCGTCTTCTGACTTCTTCATAGAGAAGTATATCCCCCGGACCTTTAGCACAAGTGGGGAGATGAGTTTCTGAATATAAAGCAAGAGAATATGTTCGTTGCAACCTATGAGGCCATGTTTCGTGTCTTATCCAAATATGCTACACAACTTTGCTTTAATACAAAAAAGCAGATTTTGTCGCTTTGTGAAAGGATTATGGTCAGAATCTCTACTGCAATTTCATAAATTGAGTGTATTTTAGAGAGGGTAATGATACGACTACTACAACGGTATCTATGCTTACTTGGTTAGAGTTATGGATTGTGTTACTTCATATAGTGACCTGATCTACGAAAGAATACATATCTCTTGGGCTAGAGACAGAACAGATCAAATTTGGTAATATTTTGTAGCTATTCAATGGATAGAAATGTGCGGGCCATTTGTGTATGATCTTCTCGAAAGGTGTAATGTGTTCTAGTGGTGGATCTAACGGACTTTCACGGTGTGGTACTATTGGTATATGAAAATAGATATGTCGATTGTCAAGTGCGAATACTAACTACTTAAGGAGTTATTAGCTATATCACATGCTCGTATAATGAGATTCGATATTGTATTCGCAATTGAGAAGCCAACTAGTTTATTACTGCAGATGCTTGGGTTAAGTATTGTTTATATGGAGGATTTTAGTGGTAGATGTTTGATACGATTATTGTGTGTAGGTTTTCGAGTGTATTATAAAGATTATAAATAAGGATCGGTGATTTTATCGTATTCCAAGGGAATGGATCGATACAGGAACGACAATATTAGGGGAAAGAGAAGTCCCAACGAGTAAACTTAGATAAAGTCAATTGAAGATTTTAGTAAGAACGTGCGTATAAAATTGGGTTAGTCCTTTGGATTTGATTGGTATAGCTAAGTTTGAGGTGTCATGTTAAAGACAAGGCTGACTTGTGGTGATGGCAAAGGATACTGAGCATGATGGTAACAAGAGTTCATGATAGATTGTGATTGTGATTCAATTAGATGATAAGAATTTTTGGTTAAATAGATTCGGTATGGTAATAACGACTTGCGAGTATCTAAGGTTGTGGTTTTTTGCTATTTGGTGAGTAGCGTGGTCATATAGAAAGTTATAGAATGTGTTGAAACACCGCTCGAATAGAATTGAAAGGAACTAAAGTCATTAATGAAAGGAATTAATGGGATGTAGTTTAACCTTCGGAAGAAGAAGAGAACAAGGATAGTTACTCTAATTGCAAGGACAAAGATGTATCTTCAGAGAGAGTGGAGAATTGGATTCAGAGACACATGGTTGCTTCTGTTTTGCCATGGTTATGATGATACTGTTACGTGTCATTTATATGGGTTAAAACTGTTGGATAAGATTTGAGAAAGAAGTCTACAAGCATTTGACTCGAGTGTGGTGATAAGTTCTTTTGTGGTTTCGAGTTTGGTAACTGGTATAATTGAATTTTTAACGAAGGATATAGTAAGGTCAATGGAGAGATGATCAATGATAAACTAAGATACGTGAATTCACAAAATATTTTTAAGGTATGAGCTAATGTTGATAGATAAGGGAATTAGGTGGCATGATTGAAATCATAATTCAAGTTTTTCATTGTGATTCTACGTTCGTGGTAGTATGTTTTGTCAAGGTATGGATTGATAAGGTAAGAAATGATTGATCGCATCAGATATTGAGCATTTAGAAGGAATTGTGCATGGCTTGGTTCATAAATTTGGTTATTTTTTATTGTTAAAGGACCTAAGGGAGAGTTTCACTTAAAATTTCGATTTAGAGGATGAGGTAAAATATCATGGGTTGTTGGTCAAAGGATAAGATTGGTAAACAAGTTAGCGAAAGGAATAAGAGTTTGGTATCGTAAAGAGTTCAAGGTACTTGAAATTTGTATCATGGGAAGAATCTAAGAAAGCGAAGGTTTAAGACAGCTCATATAGACCCTTGGTTCGGAGTTGAATGTTGTATGGATTTTCGTCTTTGAATTCAGATATGACCATGCAATGAGGACTAGTTCTACATAAACTTACTAAGGGTTTATCAATGACTTTTATATAGTTTGGGTTTTGATTTGAGTGACAAGCAGTGATGTGTGGAAGATGCTAGGTTTTTATGTTGGTTTAGATTGTTGAATTATGGTAGATGACTTTATGAGACTGGAGGTAATTGAGAAAGTAGGAATCTTGGTTTGTGTGGAGGCAAGATCTTTTTTTTTCTTGGCGAGATTAAGGAAAGCAGTTTGATGATAAAAATGTCACAACCCCGATCAGCCGTGACTGACTTCCACACTAATCCTTCGATGGGAGAACCATTTTTACAGTCCAATCTAATAATATCGGTGAGGTATAAACAATTTAAAGATGTGGAAGCAAAATTAAATCAATAAAAAATACTGAGTTCCCATAAACTCAGAAAAACAAACTAGTCAATAAACTTAACGTGCGCAAATATCTTAGGAACTAAAACTCATCGTACCAAAACTATAAAACTAACAAGTCTAGAAATGGAGTGCAACTCCTAAAGAAAATCTACAACAAATAAACTATTGTCTGAACATCTAAGTCCTGGAAGAAGGACTAAAAATAAGAGAGTCAATGACAGCTTGAAAGAAATAGCTTACCCTTGAACTCGAACAAATGTCACTCCTCTAAAAGAGGTCTCTCTGCAGCCGGCTGAATATGCCCTGTACTCAAAAAAGACAGAGCAAGTGTAGTATCAGTACACAAAATCAATAGTGTACTGGTAAGATCACGCGGCTAGCCAATAAACTAGTCATGGACAAGAAAACCCAACATAATAAACATATATATATATATATACAGAATAAATTAACCAATATCATCTCACATAGTATTCATCAAGATCATAGTTAAACAACCTCAATATCATATAACTTCACATAAGGGTCCTCTTATGGGACCTGCAAACACTCAGCTTGTGTTGGAACATGACATTCGATCCAAAGTTTGTGTCAGAACGTGACACCCGATCCAAATATCTATTAGAATGTGACACCCAATCCAATTTATGTGTTGAAATATGACACCCAATCCAAACATACAAGCAATCACAATTTCACAACCATAGTCATCATTATTTCACCAAGAATACGCTCATCACCAAACAGGCCAGCAAGTGATCATTTCACATAAAATCTAGCTTGTTTCCCTATTCATATACATATATGTATACCATGAAGTAATTTAACAAGTACATGAAACACAAATAGGAAACAAAACTATCACCTACCTCGAATTCGAGCTTCAACAATTCTGAAGTGCAAGAGTTTTCCCTTTCCAGATTCGTTCTGCTTGTTCTTGGTCTAAAAATAGTAAATACATATAGAGGATCAACAAAATAGCCTAACTATCATGAAAATAACACAATTCTCATCCTAGGCCAACCCATGATCCTAACCCTCATTCTAGGGCTACTTTCCACCATTAATTTTCAAACTAAAACACCATAGATTATGGTTTCTAGGAATCAATTTACAAGTTTAGGGAGTAAATTACTCACTTTTGGCACAAATTGGGGTGGAAACTAGTAGGAAGTCACCCTAGGTCATTTCTGGTTCTTCAAGAACGAAGTGGGAATGAAATAAACTGTTTTAGGGTTTTTTCCGTCTTTAATTCACGACTGCCCCACTTTAGTGGGACCCATCCCGCTCTGGCGGCCCTGCTCTAGCAGGAATAATCCCTCTCTGGTGGAATATGAGGAAATAGTGAGCTTTGAACTTGAGCTCCAATCCCCCATTTCACAACACACCCTCTTTTAAAGGTATATTAAATTATATCCTTCAGGCCAAGTCCAATTTTGGGAGGTTTGCTCGCCTGAATGTGATTTTGCGAAGCCGTAAATGCCCCGTATCATCTGATCTATCAGCTTACCCAATCAAATTAGATATTCGATCCCCCACCATTTACAAGGTCACCCTAGATCTCACCTGACTAAGAATTTTTCCAAGTCTGGCCTAGGCTAAATTTTTTGAAAGTTACTACTTGAAGCTTTCTGGCCCAATGTCCTTCTCCATTGGCCTACCCATAATAATGGGAACAGATCGTTACAATAGATATATATTTATCCATCACTCATCCCTGAGTGACTAACTAGGGAAAATAAGGCTAAAGTAGAGATGTAATAGTACATATTTCGACGAACAGTTGAGGATACATGTCTCATTTGTCCTTCTCAGTCTCACAAGTAGCTTCCTCTACCGAACGATGTTTCCATTGCACTTTAACCTTATTGATCTCTTTATTCCTCAACTTTTGGACATCATGATCAAGGATTATAATTGGTTCTTCCTCATACTGAAGGTCCTTATCTAACAACACTGAGTCCCATTTAATAATGTAGTTCCCATCTCTATGGTACTTTTTTAGAATTGATATATGGAACACTAGTTGTACTCAAGACATGCTAGGTGTTAAGTCCAATTTGTACGCCGCTGTCCCTACACAGTCAAGAATTTCAAAAGGGACAATGTAGCGAGGGCTGAGTTTGCCCTTCTTACCAAACCTCATTACCCTTTTAATGGGTGACACTTTTAGAAGCACTTGCTCACCAGCCTCGAATGTCATATCTCTCACCTTACGGTAAACATACTCTTTTTGAAGATTTTGAGCCATTAGAATCTTAGCTTAGATGCTCCTTACCTTATCCCGAGTATCTCTCACTAAGTCTACCCCAATGACTCTACTTCTCCAGCTTCAAACCACCCTATGGGAGATCTGCACCCCCTTCTATAAAGGGCTTCGAATGGTACCATCTCAATGCTGGAGTGGTAGTTATTGTTGTAGGATAACTCACACAAAGGCAAGAACTTGTCCCAATGTCCTTCAAAGTCGATCACACATGCCCTCAACATATCTTCCAACACTTGGATAGTCCTTTATGACTGCCCATCTGTCTATGGATGGAAAGTTGTACTAAAAGTGAGTGGAGTGTCCAACTCTTCATGCATCTTTCCCCAAAATTTAAAAGTGAACTGTGTGCCGCGATCTGAAATGATAGAGAGGAGCACCCCGTGCAACCTTACTATCTCTTTCACATAAATCCTTACCAACTGTTGTGCATTATAGTCCACTCTAACCGGAATAAAATGTGTTGACTTTTTCAACCTGTCAACTACCACCCAAATAGAGTCATACTTCCCTAAAGTCTTGGGAAGTCTCACCATCAAATCCATGGCTATTGTCTCCCATTTCCATTCTGAAATGGGCATTCTTTGAAATAAACCTGCAGGTCTTTTGTGTTCATACTTTACCTATTGACATTTCTAGCACTTGGCTATATATTCAGCTATGTATTTCTTCATATTCGGCCACCAGTATAGATGTTTCAAGTCTTGATACATCTTAGTTACTCCAGGGTGAACAGAGTATCGCGAACCATGAGATTCAAACAGGATTTTCTAAATTAAGCCATCTACCCGGGGAACACAAATCATTCCCCTAAAGTGGAGCACCCCACCTGCATCAAGTGTTGAATCTTAGGCCTTGGCCATCAACATCTTTCCTCTAATTTCATTTAAATTAACATCCTCAAACTGATTGGCCTTGATCTCCTCTATAAAAGTAGGCCTTAGATCAACACCGATTATTACTCCACCCTTCTTTGAGATACCTAGCCTCATGAACCTGGCCTCCAAGGCCTGAATTTCTCTAGCCAAGGGCCGCTTAAAGGCTCCCAAACATGCTAGACTACCTATACTAACCAATTTCCGGCTTAATACGTCTGCTATCACATTAGTCTTACTTGATGATAATAGATAGTGACATCATATTCTTTGAGTAATTCCATCCACCTTTGTTGTCTTAAATTCAAGTCCTTCTAGGTGAACACATGTTGTAAGCAACGATTATCAATAAACACCTCACACTTGACGCCATACAGATAATGTCTTCAGATTTTTAGTGTAAACACTACCGCTGCCACCTCCAAGTCATGAGTCGAATAAATCCTCTCATGCACCTTCAATTACCACAAAGCATAAGCTACCACGTTCTTATCCTGAATGAACACAACACCAAAACCTGAATGTGAAACATCACAATAAATAATAAAGTCTTTACCTTCAACTGGCAGGGTCAAAATTGGTGTTGTGGTCGGAAGAGTCTTAAGCCTTTGGAAGATCTCTTCACACTTGTCAATCCACTTAAATGACACCTCTTTTTTAGTCAACCTAATCAAGTGAGTAGTGATAGAAGAAAAGTTCTTCACGAACCGATGAAAATAACTGGCCAGTCCTATAAAACTTCTAACCTCGGTCATGGAACTAGGCCGAGCTCCAGTTCTTAACTACTTCAATCTTTTGTGGGTCTACCATTACCCCTTACTTTGAAAATACATGGCCTAAAAAGGCAACTGAAGGCAACAAAAATTCACACTTAGACAATTTTGCATACAACTTTTGTCTTCCCAAAACATCTAAAACAATTCGGAGATGATCTGCATGTTCCTATTCACTCTTTGAATATACCAAAATATCATCTACAAACACAATCACAAACGAATCCAGGAACGGATTGAACACCTTATTCATCAAACTCATGAAGGCTACAGGTGCATTGGTCAGCCCAAAAGACATCACCAAAAAATAATAGTACCCATACCTGATTCTAAAAGCAGTTTTGGGCACATCCTTAGGCCTATGTATCAACTGATAGTACCCAGACCTGAGATCAATCTTTGAGAAGACTAATGCATGTTGCAACTGATTAAAAAGGTCATTAATACGAGGCAAAGGGTATTTATTTCTGATGGTAACCTTATTCAGTAGTCGGTAGTCAATGCACATTCTCATACTACCATTCTTTTTCTTGACAAACAACATAGGAGTACCCCATGAAGAAGCACTGGGATAGATAAATTCCTTATCAAGAAGTTCTTGGATTTGAGCCTTAAACCCTCTCAACTCCGCCAGAGCCATGCGGTAGGGAGTAATAGAAATTGGACGAGTACCTGAATCTAAGTCAATGAGTCCGGAGATATCCATCTCCCTTACTATCATTGTCGTCTTACACTCTTTGGACACCAAATCCAAAACTCCCAAAATAAACTTGCTCATCCTAGCCCTAGGGTCGGCAACCATAAATGGGGCATACTTGGACAATTGGGTGAACTTGAGGGCATACTTCCTCACACTCATATTCCTTTGCTTGAGATTGATGAACTCTTGTATCTTGGTCTCCCTCAACTCCAATGGGAAAAAACAATCAAGGAAAGCAACTTTAAAGACTTCTCAACCAATAGGATCCCCACCCTACCTCTCGAACTTTCATTGAGTATACCTAACTTGAGCAATACCCTTGAGTTGGTAGGCCACCAACTCTTCTTTCTCTTTTAAAGTGACCCCCAAAATACTTATAATCTTATAAACTTCATCAATGAACTCTTGGGAATCCTTATCAAATTTTGAACCATGGAATTAAGAAGGGTTCATTCTTACAAAATATCTTATCCTCGAAGCCAAAGTGGCTGCATTAGGAGGAGCAATAACCCTTTGGTTGGCCATAACTTGGGCTAGCATGGTGAAGGCAGTCCGAAAGTCGGTATGGGTAACTTGATCAGCGAAAGGATACTTAGCTTGAGGGACTTATCTTCTTGGAGGCATTTTCTGAAAATCGCAAAGACCAATTGTTAAGAAAATAACCTTAGGGCACAACTATATCGCACGACATCAATCATGAAAGAAGTGAAATCTTTCCTAAGACCTTTCGTAGCCTTAATTCATGGATGTGGCGCGCTTCACAATAATGAACAAGACTCTACTTAATGTGGTATGTTAGACTTTAAGGACCATTTCAAAACCTCAGACTCTAATACCAAGTTTTTCACAACCCAAGCCTAGGGCCTAGATGTGACATGACGAATGAGAAACCTGGAGGTACCTCACCCAAGCCTCTTAGCATTCATTTAGCCTTTCATCAGTAATGACAATAAATATCAAGCGTAAGAAAAAGGGGAAAGTGGGACTAAGGGAGAACATCATAAAATAAGAGTCATCATCAACCTTAGATCATCATACATTTATGTCCAAACATATCTCTACTAATAGACTTGGCGGAGGCTAAGACATGTTCCTATCTCACCCTCAAATAAACTAACAATGAGTACCAAAATAGGTGTGTTAATGCCTCAACATAACATATGCTCGAAAGGGGAGGATTATTGTCCCCGAATCAATAGGAACTCACCAAAAGTGGCCCTCAAACGATCCAACTAACTACGTAGAGAGGGAGGAACACCAATCCGTACATGGTAATATCATGTAGGCAAAAGAATATGTGTTATTACTTTGAATGTACTAAGTATGTGAGATATGCATGAACAAGTAAGAGAACATAATCACTATACCATAAGATGCATGACCAATCATAATGAGCATGAGTATAGCTTAAAAACAATCTTTAAACATAAGAAATTTTTGGTCAATGCATATCATAAAACTTCAAAGTAACACTTACTTCATGTCATATAACTTATGAGATAAGACCTTTAACCTTATAAGAGATCATGGACATATGAAAGATATTAGTAGTCATAGTAAAAAATACCTTAAACATCTAGAGAATGTCCTTGTAACTTAGTGAGAGTGACCGTTAACCGACATAAACCATGTGAGCCATAATATGGAGTCCCATTGTTTACCCATACATCAGAAGAAATGGGGAGACTAGTTGCCAAGGTAGACTCCTATATGCCTAAGTGGATCCACTAAGCTACATGAAGGATCAAGCCTCAACTACAGGTGATCCTCTATGGAATCAAGCCTCTACTACGGGTGATCTTTTATATTATGGTGGCACGCAGTTATGGGACAATGGGATCTTTCTACAGGTCTTTTGTCTTTGCTACGGGAGAGAATGCCTATCTCAAGGTCCTCTCGATTCTAGGTAAACACTCAATGGAATAGACAAACCATATAAATATAAACTCGATCATCATGTGAGAGGGGCCATAACTACTACCCATCCACTCTTCAAAGAAAAAAAATCATAGAATAGCTCCTTAACTTTGTCTCATGTGATGTGAGTGTAGAACTTTCATCATCACATATCTTTATTCATAAAACATCTTAGGATCTTAACTCACCCTATCATTAACTTGCTTGAACATTATAGAATCATCATTTACAAAACTTATTTCCAAAAAATGCCTTTAAACTAATTTGTAGACATTGTCAAACATTCATTTGGAGTCAAACTTCATTTCAACTTTGATTTATCATAAAAAACTAGGTGGGTTCATTTTATAAATACCTTCAAATATCTTTAAAGAATACTTGTATGCATGAGAGTGATATACATTTATCAAATTAAACATCTTAGAAACAATCCACCATATGCACTTTAAAATTGTCTTTCAAACATTCATATAAGAACCTTGATAAACCATCTATTTCATGTAAATAAGAATCAACATAAGTCAATATAGGTAATAAACTTCAAATATTCAAGAATTTATACATTTGAAATCGTAGTATGAAAATCCATAAAACTCATCATTTGATATATATATATATATATATATATATGAGTAAATAAACTTCAAATATATCATAATCTATGAATTTGGAACCATCACATAAAAGTCCATAGGATTTCATCATTTGAAATTGAAATACTAAGTTGAGAAAATATTTGAGCTCCATGGGTGGAAGAACCCATGGATGAAAACCCACATACCTTAGAGAGGAACTTGAAGAAATCTTGATGTTAGTCCTAAATGGAAAGATTGAATCCTTTGAGTTTGAGAGAAAATTTATTGGAGATGATTTGAGAGAGAAAAGGATGAAGTTTAGGATTTTGGGGAGGCAAAAGACTGCAAAAATGACCCCAAAACACGTCCAAGTTCATCTATATATGTTCAGAGAATTGTCCAAGTTGCCCTTACTTGAAACTAGAAATTTTTGCTAAATTTGAACTAACTGGGAGCAAATCTGCAATGCGAAGGTGTCCCCCTTCAGTTCATTTATTTCCCATAATTAAAATTTGTGCCAAGATTGACCAAGTCCGCAACGCGGACTTGGCGCGCACCCTTCTGGTTAAGAAGACATAACTTTTTACTCCAAAATCCACATAATGCAATCTTAGTGGCGTTAGAAATAAGACTTAATAACTTTTAATTTGATAGGTCATGGTCTACCTAATTCATTATCTGCTAAGAGATATGATTGTTTGAAGTTGACCCTTATATGGACTCATACGAAAACATAGATGATAGAAATTCTTTGGACTTGTCTTAATGTTAGAAATCTCTTATGACCCTAAATCACATCTAATACACTCGAAATACTTAGTAATTGATCCTAACTCATATATACAATTATAAGTCGATGAGTTTAAGCCTATACACCTATGAAGAATAGTTCAGGTCTTGGCATAGAAATTTTTGAGATGTTACACCAAGTCATACCTAAGTTTACATCAAAATCAATTATTTCTAAATTCACTAAGTCAACCCAAGTCTGATATCCCATAAACACCACAGAACAAGCATGATAAACATGGGTGATTATGACTGATTCTCCAACAAGGACAAAAACATGAACATGAGCATCTAGATATCATATTGCATTAAAACCCAAGGCATATTTCACAGACACATAAGAATAAGTAGAATTCGGATCAAACAAAATAGTAGTCATTCGGTCAGAGACAAGAATAGTACCTATGATCACTGTGTTAGATGCCTCTACCTCGGCCTTGCCCGAAAATGCATAAACCTGATCCCGGCCATCCTGACGGGCCACCTCCCTACCTGGATGGGCTACTCCTGGGCCTGCACTACCATTACCTCACCCTCATGGCCTCTCTGGTTTCCTCCTCGTGCACTTTGTGGACATCTTCTACCCTTGCTTCCCCAGCCGCAACTGTTATTTCTTTAAATGGATGGGGTACTAAAACTGTCCCGCGAGAGTGAGGACACTCCCTACATATATGCCTCGGTTCTCTATAATTCAAACAGTCATAATCAAAAGACAGCCTTGTCACGCCTCGGGAGGGTACCCTAGACGTAACCGGCACTCAAAAACCATTTCTGGCTCCCAAGCGAACTACATAGCCTAATCACATATCTGTTCATTCATTCATTCAGCGGAAAGTTTAAAAATAAAGAATAATTTAGCGGATAACTCAAATCACCCATCCAACTTAAAGAATAAAGGCCATGGGCCGACAAATCAACTAAAATATTTGTCATTTAAAAATAGTTTGACAAGAATAACTCAAGGATAGAAATACTCAATCGACTCATCACTATCTAGTCTATGAAGCCTCTATCACTACTATCTAATTGGTGTCAATGACATGTTCATGGCTACCTTAATTCAAAATGAAAAGAGCTAACTCAATGCAAAAATGATATAAGCGGTGTCCTCCGAATGTAGGGAAGGACTCACCAATACGCTGAGTGTGTATAGATCCTCAATGGTGCTTTTATTGACAATTTCTTAAACCTGTCTCTGCATCATGAAATGATGCAGGTCCAAATGGATGTCAGTACATGGAATGTACGAGTATGTAATATGGTAGAATGAAACATACCTCAAGGAAGAATAACGTTGGTTCAAATATCTCCGAATCAAAAAGATAAGAGAGACTCAAATAAGGCATCATAAGTCTAAAGTAAGAATACTTTTTTAGACAAAGACCAATCACACATCATACAATCCAATACAATCATACACAATACAGTTCAATCAAATCGTATACCATCCGATTTAATCCAATTGTATACTATCGGTTCAATCCGGTCATATACGATTTGATCCAATCCAATCATATACCTTTCCATCGTACACTATCCAATCACATATCATATAATCCAATTCATCACACATCACCTAATCCAATCATATAAAATCAACTCAACAATCAACTCAAAGGACTCAACTCAATAACTATGCAAATTAAATTATGCAATGTTTTACAATTCAACTCAATCATCTACAATCACATTCAATCCAATCATATCAAGCACAATCCATTCAATTGGGAGTTTTTCTAACCGACAACCATCACCATATGAGTGAGTGATAGTACAATAAGCCGACGTTGTTGTCGCGTCCGTTCATACCTTGCTAGGGTATGAACGCATCAACCAATCATGGATCCAATCCAACCGAGTCCTATAATGTCAGGAAAAACATTTTGGGGAAGCATCCGACTTTAACGGTTCAATCCTCTCCTACATTTGGCGACGTAGTTTATTGGTTCGAGTATGGACTATACTCTTACCCAATTCGGTGCTCGATACTCCTTCCAAGACTCAATATGCTCATATCTATCAAGTGAGTAAAATACTCAAAATGCTCATTTAGTCTCATCGAACTCTTTCAAATCAACTCATTTAGTCTCATTGGACTCTTTTCAAAATTCAATCAAATCTGGCCTCATTGGACCTTCTTTCAAATCGACTCATCTCAAATCATCAAACTCTTCTCTTTAAAATCTATACAATCTCAAAATCGATATTTTCAAGTAAAAATACTCAACTGACTTATACTCAAAATACTCGTGTTCAAAAATAATTAAAAGACTTCTCAAACTCAACCCATGCTTAAACTCTTTTCAAATCATAGATGAAAATAATTACTCCTTAAACTCAAAATAGTGTATAAATAGTTTATGCAAAAATAGTTCCAATACCATTTATTTTCAAAATGCTCATAAGACTCCAACCACATCAAATTAGGTAAATCACATATTACATAATCACATTAGACTCCAATCCACTTCATCATATAACATCCTCATCAATATACCTCTTCATCAATCATTCTACACATATTAAATAAGCACCATTCACGTCATCACTCACATCGTCATCAAAACATCATCATCACATCATCATCATATATTATCATTTACATCATCATCAAACCTTATCATCGCATCATTGTCAAATATCATCATCACATCAATCATCAAACATCTACTCCAAAATCCTTATTTTGTCCTATGTTCAATTTATAGAAGCAAAGGGACATTCTTAACTAACCAATTCATTCTTTTCATTCCAATCAATACATATATACACACAACTATCCATCTCAACCTCAAGACATTTATGACAAGAAATCTCATCTTGGGTTCATGTGAATGAAACATGAACCCATACTCTCAACAAAACTCAACTCAAGAATATTATCAATACTTATAAATCTATATACAAAGATACATTTGTAGTTAATAATATAAAAAATAACTATTTAGTAACTCAAGTCATTAAAATCATCAATCAACCATTTGTATCTAAAAACATTCCTTAGTTTAGGGAAAACTTTCAAGAAAACCTTTCTAGAAGGTGCAACTCTTTCACAACTCCTAACCAACACATCTATGGGCATATGGAAGAACTCAATCCATATTTTAGGTTAGCCTTACATACCTTGTTTGAAGACTTTGAAGGAACTTGACGTTAGGTCTTCAATGGAAGGCTTGAATTCTTAAAGCTCTTGAAGGCACCCTTTGTTGGAGATGGATTTGGGGAAGAAGAAGAGAGGGAAAATTTCTAGGACTTTTTAGAGAGAGAGAGAAGCTGAAAATAATGGTCCAAAATGCTCAAGGATGGTGTATATATAATTTGGAAAAAGTCCAAGTTGCCCCTCTTCCAAAAATCTGGAAATTTGGGCAAAAGTCTTGCTGGCGCTATAGTGGCGCGTCGCGCCACTGCAGCGCCAATCCAAAATAGGCTTAAAACCCTGCACATCTAATAGTGGCGCATCGCGCCAAGCCCCAAACTATTGAGGTTGTTTTCTGGCGCTATAGTGGCGTGGGGCGCCACTGGAGCGCCAAGCCTAAATCTCGCCCAGGCCTGAAATTCCTGCAGTACTAGTCTGTAGTAAAATGGCCATAACTTGTGAATCCGAACTCCAAAAATTACAATTTTGGTGGTGTTAGAAAGAATACTCAAAGACCTTTAATTTGGTAGGTCGTGGGCCACCCAGTTCTTTATATAATAGGAGATATGGTCGTTTGAAGTTGACCCTTATACTAACTCATCCGAAAACTTAATCGATTGGAGTTCTTTGGACTCGACTTGGTGTTAGAGATCCCTTATGACCCCTAAACACATCTAACATACTTTAATTACTTAGGAATTAATCCTAACTCATGTGTAGAATTTCAAGTCCTCCGGTCTGAGTCTAACCACACGTGAAGAAATGTTCGAGTCTTTGCAGAAAAAATATTCCGGGGTGTCACAAGCCTGCTCCTTGGAAATGATGCTCTCTGACCCTCATGGGTTGGATGCTGCTATGGAGTACCAAAAAAAATGCTAGTATAAGTGGGCAGTGCTGACTGAATTGGCTGGGTTGTAATTACCGGCCTGCTTGACCCTCTAGAATAGGATACTTAAAAATTACCTATGCTCTTGAGCTTCTTAGCCAAAGCTTTAGCCTGCCCATCTCTTCTCACAACTTCTACCTTTTTCACAAAGTCAGTGACTTCGTTGAAACTCTTACCTGACGAAGTCATATGAATTGACAGCACCCGTAACTCGGGGTTCAACCCCTTCACAAATAACCTAATCCTCATTTCCTATCTAGTGACCAATTGGGTAGCATATCTGTATAACAAATGAAATTTGGCCTCATAAGTAGCCACTAACAAACCTCCCTTCTCCAGTGTCATTAACTCGTCCTTCTTGCGGATCCTCAAGGTACGGGGAACATATTTTTCCAAGAATAGAGCATGAAACTGAACCAAAGTAAGTGGGGGAAATACTAGCGAGCGACACTCCAGATACGCCCTTCACCACTGCTTGGCCTTACCCTGCAATGGAAAGGTCACAAACTCTACCCCATATTGATGTACTATGCTCAGCTTATGTAACCTCTCATAGCAATCAAGGATAAACTCATAAGCGTCCTCATTCTTAGTACCATGAAAAACTGGATGTTTGATCTTTAGGAACTTGGTGAGCATGTCATGTTCAGTACCGATCATCACAGGACCCAAGAGTGGTCTGAAGAAGGCATCAGTGCCTACCACCTCATCTGCTAGCTCAGCTGCAATAGCAAATGGATGAGTAACATGAGCTGGTGTTGTGGGCATAGTGGGAATGGTTCCAATGCCAGCTAATCCACTCAAAAATGCCATGATCTGCTGGGGTAGTATGGGGTACAGAGGGGGAATACTAGCAGCCCCAGTCTAGGTGTCTTTCTCCTATTCAGCATTCTCCTCTTCTCCAATCTCTACATCTCCCTCTAACTCATTTTGGGGAGCAAAAAGGACCTCAACTATGGGCACCTTTTTAATTGGAACTTTCACCTTGGAGGGTGACACTCTCTCTCTACCCCTGTCACATCTACCTCTCCTACCTCTACCTCTGTCTTTCCCTCAAATGGATACCTCTTCCTCTGGCTCTATGAGAGCTAAGAGTCGTACATACATTATAGTGATTATTAAATACAAGAGAGTGATGGAAGTTAGATACCAATTTGGATCACCAGATACCAATTGGAATCAAGTAATAGCACGAAGGAAAAAGGATAACAAAAATTTTCCTAAAGTCATGTAGACTCTCAAAGAAAAGTACAAACGTCTCTATACTATTCCGCAAAACTCTTCTAGACTTATTTTGGTATGACGAGATTAATGAACCTACGGCTCTGATACATACTTTTTTACGACTCCAACCCATCGTGACTGGCACCCACACTAACCCTCTAGTAGGAGAACCATTTTTACAGCCCAATCTAACAATACTGATGAGGTATAAACAATTTAAATATACGAAAACAGGTTTAAATCCATAAGAAATACTGAGTTCCCATAAACTCAAAAAAACAAACTAGTTAACCAACTTAACATGCGAAAATATCCTAGGAATTGAAAGTCATCGTACCAAAATACTAAAACTAACAAGTCTAGAAAGGGAGTGCAACACCCAAATAAAATCTTTAACAAATAAACTATTCTCTGAACATCTAAGTCCCAGAAGAAAGATTAGAAATAAGAAAGTCCACAACAACTTGAAAGAAACAGGTTACCCGTGAACTCGAACAAATGTCACTTCTCTAAACGAGGTCTCTCCGCAGCCGGCTGAATATGCCCTGTACTCAACAAAGACAGAAAAACTATAGTATCAGTACATAAAATCAACAATGTACTAGTAGGATCAGATGTTAGCCAGTAAGCGAGTAATGGATAAGAAAACCCAACGTAATAAGCAGATATATATAAAGAATAACTTAACCAGTATCATCTCATACAATATTCGGCAAGATCATAATTAAACAACCTCAAAATCATATAACTTCACATAAGGTCCTCTTATGGGACCTACTATTGCTCTCCAAATGCAAACGCAAGTATACGTGGTCTCAAAAGTAATATAGTGGCTCTTTTTGAGAGCCGGATATCGACCCCACAGGAAATATGCAACTAGGCTTAGTTAACTTTGTAATGAATTGAATTATTAGTGTGTCTCTCAAAGAGTTGAGTTTGTTTATATCTACGAATGATATTACCAAAACTAGGTGAAAACTACTTAACAGATGTTAAATAGAATTATTAATTTAAAGAAGAGTTCTTGGGTTGTAGTGATTTAAGATTTCCAGTTTAATCTCCATTACCTTGGCATCTAAGATGTTCCCAATTACTGATTTACCGATTTGATTTTATAATTATGATTTTTCAATCTCTAATTGTCTATTCTTATTGACAACTTAACTACATCGTTGAGCGGGAATAACCATGAACCAACAAAAATGCCTTAATCTTTTCATCCTATTTAACAACCAAACATGGTGTATAGATATGTATCACAATCATTCTATACACTAATTGTTCTAGACAACTCTAAAACAAACATGCTCATTATATTCTAGTGTTCTATCTTTATTTCATCTTTCGAGTTAAGGATAGATAACAAATATGTTCCAATGGTGATCAAGCATTAAAACAAGAATATAAGAGTAACTTCATATGAAACCCATTTTCAACTAGAGCAAACAAGAATTAAACTTTCATCTTATGGCTACAACCCAAGAATAAGGGGATTTAACCGCTCATAGTTTGTGAGACAATTACATGAAATATTTCTAACATAAACTTGAATTTCAAGTGAAAAAGAAGAGAGAAAATATCACCAAACTAGGTCTTGATTCGTCTTCCTACCGCCTCCTTTCGACAAGAACAAGTTCTTTCATAAAAAATGTAAAACTGCTCTTTATAGTACTAGCAAATGTGTTTGTCTTGTTTCAATATAACATTTCATTTTCCCGCTTTTGGGATGAATTCAGCTAGCACATGTCCAAGGTATGTAATGCAGACTTGTCGCGGACCACACTGCTTAGCCAAATAATTTTGTGTTTCAATTTTGATAAACATAATTTCAAAGTCCGCGATGCGAAATTGTCACAGACCACACTGTCTCGTGAAATAATTTTCTTTCTTCATTTGTTGATTTTTCATGACAAGATCCGTAGACCGTATACCTCATCACAATCTCAATGTATCAGCTACCTCGCCACCCAACTTATGGCCAAGGACTTATGATAGTAATATCCTATTCACTTACTACCTATCTCGTGGTCAAGGATACAAAAGATGTCACTTTTTCTTTTTCAAAAGAGTTTCCACAGTTCTCAACTTCCCAATGATCAGTAATAGCATGAATGAGGATGAATGCAATCACAATGTATAAGGCATGGAGGTAATATTCAACTCAACATGTAGTACAAGGTTCAAAGTTCTCAAAACTTAACCTAAGTATGATATTCACCCTCAATAGACAGTAATGGGAAGGTAATACATCAATTAAGTGTTCAACTCTTTCTCAACAATATACCACTACTCAAGCATGCTCAAAACCCTCAACTCAACCCCTCAAACGGGCATTACCAGTCAAATGACCTCTACTCATCTCTACTCAGTCAACTCATAGATTACACAGTCTCAATCACAAATAAAAATATCATATAAGGCCCTCACATGGGCTATACAACATGTATAAGCCCTCACATAGGCAATCACAATATCAATTATCAGTCTCAAAACTACACTACGACCCCATCCCAAAGTCTACAATATAAAACTTGAATAATCTTCCCAACTCAGCCCCAAAAAGGATAACTAAACCTACCTCAATTGCTGAAACAACACTCGAACGCTCTACCATACAAACGACCTTTGAATTCAATGCCCGGAATGACAACTCACTATCAAGAATGAAATATACGCTTCATAATGAGTCCAATGACACCTATATTGATAGGGGGTATGATAATGTTGTGCCAATTTCTGAAAATGACCCTCAAGGTCATTACATCAAACAACTTTAATATTCAAAATTTTTACTTGGATATAAATTCCATTCACTGTTATACACAGATTTTATACAAACACTTAGAATTAAAATTTTAGCTAAATTTCATACAGTAGTGGATAAGAACTTTGAATATTCCAAATTCAAATAAATTTCATACACAAAATAGAATATTCTGCACAACTAATTTAGAAAATTAAGAACAATAAATGTGAATTACTGTTACAAGTAAATCAATTGAATGAGAAAAATAAGGGGTTCAATTCCTGGATTGATGGTAATTTCAGATTTTATGATAACTAAAATTAATTGCCCTTTTTTATTCTATTTTAATTAATTCTTTATTTATTAAAATAATAAATCTCAGGAAGGAGTATATCTAACCGCATCAACTAATTGAAAAGATTAAGGACAGTAATTGCGAAGTATTGTTACAACTAAATCAACTGAATGAGAAAAATAAGGGATTTAATTCCTAGATTGATGGTAATTATGCTACTTTACAAAATTTATACAAAAAATAAATTAATTTAAAATCATGGATGAAAGCATAAAATTTGTATTGAAGATAAATAGGGAAGAAAAAAAAACATGCACAAAAAATTAAGGAAAAAATAATTAATGCGGGTATATTAAGAGAGAAAAGTGTGAGAATATTAAGGAGAGATTTAAAAAATAAAATAGATTTAAGAAATAAGAACACTAAATTAAAAAAAATGATTTTCAAATAAAAAAACAAAAAATAATATCAATTTTCAAAACAATTAAAAAAATATCGTAGAAAGGACGAGGAAAGAGAAACTAAAACAAGATATTGATACTATTAATTAGGATATTAATTAAGAGATTGATAACAACCAAAATAATGTCCAACTAAATGGAGAAAATCAAGGATTGATATATCTGGCTAATTATAAAACATTATCTTTAAGGAAAAATATATTGTTATTTAATTACTTAATAAAATATAATTCATTAATTTATAAATTAAAACTAGAGTCCTGATTGAATGTTAATTTGGTATTACCATTAATACATTTATTACCTTTTTTTTAATCCATTTATTAATAAATTAATTATTGCATTATATTTTAAAATTTGTTATAACTTGATAGAGTTTTACTGATACAACTTGAAACTTATAAAATTCTGTTATAACTCAAAATATAATATCTTAATAATGACATTTCAAAAAATTTCACTAATTTTTTTCTTAAATTCTTTACAAACCACCGAGCCTCTAAGGATTTTTAATTAAAGATGATAAAAAAGTCTTAGAATTTAAAAAGAGTGACGAGTTTTAAAAATTGAGTGTTGTAATAATTTTATGATTAGTATTAATGATACTAATTTTAAAACCCTCAAGTTTTATTATTTACACAAAGGTCCACCCACCCACCCACCCACTCCTCCCCACCTTCTGCCACCATAATCTCCTCCCCTTCTGTCGCCGTCGCCGTCATCGTCACCACCTCCTCCACCACCAATTCTTCCTCTTCTTCTTCCATCAACACAACTTTTTCCTCTTTTTCCTCCTCCACTACCATCACTACTTTCTCATTTACCATAACCACCTGTTCTTCCTCCTCCACCATCACTACTTCCTCATTTTCCTCCTCCTCTACCACCACCGCTTCCACTTTCTTCTCCTTTATCGTCACCTTTACAACAACCACCACCTCCACTTTCATTGTTATCAACACCTTTTTTGCCGCCATAATCACCCGATCTTTCACCTAAATTTTTGTCAGAAAATTAAACAACTGTCGAAGTTGTCAAAGCAACTAAGTTGAAGTTGTTGCAACAATTTAAATAATTGATGAAGTTACTGCAACAATTTAAACAACTACTGAAGCTGCTACAACATCTACAACAACTATCGTAGTTGCTACAACAACTTCAGTAGTTGCTAAAACAACTTCAGTAGTTGCTGCAACTAGGGCTGTTCACAGTTTTGGTTAAAACCAAAACCAAACCGAAAATTTAACCAAATAGAATAAAAAAACCGATATTTAGTTTGATTTGGTTTGGTTTGGTTTTAAATTTGAATAACCGATAATATTTAGTTTGGTTATGGTTATAAGAAAAAATAACCGAATAAATAACCGAACCAAACCGATAATTATATACATAAAATTTATAATTATTTTTATGTATAATATTAGTTTTTCATAAATAATTAAAGATATTTTATACCTTTTAATTATTAATTTAATATTAATCTACTTATTTTTAAGGCCCAACAATCCAAGCCCAACTCTCTAACCCAATTATAAATTCTAATAAACACTAAACAACAGTCCAAGTCCAATAATCCAAGTCCATTAGCCAACTCTCAAGCCCAATTCTAAATCCTCAATTCTAAATCCTAAATTTCTAATAAGCACTAAGCACTTAAGCAGCAGGCAGCAACATAAGGTAAAAGTTAAAACTTTAAAATCCTAGTATCTGTTTTCCTTTTACATTTTTGTTCCTCTCACGTTGGTTTCTCACAAAGTCACAGACTCACAGTCATAGACTAACAGTGAAGGCTCAATAGCAACCTCAACTCCACAACCCCAAGTAAAAGATTGTCAAATTTTGAGAAGGTTTGTAAGAAGTTTTTCAAATTTTAAATTGATTTTAAGTTGTTTTCTTTTTTGTTTCGAATGTTTAAGTTGTTTCCTTTTTTGTTTCGAACCTTTATGAGCCGTGAGGAAAAAAGAGCTTCGTAAGAATTTGAAGAATGTAGAGAGAGAATATTTGAATTATCTCGGTTAGTCATAAACCAAATAACCGAACCAAACCGACAATAACCAAAACCGTGGTTATTATTTTACTTGGTTTGGTTATGGTTTTAGACATTTAATAACCGATTAAATTGGTTTGATTATGATTTTAATCAATAACCAACCCAAACCGAACCATGAACACCCCTAGTTGCAACAACTATCATAATTACTTGATTTTCTATAAATTTTCTTCAATGGCTTTAAAAAAAGTTCAAAAAATTTAAAACAAAGCAAACAATTTGTATAAATAAGAACCAAAAAGAGAAAAAAAATGCGATAAAAAACAATGAACATCGACAGCAATAATGACAACAACAAAGACCATAAAAAAGAAAAAGAAGAATAAGAAAATGGAGGAAGAGAGAGAAAAAGAAAGAAGAAGATGAGGTAGAGAGAAATCTAAAAGTGAAAGAAAGAGAGAGAAATGAAGATTGAAAAGATAATTTTTTGGGGAAATTTCAAAATTTGAAATTTAAAAAGAGAGGAAAACTTTTCAAAAAATTTAAAATATTAATATATACCTCAAAATTTTAAATTACTCTAATCAAGTTCACTTTTCATTTAATCCCATTGACCAAGTCAATATCACCTTTTTTTAATTGAGAACTTTTTTATCACCTCCTACTCAATTTTCTCAAGCCTCTTCTTAAATACAATAGACTACAAATTGTCTATAGGAATAAAGTAAGATGAAAAAGCAAGTGGGAATTTTATTATAGATATGAAAAGGGTTCAAAAATATTTTTAGTGTATTAAAAATAATTTTTAAAAAATATTTTTTTAATTTATTGGATTAAATTTGTCACTCTTTTTTCTTATTGGATCAACATATATTTGACCTATTAGAAATAGTTCAAATTTACCCCTCCTACTACCTATTAGATTAATGTCCTTAACATATTAAAAATGAATGTCCAACATATTAAAAATAACTCAAAGATATTTCTAATTCTAATTATATATTTCAATAGTTTTTTTCCCCTGTGTTTTGGCTATTATTTAGTTTTCTTTTGATTTATATTTTCTTTTGTTGAAAAGTTTTTGATTGTTTGATTAAATGTTTGTCTTACCTAATAAAATACTTGCTTTAAGTAAATAAAATATATGAACTAAAGTGTGAATTAACCTAAATGTATGTTATTTAAAAATATTGTCTTAGTCATAGAGAATGATGAATTTTATCATGCGTGTATGCTCACAAAAAACTATATTTTTTGAGTTTTTCATTTAAAGATGTTTCTTAAGGAAGAGTGTAAATATAATATTACGAAGTACTTAACAAAACTATACACAAATCTCAATAGTTTTAAAAGTGTAAAATTGTTAAGTAATGGAAAAGAGATATATAACTAAGATGCTAATAGTCGTAAAATAGATTAAAAATTTGAGACGTAATTTATTTGAATTTGAAGACTAAAAAGAATTTTTCAAAAATATTTTGATAATATAAAAAATAGGAATAATGCATAAGTACTCTCGAACTATATCCAAATTTTCAACGACACACCTAAACTTAACTAGGATTTCATTACCCCGAACTCTTTTGAAGTGTAATAAATACATCCTTTAGTGCTAAGGTAGCAAGATAGTGAAAACTTTGACCAATATTTGGACACATGTCCTATTTTAATTGGACATTTAACAATTAGTTAGTATACATGATTATTAACATTAAAACTTATATATATTTAATTTATTTTTATTTTTTCTTTATAAAATATTTATTTCCTCCTCACTTTAAATTTTTTATTTTTTTTCTCTTTCATTAAATTCTTTTTTTTTGCTCTTAATTATTTTTAAAAAATTGCATGTATTTTTTGAAAATGATAATAAATTTTTAAAAAGTATTCTATAGTTTTAACTTTATAATTCTTTTTATGCTTTATTTGATTTTCTTCTCTAATTTTGATATATGTTCAAAATTAATTTATTTTAAATAAAAAATTGGAATTAAATTTGAAATCAAATAAAAAAGCCAAAGAAAATAAAAAAGGATAAACAAAATCAATAGGAAAAAAGAGAAAAAATAATGAATGAAAATAAAAAATGAAAAAAAAAGTTGAAATACAAGGCATAAAAAATTTTAATTTTTTTTTTTGTGTATTAACTTAGTTTAAATACAAGATAAAGAAATAAGAATTTTTTTCTTTTTTAAAAAGGAATTTTATTTTTTTTATTTTTCTAAAGACCCTAGTTAAATTTAGGTTTGTCGCTGAAATTTCGGGTGTAACTTGAGGAGTACTTATTCATAAGTACCCCAAACTATAAGTTTTGGATATAGTTTGAGGATACTTTACCCGCTAAAAAAATAAATTTATAGTGGTAATAAGGCCCTAGTTAAGTTTATATTTATAAATTCTAATACTGAGTAAGAGATTTTAAGACTGCATGAGGCACAAATATATTAACTAGTATTTAATAGTTAATAAATAGTATATTTTTAGGTAGAAGAAAGATAATTAAATTATTTTTAATAAAATAACAATGATTCAATAAATAAAAGTAGGGCCAAATTTAATTTAATTATATAAAAAAATAAAGTATTTTTATAATTTCAAGGACATTTTTTTTATCATTTTTGTTACAGATAAAGAAAGCAAAGTTTTGAACAAAGATTTCCCCGTCAATGCTTTCTTTCGCGAGTTTATCACATTGAATTTGCTTAGTATGATTTATATTTTTTTTATGTAGTTTACAAACTATTATAAATGAACGAATTTATTCAGTATGTATCTAAAGAATAATAACTATGATTTTTTTTAAATAAAATAAAATTAAAATAATAGGATGAAAGTGTAAAGATTATCTTAACATCACGTACAATTGTGAGATTATTTCAAATTGTTTAGTGGGAATAAAGTAAAAATGAAAAAATAATAAGTTGGAATAGATAAAGAAAAATCAGCACCAAAAGATGTAATGCATTGGATAGGAGTTGCTTCTTCCTTAGTTCGAGTTTTGAATATGAAAAAATAATTTTCCCAAATAACTTCTAATATGAATTTAAAATAATCAATTTTCATGTGATTAACAAACATTAAAAAAAAAAAATAGATAAAAGAAAGCAAAGTTTATTTTATGTATGGAAACAGAGCAAATTCCGTTATCCCCATTCTTCTCCCGCTAGGCTACTTGCTCCTTTTTTCGCTTCACTCCAATTGGCCCTATTCACCCTAATACTGACAATTTCACCTTCAAATTATCAGATAAACAATAGCACAGGAGTATTTGGGGGTTCCATTTTCTTGAATCTTGATTATCTCATTAGTATTTTCCTAGCTCTTCAATGATGCATTTGTGGGTGCTTTTCCACTGAATGCTTCAATGATTTCTTGGAGTTATATCTTTACTACTGCCCTATGAGTTTGAAAAATGTGGCCTACTATACATGTCCTTAATGAGCACTTCAATGGTCTTATGTCAAAATTTGCTATCTTTCAAGAGAACTAGTTCGGTATTTGTGCATAAAAAGTCTATTAATGAGGTTCGCTTTAGTGGGGGTAGGAAGAAATCTTTTGGGTCTACTCCAAATGCAAAGAAAAAGCATTCAAAGAAGAAAAGCTGGTGGAGGAAGTTCTTTCTTGAAGATGATGGGAATTGGATGGGACTGAAGGATGAGGATATGCTTGATGGACTTGAATCTGAAGGTTTAGGTAGTGATGATGAATTATCAGAGAATGAAAAGTTTGAAGCTTGGAAGAGACGAGCCGAGGCAATCATGGAGTTAAGGGAAGCACAAGAAGATACAAAGAATGAGGAGAATAGGAAGTGGGATGATTGGCTTGTGGATGGAAATGTTGATTTAGGTAATGGTTCATCATGGGTTCAGGACTCCATTGGAGAATTTGAAGATAACATGCTGGAAGATCCTAGTGAATTAATACCTGGGAGGGGTTTGGTTAAATCTGTGAGGGATATCGTACTCGGCAGGGAAGAAGATGATATGCTATATGAAGATCGTGTTTTTCAGTATGCTTCATTTAATTCTGTGAGTGCATAATCTTTAGTGTCTCTATAGTTCAACTTCTTGTCAACATATAAGCACATTAGCTTTGGTGAACTTTTTGCGAAAACCTATTACAATGTAGAATCGTTAGGGCCAAGAATTGCACATGCAAAAGCTCCTTGCTATTCACTGCCTGGTACACTGAACATATGGTAATTGAGTATTTTCAAAGCCTCAAGAAGGGTTTATGTAATAGCTAATGCTGCCAAAATTGAGGAGCTTCCGCAAGTCAATTTATTTTTCTTTTCTTTGTTATGCTGGACTTATTCTAAAGATTATGAATGTAGAATCATCTAACACATTTCATATTGTCATGTTCTGAGCACTTAGAATTCACTGGGTATGGTTGTTGTTGTTGAGCACTTAAAATTGCCAAACGTTGCATCTGTAATGTACTCTTAAAGCTTTTTTTATTAGGAGCCATTGTTCTCTTCCTATTGCAGGCTAAGTTCTTGGCACTGCTGATAATTGTCCCATGGGCTTTGGATTTTGTAGTTCATGACTATGTTCTTATGCCTTTTCTTGACAGGTAACTTCTGCTTGGATTCATTTATATACCTTTTGGTTACATTTTTGAAGTGATTGATGTTTGATCTTATGTACCTAACTTTGTTTTACTATCAAATGTTTTCCTACATTTCTTTTGGTAAGACCTGATATTGATGGTCAACACTGGAACCTCTGTAGGTAACTAAACCATTCTCTGTTACATAACTGATTGATTTAGTGTGCCAAGGAGGTGTTACCATTTCCCAAGGATCTGCAGTGGAATCTAATAGCTCCATAGCACGTCATTTAAATTGTTCAAACTCTAGAAGTCCAATGGAAACAAGTGCAGGATGGAAATGTTTCATCATCAGTTTCTGTCAAATCTAAGATATTAAGCTAGTTATAGGCAGGCTTATTATGAATGTTGTTAGTGCGTATGCACCCCGTGTGGGCCTAGATGAAGAAGTCAAAAGGCTCTTTTGGGAGGATTTGGATGAGGTACTGAGAGGTATACCGAGTACCGAAAAGATTTTCATTGGTGGAGATTTCAATGGTCATATCGGTACAACTTCTAATGGTTTTGATGATGTCCATGGAGGCTGTGGTTTTGAGGAAAGGAATGGCAGTGGGGTATCTCTCCTGGAGTTTGCTAAAACTTTTGAGTTGGTTATTGCTAACTCGTGTTTTCTGAAGAGGTATAATCAATTGGTCACCTTTAGTAGCATGGTAGCTAGGACTCAGATTGACTACTTACTCCTACAGAAGGGTGATAGAGGCCTTTGTAAGGATTGCAAGGTTATTTCGAGTGAAAATATTACTACGCAACATAAGCTTTTGGTGATGGACTTGGAGATTAAGAGGGATAAGAGAAAAAAGACCCTTTATGACCAACCGAGGTTTAGATGGGGGGGCCTAACTCCCGCCCTTTTTCGGGAGATGGGGGAGAAGTTGATTGGTTTAGGGGCCTGGAGTAGTAGCGGGGATGTGAACAATATGTGGGACATGACTGCTGGTTTCATTAGAAAAGTAGCTACCGAGGTTCTAGGGGTATCGAGTGGAATCTTTTTGGTAGTCGTCAAGGAGATTGGTGGTGGAATGGAGAAGTACAAGGCGAAGTGAAAGCTAAGAAGGTTGCCTATACTGAGTGGTTGGAGTGCGTGGATGAGGAGGAGAAGAGTAGGCTTAAAGACATTTATAAGAAAGCGAAGACGGAAGCGAAGTTGGCGGTCACTAGTGCTAAGATGACAACTTTTGAACGCTTATATGTCGAGTTAGGGGGAAAAGGTAGGGATAAGAAATTGTATAGGCTCGCCAAAGCGAGAGAGAAAAGACCGCGACCTGAATCTAGTAAAGTGCATCAAGGACGAGGAAGGTGAAGTGTTAGTGGATGAGACCTATATCAAGCAAAGGTGGCAAGCTTACTTCCACAGGCTCTTAAAAATGAGAAAGGAGACAGAGACATTGTACTGAGAGATTTGGCGTACTCTCATAGTCTTCGAGACTTTGGGTACTATAGGTGTTTTAGGTTGAGGAGGTTAGACGTGCTATTAGTAGGATGAGGAGGGGCAGAGCGACCAAGCCCGATGAGATTCCAGTGGACTTTTGAAAGAGCACTGACAAGGCAGGTTTGGATTGGTTGACTAAGTTGTTTAATATTATTTTAAAGACTGCTAAGATGCTCGATGAATGGAGGTGGAGTACTATGGTTCCATTGTAAAAGAACAAGGGTGATATCCAAAATTGTAATAATTACAGGGGTATCAAATTGCGAAGCCACACTATGAAGATTTGAGAGAGAGTGGTGGAGATGAGGGTGAGGAGAGGAGTGTCAATCTCAGAGAATCAGTTCGGATTCATGCCGGGGCGGTCGACTAGTGAAACAATCCATCTTATGCGGAGACTAGCGGAGAAATTTAGAGAAAGAAAAAGGGATCTCCTTATGGTGTTTATTGACCTTGAAAAGGCTTATGACAAAGTTTCGAGGGATGTTCTCTGGAGGTGTCTGGAGGCTAAAGGTGTCCCGATGGTGTATATTAGGGCGATAAAGGACATGTATGCCCGAGCCAAGACTCGGGCTAGGATGATGGGAGGTGGCTCAGAGCATTTTCTTGTTGAGATGGGGACTACATCAGAGATTTGTGCTGAGTCCTTTTCTTTTTGCCTTGGTGATGGATGAGCTGACACGATCTATTCAAGAGGAGGTTCCATGGTGTATGCTATTTGCGAACGACATAGTTTTGATTGATGAGACTCGGGACAGAGTTAATGATAGGTTGAGGTTTGGAGACAAACTCTGGAGTCCAAAAGGGTTCAGATTAAGCAGGACCAAAACATAATACTTGGAGTGCAAATTTAGTGTTGCGATTGATGAAGATGGCATGGAAGTGAGGCTTTCCACTCAACCTATCCCCAAGACAAAAAGCTTTAAATATCTTGGATCCATATCCAAAGTAGTGGGGACATCGATGATGATGTCACGCATCGCATTGGGGTAGCGTGGATGAAATGAAGGCTTGCCTCTGGAGTCCTGTGTGATAAGAAAGTACCACCTAAACTTAAAGGTAAGTTCTACAGAATGGTGGTTAGACCGGCATTGTTATATGGAGTGGAGTGTTGACCAGTAAAGAACTCTCATGTTCAGAAGATGTATGTTGCAGAGATGAGAATGCTGAGATGGATGTGTGGACACACTAGGAGTGATAAGATTAGGAATTCTGTGGCAGACAAGATGAGAGAAGCGAGACTGAGATGGTTTGGGCATGTGCAGAAGAGGGGTGTCGACGCTCCAATTAGGAGGTGCAAGCGGTTAGATTTGGGGGTTATGCGGAGGGGTAGGGGTAGACCGAAAAAGTATTGGGGAGAGGTGATTAGACAAGATATGACGCTAGTCCATATCACTAAGGACATGACCTTAGATAGAAAGGAGTGGAGGTCGCGGATTAGGGTAGAAGGCTAGTAGGGATAGAATAGTGTCTTACCGTGTGTCAGTTTAGGGTGGTCGTAGGTCTAGACATGCCTTTACAGTTGTGTTGTTGTTGCTTTTGATTATCACATTACTTTGCTATCGTTATTGTTCTTGTCTTGTAAAATTTGCATCGCTTTTCATTTTTTTGCATAATATATATTGTTTTTCTCTCTTACTTGGGACTGTGACTTTTTGAGCCGAGGGTCTTTCAGAAACAACCTCTCTATCTCCATGAGGTAGTGGTAAAGTCTGCGTACATCCTACCCCTCCCCAAACTCCACTTGTGGGATTTCACTGGGTATGTTGTTGTTGTTGCCCTTACAAATGTCTCACAGAAAGCAGTAAATCTCTGTTCTTCATGGCAGCATTTGACTGTCCATGTAGCATAAGTTAGCTCTTATATAGGATTTATGTAACAAGATTTCATACTTGGGTCTTTTTCTGAGTATCCCCAGATGGAATGCATAACGTTAGTATCAGAATGAAAATTGTGCATCTTCTCAAAAAGAAA
The DNA here is from genome assembly GCF_947179165.1 of Solanum dulcamara. Classification (NCBI taxonomy): domain Eukaryota; kingdom Viridiplantae; phylum Streptophyta; class Magnoliopsida; order Solanales; family Solanaceae; genus Solanum; species Solanum dulcamara. The sequence goes on from NC_077242.1 coordinate 18,689,757, forward strand.
ACTGTGCTGGTTTATTTGGGGTAGGAGTATTTTGTTTGGTAGATATTGTCAGATAAAGGATAAGGGAAGCCAGTTGAATATTTAAATTGTTATACAAATGACTTCTGTATAACAATTAACACTAGTCCCCTTTGCTTTTCCGTTTAGATGCTATTACAAACACAAATCCTAATTCTAAACTACACGATCTGATAACTCCTGCCTTTTCCATTTATTTCTCTTATTGAGTTTGTGTGAATTTGCTTTGTTCCCAAGCTCGGATAAAGGAGGAGGGTTGCGATAGGTTGACAACCAGCGTAAACCTAGTAACATATATGGGAGTGAATGTTGGACGTTAGTGTAATATTCACAAGATGAGTGTTGTTGAATGTGCATGCAAAGATGGACACACGATCATACAAGATTAGAAATGACTACATCCGGCAGAAGGTGCAAGTAGCACAAATCGAGGATAAACTGAAACAAAAATGCTTGAGAGATGATTTTTTTCATGTCCTTTGTCGACCTACAAATGCACCGGGCTAAAGGTTTGAAACCATGAGTGAATGTGTTAAAAAGGAGGCGAGGTAGACCTAAAATCACATGAAATGTCAAAAGACCTATAATTTGTTGGAATCAACAAAGACCTAGCAAAAAGTAGCAGACAATGGAAGAAAAAGTTCTGTATACGATTCAGATTTTGGACTTTAATTTAGTCATATTAGTATGCGTACTTAGTTTTTATGTTTTCTAGAAGTCTTTAGTCCTGTCTGAGATTTATTTACTAGTAGAAAATATAGAAAACTTTTAGTACACTACTACTTTTTTTTTTTTTTTTTGAAACTGGTAATTTGTATTCTTTAGCATTAAGGGCTATGCTGGCCACCTCCAAAAAAGTTTGCAGTAAAGAAAATAAAAGATACTTGCAAAGATCCTATGAAATCCACTAATTGGATTTCCTCTTCTATGTTCAGTTCTTTACACCAAAAACCTAGTGAAGTAATAACTTTCCACTTAATCTTCTGTATAGTGCATTCTTTTCCTTCAAAGATCCTCTAGTTCCTCTCCTTCCAAATGTAACACTAGATGCAAGCTGGGAATGTCCTCCACCATCTTTTCTGGCTCTTGCTTCCTCCTCCCCTGATCCAACAGCAGCATATGAGCAGTATGTCCAGGCATGATCCAATAAACTCCAGCAATGGTAGTGAACAAGGCCTATATTTGTGCTGTTACTTAACAATGCAGGAAGAGGTGTTTGTTGGTTTCTAGTGCCTCTGTGCACAGAAGGCACCTAGATGCTATGTTGATCCCCCTCTTTTGTAATGCCTCATTGTCAAACATGCTTTCCTAGCTACCAACACAGTGAAGCACTTCACTTTTGTAGGAGCCACACTCTTCCAAATAGCAATCCATGGTTCTGTTGACCTGCCTGCAGCTTCACTCAAACCCCTTTGTATACCCTGTTAACAGTGAAAATTCCATATTGTGGTGCCCCCAAATGAGACTGTCTGGTTCCAGGTTAGCACCTAGAAAGTTTCCTATCAAATTCAGAAATTCTGATACCCATGCTACTTCCCAATCATTTAAGAACCTTCTAAAGGTCAGGTTCCATCCTTGGGGAGACCACACTTCTTGTATACTACAATCATGATGCAAGCATATTCAAAACATACTAGGGAACAAAGTTTAAAGAGTTCCATGACCACTCCAGTCCTCTTTCCAGAAAAGTTATCTCCCCTTCCAACTTTAGCTTTAGTGTTAGACTTGAATAACAACCAGAGATTCCTGATTGACTTCCAAACCCCAACCCCTTAGGCGTCCGTCACCTCATTTGTGCACCACTGACCCTCTTGACCATATTTATGTAAAATAATCTCCTTCCACATGGACTGCTCCTCTTGGGTAAATCTCCGTAGCCATTTCATAAGCAAACTCTTATTGTGCAACTTTTGGTTCCTCACTCCCAATCCTCCAAAACTCTTTCTTTGCTGGATTGTGATCCATTTTACAATGTTTAAACTCTTCTCAATCTTGTTCCCTTGCCACTGGAAATTCCTGCTCAGATTGTCCAAGATTTTCACCACTTTGCCAGGAATGGGGAATAAGGACATCACATAGGTTGGCAATGAGTGTAGGACTGCATTTATCAATATGACTGCCTCCCAGGGAAAGGTACTGTGACTTCCAAAGAGCTAGTTTTATTTTATTTTATTTTTTATTTTTTTATGATTTCTCTATTATTCCATCCCATATATTCACTACTTTGTGTTAAGCACCCAGTGGCATTCCCAAATAAACTGTGGGCATCTCCTTTATCCTGCACTTCAGAAATTCTGCAAGTGTCTGAATTTGCTGTACCTCTTTAACTGGAAAAATGTTGGTTTTCCTCCTGCTAACTTTCAGACCAGAACAAGCTTCAAAGACTACAAGGATCATCCTCAGGTAGCAAATTTGTCTATGTTCAGTTTCAAAAAAACCCGCTGTGTCATCAAACATATAATAGGTGAGTCAACCACCATAGTTTCATTGTTCCTGTTCTTAATGTTGAAGCCCCTTATCCAGTTATTTTCTGTAGCCTTTCTCATCAAATTATCCAGTCCTTCCATAGCTATAATGAGCAGAAAAGGGGAGAGGGGGTCCCCTTGTCTGAGACCTCTTTCAACTGGAAAAGAACCTGTAAGTTCTCCATTTATCATGGTAGTTTTAATACATAACTCTCCATTTAAACCACATGTTTCCAAATCCCATTTGCCCAAGTATGTTCAACGAAATATCCCAGTTAAGTGATCAAAGGCCTTTTCTATATCTAGCTTGCACATAACTCCTGGCATATCTCCTCATCCTAGTATCAATGCACTCACCGGCAGTTAGAGCAACATCCATTATTTGCCTCCCTTTGATGAAAGCCATCTGATGGTTGTTTATAATCCTGTTGATTACCTTCTTTAGTCTCTCAGTTAACACCTTTGCTATGGTTTTGTAGACCCTAGAGATAAGACTAATGAGTCTGAAATCTCTTGGTTCATTTTCCCCTATCCTCTTAGGAATCAAAGCTACAAAAGTAGCATTGAAGCTCTTCTCAAATTTTCGGTGTGAGTGGAATCAAATAAGTGTCTGCATCAGCTTACCCTTTATTGTTTCCCAAGGAGCTTGAAAGAAAGCCATAGTATGTCCATCTGGCCCAGGAGCTTTATCTGCAACACACATCTTTATCCCTGCCGGTACCTCTTCTTCCTTAAAAACTCCTTCTAGACTATCTTTCCTCTGTTGCGATGCTCTGCACTTCATGTATGTTCAAAGCAGGTCTCCAACTTTCTGTTTCTTTATATAAGTCTTGATAAAAATCTACAATGGAACCCCTGATAGACACAGGATCATTGGACTGTTCCCCATTGATCATCAGGGAATCAATAGTGTTGAGTCTCTTATGTGCAGTAGCCATTCTGTGAAGGAACTTAGTGTTCTTATCTCCACTTTTGATCCACTAGACTCTGGATCTCTGTCTCCAAAGTCTCTTCATTTCTGGCCAATTCCACATATTCCATAGCCAAATGAGCCTTTACCAGCTACTCATCATCAGTTAAGGGTCTGCTCTTTTGGATGATTTCCAAGCTCCCTATTTGATCTAAGATGTGTTTTTACTTGCCTTCCAGTTCCCCCTGTGTTCCTTGCCCTAGACTTTGAGTTTTGCCTCTAACAGACTCAATTTTGTTGCCAGAATGTAGTCAGGGGTACCTGTTGGTTTTTTTTTAAAAATGAATTGAAAATGTCTCTCAATGGATTGAAATGGCTTTCAATAATTTTATTAAGCATTGAGAGGCTTTAAATAGCCAACATAAAATACATAATCTGTATAGTTTGAAATTTAAAACAACCTAAAATATCTCAACAACTCTAACAACCAAACTAAAATTCAAAATTCAAATTCATCTTAAGCTAAACAACTTATTTTGCTAAAAATTACTGTAGTAACTAAAGTAAAATTCAACAGTACCAGACACAATAAAAGGACACCAACATTCTTGGATTTCTTCTCTGAAGCCTTCTACATTCAACCACCACTTTTCAAACTTAAAGTTGGACTTCTTGAAAGTTTCATCTCCACAAGTCAAAAGGATGGGGTTGTGATTAGACCCAAGGCTAGGAAGAGAGCTTTTGTTTGATCCAAGTGAACAATTCATCCCTGGGGAAATAATATAAGAACCTGTCTATTCTAGAGGCATTCCAGTGGTTTGCTCCTGCTCTCCAAGTGTAGTCCCCCGAAATAAAGGGGGAGGGGGGGGTGTCTAGGAGTTCCAACTCATTATTGCAGCTGGAGAAGTCAGACATTGTTCTACCTAAACTAACACAATTAGTTCTCTCTGAGGGAAATCTTGTTATGTTGAAATCTCCACTAACCACCCAGGCCCCCTAACCCATACTCCTCATTGCTCCTAATTCTTCCTGTAAATCCCCTTCTTTGATTCCTATCACAAGATGCATAAACAACTGTGAAAAAACAGCCTAGATCCTGATTTATCCCACACAGTTTGCAAGTAATCATCTGGCTGCCACTCTCTACTTCTTCCCCCTCCAAACCCTTTGTCCCACATGATAATGATTCCTCCCTTAGTCCCTATTGCTTCCATCCATACTTCCCTCATCCATCTGTTTCCTCCCAATTGTTGAATATAACTTCCCATTGTACCTAGCTTTGTCTCCACTAAGGCGATGACGTCTGTTTCCTCCTGTTGAATTCTGCTCCTTACTAATTCTCTTTTCTCATCCCTATTTAACCCCCTAACATTCCATGCTAGTATCTTCAACTTCATAACAACTGAGTAGTCTGTTTCCTCCCTTTGCTTCTTAAGTCACTCATTGGTTCTGTATCGTTGAATTTACATCAAAGATAAGGTTTTTCGGCTCCTTTGGAACCAATTGTTTATCCAAATTCTTTGTTGAGGTCATAATTAGGGAAACTTCTTCTCTCTTCTTTGATCAATTTTTAACAACAGTGTTGTGGCCTCTTCTTTACACCACTCAAATGCAGCCCCAAATTCCTGACTAAGTCTGAGGATATTGTTTTGGACCCATATATTCACTCTTTCCTCTGCTGCTTCTTTGCTACACTATGAGGCATTGGAGTTGGATTCCCCGAGAAAGTTATCTGTTTTATTTTGCCTTGGTCCTCTATCTCTCCTTCGTTGCCTTCCTTCCCCCTTGTAGTCGAGTTCATCTCTCCCGCATGCAGTTGATTTTTTGTTCCAGAAGATCGATTTCCCTTGGATCTTGCAATTTCTCAGCTTCAGAGATTAAGCTTTGGTCAACATAAGCTAAAGAGCCATCTTGAGCTTCTGTGGTGGCGGACCATAAGTTAATTTCATCCATAAAAGGCCCAACATTTTTTTGGTTTAGAGAGCCGGCCCAAAAGCCTTGACCAATAGAGTTTTGCTGAAACTCTTAGTGGGTTCCCCTGGCACGTAGACTTTATCACCAAAAAGGCCTCTTTCAGCTTTATAGTTTGAATTTCTCTGACCCCTTTCCTTATCCTCGTCTTGTTGAAATTCTATGAGCCTAGGAATTTCTGATGAGCCTTCACCTCTTAAGAATCCCCCATATCTCTCCTTTTCTGGCTAGATTGATTTCGTCCCTTTTCCGGTAGGTGGCTGGCTCTTCCACCCAAATAGGAAGCGAGAAGACAAAGTTCTTGTAGGCGATGTTGATCTATCCCAGAATTTTGGTCTCCGGGCCTTTTACACGAATTCTGGCCCACCTCAAATGATTCTTCAGTTCTGTTTCAAGCCATCCCCTGCATCTCTAGCCTATTTTCTTCATCAACGAGCTAGACCAGAGATGGAGGGGAAGCCCTAGCACACGTATCCAAACCAGTTGAATTCGTGGCTCTTAGGGAAAGATTCGGTAGTCGGATTCCACCATTGTAGGTTGAGCTTGCAGCCTTGTCTCTTCCAGGTTCCTATCAGAATATGCTCAGCTCTCTTCTTGGATTGACTGAGACTCCTTGTGCTCCTTTCCATGTTTGTTTTGCCCATCGTCTCATCTCATTTTTTGTGGGAGTGTCATCTTTGCCAGTAAGATATCTGACTAGACACCTTCTCAGAAGGTCTTCCTCTGCGAGATGGAATTTTGCCTTTATTGCCTCCTCACAGCAGATTCCCCTGTTTCTGCTACCTCTGTTTCTGTCTGTATCCATATTTCTTTCCGGAGCATCTCCATGCAACTCCCTTTCCCCTTGTTTGCAGCTAGATCTGTCTCTCCATTTTATTTGTTTTCTTGTTTGATAGTTATATCTCTTTTAATGAAGGCATTTATATTGTCTTCAAGTTTCCTCTACCCATCATTAAAAACATTTTCTGGAATAATAATAACTGCCCTGTCTGCCCCCTTAACTGTAATCAAAGATAGAAACCTTCTATACTTGTCGGATTTCAGAGAAAGAAAGATGTTGGTGAAATAATCTTTTTACCTCCACATTTTAAAAGAATTCCCTCTCACTAATGATGCTTTGTAAAATCTCTTGCAAATCCAGGGGAGAACACCTCTGCTCAACACCACTCTCCTCATATGGTATCTGCCACTTTCCACCCAGTCGTACCAGACCTCTTATCTAACCTTGGTTTCGGTGATGTCATAGGATTTCCCCCTGAACGAAAATAGATCCTATTGTCCTTCCTTTCAAGTAGAACAGAATGGTAGAGGTAAAGAAAGTGGAAGAAGTGAAAAGAGAAGAGAAGAAAGTACTATTCCAGTGGAAGAAGTCCACCGGAGTCGGGATCCCAAAGGCCAGAAGGGACTATAGGAAAAGCTTGGTCAATGAGGATTCATGTAGCTGACCTCAACTTGTTTGGGTTTGAGGTGAAGTTTGTAATCTCATTCTGCCAGCCTGATGAGTTCTCTGATGCTCTTTCTTGTGAGCTTTTGTTGTAAGCTTTGCTTACTTCATCATCCCCCCCCCCCCACCACCACCACAAAAGGGAGGTTTGCTCGACTTCATTTATTACTTGTTCCAATGGTTCTAAGCCTACTCAAGTGTCATTTTCCTAATCAAAACTACTTGAAGAAATTTTCTCTTCCTTGTTTCTGCGTCATAGTGCGACAAATTCTTCATGGACAGTAGAGTAGTAATACAGATATTCAAGCTTATTTCTTGATATTGTGAACATACATCCCTGCACTACCATGGCTGACTTCTAAGTCTTTGAGGACATTTTACTTTTTGGATGAGTAAAAACAATACAACAATATAATCTAAGGAAATATTACACCTCTTGCTTGCTTATTTCTTCTTCAGGTACATTTCCTGCTGATGGTTGCTAGTGTGAACGGAACACCCATTTAAGCTTTGTGTTGACTGTCTTATTTGTCATGATCAGATATGTTAAGACTGTACCTTTAGCAGCACAGATGCTTGATGTCAGAAGAAACCAAAAGCTTGAAATGGTTAAGGAACTGAAGACTGAGCAAGCACGCTACCGCCTTGAGGTTGAGATTGGCAAATCTCCACCTTTGTCTGAAAAGGAGTTGTATCTGGAGCTACGACACAAAGCGTAAGTTTACCACGGCTGATGCCTGTTCTAGTTATGTTAATCTGAAGTGTTGTGAGAAATTTAGTTTGCACCTTGCCTTCACATACTTGTCTTACTTTCCGTTCTTCTCCAACTATCCACCTGATATTAAAGGACTTGGTATGAAGGAAGCAATTGATTTTTGAAGGAAAACAAGTTTATGCACTCACATTGGATAATCTTGTCTTGAACAACCAAATTCCTAGTGTAAAAAAGAAAAAAAGGGTCTGCAGAAGACATCTACCACTTTATGTGTTCTCTTCTTTGAGCTGATAAATGTATTAATAGACTATATTTGTATTTTACAATATATTTATTTTTATTGTACTTACTGATTTACCACTTGGATGATTCATGTAAATACATGCATTACTCGATATATTGGCTTGAGAGTGCTTTCATATTATTCTTTTCAACTTGATATCAGAACCAATGGTATATCCTTATATTATTCTTTTCAACTTGATATCAGAACCAATGGTATATCCTTCTTCTTCCTCCTCTACAGAAATGCCATCACTTCTTTTAGTTAGACCTCCGTTATCCTCAAATTTGTTCTAACATCAAAGGGGGTTTTCCTATAGAACTACCCTCTTCACTTGGAATAATGTTTTTATTATTAAATTTACTGGTAATGGTTTTTTTGGTCAAGGACAAGAAGATAAATCAAGTGTTTTTCCATTGTAGAAACTTGGACGCTCTCTATTCTCTTCTTATTGCCAAGAACTCATCTCCTCTTGCATTATCTAGCAACACCTCTTCATCACATCAGCACAACCATTTAGGGAATCCTTGTAAAATTTTCATACTGATAATAATCAATAAAGGATCATTTTGCAGTTCTTCCTTTTCAAGTAATGTTTGTAAGGTCTATCAATTCGGCAAACAATCCAGATAGTCTTTTCAGTCTTCTAATGATATTGCCAGTTTTTTCATTCAAAATTGATCTATTCTGATGTTTGGCGAGCACCTTCTAATTCTGTTTTCCCTTGCTACTTTCTGTTTATCAAAGACTGTACAAAGTTCTGTTTAATGCATGGAAATTGGAGCCATTTGATAAATTCATAGAGTGCCATGCATTGGTTTAAAATGTGTGCTCAATTCGTTGTCTTTTAGTGATGATACATTGTAATTTAGCGGGTTTTCCTTCTTAGTTCAGTAGTTCCAGAGGACACTAGAGTTATGCTCTTCAGATTGTTTAGTTTTGAGCAGATAGAATTTAGTGTTTAGTCATTGTGTAGTGGAGTGTATAGTCATAGTCTGCTCCCGAACTTTCATTGTTCGTATATTTTGGTATCAATAGAATATACTGTACCACTAAAAAAATGTGTGCTCAATTTTATTTTTTTCAATCAGATGGGTGAGAAAACAACACAATAATCCAACATTCTCTTTGGTTTTCTTGTCCTTACACAAGACTCAAATATGCTGACTGAGAGTATCGACACATTGCAAATGCTATTTGATTTCTTTTATTTCAAGATTCCATTCCTTTTGTAATTTTGGGCAGATGCAACCTCTACACCATAACTAGTTTGGGATTTCTTTACCGTATGAAAATTGGATAACAAGCTTCCTTTTGACAAAAAGAGGATTAGGAAATGAATTCCATTTTTAATCTTTCAAAAGGTAAGGGTTTAAATATTGTTTAAAAGCAATTCATAAAAAGGAAAACCTATAATTGGATCCTTAGACATTCACTAATTACATAAACATCGGGATAGGGATCAAGTCTTTCTATATTTTCATTCTTAACTCTTCCTCTCAAGCTGGAGTGTATATGTTGTATGCTCCTATCTTGCCACTAATATAATCAATTCTTGTCCCTTGAAGTGATTTGTATGGACCCCTACTAACTGTTAGTCGAGTTAAACAAAATTTTTGGTAATGCGTATGAATAAAATGACAATCTACTTTGATGTGCTTTTTCTTTTATACAAGATTCGAGGCAATTTGCAGTGTGGTCTGATTGTCACAAATCAGTTCATTGGTTCATGTCCTTTGAGTTTTAATTCTTGAAGTAGTTGCTTCAACCGTATGAGCTCACATGTAGCTAAAGCTATGGCACGGTATTCTGTTTTCGTGCCTCATCTCGCCATTACTCTTGCTTTTTGCTAGGATATTAGATTCTCTCCAATCAGGACATAATACCTTGAAATAGATGGTGATCTTGCCCAATCTTCATCAGATTACACATGTATGTCCTCCGTCCTTGTATAGCAGATCTTGTCATGATCTCCTGGATCTACCTTAGGCTAGACTGGAAGCTATCATAAGATGAACAGGGTTCTTTTGGTGCTTTCCTTAGCATTCTACAAAGGTTGTCTCATGAACCAATTGGATGTGACCTATGTTTTTTTTAAATCAGGTAAACGTCTTTCATTCATTAACAAGGCCAAAAAAGTGGTTGTATACAAAGGGGTATACCAAAAGGTGAGGAATCTACAGAAAGACATGATTCTCTACAAATTTCACCCAATCATCTATACAACAAGGAACTTTATGGGTGCACCAAAAGAAAATAAGCAACCGGAGACTACTCCTCGAATGGGAAAATCTCGACTCTACACCCTCAAAACTCTCTTATTTTTCTCTCTCCAAACAACCCACATCAACGCGAGAGGAACCATGTTCCATGCCCTACGTCTTCTCCTCCTTCTCCTGCTCTTCCAACAGAACATCAGAAAATGCCACAGACTGACTGGTGCCATGGCAGAGTTCTCATCCTGTATTGAAGAATTGGAACTGGTGGATCGTCCTTTATTTGTAGGATTCTTTACTTGGAGAAGAGGAGAGGATCACAGTTGTGCATCTCTAGGATTGACAGATTTTTCCACTGTGCAGAGTGGGGGCAAAATTTTACTCTCATCAAACATAGTAGTCTTCCCAAAATAGCTTCTGATCACAGTTCTGTTGTTCTGACCCGTGGAGATGAAGAGTGGATGAACTCTTACTTTAAATTTGAAACATGGTGGTTAGAAGTGGAGGGTTTTAAAGAAAAAGTAAACAAATGTTGGGAGTCTTTTTGTGTGAATGGCAGACCAGGTAAAATCACAATGTAGAAAAAGATGATCCACATCCTCGCCCCTCCTTGCACATGTAACACCAGCTAACACAAACAACTTTCCGCTTTCTAAGATTTTTAGCTGTCAAGATCACCCTTCCAGCAGCTAGCCAAGAGAGGAAACACACATTTCTTTGCACTTGTGGTATCCAAATTTCATTACACAGAAATGCAACCTCCTCCCTAACCAACAGTCTTTGCAAAAGGACTTAACAGAGAAAAAACCATTGTTCCCCAAATTCCACCACCAAACATCGGGGTTATCAATCGGAGTGACTTGCTTGTGCAGAAGGGCCAACAACCTTTGAAACTCTGTCACCTCCCGATTTTGGAAATTTCTCCAAGATCTCAAATCCCAAAAACTCTCTCCACCTTTTGTCCCCCTAATATGTTGGGACCGTCGAGTTTCCTTGGCATGAAACTGTGAACAAACTCTGAAACTCGTCTTTCAGAAGATTGTCCCCACACCACCTGTGTTCCCAAAAAAAGTCTCTCCTCCCATCTCCAACCTTGAATGAGATCTTTGCATTATAAACATTCCATTCCTTCATTATTTCCTCCACAAGCCACACCCAAAAGGTATGGTGACGTCTCTAGTTCTCATCTCCATTCCATCACCCTATATTTATCAACTATCACCTCTCCACAAAAAGTTTGTACCTCCATCCTAGATCTCCAAAGCCATTTGCCCAACAAAGCTTTGTTAAACACAAAGAAATCTTTAATACCGAGACCTCCCCATTTTTTAGGAGATGTGACCGTCACTGCACAAAATGAAACTTCTTTGCCCCATCCACCACATCCCAAAGAAATTCTCTTTGAATCTTTTCCAACTTACTTGTGACCGAAGCTGGAGCATGAAGCAAAGACATGTAACAAGCGGGAATGCTCGATAAAGAGCACTTTCTTCCCTCTTTTGGACAAATATCTTTTCTACCATCCAGCTAACCTCTTCTCAAACCTATGAAGAACTGGATTCCACACCCTCCTCCCTATGTCTTTTGTCATGAAAAGTCGCGAGACGGTGCTTTTATGAGGCAATTTAAGAGATTCAATCATCTAAAACTTTTAACACTCACCTCATGCATGATTTTAACGTCTTGGAACTTTTCTTCTCTGAAATTTTTAACACTCACCTCATGCATGGTTTTAACGTCTTGGAACTTTTCTTCTCAACCAAACAATATCATGATTGCAACTCGTTTATCTTTCATAAAGACCCTGATATCTTGATTCTTCTCATCTATGTCGATGAACTAGCACTTTTTGTTTCATCCAAATAGTTGATTTCTTTTTCTAATTAATTCGATCCAAATTTTCTATGGAAGACTTGAGTACCCTTTGTTACACTTGGAATCAAGTTCTTATTCAACTTGTTGGACTTGGTCCAATGCAAATACGTTACTGATATCCTTAAGTGGTTAACTTGACTCAGGTAAACCTATTCAAACTCTCACTCATAGTAAGTTAGATTGACATTCTCCTTTGCCTGAAATATTTCCTTTTACGGTAACATGGATGGGTTCTATATAGTATATATTCTTTCACGGCCTGACTCCAGTTTGCATTCACGACGCTTCCGCGATTTCTTCATCAACCCCGTGCTTATCATCTCAGGCAGTCAAGAGGATCTTTTGATACCTTGAAAGCACTTCCGCTTATCACTTGCGATCATATTCCAGTTCCTCATCTTCCCTAACCCTCTATGCAGATACGGATTGGGCTGGAGAGTCTGCTACTCCTGCTCCACCTTGGGTTTTGTGTTTTCCTTGGGGAAACTCTGGTTGTTTGGACCAAAAAAGAAACAACCTGCAGTTAGAGATCTCATAAAGGATGCTGAGTGTTCATTCCTCCCCTTAACATGTATGTTAGAATAGAACTTGTATTTTAAATTGTATTTATGTTTCGTTGTGTTTTGAACTCTAGCTTGTACAGTTTGTCTATAAATAAATGACTAAGTTAGCCTATTATGTGGAGAGGGTTTCATACTATGTTCCTCAACTAGTTTGTTGATATTATATTTAGGTCAAGTCTGTCTTTACATCCAAGCATGTCCTTGGAGCCTCTTCTTTTGCTAAAGGACATAGTTGCGGAGCTAATGTGTTGACATATGTGGACAAACTGATTGGAAACAGTGAATAATATTTCAGTGAAATCCTTCCCTGAAATCATCTTATAACATGTCTCACTTAAGATCCTGACGTGACTTCATTGATTTCTGATACTGTTAGTCTCTGGGCGATTACAATTGCAGGTTAGAGTTGCGGGATGAGTGGAGGTTAGAAAATCGCAAGGCATTTGCTAATATATGGTCGGACTTTGTCTTTGGGGTCTCATTATTCATTCTTTTGTACTTCAATGAGAGTAAAGTAAGTTCTCCCCAATCGGAACATTATCTCTCTTCCTCCTAAGTTTATCTGTTTGCCAATATACTGTTATCATCTATGTTATTGGGCAAAAGAGGTTACGTGAAATGACAAACTTGGTTGGACTTGGTGTGATTAAGATAAATAAAGGAAGTTTTCTTTGAATGCCATTTTTTCCTAATATCGCTCTTGATCGTACCTTGCCTATTGTACTCCTGTCATCTTTTACTACTACTCTATCACTACTACCGCACAAGCATTGCCACCATCTTTCATCACACAACTGCCACCAACCACCTTTACCGTCAGCCATGGTACTTCCACTTTCAACCTCCACCGCACAACCACCATTGCCACCAACCAAAGCCATCTCCAATCACTACTACCTGCAACCACCACCAAACACCTCCACTAGTGACCACTGCACAACCATCATTTAATACCATTACCACAACCAGCCACCACCTGACAACCATCACTACCTCCCACCGCCGCCCATAACTGCCACTATCGCTAGCTTTTAGAGTTTACTTCATCTAACTAACAACTTTTACAAGACCTTTTAATTTAAGATTTTCTCTAATATTATGTGGATATAATATTTAATTATTTTTTTAAAATGAATTTTATATGTATAAGTTGTTAGATAAAGATAAATTCTACACATTGAGATTTCGAGAAAATAAAGAGTCTTAATTATCCAAATATAGACATATCTTAAAAATCAAGCATTTATTCAGATTTAGACATCTTAACTTTAACTTTAAAAATGTGGCCCTAGTTGTTATTTACCTGCGGGATTGGATAGGATTTCTGAAAGTGTACTTCCTAAATTGTCTTCGTGTTTCTAAGTTACAAATTTTCTTGTCAATGTCTGCAGGTAAAGCTACTCAAATTTACTGGTTACAAGATACTAAATAATATCTCCGACACTGGCAAGGCATTTGTGATTATTCTGATAACTGATATCTTTTTGGGGTAAAATTTGGTTCTATTTCATGCTTATCGCCAAATTGAATGTTGTAAATTAACTTATCTGTTAATATAGCACTTATCCATGTTAGCTAATTCATAAAAGTGAAGGAAACTCGTTCATTACTTTCCAATTCACAGAAGCGAAGGGTTTAAGTAACCTACTCCTCTTTTTGGGCTTACCTCAAGGATTAAATTTAAAATTTCTATTGTACAAGTACTTCAACTAGAACGAGGTGCAAGGTCTAGATAAAATTATTATTCTCATCTCCTAAAACTTTAGTGGTGCCAATCCTAGTTTTACTCTCTATCTTTTTCCTATTCATTTCTATCTTCTGGCTATGTATTTGTATCTTTGGAAATTGTCAGCATTTCCCACTTCTCAAAAGTAATGGAAGCTACCCTTCTAGAGCTTTGTCATGTTGGATAATGTGGTGAATCTGTTCAGGTATCATTCTGAATCTGGTTGGAAGACTTTGCTAGAGATCCTTCTGGAGCATTATGGTATTGAAGTTGATGAATCAGCGATAACCATATTTGTCTGCTTGGTTCCAGTTATAATGGATGCCTGTGTGAAGCTTTGGGTATGTGCTACTTTTTCAATAGCTTGGATTCTTTTTTATTTTAATCTGGAAAGTGAACAAAGCATATGCCATTAAAGTCCTCCTTGACCTTCATGGCGATACCATTCTGACTCTGGTTGGGAGACTTTGCTCGAGATCCTTGTGGAGCATTATGGTATTGAAGTTGATCAATCAGTGATAACCATATTTGTCTGCATGGTTCCAGTTGTAATTGATGTAAAGTCCTCCTTGACCTGTGAAAAAGTAAATTAGATTCATGCCCATGTACATGAATTTACCTAGTCCATGTATTAGGAAATTAGTGCTAAGATGCATGTATGCTTTTATTCATGAACTAGGAATAGGACTAAATCACTTTTAGGTATTAGAATAGACACATGTTAGAACTAAATCATGATACATGTATTAGAATAGATACATGTTAAAAGAATTCTTATAAGTACTTAGATGCTACAACATTTTAGGTAAATCAAGTTGGTAGAAGAATATTTTCCTCCACTTGTCTTAAAAGATAAAATCATTCATTGATAAAGCAAGTTGAGTGAAGTAAAGAAGAAGCATTTCCTCACTTATCTTCCAAGAGAAAATGATTCATTTAGAGTACTCAACCTTCCCAAAAAATTTCAGCATTTGGTATCGGATCCACTTGTCTTGAGGGACATGTGGAAAATACGATTTTCAAAAGATTTGAAAGAATGAATCTTCATATTGAAATAAATATGAATGAGATTAGCTACTATAACTATGAGGATGTTGTGCTAGTAAAGCGCCAACTTGAAGAAATTGTTTAGGTAGGTGGAACTACTAAGATTTCAAAAGTTGAATACCTTTTGAAGGATTTTGTTTAGGGTAAGGATCCCAACAAGGGTGTCAACCCTAACAAAGCAGTTGCTTATGGAGTTGTTGCATATCAACGAATCTTGAGTAGAAAGGTCGCAAATGATACTGTGTCTTGAGGAGATGAATGAGAAAAATCACTCATCTATCAGAGGATTGATAAAAAGATGTTTGAGAAGGTTTCATTTTAGAAAAGATGAAGATGATGACAACAATGATGATGAGGATTGAGGAAAGCATATGGCAAAATGTTTGTCACGATCCAAAAATCCTAATAGGCCGTGACGGCACCTACCCTTCCCCATAGGTGAACCCCATTCATTATTAACCATTAAGATGAGTGAAAAGTGGAAATATGCAGAAAATAAGGTAAAACAGTCAGAAGTCTAAAATCTGAATCATAATCCAAAGATAAACGATTATAAATACAACCGCCAAGAACTAGTGTCACAAGTACAAGAGCAACTAAGATCCGATAATATAGGTCTGAATACTACAAGCTGTCTGAAAAGAAGAAAAACAGTAAATCTAAAAGAGAGCTAGAATTCAGTGCAGCCGAATCAAGCAACTCACCCTGAACTCTAGAAAGTCTCCTTTGTCGGATACACAAGACCCATGGAGAACTTATGAGGTCCATATACACACCCTATACCGTACAACACTAATGAAATGTCCTGGATGCAACACCCTGTACTGGATAAATCCTATATACCGTGTATACCCTAGGTGGCCTTATAAATCGGGTTTTATCCTTTCACTTCCACAATGTCAATGCGCATGAGATGTAATGCCAACACAAGCAAATCTTACACTGTATTCAACCCTCAACACGGACAATTATAATCAACTCTGAATCATTCAACAATGAGAGTTAGGAAGTGAGAGAATAAGCAAGTAAGCAATTCATGTATGGGCTTTCAGCCAAGATCAATTCATCAATACCAAGTGAGCAACATAAGAATCAAGCCAAGTCAGTATATCACAAATCATGCTCACGTAATCACATGATTCATCAAGCAAGAAGATAATCATCATTTTAGCCATAACATGGCACCAGTACCACATAAATGCTTGTCATCTCATTTATATGGACCCCCATTACCCATTACCCCTTAATTCAGCCAATTAATACACTAACACTATATAAAGAATAAAAAAAGTTTCAACTTCCCTTAATTGAAGCTCAAACGGTATAATTTTCATTGTTGTTTGTAGAAATCCTTTTATCATGTGTACTTTCTCTATGGTATTGGAAGCAATGCAACCCATAATACTATTCTCTAACAGAAGACTGTTTTTGCTTTCCAGTTGTTTAAGTTCTTGCCGAGGTTATCACCTAGAGTGGCCAATATTTTCCAAGAAATGAGGAGGCATTAGAGAGCTCTGGTTTCAACTGCAGCAGCATCTACAGGTAGAACATACGATCAGTCCCATGTAAAAGGACTGATACTTTTCGCCTTCCTTTCCACTTTTCCATATATAGAGGCTCCCTAACCTGAAATTGGAGTAAAGTTTAAAAGGACATTTTGTATTTTTCATAATGTGAATAGCTTGTCATCAAAGTGGCATCATTCCTTGAAATCATTCATACTGGGAATATTTGTTACCCCCATTATTTGTTTTGCCAACAGTATTCAGATTCTGAATAAAATAGGTTTGTTAGAGGCTTGAAAACACCTCTTTGTATCTGGGAACTCTTTATATGATCTAAACTTTATATGTAAACATCCTTTCAGTTGTTATTGTACTTTCTTATTCACATGGGAGTGTCTGCCCATCTAAAAAAGAGGTTTACAAATGTCGGAGAAACCATCGATCAAATGTAATCAACATTTCATCTTGAGTTACATGTGTGTGGGAAGATACATAACTTGGGGTTTCTTCTGCTACTTTTGGCTACATACTTTTTGCTGTTTTTTCCGAAACATGTAAAAAAAATCCTAGTTGCAAAATGGTGTTCCTTGATGCTATTTTATGAACTATAGTACAGTTCAAGCAGTGCTTGTCAAAATCTCTATCAATTTAATTATCTTCCATTCAAAGCTTAACGATTTGTGCTTTGTAAGTCGTGTTACTTTCTGTGATTTTCAGAAAACTTTGCTCTATGAATTGCATACCACTTGATGTTCCTTCTTAGATTGCCAATTTGCCATATAAGAGATCTTGAACTACTAATGCCTTGTGATAAGAGTATATCTTGAAATTTTCATTGTTTCACTTGTAATGAGTTGGGTAATGAATCAATTTATCATGAAATAGTTTACACATACATTATAATCAACTGTTTTTAGACATGACGTTCTTGCTTTTTGGAAACTCTTGGGTGGTGGTGGTTGTTGGGGAGGGGGTGTTGAATTGAAATCTTTTCATTAGTTAGAATAACTATTAGTCGACTATTGCTATGCTCAAGTTGACTCTCCTGCAGACAGATAAGCAAGTATAACAGGATATGAAGTAACTAAAAGACTAATTGACACATGCTTTTATACTGGTTTAGATCAACGATGTGATGCCTAGTCCAGTCCCCTTGGATTTTAAAGGTTTCCTTTAGAGCTTTTGAACGAACTTGATGGTTACAGATTTTGTCGTGATAAACTCTGAAAGTTTGTTATGCCTGATTAGAGCTTTTGAACGAACTTGATGGTTACAGATTTTGTCGTGATGAACTCTGAAAGTTTGTTATGTCTGGACAATTTCGCATCCTTCTGTGGTCAAAACCTCTACTTGTATAGCTTTTAGTCTCTCTTTTTCTTTTCTTTTCACTAGTTAACTATAATGTACAGTGTTTTTTGTTAGATAAAAGAGGGAATAGTTCTTGTTGTTCAAGTGAATGTTGCTGTATAGAGAATCAATTCTTCACCTTGATTGTTGCTGAAATCAATCTTCCATCTTAGTTGTTGTTGTGATTGATCTGATGTTGATATTGTTGAGATAGAGGCGAGAATCAATTACTTGATTGATTTCTGGTGATGAGCTCTTTAGGATAACCGAAGGGAATTTTCTTCAATCAGGGTTACTTTGGTTATCCTTGATTGAGAAGATACGTGTCCTTTATTGCAGCTACTGCTTAGCAGTCCTAGCAATAAATAAATTTCAACAAATGCAGCAGTTGCTTAGCATAGCAGCAAAACGTAACAGCTACTAGGCTCAAAAGGCAACAAAGCATAACAACCAATATGGCAGCAGTTCTATCATTCAGAACACCGATTTCATCAATGCATCAGTCCAAAATGGGGAAGAAATATGTCAGCCCTTACAAGGTGGTGTAACAACCACCTCTCAAAATAGCATCTCAGAGATGTAGTATATTGGACTTCAAAGCGTGTATCAACAGTGCCATTAAATCTTATATCAAACTGCATACATTGGACTTTAGACCATATTACAACAGAGTTCATGACCACATTAATAATAAAAAAAAAATTAAGTATAAGAAGACATACCACCAATAATGTGTTAATAAACTGTATTGAAAACAAATGATGAAACAGTAACAATAATTCTGAAATAAAAGGCAAAACCAGAACAGAAATTGAAATTACGAACAGTGTCTGAAAAATTATGTAAGAAAAAGAAATCGAGCCCATTGAATGCACAGTGTGTCTTTAAGGAAATTATTTCCCTCAATGTACCTAAGGTTTTGGAATCTTTCCTCTCAGGATAGAACGATTTACTCACTAGAATAGCGGTACAACAAATTATAGTGATTACGAACCACTCGAAGGCAGTATATCACACGAGTTTTAAGAAGTGCAGAAAAGAAGAAGAAGAAGATGTCTAACATAAATTTTTCGTAAGGAACAATTCTGAGGATTAACAGATATATATAGCCTATTTGCAGCCTTTTTTGAAAAGGTACCTGTTGGAAAAATGTTTGCCTGTTGAGAAAAAATTTGCAACTTTTCAGACAAGGTTGCAACCTTTGGAAAAACGGAGGAAAATATTTTAAATTAATTCGAAAAAGAAAGAAACGGGTCTGGTCATGGGTCAGGATTTTTAATTAATTAATTGATTAATTTAATAATATTAATTAATTAAAAAATTAAAGGAAATTTGGTCCAAAAAGATTATCAATCAATCGATCAAATCTAAATCCAAAGCCGAAGCCAAAGTCGAGCCGAGCGAGCGACGACGACGATGGCGCGAGGGGAGACCCTCTTCTTGACCCTTTAGAAACATGAAGGAGTGCTTCTACTTTTAAGTAGGAGATTTTTTCTTTCCACCACTTATGTGAGACAAATGCTTATTTCATAAAGTAAGAGAGAACAAATCATTTTTTCCTCCACTTCTTTTCCCTCCATTTCCCATTTAACGTATCAATTAAATCCAAAATTCCCCACATGAATGGAGAATGGCTATAAGATAAAGGAATGCACATATAAGTGTGTGATATACAAGCGAAGATTAATTGCATCTAGATAAGTAGGTTTTCCTTTGAACTTTCCATAGTAAACTTATATAGGATATACTCGATCAATCGGTAGATGCAATATCTTTGAACCGTCGAACTTTGTTATATAACTAGACAACATAAGTCACACAATTAACCCTCAACTATCTATGGTTCTCACGGTTGTGTTCGTTTCAGCCATGAACACCACCTGGTTTGGTGAATGCATAGAGAATGAGCATTTACCGTCATTCCCCTTGAAGCGGCTTATACTTCATACTCACATAGGTGATTTCTAAACGTGTAGTCCTATAGATACATTATCTAGTCATTTTCTGCCAGACTTAGATAATCATTAAAAAACTTTAATGCTTTATTAACTCATTAAAAATCCTTAAGGTTTTATCCTTGTTTCTGAACATTGTCATCATCATAAGAATGAGTTGAGTTATTTGACAATGTTGAACCGCCATTCATAACTTTGTTTGATCTCTTTGAACCTAGTTCTTGGGATCTCCAGTCTACTAGGTAGAGTTACCGCCATGATGACTTGTCCTTAGCCTTAACCCCATTCCCTTCGATGATCTTTCAACCGCCTCTCTAGATAAGCCTTTTGTTAGTGGATCTGATACGTTATCTCTTGACTTTACGTAGTCAATAGTGATAACCCCACTAGAGAGTAGTTGTCTAACAATATTGTGTCGCCGTCGAATGTGATGCGATTTTTCATTATACATAATGCTCCCTGCCCTATCTATTGTCGCTTGGCTATCACAATGTATACATATAGGTGCCAAAGATTTGGGCCAAAATGGAATATCTTCCAAGAAATTTTGGAGCCATTCAGCTTCTTCACCGGCCTTGTCTAAAGCTATAAATTCAGATTCCATTGTAGAGCAAGCGATGCATGTCTGTTTTGATGATTTCCAAGACATTGCTCGTCTACTAACGATGAAAACATATCCACTCGTGGATTTAACTTCATATGATCCGGTGATCCAGTTTGCATCACTATATCCCTCAATTATTGCAGGATATTTATTATAATGCAAAACATAGTTTTGGGTGTGTTTTAAATACCCCAAGACTCATTTCATTGCCATCTAATGAGTTTGATTGAGATTACTCGTGAATCGACTCAATTTGCTAATAGCACATGCTATATCTGGTCGTGTACAATTCATAATATACATCAAACTTTCCAAAACTTGTGCATACTCCAATTGTGAGTCACTTTCAGCTTCATTCTTTTGAAGTGCAAAACTTACATCAATTGGAGTTTTTGCAACATTGAAATTTAAATACTTGAACTTATCAAGTATCTTTTCAATGTAATGTGACTGTGATAATGCTAGACCTTGTGGAGTTTTATGGATCGTAATTCCTAAGATCAAATCAACAATCCCTAAATCTTTCATGTCAAATTTGCTAGCAAGCATACTCTTCGTAGCATTCACATCGACAATATCTCTACTCATTATCAACATGTCATCAACATATAAACAGACAATGACTTCATGATTTGAAGTATTTTTAATGTAAACACATTTGTCACACTCATTAATCTTAAATTCATTTGCCAACATTGTTTGGTCAAATTTCGCATGCCATTGTTTAAGTGATTGTTTAAGTCCATAAAGTGACTTAACAAGTTTGCACACTTTTCTTTCTTTACCTAGAACTACGAAACCCTCTGGTTGTTCCATGTAAATTTCTTCCTCCAATTCTCCATTTAAGAAATCCGTCTTAACATCCATTTGATGGATTTCAAGACCATATATGGTTGCCAGTGCCACTAATACCCGAATAGATGTTATCCTTGTTACCGGCGAATATGTATCAAAGTAATCAAGGCCTTGTTTCTGCTTATATACTTTGACCATAAGTCTTGACTTATATTTGTCAATAGTGCCATCAACTTTCATTTTTCTTTTAAAAATCCATTTTGATCCTAAAGGTTTATTTCTAGGAGGAAGATCTATCAATTCCCTTGTATGGTTATTCAAAACTGATGGAATCTTACTATTGATTGCTTCTTTCCAAAATGCTGAATCAGAAGAAGACATTGCTTCTTTAAATGTTTGAGGCTCATTTTCAAGTAAGAATGTCACAAAATCTGGTCCAAAGAAAGTAGATATCCTTCGATGTTTGCTACGCCTTGGATCCTCTTCTGTATGTTTACTTTCCTTTGGTTCTTCTCGCGGTTGTTTAGATCTTTCACTTGAGGACTCACATTCTGTTTATACAGATAAATGTTTTCAAAGAATTCAGCATTATCTAATTCAATGACTGTATTAATATGAATTTTGGGATTGTCCGATTTGTGAACCAATAACCGACAAGCTTTGCTATTTGTAGCATAGCCAGTAAACACACAATCCACGGTCTTTGGTCCGATTTTTACCCTTTTTGGCAAAGGAACTTGGACTTTTGCTAAACACCCCACACTTTAAAATATTTCAAGTTGGATTTTTTTCTTTTCCATAGTTCATATGGAATAGATTATGTTTTGCTCTGGGGCAGTGTTTTGTTGTGGGGCACCCTGTTGAGTATTCAATTAGCTGTAAGGATAGCTTTTCCCCACAAATTTTGTGGTAAATCGAAACTTATTAATAAAGTATTCATCATTTCTTTTAATGTTCAATTTTTCCTTTCCGCAATTCCATTTGATTGTGGTGTGTAGGGGGCAGTAGTTTGATGAATAATTCCATATTCTAAACATATCTCTACAAAAGGAGATTCGTATTCACCACCCCTATCACTTCTAATCATTTTTATCTTTTTGTTCAATTGATTTTCCACTTCATTCTTGTATTGCTTAAATGCATCAATTGTTTCGTCCTTACTATTAAGCAAATACACATAACAATATCGAGTGCAATCATCAATAAAAGTTATAAAATACTTTTTCCCACCACGAGTTGGTGTTGACTTCATATCACAAATATCTGTGTGAATCAATTCTAAGGTACTGAAATTCCTTTCAATAGATTTATAAGGATGCTTAGCATGCTTAGATTCAACATATACTTGACATTTTGATTTATTGCACTCAAAATTAGGCAATACATTTAAGTTAATCAGTTTTCACAAGGTTTTATGATTGACATGTGCTAAACATGAATGTCATAAATTATTTGACTCAAGTAAGTAAGAAAAAGCTTGAACTTTATTATTATCAACAACCATTACATTTAGTTTGAAAAGACTCTCAGTGATGTAGCCTTTTCCTAAATACATTCATTCTTACTGACAACTACTTTGTCTGAAACTAGAACACACTTAAATCCATTCTTGATAAGAAGACCGGCAGAAACTAAGTTCTTTTGCATTTCTGGAACATGATAAACTTTGTTCAACGTCACCACCTTGCCGGATGTCATTTTCAAAAATACTCTACCATATCCTTCAACCTTAGTCGTTGCAGAATTTCCCATATAGATAGTCGCATCAGGTGCAGCAGGGGAATAAGTAGTAAAGGCTTCACGGACTGCACAAACATGCGACGTAGCTCCTGAATTAAGCCACCATTCTTTGGGATTTCCTACCAAGCTGCATTCCGATAGCATTACACACAGATCATCCATGCCTTATTTATTCTCCACCATATTGGCTTGTCCCTTTTCCTTGTCCTTTTTCGAGAGACGACAATCTAGGGCTTTGTGGCCAGCTTTTCCATAATTGTAACAATTGCCCTTGAACTTTTTCTTATTCTGCTCTTTATTCTTTCCAAAAGGTTTCTTCCTTTTATTATTCTTTGGACCAGCATCTTCAACGATGTTCGCTCCCATAATCATTGAATTTTCAAGCGACTTTTTTTTGACTATTTTGTTATCTTCCTCAATCTTGAGATGAATCACAAGATCTTTCAACTTTATTTTCTTGCGTTTGTGCTTTAGATAATTGTTGAAGTCTCTCCAAGAAGAAGGCACCTTTTCTATCATTCCAACCACTTGAAATGCTTCATTAACCACCATGCCTTCAGCAATAAGGTCATGAAAAATAAGTAGAAGTTCTTGAACTTGGGTTCCAACGGTTCTGCTATCTATTATTTTATAGTCTAGAAACTTGGTAACCACAAATTTTTTCAAGCATGCGTCTTCAGTCTTATACTTCTTATCAAGTGCATTCCACAGATCTTTAGAAGTTTTCATAGAACTGTAGACATTGTACAAATCATCATCCAAAGCACTTAGGATGTAGCCCTTGCATAGAAAATTTGCATGTGTCCATGCCTCAGTAATCATAAATTTTTCATTGGTCGACATATCAGCAGTAGGCACAGGAGGGTCTTCGTTGGTGAACTTCTGCATACCAAGAGTGGTAAGCCAAAAGAACACCCTTTGCTTCCATCCTTTGAAGTTTGCTCCAAAAAAACTTTCTGATTTTTTTGCCGGTGGCACAGCAGTCCGACTTGTTGCAGCAACAGTTGCAGAAGTAGTAGCAGTTTCACTTGCCATTTCTTTTCACTGTCAAAATAGACAAACTATGTTAATATTTCAGAATATCAGACTTTTTACAACAACAACGATGAAGTTTTTATAGTCTTCAAATCGTTGTACAAGTATGAACTTTAATATTCCAACAAAGTTTTTATATTCTTCAAGTCAGAATATTTATTTCATACGGAGTAGAAAACCACACAGGTTTTAGTCTTCAAAACAGAATAAAGTTTAATCAAAAAAGCAAAAATGACACTAATTTTCTTAAGATTGTTAATAAACTGTATTGAAAACAAATGATGAAACAGTAACAATAATTCTGAAATAAAAGGCAGAACCAGAACAGAAATTGAAAGTACGAATAGTGTCTAAAAAATTATGTAAGAAAAAAAAATCGAGTCCACTGAATGCACAGTGTGTCCTTAAGAAAATTATTCTCTTCAATGTACCTAAGGTTTTAGAATCTTTCCTCTCATGATAGAACGATTTACTCACCAGAATAGCGGTACAGCAAATTATGGTGATTGCGAACCACTCGAAGGCAGTATATCACTGTGACACCCCGGAAATTTTTTCACGAAGAACCAAATATTTCTTCACGTGTGGGTAGACTCGGGCCGGGGGACTTGTAATTCTACATGTGAGTTAGGATTAATTACTAAGTATTTGAAGTGTGTTAGATGTGTTCAGGGGTCATAAGGGATCTCTAACACCAAGTCGAGTCCAAAGAACTCCAATCGATTAAGTTTTCGGACGAGTTAGTATAAGGGTCAACTTCAAACGACCATATCTCCTAGGATATAAAGAACTGGGTGGACCACGACCTACCAAATTAAAGGTCTTTGAGTCTTCTTTCCAACTCCACCAAGATTGAAATTTTTGGAATTCGGAGTCAAAATTTATGGCCATTTTACTACGGACTAGTACTACAGGAATATTCAGGCCTGGGCGAAATTCAGGCTTGGCGCTCCAGTGGCGCCCCACGCCACTATAGCGCCAGAAAATAACCTCAGTAGTTTGGGGCTTGGCGCGACGCGCCACTATTAGATGTGCAGGTTTTTAAGCCTATTTTGGCTTGGCGCTGCAGTGGCGCGATGCGCCACTATAGCGCCAGCAAGACTTTTGCCCAAATTTCCAGATTTTTGGAAGAGGGGCAACTTGGACTTTTTCCAAGTTATATATACACCATCCTTGAGCATTTTGGACCATTATTTTCAGCTCTTCTCTCTCTCTAAACAACCCTAAATATTTTCCCTCTCTTCTTCTTCTTCTTCTCCAAATCCATCTCCAACAAAGGGTGCTTTCAAGAGTTTCAAGGATTCAAGTCTTCCATTGAAGACCTAACATCAAGTTCCTTCAAAGTCTTCAAACAAGGTATGTAAGGCTAACCTAAATATGGATTTAGTTCTTCCATATGCCCACATATGTGTTGGATAGAAGTTGTGAAAGAGTTGAACCTTCTAAGAAGATTTTCTTGAAAGTTTTCCTAAACTATGGAATGTTTTTAAGTACTATTAGTTGATTGATGTTTTAATGACTTGAGTTACTAAATAGTTATCTTTCATATTTTTGGCTACAAATGTATCTTTGTATATAGATTTATAGGTATTGACGATATTCTTGAGTTGCGTTTTGTTGAGAGTATGGGTCCATGTTTCATCCACATGTAGCAAGGGAAGTGTTGGGAGTCTCGACAGGTAGTCGTAGTCGACATCAAGGGGACTGTTGGTGGAATGTAGAAGTGCAAGGGAAGGTGGAAGCAAAGAAAATGGCGTACGCGAAGTTGATAGAAAGCACGGATGAGGTGGAGAAGTGGACGAATAAGGAACTTTATAAGATAGCGAAGAAGGAGGTGAAGTCGGCTGTTTCGACGACAAAAAGGATAGCTTTTGAACGCCTTTATGCTGAACTAGAAGAAAAAGGTGGGGATAGGAAATTGTTCAAGCTATCCAGGGCGCGGGAGAGAAGGGAACGCGATGTGGATCAAGTGAAGTGCATTAAGGACGAGCATGGAAAAGTATTGGTAGAAGAGACTCTCATTAAACAGAGGTGGCAGTCATACTTCCATAAACTCTTGAATGACGTAGGGGACAGAGACTTTGTGTTGGGAGATTTGGAACATACAGAGAGGCGTCGCAATTTTGGATATTGCAGGAGTATTAAGGTCGAAGAGGTTAAGGGTGCTGTTCGTAGGATGCGCTGGGGAAGAGCAACCAGACCTGACGAGATTCCTGGGGAATTTTGGAAGAGCGCCAACTTGGTAGGTTTGGAGTGGCTGACTAGGTTATTTAATGTCATCTTTAAAACGGCAACGATGCCCGAAGAATGGAGGTCGAGCGTAATGATCCCTCTATACAAAAACAAAGGGGATATCCAGAGTTGCAACAACTATAGAGGTATCAAGTTACTAAGCCATACTATGAAAGTGTGGAAAAGAGTGGTGGAGATGAGGGTGAGGAGAGGCGTGTCTATTTCAGAGAACCAGTTCGGATTTATGTCGGGACGCTCAACTACAGAAGCCATCCATCTTATGAGGAGACTGGTGGAGCAATATAGGGAGAGGAAGAGAAACTTGCATATGGTATTCATCGACTTAGAAAAGGCCTACGATAAAGTTCCAAGAGAGATACTATGGAAATGTTTGGAGGCTAAAGATGTACCTGTGGCATACATTAGGGTGATCAAGGACATGTATGAGGGAGCCAAAACCAGGGTAAGGACAGTAGGAGGGGACTCAGAGCATTTCCTAGTTGGGATGGGGTTGCATCAAGGATCGACTCTAAGTCCATTTTTATTTGCCTTGCTAATGGATGCATTGACGCGACAAATTCAAGGTGAGGTGCCATGGTGTATGCTTTTCGCGGATGACATAGTCCTGATTGATGAGACTCGTAGTGGAGTTAATGCTAAGCTGGAGGATTGGAGACATACCTTGGAGTCTAAAGGGTTTAAGCTGAGTATGACCAAGACAGAATACTTAGAGTGCAAGTTTAGTGAGACACCTCAGGAGGTTGGCGTGGAAGTTAAGATTGGTGCCCAAGCCATTCAAAAGAGAAGTAGTTTTAAGTATCTTGGGTCTATCATGCAAGGCAGCGGAGAGATTGACGATGATGTCACACATCGTATTGGGGCAGCGTGGATGAAATGGAGGCTCGCTTCCAGAGTGCTATGCGACAAGAAGGTGCCACCACAACTTAAGGGCAAGTTCTACAAAGTGGTGGTTAGACCGGCTATGTTGTATGGGGCAGAGTGTTGGCCAGTTAAGATCTCTCATATTCAAAAGATGAAAGTTGTCGAGATGAGAATGTTGAGATGGATGTGTGGTCACACCAGGAGCGACAGGATTAGAAATGAGGCTATTCTGGACAAGGTAGGAGTGGCCTCGGTGGAAGACAAGATGCGGGAAATGCGACTGAGATGGTTTGAGCATGTGAAGAGGAGAGACACAGATGACCCAGTGAGGAGGTGTGAGAGGTTGGCCATGGATGGTTACAGAAGAGGTAGGGGTAGGCCGAAGAAGTATTGGGGAGAGGTGATTAGACAGGACATGGCTCAGTTACAGCTTACCGAGGACATGACCTTAGATAGGAGGCTGTGGAGGACCCACATTAGGGTAGAAGGCTAGTACATAGTCTCGTTATTCTTCTCTATTCATAGGCGCACTAGCACATTACAATTCCTTGTACTCTCATTTCTGCTATTTCTGTTACTATTTATTGCTTTCAGTACTTTTGATTACTCTATTTTATCTGTGATGCCTTCGTTATTTATTTTCCTATAGCGCTTTGAATTTCTTAACCTTATCTGACCCCCTTTTATGCCTTTTTTGAGCCGAGGGTCTCTCGGAAACAGTCGTCCTACCTTGGTAGGAGTAAGGTCTGCGTACACTCTACCCTCCCTAGACCCCACGTTGTGGGATTTCACTGGGTTGTTGTTGTTGTTGTTGAACTCAAGATGAGATTTCTTGTCATAAATGTCTTGAGGTTGAGATGGATAGTTGTGTGTATATATATGTATTGATTGGAATGGAAAGAATGAATTGATTAGTTAAGAATGTCCCTTTGCTTCTATAAAATGAACATAGGACAAAAATAAGGATTTTGGAGTAGATATTTGATGATTGATGTGATGATGATACATGACAATGATGTGATGATGATGTTTTGGTGACGATGTGAGTGATGATGTGAATGGTGCTTATTTAATATATGTAGAATGGTTGACGAAGAGGTATATTGATGAGGATGTTATGTGATGAAGTGGATTGGAGTCTAATGTGAGTTTGTGGTATGTGATGTGCATAATTTGAGTTGATTGGAGTCTTAGGAATGTTTTGAAAATAAATGATCTTTTGAGGAGGAACTTTAAATAAATTAATTGTGAACCTTTTTGCATAAACTACTTATACACTATTTTGAGTCTAAAGAATTATTAGTTTTATCTTTGATTTAGAAAAGAGTTTAAGTATGAGTTGAGTATGAGGAGCCTTTAAATGAGTTGAGTATTTTTACATTAAAGTATCTATTTTGAGTTTGAGTTGAGGAGTTGAAATTATATTTTTATGTACATAATAGTTTCTGCAATCATTGAGTTGAGATTGTATAAATTTTTAAAGAGAAGAGTTTGATGATTTGAGAGGAGTCGATTTGAAAGAAGGTCCAATTAGACTCGTCATTATGAGTTAATTGAGTTAAAATGAGAACAGAGTTGATGAGGTGGCAATGTTCCACATGAAACTAGCCGTGAGGGCTTGTTTGAGATGATTGGAGGAGTTTTATGAGCATGGAGTCATGGGAGGAGTATCGAGCACCGAATTTGGCAAGAGTATAGTCCATACTCGAACCCAATACCTGTGTTGCCAAACGTAGGGGGGATTGAACCATTAAAGTCGGATGCTTCCCCGAGAGCTTTTGTCCTGACATTATAGGACCTGGTTGGATTGGATCCATGAGTGTTCGTCGTTCATGCCCTGGCAAGGTATGAACGGGCGTGGCAACGACGTCGTTTCGTTGTACCTTCACTGGCTCATAAGTGTTGGTTGTCGGTTAAGAGAAACTCCCATTTAGGTCTTGATAGTACTCTGAGTCAGTTGAGTTGAGTGAGTTGCTCTATGCTTATGAGTTAGTCCTATCTAAACTATTTCTTGTTAGACTTAGGACACTTGAGTGAGTTGCTACATATTTATTGAGTTGAGTCCTTTGAGTTGAATTGTAAAACATTGCATAATTTAATTTGCATATTTACTGAGTTGAGTCTTTTGAGCTGATTGTTGAGTTGAGTGTATATAATCGGATTGTACATGATTGAAAGGGATCGAATTGTAAATGAGTTGATTGAACAGTATTGTGTATGATTGGATTAGACTGTATGGTATGTGATTGATCTTTGTCTAAAAATGTATTATTACTTTAGACTGATGACGCCTTGTTGAGTCTCTCTTATCCTTTTTTCAATTTGAGATATTTGGACCGCTGCTATTCTTCCTTGAGGTATGTTTCACTCTGCCATTTTACATACCAGTACATTCCACGTACTGACGTCATTTGGCCTGCATCGTTTCATGATGCAGAGATAGGTTTAGGAGATCGTCAATAGGAGCATCATTGGGGATCTATTCGCATTCAGCGTGTTGGTGAGTCTTCCCCTACATTCGGAGGATACCGTCTGTGTATTCTTGTATTGAGTTAGCCCTTTTCATTTTGATTTGAGGTAGCCATGAACATGTCATTGGCACCAATTAGATAGTAGTGATAGAGGCTTCATAGACTAGATAATGATGAGTCGATTGAGTTATTCTTGTCAAACTATTTTTTTTAATGACAAATATTTTAGTTGATCTGTCGGCCCATGGCCTTTATTCTCTGAGTTGGATGGGTGATTTGAGTTGCCCGCTAAATTATTCTTTGTTTTTAAATTTTCCGCTGAATGAATGAATGAACGGATGTGTGATCAGGCTATGTGGTTAGCTTGGGAGCCAGAAATGGTTTCTGAGTGCCGGTTACGTCTAGGGTACCCTTCCGGGGCATGACAATCACACGAGTTTTAAGAAGTGCAGAAAAGAAGAAGAAGAAGATGTCTAACAGAAATTTTTCGTAAGGAATAATTCTGAGGATTAACATATATATAGCCTATTTGCAGCCTTTTTTGAAAAGGTACCTGTTGGGAAAAAGTTTGCCTATTGAGAAAAGGTTTGCAACTTTTCAGACAAGGTTGCAACCTTTGGAAAAACTGAGGGAAATATTTTAAATTAATCCGGAAAAAAAAAACGGGTTGGATCACGGGTCAGGATTTTTAATTAATTAAGTAAATAAATAAATAATATTAATTAATTAAAAATTTAAATAAAATTTGGTCCAAAAAGATTACCAATCAATTGACCAAATCCGAATCCGAATCCGAATTTGAATCCGTAGCCGTAGCCGAGCCGAGCGAGCGAGCGGCAACGACGGCGTGAGGGGAGACCCTTTTCTTGACCCTTTAGCAACATGAAGGAGTGCTTCTACTTTTAAGTAGGAGACTTTTGCTTTTCACCACCAATGTGGGACAAATACTTATTTCATAAAGCAAGAGAGAACAAATCATTTTTTCTCCACTTATTTTCCCTTCATTTTTCATTTAACCTATCAATTAAATCCAACAAAATGCAGAGTAACCAGGTCATCACAATTGATGCAAACAAAAAGTAGATTGTAATAACCCTTTCATTTAAATGAAGGGTTAATTAAGTGGGCTGCAGATTTAAATGAAGGGTCAATTGGTAATTTAACCAATAACTTTTATTATTAAAAGAACCAAAATGAGTGGCTGTCCTTTTCAGTTAAAAGGAGTGGTTGACCTTACAGATTCCTTTCTCCTTACCGTCCTTTAGAGTAGAATTCTATGATAGAATTTGTTTTTTTATTGTTAGAAGAAAACAAACAACTCATAGAGGAGATTCTTTGGAGTTCTGGTACAGCAAAGAAGAGTCCTCTAGACCACTGTTTTGAGAGATAATAAGCTTCAGGTAATGACTTCAGATTTGTTCATAGTAGCATATACTTGTACCCCCTTTAAAATTTGTAAAAAGTAGTAATCTCTTTCTACTTTTACCATAGCTCTTAAAAATAATTGAAGCAATGATTAGAAATCAATGTTGTGATAGTGATTATGGATTGAAAATCCTTAGGCAACTATGGTTCTAAGAATTTTAAGGAGATTGAAAATTTAAGCCTTTTTTTTTGCAGCAAATAGAACTGCTGCAGCAAGAAGAACTGCTGTTGCTATGGCTTGCTGCAATTTTTTATATATATATTTAATTTATGGTTTAAGGGTGAAATATTAAGGTTTAGCTCTAAGCTTAAAAGTTAGAGATATTGACACTTTATCTGACTAGTATAATTGATGTTATTAATCAATATTTTGCATTGATTGAGGCATTTGGGGGCTGTCTTGGTGGGTGTTCTACGCGTGCAAGGTTGTGGAATTTTTCATTAGCGAGGTAAGTGAGACTTTAAGCTTTAGTGCTTTCTTTTCATACTTGCTTTGAAAAATGTATTTTCTCTGCCTAGTCCATGTGTTGGGACAAGCGTGTGCTTGGCAGAATTGGTGGTTTTAGATCAGCCATAGATAAGCTATTTTGTGAAGAATATCAAATATTTTTGTAAGTTATATGTGGTGTAATATTGAATATCTTTTTTTATTAGCGTGATATAGTTACTAGAGGCATACATAACTGCCGTAATATGTTAGGGGCTTTGTACATGCTGCCGAGTATACTTTGGGGCATTATATATGCTGTCGTGGACTTGTCGGGGTGATGGGTTGATATCCTTCACTGCCGTTTATGACAAGCTTAGAGTGTGGATTGAGTGAAAATGTGTAGTACCCTTTTTGGAACATTTGGTTAGACTTATTGAGCTTTATATTATGAAATACATTCTTGTGCATATCATTATGTGTTTATGGTATAAGTGTATTTTCTAACTCTTGTTCCAGGAGTATTAGAGTAGCGAGTCGAGGATCTTTCTGGATTATATTTATATATAGATTACTCCTTACTTGCATATCTATGTAGATACTATAGCAGAGGGTGAGACTAGTGGCTAACTGGTTCGTTTGAGTGGATTCTGTCACTGAGGTGAGCCATCACATTGATCGTAGAGGCTACTGTTTCAGCTCTAATTATTTATAGCTTACATCTTCTTTTCTTGGGGTTTGCATGCCAGACAGTTGGACTCATGTAATTCTATTAGATGCTCCATGGTTTTACTGTGGGATTTGAGCTAGATATACATTATTTAAGTGTCCATTCTATTCATAAATCGATATACGATTTTGGTTTGATAACTATTTCATTTTGAGGAGTATTGATGAGTTTTGGAGTTGCACATATTTTATCTCAGTGCTTAGATAATTCGGTTAAGTGTATGGATATTTGGTTCGCCCGACAGATGGTGATAGCGGGTGCTAGTCACGTCTAGGGGGTATTTTGGGACGTGATATAGATTTCATTGATTAACAATTTCATTGTACTTTACATTATCACATCAAAAATAGCTAATGCAATTTTAGAAAACTTCCTTTGTAATTTACATTAAAGCATCAAAAACAACCAAGTTATTTATAAAACCTTGATATGTAGCAATTCTACATTAAAACTGAAAAACTAAACTACTTTTCCAGACGTCCCTTCTTATATGTGCCGACCCTTTCTTTAGCCTCGCTCGTTGCACCGGCCTCTTTTTTTTTCTTCCATAATCCCACAATAGGGATGCATACCTCATACGGACTATCTCAATGTCAGTATCTTTTGAAATTTCCTTACCATGAATGCAATATTCAACAAATATTTCACTCAGGAGAGGACAGAAACAAGAGAGATAGAGAGGAGAGAAACGAGTTAACCTAGTTCATTAGTTCAATACCCTATAAATCTTTCCTTGGTTTCCACCGCGAATCCTTCCTTGATTTTGACCTCCGTGAATCCTTCCTTGGTTTTGAACTCCATGAATCCTTGGTTTCCACCTGCTGTGATTAAACACTACACAACCTTTTGCTTGAATCTTCACAATTAATAAGGATGAAAGAAAAAGGTGCACGTCCAGGTAGGCCATCATCATGGACAAACACTTGTGATCCATATTAAAGACTTGAAATTAAGGGGCAAACATTTAAAGACCGTAGGAGAATTTGTTATCGTTGCTTTATCACAACTTGGATCTACTGGTAGCAGAGGAAACTACAACACTTGTCTATATTACAAAAGGAAAACACATACATTATAGATAAACTGGTTCTATTTCTTGATCATCTATGCCTTGGGATATTGTTTCATCTCACTCTTACGGAATTGTAGATATCTATGTATTTCCCTGCTGTATTATTCCAGCTATTGTCAATACGCATAACTTTCTGCACGGCAGCTTTCCAGTCATTTGGTTCTGCATTACAATTGAGGACATCATACAATCAAACAATTAAATCTTTATCTCAAAGCAGCTGCAGTCAGTTATACTAATCCTCTCCACTAAATTTCATCTTCTGAGGTGAATGAGGGCCTACAATCAACCGGTATCTTTCAAGGAAATCAGAAGGACGAGCTACATGGATATTCAAGAATAATATGGCTTACTTTCTTGATAGTAAGAAAATGCACGGCCTAATGCACAGTTTAAGGATCCTTCATCAATTCCTTCAAAGACAAACCTACATGGAAAATATGTGAGCACTTCAGAATCACGTTATAATGCCAGTCAAATCTACAAATGGAAAAAGATCCATGACAAGAGAATTTTTTTATTGAAAAAAATAAACATAAACAATAGGGATCCGACTGTACCCACTTTCTTGCAACATTTGCTTTATATTGAATTTACTTAAGCTGAAATAAGTGGGTGCACCTTTCTTTAAAAACCCTTTAGCTCTGAAATCTAGCAATATAGTATGTATCATCAGTAAGACAATTTTATTCTTGAAAAAGAAAATCTATGTGAACTCAGAAAGCAGCTGTGAGCGTTGTTTTTCATTTAGGTGACTAATGATCAACGTCAAATACCACATTTATTGGTTATTTCTTTTTTGTATTCTCATCCTCGCTATATAAAGCACACATACAAGGTTGAAGTTCAGAACCCAGTTCACATTAGCATCAATTTTGAATACAAAAATAAGTGGGATTTCAAGAATTTGATCAGTTACCCATTAGCAATCTCAGTGTGAGATTGATCATCCATGTCAAAAACAGTGTCCGCGAGACCACCCGTCTTCCTAACTATGGGAACCTGAAACAGATACAAAAACTCCTTGCTATTGTTTCCTTTCTTAAGCTGGAATGAGTATGTTTCTGGAAGCAATAATTGGACAACCACCATTTTATCCTTCTAGAAACACACACAGCCCTAAATAAAACCTTTCTGACAAGTTCTTCTACCATAGAATTATGGCAACTCAGCAGCAGATAAGAAACAGATATCTTTCCTAGTTTATCCACGTAAAATGTGAAACAAACTACTCTAAATAAGTAATCGTAGTACTTACAGCTCCGTAACGCATTCCAATCATCTGTGCTAGCCCGCATGGCTCATACATTGAAGGCACTAAGACCATGTCTGCAGCAGCATATAGCATATGGGACAGCTCCTCGCTTCATGATTGACACCATTTGGGAAACAATGATCACTCGGGTTAAAATTTCCATCATGCATTCAGAGTATACAGGTGATTCATATTTTAAAAAGAATTGATATCTACAGGTGATTCATATCATTTGAGGTTCACTTAATCAGATTAGAAAGTAGAATTTCCGTTGAAGCTCCAGATAAATCCATAAACATTACCACTAATATTTGTTGAAGGTTAGGAATATTAGATAATCAATTGGTCTTAAATTACCTGTACATCAAAAGGATACGGATATTGGAGCCCTTGTTATGCTACAAAGAGGACAAGTAACAGATATCACCATTGCATGGTCATTCAGAAAGGTTAATAAACACAACCAGATCTATTGGACTCCTTTAAATAAAACACTTTGTTCTCTCAAATGTGTAAGTAGTGATGAAACTTATACATTTGTTAACATATGAAATCATTAACTGCTTATTACTTCTAGCTTACTCCAGAGGAAAATTTGGAAATATGCATTAATAAGAAATTAGTGCAGTAAATTTTACTTAATTTATTCTATCACTCTTCTTCTTTCCTGTTCGTTTATCTTTTTGGTTTATCAACCGGCATTTCTTTCAGGTCAAAATCCAGCACTTTGGTCTGGAACCTGATATCTTAATCATTAAATGATTCCATTCTAAAATCATAATAAAACAATGATAAAGAGAAGGAAAAATTAAAATGATCATAATGAACTGATTTGTCAGTGATGAATGCTCCCATTTTACATCTCATGATGGAGAAAAGAACCTTCTGTACCAATATCACCAAGCAGGGCCAGCAGGAAGAATAGTTCAAGTCTAGAAATTGTGGTTACCAGTTCTGCTAGACCTTCAAATTCTCTCTCAACTCGACCATCTGAAGCACTCCCCAAAACAACCATCTGTCCACCCTGCAAAACATGCCAGCAGCAGACTTCAATTACAATGGTCAAAACAACACCCTATCAGTTGGCCACAAGTTACAAGACAACCCTACAAATAGCTGCAAAATTGTACGTTATTTTTTTTTGAGATAAGGTAAGTGTGTTACAAATATCGCACCAAGAAGGTGTTGTCTAAAGTATTTTCAAATTACCAAAAGTGCATCCCTTGCTATTGTTAAAGGGATTATATAGATTCTATCACTGCTTCAGCATCACTAATGTTACTCTGTTTGCGCCAAAAATAAAATAAAGTGAACAGCTCATTTAATCTTCTCAATGGTCTCTTCTTTGTCTTGAAAGAATCTAAGATCTCTCTCCCTCCAAACTGTCCACCATATGCATGTTGTCTGTAGGCAAGCTCTCTGTAAAATCTGCTTATAAAGAGTTCAACCTAACAAACAATCAGATTCACTGTTGGCTCTGGAAGATGATATGGAAAGTCAAAGTTCCATACAATGTGGCTTGCTTTACATGGCTTCGGGCAAAAGAGGCAGTCCCGACACAGGACAATCTTATTGAAAGGGGATATACCAATTATGTTCCATATGTTACTTATGTGGAGAGGAGGCACATACAACCATCATCTCTTTTACACTGCAAGATGACAGATCATTTGTGGAAGATATTCATCAACCTGAAAGGTATTATGCAGGCTGTGCTAAGGGGAATGCTTGAAGCTATAACAAGTTGGAACTAATATAGTAGCTCATCCAGTCAGAAAGAGAGATAGAGGACTGTCCCATGTTTTATTTGGACAATCTGGAAAGAGTGAAATCAAAGGTACTTCAAGACAAATACAATACAATACAGAAGTTGAAGATGAAGTGTCTAGGTCTTATTTAGTTTTGGTGTAAACAAGAGTACCTAGAAGATCTTGAATCTATTTTGATGTTTTAGAATCCTTGTTAGAAGACAAAGGATTAGGGACCTTCTGTACTCTACACTGTAATTATGGTGACTGCACATGTTTTGTGCAGTCTTTATATATACAACAAATGTTACCTATTCAAAAAAAAAAAAAAAAAGTTAGTATGTTGACATGCTGAAAGAGACTATAATAGAGCACTACTAGATGCATGCTTATCTCTGTAGACTTGACAAAGATAACATTGTTTGCATCATACAGCGTGTGTGCATTCTCCAACTTCCCTTGCTCAGGTGACCCTATATCCCCAGGGTGGGGAACTGGTGGACTATAATATCAAAATCTGAAACTGGATACACAAATCGGGATTCTACACATCTATCATAGTTGAGACACGGGAATGTCTTAGGAAGTGCCGAGAGCAATTTACAAGTTTTGTTCTTATCATGGAAAAGTCAAGCTGACATCGTCTCAATGACTCTCTTTTACTCATAAAATTGAATCTTTCAAAGCGAAAATGTATCCTATGTGCTATTTATGTATAAATTTGACTGATCGGATGTCCGTTTTCCTGTGTTCAAGTGCACTTTTGGTGAAAAGGACAAAATGGGGATAAGCACTTACTAGTTCTTCAACGTGCTTGATCGCATGAGTGATGAGATGGAGACCTTTTTGAGCAACCAATCTAGAAATGCAGACAACCAAAGGTACTTGATCAGCCACACAAGTACCGCGTTTGATGCCTTCAAAAGGAAGACCAAGTCCCCTTTGAACAAATTGTTTGCATATCCTCTTCCCTTCAGTTTTGCTGGCTTCAAAAACACAAGCGTGAAATAAGAAGGAAGTTGAAGAAAATGTCCATAAAGCTAAAATCTGTTACACAACAAATAAAAAAAGTAGCTATTCAAGTGGAAGTTATTCTATAACAAATAGCTATAATACACTCATTGGCTCTCAAAGCAGGTGGAGAATAGCTGACCTTGTGTGGACAGCAGTATCCCAACCTAAACATAGACTTGTTCTTTGGTTAGCTGTCCGGGGGAGACTACTTACAAAAGCAAGACTGAGACATTTGAACATATCCATCGATAGTGATGAATGTTGCTTATGTGACATGAAGATTACAGAAACACCTCTGCACCTATTTGCAGATTGTGCTTGGACCAAACAGCTGAGAACTGATTTATCAAACTGGCTGGGCATACAACTTCAAGCTAGTGAAATGAAAACTGTGTTGGAGAGAATTAGAAGGAGGCACTGGATGCATTTCAAAAAGGAGATTGTAGCAGCTACGTGGGGAGCAATTGTCTACTATACTTGGAAAGCTAGAAACTGGACTACTTTCAAGCATCAAAGTGTACAGGCTAAGACAGTTTTGATATAGGTAAAGAAGGACATTGTAGAAAGACTAGATCTGTTAAAAGCTAGTAGGAGAGCTCGTAGTTGTAGCGGTTTGATTCATAAGAGCATTTGTAACTAGCCTTATTCTGGAGGCCTTACGTTTCTCATAATACCTTTCCTAGTAGGTGGTTGTGAGATTAGGTGCTCCCTTAGGTGTATTGGATGCCTGTTCTTGTTGGCTATGGTAATATTCACATTGTCTGCCAAAATCAAAAAAGTATTTACCAAAGGAGAAAAGGACCAAAGCTAGAAGTTCACAAGAGAAATTAACCATGAGAAAGCCACATTCTCCTTGTGCCAAAAAGGAGGCACTTTCGGTTAATTGTGCATCCCTTTTTTTTTAAAAAAAAAATAATCATAGATCGAACCGCCGAATCGGAAAAATTGGGTGCAGTTCTTCTAGATTGCAGCCCAGGAGGGCACTCTAGCCTATCCCGCACTACTCGAAGCCTTCGTAAACTCATTGTCAGTTTCTATCGTAGTGGAGCCACTTGACTGGTTGGAGAGGGCCTACTTGACCCATTCTTCTGACTGCGCTAGCATCATCACACCAATGGGACCCTCCAATAAGTCTATTGGAATTGGCTCTGTATCAATGGAATCTCCACATTCTCCTTGTGCCAAAAAGGAGGCACTTTCGGTTAATTGTGCATCCCTTTTTGTGTAGAGGCTAGGATCAGAGGAACACCAATGGTAGACTCATGGACATAGAGAGGACAATCAGATGGATAAAACCTTTTGGCTCATTATTGCATCAAACATGCAGAACTAGTTCTTTTGCATAATCTCTACACACAGAATAAAAACCAAACTTCCTAAGCTTTGGTTTGAAAATAAAGGCTTATATAAGGAATGAAGAAACGAGCAGATTAATGGCAAAGTGGGAACCATGAGGACATCAAGTTCTTGACTGTAAATAGTTTACACATGTTATGTAAAATGTATAAGTGAAGCAGTCCAAGTCAATTCACGTGAATCCACTGATGAATATTAACTCCTAAACAATAGAAAGGTCTGATGTGTGCAACTTCTCTTAGAATCTGAAGCAATATACTTAAAAGGAGTAAGAGTTTCCCAAAGCTGAAAGATATGATAGGATTATTATATTCCTAATTAGAAAAAATGTGTAAAGAGAGCATCCAAATACCATAAATACTGAATCATGGTTTATTCTAACTGAAAAGATCAAAGTTGGATTAGGCGTCTACATGGGGATCATTCTGGAAGACTTAGTAGAAATATTGGAGTGAACTTCTAGATACATATGTTTCTCTTCTGCTGGCGAATTCACATCATGCCGCACTTTTGTAACTCAATGAGATTCAATAACCAATGACTAGTACTACCTATGACACTACTATCATAATTGATATTAACGGAGTGGATCATGAGGCTTTTAGGAACACACAAAGAGTTTGGTAATTTCCTGTGACCATGGAGTCAGATAAAGAAAGCAGCAAGCTGGTATAACCAGAGAATAGAGCCTAAGAACTAGCCCCTGAGCTATGATCAAAGAGCTTTTGAAATTCCCAAAAAGACTTGCTCAGGATTAATTCTTATTCACAAGCCAAAAAAGATTTCATTAATTGTCCTACCTCTTTTTTGGATTAGATAAAGATTGTCCTACTTTTTTCATCCCATTTCTGCACATTGAAAGCTATACTACATTTTATTTGGACTAGATATCACAAAATCGCCAGTTTCATGTCCAATTAAACAACTAAAGAATGAAAACTAATTGACAACTGTTCCATGGTTTACCTGATTGAACGGCAAGTCTATTAAGTGCAAAGTCCTAGTGTCTCATAGTTCCAAGAATATTAACTAGTGAAGAAGACAACAGTGAAAGAAAACACCAGCGTCTTTCAGAGCAAGGCAATAATATCAGTAAATTTTGACCTTTTCCCCCCCTTAATAGGTAAATATAATTGAGCAATCATTACATTCAATTCTGTAAGTTAATAATGATATTAAACAGTCTCCAATAATATGCAAAGTTTTGAAAAAACTGACATGTTGTATTAGCATCCTTTCTTTCATCGAGAGAACGGAAATTCCTGCAGAAGCAATGCTTTGTCTTTAAACAATTACAAATATCTTACCCTATGCATTACACCGATACCTAGAGAACGATAGAAGAACAAAAACCATATATCTGTTGAATGAGCCTTGTGTCGTAGGGTTTTATTTAAAGTCCTTTCCTGCGCTTGTCTTTATTGAGATACATTCGATTGATGAGTATCACGAAATAATGTGAAGTCACCCTATGCTATTGTCCCTGGGGTAGTTGATGGACAAAACTGACTGACAATTTTCTGGTTAACTCCTCTGCATGAACTGTGTCTACATTGCTCAAACAAATGAAAACGAAAAAAGCAAGTCAATCTTATTGTGCTTCCGCATGTCCAACATGGATGAGGTGAACTTTGTAAATATCTCCTTGGATTAAGACGTAATCTGTTTGAATCTATACCAACATCAGCATCCCTCATACGGGGGAAACATATGCAATGGTAGCTCAAAGCAAGTGATGTCTAAGTATTTCTACAACATCACAGAAATAGTTACCATCAAATTTAGCAGGCAAATAAATATCTGTTGCTGGATTCCACATTTCAGTATCGATCCCATTTAAAATGCCAGAATACCTGAATGATAACATAACTCATTTAAACAGCTTGATTAGGAAAACTGATACAAAAAAAAATAAAGCAAAGTAAAAGAGAAAATTTAATAGTAATTGGCATGATATTAAATATGGCACATGCTAATTTCTACAGAGATTCAGAAAGAGGGGCTGAAGCAGGATTAATGAAACAGAACTTAATGTAACAAGGAAATATTATTAATGGTAAGTGCTGAAGACAATACTTATCAAGGTTTCTCATCAAAGCACCAGAAAGCCATCCAGAACAGAGTGTCTCCTTGAGATAGGTTGGTGAAACTGTACTGAAATTAAGAAGAGAAATTAAAGAAAGAAGATAGTTTTTTTGTTTTTGACGCCATAACGAATGAAGATAGTTCATGTATCTTGTATTTAGTTGCAGGAGAAATGCAATTCCAATAGCTCTTACACGCTCAGGATAGCCTCTATTTGATTTATGAGTGAAAACTTCAGAATTTTTCCCAAGAATCAGACTTGAAACTAGACATAAGGAAGATAATTTGTTTAGTTAATTCTGTCATCCTGCACGACTTTAGTAAGGGGCAAATGATTAGAAAAGGACATAAGTCACAAGACTTGTATCAGTTATTCAGTCCGAAACCCCCACTGTTTTTACTTTTGGTGCCTCATTATATATACTTCATAACCGTTCGAAACATGCTTATATCTCCACGTTACAAAAGATAGTCCTAAATCAGTCTAAAATGTCTTATTTAGATTGTGAGTCATCTTAGTTTGAGAAACACACTGT
Source organism: Solanum dulcamara (assembly GCF_947179165.1). Classification (NCBI taxonomy): domain Eukaryota; kingdom Viridiplantae; phylum Streptophyta; class Magnoliopsida; order Solanales; family Solanaceae; genus Solanum; species Solanum dulcamara. Next base: position 18,731,204 of record NC_077242.1, read on the forward strand.
ACGTCTTCCCAAAGTTAATCCAAAATATGGCCCTAAATTGTGTTAATTCTATTTGATAGCTATTCCTGTTAGAAATAGATCAGAATATTTTCTATCTTTCAAGCCTTTTGTGCTAACATTTGTAATCAGGGTGGTGCTTTATAGAATATTTAATATAATTTCCACATCCTTCTCATCTTTTATGCCTTTCCAAGGCATCCTGCATCTAGCATGTTCACATATATCTTAACAAAATGGAGTCGTTAAACGGAAAATAGACTTTGAATAAAATAGGTTGCAAATAACTTATCCATCCTCATGTTCCCTTCTTTTTCGGGTTGATATTCCCACTTATTGTTACATAATCAATTGGAATACTTCCTTTGTTTTGCAGCACAGAAGAACTCGGTTGATTCTATATCAAGATCAACTCAATTTCAGCTTTCTTGATCTGTATTTAGCTGTACAAGCTTTGCAGAATCTCACCCTTGGACATGAAAAAGGCAAGTCTATGTTTATTTAGGCATTCCCGTTTTCAAAAATCCTACGAATGCTATGATCATTGATCCCACTACAAACAAATACTTTATCTTAGTAGATGTAACTTCTTTCGGGACTTCTCCTTATTTCTTACTCATTTGATTCTATATCTAGGTCAAACTCATTCAGCTTATTGATTTGGAGTAGGATGAGTCACTACTCATTAGGTGCATTTTGCAGACATATACCGTGAGAAGAAACATCAATCGATTTTTTCCAGTTCCTCTTTGCAGAGGTATCCAGTCTATTCCCAATCCTCATACTATTTCAATTTAATAAGTTAGCACTATTTCTTACCTTCATATCATGTTCTTGTTACAAACTTATCCACTTTCCAAATACCCAAAATTGTCTCAGAAGCAATGGCTCATCTTAGCTGGGACTAGGCTATGGTTGAGAAAATGACTCATTTACATGGAAATGGGTACTTGAGGACATAGTTTGTTTCTCACAGGTAAAAACTATAGTTGGATTTCGTTGGACATTTACAGTTAACGTATGACCAGATAAGAAGATTGATAGTCTTAAAGCTTGACTGTTTACCAAAGAATATAATCAGTTTTATGGGTCTTTTCCAGTTGGCCAAAATCGCACTTGTCTCTAAGGCACCATTTTCCATTGATCTCTCTATGAGTTGGGATCAAAAATACCTTCCTTCATGGAGAACTTGCTGAAGAAGTCAAGCAGTCAATGTGGACAACCATGTAAAATTTCCTACTCCCGAGCAAACAAAGATTGTTCTCTTGCTAAGTTGAACTAGTCAAACAATTTGTAACTCGTTTTAAAAAATCTTCCACTGCTTCTACAAGGATGGCAACTAGGCAAGACTCTACAACAACAACAACAGACCCAGTGTGGGTGAAATCCCACAAGTGAGGTCTGGGGAGGGTAGAATGTACGCAGGCCTTTCCACTACCTCATGGAGGTAGAGAGATTGTTCCCAAAGACCCTAGGCAAGACTCTAATTTAATTAATTTCGTCAACTTGTGATTCAGGTGATTTGGTGATTCACCATATTAGAAATATAAAGTTGCAACTGGAGAAAAATCTTATTCTGCTTCTGCAAAAGAGGTGGTATAAACTAGATGACACAAGAAGCAAAACGGGAGAAGTAAGAACATGAGTTGCGAGGTTATAGTTCTTATTATAGGAAAAGGGAGGAGATGTAACAATTGGACTGATTAATTTAATTTATGAAGAAAACAGTTAGAGTAGGGAGAAATGAAAAGGGAAATTGGCTGATTAAACTGTGACCAATGTCAATTGGGGAAAATTATTTTCATACCAAGAAAGAGTAAACCTTGTAGACAAATTAAGTAGCTACACTAGATTTAGCTAACTTACACTACAGCATTGCTGTATACTATGCCACCTTTCAACAAACTTAACCTCTCTGGATTATGGCCAACTGTGCGATCATCTACTGCCTGCCACATTGAGAACAAAGCAATTTATTTAGGGTAAAGGGGAACAGTACCCTAGAGATAAAAGAAACACACAAATAAGTGGCTGAAAGACTGATATAAACATTCAGAGCTCTAAACCACTACACAGAAGCATTGGATTCCTGTTAATATCCTTAACTGAAAAAACAACATAGACTGCGCAAATTATGATAACTAAATCTTGAATAAATGAGAACACCTTGTCTTCAGTTGCATAGGCAGATCCATCAAGACCAAACTTACTGAGTTGCTCTTGTCTGTCAAAGAAATTAGAAAAAACCCATGAGAGGAATTTGGTAAATCTAAAAGACTTATTTGCAATAGACGCAGCTACCAACTATTAGCTTCACATCCTTCTAGTTTTAGCTTAGCAGCAGATTGAATAATGGCTTTTTTAAGAAAGAAAAAAAAAGGGGGGGGGGGGGGGAGGGACTACAAGAAATTTTACTCCATTACATTCAGTATTATCCAGCAATGAACTGGAGCAAAAAAAGGTTAGAGAAGGAGTATGCATATTTGACAGATCAACTCCTGCAGATTTTGATAGAACTAAGAATCTCTTTAGCCTCTTATATTAACAAATTGATAAGATAGTACTTGGAGTTCAGCTGCAGTTACATTGCAGTGAGTCAGTTTGCAGTTACAGTCATAAAACAAAACAAAAAAAACTCAAAAAAGAGCTTTTCAGTTAGAAAGAAACAGAGTTCTTAAAAGAATATGACGATAAAAACCACCATGCAAGAGAACCCATCAAGTTCTAAAGTGGGTGTCAGTTAGAAAGAGACCGATTCTTACAAAATGTGACAACAGATACCACCATTCAAGCAAACCAAAGGTTCCAAAGTGAGCAAACAGCAGAAAGTATATGTTTATCTGCATTGCTTGCATGCGTGCATCACATATTCTTTTGTAGAACAACTGCTTCAAGGTAAGAAGGATGGAGAGAGTGAAAAATAGTTGAAGAGTAAGATATTTTCAATTAATTGATTAACACTATAGAAGAACAGCTCCTTCGGTAGAACGTAGGCTATGTACAATATGATAAGTAGTTAGAATATGAATATATACAGGAGATATTACGAATTATTCTCCTAGAATGATGCAATCTGACCATACAGCAACACTAACCCTAAAAATGGAACATATAGACTATAGGCTTCAGGCTTGTGGCACAAACATCCAATCTCTGTCTTCGGAGCACTGTAATGTATGTGTATGCCAACTGATTGTTTGTCCACAAAAACTCATAAGAGGTATCAAATTGCATTTTCTCCCTGATTAAGTGATAATATATCTCATTAGGTTTGGTCCTCTCGTGGAATACTAGATTATATGCTATGTGTATCGCAACTCCATTTTCACATATCAATTATTTGATAAGGAAAGTGGTGCCACAAATAAAACTTAAACCTTCGCAGATCAATTTCAGTTATGTTGTTTTTTTTAACTTTAGCTCCTTACATAGTCGACCCCAACATTCTGTTAAAATCTTTTCTTGTTGCTTTGATTAAAAACCAATTCTAAGTCTTCAATTAAGGAAATGGCCTCAAGTTGATTTTTTATTGGGTGGATGACCCTTAAATTAGATTAAAGAATATAAAAAAGAAAATTGTCGGGGTTTTTTGTTCTCTATTGTCGACAATCAACCTCCTTCGTGGTTGTTTATCAACCATGGTACTAATCAACCTCCTTCTTGGTCAATGGAGATCATCTTCAACCTCCTTCTTGAACTTCCTTCCCAGGCGATGATCAATTACTTCTTTGGTGGATTATCACACTGTTGTCTATAATCAACCTCTTTCTTGGTCATTTGTCAACCCATGATCACTAAGTAACCCCCTTCTTAGTCGATGGAGGTTATTCACAATCTAAGTTACACTGACTCTTCACTTTTGGTGTCGCACCCCTATAGACACGATGGGGGTATGGGTGTGGAATCCATACCGGATATGGTAAATCGATTTTGGGTACTTTGACAAAATTAGATAGAGAGATTTAAAATAGATACAATGATTTCTGAAATCAAATAAAAAACTATGGTTAAATCATAATTTAGGGATATGTTCTTTTTGTCGTCAAAAGATATTTGAATTAAAAAGTCAACAACCATAAGGTGCTTTAAAATATTTAAAGGTCAACATTATACTCAAGAAGTCTATCATGGCCTCTATATCATTTGTAATAGTCATGTTACACCAAAAAAATATTAAGGAGTGCTTAATAAAAATTACATATTCAAACTTGTTCTCAAAAACTCGTGCTTTCTATTCCTTCCAAATAGTCCACCATAATTTAGGCATATTTTTAAAACTTCATTTTTAGATATTTGAAATACTTTTACCCAAATCCCAACACATGTATCCATACCTAGATCCATATCCCCGAATCTTAAAATTTAGATCACGAAAGATTCGACCTCTAGATCCGCACCCGTACCAGACACCCCACCAAGTCCGAGCAGCTTAATTTACAATCTCTTTCTTAGTCGTTTATCAAGCCATGATTGCTAATCAACCTTCTTCTTGGCCGATGGAGGTCAGTTTCTTAATTTTAAACTTACGAGAAGAAAATAAAGGAAACGGAAAATGGAGGTCAGTGAGGTCCTTTCAGTTAAAGCTTCTCAACTTGGTGGAACTTGGGATTTAGGTGTAATTGTAGTTGACTTCTTGTTGAAGTAACCACAGAAGCTCACATGCCTAGGCCATAATTAAAACTTAGTTTTTGCACTTGATCTTACAACCATATTTAGTTTCTTACCTCCACAATATATTAGGTGTGCACCAATCAATCAATACACAATATTCAAATAAGAGTGGTCTAGCCTAATCTACATGTCCATACTAAATAATCTTTGTAATCTTCGGAAGCAACTCCCAACATGGATAGTCTTGATGAAAACGCATCCAAATGACTGTCAAGAAAAATATAATAAAGGTGTGTTGTGCAAGCTAGATATTGAGAAGGCATATGATCATGTCCATTGGAGCTTCCTTGACTCCATCATTTTATATTTGGGATTTGAGGTTAAACAAAAGAGATGGGTAAGACTTTGCATCTCTTTGGTGAGATATTCAGTGTTGGTGAACAACAATCCGTGTGGCTTATTTGGGAGTTCAAGGGGTGTGAGACAAGGGAACCGTCTGTCTCTGATGTTGTTCATTTTAGTAATGGAAGCACCAAGTAGGATGATGGATAGAGTTGTTATGGGAGGATTCTTAAAGGGTTTTATTGCAACGGTTGGAGTGTGGGGACAATCTCGATTTCTCACTTGTTTGCAGATGATACCTTGTTTGTTGTGGCGCGGATGTGTCCCAATTGGATTATCTAGGCCAAGTTTTCACTTGGTTCCACGTGGTGTCAGACCTTAAAATTAATTTGAGTAAGTGTGAATTATACTTGTCCAGAGGTGGACAACATTGGGTCGCTCACTCAAGTTTTGAATTATAGGATTGAGGCTCTTCCAACTACTTATCTTGGATTACTACTAGGTGCTTCGAACAAGGATCTTAGGGTGTGGAATTCGATTCTTGAGATGGTCAAGAAGAGATTAGTCGGGTGGCAGAAGAGATATTGTCCAAAGGTGGGAAGGAAGTGCTTATCAAGACCACTTTATCGAGTATTCCTACATACTTCTTGTCTTTGTTTCATGCTCCAGCTTCGGTCACAAAATAGTTGGAAAAGTTCCAAAGAAATTTTCTTTAGGACGCAGCAGATGGAGCAAGGAAGTTTCACTTCGTTAGGTGGGAGACTGTCACATCTCCAAAAAAGTGGGGAGGGCTTGGTATTAAAGATTTAAAGGTGTTCAATAAAGCATTGCTTGGTAAACGGTTGTGGATATTCGGGGTGGAGGTAAATGCTTTTTGGAAGGGGGTGATAGTTAATAAATACGGTGCGCGAAGGAGAGTGGGGAGAACTAAAGATGTGACTATGCCTCTTGGGTGTGGTAGGGATGATTTCGGAGCAAATATCTCATTCAAGGTAGGAGATGGGAAGACGGTTAAATTTTGGGGACAGAAGTGGTATGGGAATATTTTATTGAAAAATGATTTTTCTAGCTTACTCAGAATAACTTGCCAAAGGATTGATAATACAATAAATTAGGGGGGCACAAGTTGGAGGAGACTTTTTGGGACTTGAGATTTAAGAGGGGCTTCTATGATTGGGAGGCGGCTGAGTTTCAGCTCTACTCCATAAGAAAGATATAGCGGATGCTTTGTGGTGGGGTTTGGGGAAGAATGGTATGTTCCACGTTAAGTCTTTTTATGAAAAAGGTTAATTAGGAAAGAGTTAGTTTTCCCTTGTAACACAAATTGGGTACCTAAGGTGCCAAGGAAGGTGTGTTTTTTCACTTGGCTAGCCACTAAAAGGATGATCTTGACGGCGGAAAATCTTAGAAAGCGGAAGGTTGTCTACGTCAGCTAGTGTTATATGTGTAAGGAGGCGGGAGAGGGCATGGATCATCTTCTTCTTCATTGTGGTCTTTCCATGAGGTTATGGTGGGATATGTTTAGGTGGTTAGGTACTTCTTGGGCTATGCCAAGAACTATGGAAGAATTGATGTTCCATTGGAAAAGCGGGAGAAAAAGGAGAAAATGTAGAGCACGGAACATGGTTCCAATAACGTTAATGTGGGTGGTGTGGTGAGAGAGAAATAAAGAGCTTTTGAAGGGGTAGAGTAGAGTTTTTCTAAGTTAAGAAGTAGCCTCTGATCCCTTATTTTCTTTTGGTACACCCATAATGTTCCCAATTGTATAGAAGATTGGGTGGAATTTGTAGAGAATCATTTTTTTTTAATAAAATTTTCACCTTTTGGTATAACCCTTGTATACAACCAAGTATTTGGCCATGTTTATGAATGAAATTAGATTTACTTGATCAAAAAAATAAAAAAACAAAATAAAGTCAAAACAAAAATTATGTTGCAAAATATAATAGAAGATATAATGGTTTGACTTGCTACGTATTAAAAACTTCCAATCTAAGCCACAATGACTGCTTCATACCTTGATGCCAACATCGACATACTAGATCAAACCTTCCTAAGCAACAAAATCGGATGGTTGTTTCATATAGACATCCTCCTCTTACTTACAATAGAGATATGCATGTTTAGTGTTAAGTTGATGAAAATGCCAATGTTTAATGGAAACCATAGATAAGGACTATCTCACAAATGCGACCTTATAAAAAAGAGATAAGGCATTGCCATAATCTAAATTCTTTAAACTTGAGTTCATCCTTCAATGACAAAGTGGACCGTAAGTTAGCTGCACAACCTTTACCGTGTACATCTAGTGATAGCCAATTGTGGAGTGATCAATCAACAATGAAAGTAACTCATAAGTCCCACTGGAATATAGGCAAGCACTTCACTGATCATTGCTGATCTCCAACAAAGATCAGCTAAAGCCTTACTAGTAGACCTAGGAATAAATACAAAAGACCATTGAGAAAACAAATGCACTGGTATGCAGATAAATGATGATAACTCAAGAAATTTACAAATGGGATGACAATTTTAATTTTGAGTGGAGCAAAAACACTTTCTACAGCAATAGGAGATCTTGAGGGTCAAAGGGGTGCAGGAGAAAGTGGTGAGGCAATTGAGTCCTTCGCAGTATATCAATAGATTTATCATTGTTAACTGGAATAAGAACGTCATTCAACACACCAAAATGTCAAGCTTTGGATATGAACAATATAAAAGGTGCCCAGGGAAGTCCTCTTTTTTAGAACCATGGTGTCTGGGCCAGATTTTGCGAATCTCGACTAATTCCAAGGAATACCTGCCCAAGCAAGTCTTCTTGTAGATTGATATTGATTTCCTAGCATAATTATAGAAGTACATTAATAGAGATTGATATAATATTGATTATGTAATCTTTTCTTTCCTTATTTAGTTGTAGGATTTATTGTACAAGTATCCATTCTCATGGGATATATATTCATCAAGAAGCAGAAATGCAAGGCAAGGCTGCGTACAATAGACCCTTGTGGTCAGGCCCTTCCCCGGACCCCGCGCATAGCGGGAGCTTTAGTGCACCGGGCTGCCCTTTTAAATACAAAGCAACTTTTTCTTCTTCTTGAATCTTCAAGGTATTAGAGCCGCATTGTTGTCTTTCCTGAGGTGAGTTACCTCCCTCGCAGCACTAGCATTCCATTTTTTAACAAAGAGGTCAAATTTTATCTCTCTTGGTGGTTGTCCACAACACAAACTCCTTCCGGTCAATTCTTTTTGAACTTTCTTTTCCATTGGGATCGCTGGAACATTCCATGCCTATTCCTACTAGGTTTGATTTTTTTTCGATCACCGAAATTAGCTTTCCAGCAAATCTTTCCGGAATTTTGTCAGATCTTGGATCGCAAGCTTGTTCCAAGTACATACCTATCAGTTTTATTTTTTTCCCGATCACCAGAATTAGGGTTCCAGCGTGGAAGCTAGCTTTCTGGCCATATCTACAGATTTCCAATGACTTTCACGCAAATCTATTCCAGATCTCGGATTGCAGGCTATTCCAACCCTTCTCATTCAAGTTCTGGCAGATTACAACCAGGCAGAATTTTTCGGTGAGATCATGCAGATTCTATTTTTGGAAGATATTTTGGAATATCCCTATTTTGACACTAAAGATTATTACTTGCTCAAGTTAGTGTTGTAGAATTGGATGGTGGGGTACATATCTTGCTTGGTCAAGATCTTGCTTGCTTTTTATCAAATCTAGGAAATTGATTGGGTATATCACTGGACGAAAGAAAGCAACCGTTGTGACAGACTCTAGCTTTAGTCAAATCAGAATCCATTGACTATAGCTAGAGTCTGTCACAATAGGTTCTTTCTTTTCTCAAGTGATAAACTCAATCAATTTCCTATAGATTTGACTATAGATGGAGTATGTCACAACGGCTGCTTTCTTTTCTCAAGTGATATAAACAATAATATCCTAGATTTAATAAAACGCAAGCAAGATACGTAGCCGCACCATCCAATTTCTACAACAGTAATTTGAGACATAGAATTATTATCTATTTTTGTATCACTAGTTTGAACAAGTAATAATCCTTAGTGTCCAAAATTGAATAGGGATATTCCGAAATACAGAAATAGCCTTCCGGAGATATAATCTTCCTGATCTCACCTGAAAACTCGGCGAAAAAATTCTGTCCGGACGAAATCTGCCAAATCTTGGATGGGAAAGGTCGGAATAAGCCTGCGACCCAAGATCTAGAAAAACAAAATCAGGAAAAGTTGCCGAAAAGCTAGATGCCTAACCGGAATCCTAATTGCATTAATCGGAAAAAATCAAAAACTGGTAGGGATAGGCTCGGAATGTTCCAGCGACCCCAATGGAAAAAAATTCCAAAAGAAACTGACCAGAAATAGATTGCGTTGTGAATAGTCAACCAAGAGAGAAAACTCGACCTCTTTGATAAAAACGAAGCCCTAGTGTTGCGAGGGAGATAAATCACCTCATAAAGGCAGCAAAGGCTATGATACCATGAAAATTTCAAGAAGAAGAAAATGTTCTTTGTATTTCTTGATGAATATACAACCATGAGAATAGGTACTTATACAATGAGTCCTAAGACTAAATAAGGAAATACAATACCACATAATCAATACAATCAATTAAATTCAATACAATATCATTCTACTCCTATCATTAAGCTATCATTATCAATCAACACAGGGAAAAGCTTAACCCACTCTTTCCCGACCTGACATGGCCCATTTCCATCTTGTTAGAATAGTAATCGGTGTACACAATCCTACTTAGAATAGGAAGAGATTTAGGAATAGTTTATAGTATCCTACTTGGAAAAGGATTGTTTTATAGTGTCTATAAATAGGGTCTTTGTGTAATATTGTTCTTACATAATTCAATAATATTTTTCTCCTATATTTCTCACATGGTATCAGAGCATTGGTGAGAAACTTACAAGAAAGAAAACTCAGTCCGTTTCCGGCGCGTGTGGCAGTTTTCGGCCAATTTTTGAATTTTTTATTTTTTTCCAGTGAGGCGCCTCTGCATCCCGAGGTTGACCATATATTTCTATTTTGATTCCGACCAGTTTTCGGCAGTCAGATCTATCTTTTCCAGTTTCCGGACAGATTTGACTTTTCCAGATTTTTTAGATTCCAGATTCCTATATATTTTCTTTTTGCTTTCATAATATGTCTTTCGGGATTGATATTTTTAGCTCCAAAAATATAGGAAGTTCAAGTCCTATAATTACTTCAGAACCATTAATGGGAAGCTCAAACTATTTAGCTTGGGCTTCCTCAGTTGAGTTGTAGTGTAAGGGTCAAGGCATCCAAGATCACTTAACCAATAGTGTTTATGTGGTAGATGAAAAGGCAAAGGCTAGTGAGGAAGATGCAAAAGTCAAAGCACAATGGGTGAAGGTTGATACTCAATTATGTAGTCTCCTATGGCGATCTATTGATTCCATGTTGATGCCCTTGTTTCGCCCATCCAGACAAGTAATTCAGTTTGGGAAAAGGCACGTGCTTTATACGCTAATGACATATCTCGATTCTATGATGTGAAATCTCGAATGACCAACTTAAAGAAACAAGATTCCGATATGTCTACTTACTTGGGACGGGTACAAGCAGTCATGGAGGAATTTGAAACGTTGATGCCAGTTACTACAAATGTGGAAAAACAACAAGAGCACAAACAGACATTGTTTCAAGTTCTTACACTTGTTGGACTTCCTACTTACCATGATTCAGTGCGTGATCATATTTTACCTAGTCCTAGAGTTCCTACAATTGATGAATTATTCTCTCGTCTACTTCGCCTTGCCGCGCCTCCCAGTCACAAAGTAGCCTCATCACCCACCATTGATTCCTCTGTTCTTGCATCTCAAACCATAGAAAAACGAACATAAATCTATGGAGAATCGGCGAAGAGGAAGGCGTTTTGGAAAACCTCGATCCAAGTGTAGTCATTGTCATAAACTTGGGAAAACTCGTGACATGTGTTATATTTTGCATGGTCCACCACCCAGTTATGATCCTATTGCTCTAAAGGAATATAATGAGTTCCTTCAAAATCGTGCAAGTAAACAGACATCTCCACAAGTAGCATCTGTGGCTCAGCCTAATCACTTATCCAATAATGCTCATATTGCTCATACAGAATATGATGAATTCCTCTGGTATCGAGCAAGTAAGCAAACGTCACTACAAGTAGCTTCGATTGCATAACCTGATGTTTCTGTTGTGGGTAATTCTTTTGCTTGTATTTCATAATCTAGTACTCTTGGATCATGGGTCATGGACTCAGGCGCTTCTGATCATATCTCTAATAATAAATCACTTTTGTCTGATATTGTTTATTCACAATTTCTTCCAGATATTACTTTAACTAGTGGGATCCAAACAAAACCAAAAGGGGTTGGCAAAGCCAAACCCTTATCTTCTGTCACTCTAGACTCTATTCTTTATGTCCCTGGCTCTCCTTTTAATCTGGCATCCGTTAGTTGTTTGACGCATGCCTTACATTATGGCATATTCTTTTTTGATGATTTTTTTCTCATGCAGGACCGCAGTATGGGACAGAAGATTGGCACAGGACATGAATCACAAGGCCTTTACTATCTTACCTCTTCAAATTCCTTCACAGCATGCTCCGTTACAGATCCTCCAGACCTAATTCACAAAAGTTTGGGATATCCGAGTCTAACCAAGCTACAAAAAATGGTGCCTAGTTTGTCTAGTTTAGATTGTGAGTCGTGTCAACTTGGGAAACACGCTCGTGCTACATTTTCACGTAATATTGAGGGTCATTCAGAGTCTATTTTTTCATTAGTTCATTTGGATATTTGGGGTCCTAGTAGAGTTAGTTCACCCTTAGGCTTTTGCTATTTTGTTAGTTTCATTGATGATTATTCAAGATGCACTTGGGTTTTCTTAATAAAAGATCGTTCTAAGTTATTTTCTATATTCAAAAGTTTCTTTGCTGAAACACAAAATCAAATTGGTGTTTCTATTCATACTTTTCGTAGTGATAATGCCTTAGAATACTTATCCTCCCAATTTCAGGAGTTTATGACTCACCATGGAATTATTCACCAAACATCTTGTCCATACACCCCTCAACAAAATGGTGTAGCAGAAAGGAAGAATAGGCATCTCATTGAGACCGCTCGCACTCTTCTCATTGAATCTCATGTTCCATTGCGTTTTGGGGGAGATGTAGTCCTTGCGTCTTGTTATTTAATTAATAGAATGCCCGTATCCTCTATTCAGAATCACGTTCCACATTCCATACTGTTTCCTCAGTCACGTCTTTACTCTATCCCTCCTCGTGTCTTTGGGAGCACATGCTTTCTTCATAACTTAGCCCCAGGGAAAGATAAATTAGCCCCTTGTGCCCTCAAACATGTCTTTCTTGGTTACTCTCGAGTTTAAAAAGGGTTTCGTTGTTATTCACCTGAACTTCATTGATACCTTATGTTCGCCGAAGTCACATTCTTTGAATCTCAACCTTACTATACATTTTCTGATCATCCTGATGTATCTGAGGTCTTACCCATACCTCAAATCTTACCTCTATCAACTTTTGAGGAATCTACCGTCTCTCCTACATCTCTAGTTGTAATGCCACCACTTCTGACTTATCGTCGTCCGCGTCCAGTTGTAGTCCTAGATGATTCATGTCATGTGCCGAGCCCTGCTCTTACTGCGGACTTGCCTCCTTCTGACCAACCGATTACACTTCAAAGAGGTATATGATCCACTCGAAATGCTAACACACATTATACTTTCTTGAGTTATCATCGTCTATCCTTACCACATTATGCCTTTGTATCATCTTTGTCCTCTATTTTCATTCCTAAGAAACGGGTGAAGCACTATCTCATTCTGGATGGAGGTAGGCTATGATTGATGAGATGTTTGCTTTACATATGAGTGGTACTTAGGAGCTTGCTTTCCTTCCTGCAGGTAAATCAACTGTTGGTTGCCTTGGGTTTATGCAGTCAAAATTGATCCAGACGGTTAGGTGGATCGACTGAAAGCTTGCCTTGTTGCCAAAGGGTATACTCAGATATTTGGACTAGATTATAGAGACACTTTCGCTCCTGTGGCTAAAATAGCATATGTCCGTCGTTTCTATCTATGGTTGTCGTCCATCATTGGCCTCTTCATCAGTTGGACATTAAGAATGTTTTTTTGCATGGTGATCTTGAGGAAGAAGTCTATATGGAGCAACCACTTGGTTTTGTTGCTCAGGGGGAGTCTAGTACCCTTGTATGTTGATTGCGTAGGTCACTCTATGGTTTGAAACAGTCTCCTCGAGCCTGATTTGGAAAGTTCAGCACAGTAATTCAACAATTTGGCATGATTCATAGTGGAGCTATCACTCTGTCTTTTATCGGCATTCTGCACCAAATCTGTGTATTTCTTTAGTTGTTTACGTTGATGATATCGTTATCACCAGCAATGATCAAGATGGTATCACTAATTTAAAGCAACATTTTTTTCAGCATTTCCAAACTAAAGACCTCGGTAGACTGAAGTATTTTCTAGGTATTTAGGTTGCTCAGTCTAGATTAGGTATTGTTATTTCTCAACGCAGGTATGCCTTAGACATTCTTGAGGAGATAGGAATGACGGGATATAGACCTATTGACACTCCTATGGATCCGAATGTTAAACTCTTTTCAGGACAGGGGGAGCCACTCAGTAATCTTGAAAGGTATAGACGGCTGGTTGGAAAGTTGAATTATCTCACAGTGACTAGACTTGACATCTTTTTTCCTATGAGTGTTGTAAGTCAATTTATGACTTCTCCTTGTGATAGTCATTAGGATGCAATTATTCGTATTCTGCGATATATAAAGTCAGCTCCCGATAACGGACTACTCTTCGAGGATCACGGCCATGAGCATATCACCGGATAACAGATGTTGATTGGGTAGGATCACCTTCTGATAGACGTTCTACATCCGGATATTGTGTTTTAGTAGGAGGTAATTTGATGTCGTGGAAGAGTAAAAAATGGAGTGTGGTTGCTCGATCTAGTGCAGAAGCAGAATATCGAGCAATGGTTGTAGCAACTTGTGAGCTAGTTTGGATCAAATAGTTGCTGAGAGAACTAAAATTTGGAGAAACCGGTCATATGGAACTTGTGTGTGATAATCAAGAAGCCCTTCATATCGCATCAAATCCAGTGTTTCATGAAAGGACTAAGCACATGAGATTGATTGTCACTTTGTCAGAAAAAATATACTATCAGGAGATATTGTTACAAAGTTTGTGAAGTCAAGTAATCAACTTGCAGATATCTTAACCGAGTCCCTCACCGGTCCTCGTATTAATTATATTTGTAACAAGCTAGATACATATAATTTGTATGTACCAGCTTGAGGGGGAGTGTTAGAATAGGAATAGGTGTACACAATCCTACTTAGAATAGGAATAGTTTATAGTATCTTACTTGAAAAAGGATTGTTTTATAGTGTCTATAAATAGGGTCTTTGTGTAATATTGTTCTTACACAATTCAATAATATTTTTCTCCTATATTTCTCACACATCTCTAGATTGCAGCTATGACTTTTAAGTTGCAAACGTTCCCTCACTCTTAAATTAACTTCTACTACTGAGCAAGTGAGCCTGTCCGGATACATCACTAGCCCCCTGAGAGGCTGGGACAACAGTAAAACAACTCTTTTTTCAGCAAATGAATATATCAGTATTTTATTCCATTACAGTATCAATACTGAAGACATCCCTAGTTGAAAACCAACAAAAGCATAGAAGAAGCCAATTGGAAAATTCCATACTATAAATAACTTCCCTTGTTATAATTGCAGAAATGAATAAAGGTTATTCAGAATGCTTGCATATGATGACCCATTGACAATGGGAATTCTAGAACACAGAATATTCCCCTAATGTACACACATTGTTTTACATTTCAAGGTGATCTAGGTATTTTTTTTATGACAAAGTAAACCCGCAGCCGCTACTCTTTGGGTGCACACAAAGTAAAACCCCCGCTCCTGCACAATAGCTCGCAAACCACACAAGAGAGGTAACCCGCACTAGGCAAGCCCGGTGCGACGAGCTCGACCCAGAAAGCAAACCCCTTGCTTTCACTAGCAAGGGATTGCGAACTTGAGACCTCCAATGTCCCAAGCCCAAACCACTGGGCCACCCCAAAGGGTAAGGTGATCTGGATATTATTAACTGACCTTTCTCTATATTGGATACCTTCCAAAGTTATCCCCCAAGGCATAATCAAAAATTAACATATTTCGCCCATACTAAAAGAGAATACAGAATAGACACTAATTCAGACAACTGCAAACTGAGATTTGAAAAATCACGAGGACAAAAGACCATCCTAGATATGGTCTCCTTTAATTTGTTGTTCTGTAGTTTCTTTATTGTTGCATCTGGTTAAGTGTTAAGGGGATTAATTTATGGTGTGCAACGGTCTCTTGGGACTAGACTACACCATCGTTGAAGAGGTTAGATATACAAAGAGCATAAACATATTAGAAAAATGAAGCCATATTTCTTCCTTCTTTTGTAGCCTAAAAGTGTACCTGCATTCTCCATAATGCTCCATGTTGTGAATAGTCAATACAATTCTCGGTTTCTGCACGGGATGTCAATGCTAAAAACAAACAGACAGATAGATCTGCTTCAGATCAATTAACGGAATGAAAAACAGAAGCCCCTATATCATACCTGGAGTGAGAGAAAATGGTACATATCCCAGTAGAACAGGGGTAAAGCACCTGCCTGCCATTCATGTACATGAATGATATCTGGTTGTGTTCCAGTTATCTGTAACAGGATGTTGACCAGAAAAATAAGTTGTTTGCATGAAAGCTACAGGAAGACATCACTCAAAATACAGGAACAGGTTTGAAACATTTGAACATCAAGAACCTACTGAATTGAGGCTGCAACTATTCAACTAAACTTAGGACTACATTTGATCAAGGCAGCAAACCATATGGCTTGTCCCAAGATGTGCACATGTGTACATAACTAGTGTGCAATCAGATATAGCTCAATAAGTCATGGGATTAAAGGAATTAAACCAAAATGTGTCAGTAGAATTGTCAAATAGGAGTAAGTTTAGTTTTAATCTTTCTATACATCTACCATGAAACAATTTATAACTCATGGACTGTAATACCTGCATCCATTCAAGGCAAGCGCGGCTGAAAAACAAGTATGCATCTAACTCATTGTATGACCCTCCATATATGTTTGTTCCCTTGAAGAAATGGTTGGATGGTTCAATAAGTATCACCGGAACGCCTGAAACTTCTCCTCGATATGCATTACAGGCAACCCAGTTTCCATCATGATATGAGTTGAAAGTTCTGATCAAGGCTAGCTCATTGATACAATGCTTTGGAATACATTCATAGAAAGGAATCATAACCTCAACTTTATGGCCACGCTTTAAACAGGCACGTCCAAGTCCTGTTACAACGTCACCTAAACCCCCGACTTTTGCTATAGGTGCCATTTCAGCTGTCACATGAACAATGTGCAAAAGATCAGAATCCTGTTCCACACCAGCAGAAGCATCCGAGCTGAGGTCCCAAGATGGAAACTCTCCTTTCCAGAATGGAACTTCATCATTTGGAGAAGGCCACCGAAGACTATCAGATTCACAACCAGCTTCTGAGCCTTCTTGTTGCTCAGCTTTCAACTGTGGAAGAAACAAACTTAAGTCCAGGAGATAATTGGAAAACATAACCGAAATGCTTGATGGCATGCTTCTTAACCCAAAAACAAAACAAAAAAACGTTTTTTTCCTTTTCAAGAATTATTAACAGATGATATTCTCAAGTCCTACATTTTCCCCCCGATACAGGCACACACACACAGTCTAATTATGGATAAAGGAGAGAGCAACAGACAGGATGTATGATGTATCATTGTAAAATCTTTAGCTCCCAAACATCTGTAAGTTAGCCATATAGAAGTCTCCTCGTGTTTGCTCTTTTAATTCAAGCCACTCTACGTCCCTAACCCATAAATTTTATACAGGTTTCTGTCAATAACAACACCGCAATAAGGAATTTGACTGTCATCCACAAACATCTCTAGAAGCTATGATGCTAAAATATATCTAAATAAAAGACGTTGAATCGATGTACTTGTTCAACTTTATACAAGTGTCTACTAGGTGAAACAAGTTAAAAGGTTATGCCTAAAATAAAAAAGGGTTTAACACAACACAAGAAAAGATGATGGAATTTCTTCCACCTGACGAGGAACAAGTTGAATCTTGAAATTAGGCGACTGGTATTTGCTGAAGACGTAAGATTGCTGCTTCAACAAATTGGGCTTACTGCTGATATTATTGTAGCATGATGGGTAATTGCTACAATTGTTGCTACTACAGCTTCTATTAGGCGCAATAGATGATGGGAACGACAAGCAGGATGTGAAATCCATTGACAATTATCGAAATATTTTGCGTTCAATGCACCCTCAACACTTGCAAAAATGTGTATATACACAGCATTTGCCCAGGAGGTTGGGGGGAAGAAGAGTGACTAGTAAACAAGGATCTTACTAGTTGAATATACCTTTATTCTGCAATTGCACCTTATTTGAAAACAACTTTACATAATTGGACACACAAAAATATTACGTAACATTTTTAGTTTGCACCAAATCATGTTCATTGGTTAAGTGTTAATAAAAGATGCCAATAATTTTAGTATAACTTATGTAAATTTCACGGTATTAAGAATTAATTATATTATTTTTCTTCTCTAAATTATAAAAAATCCTTTAAAATTTATGGATTTCAAAATACGTCAGTGGACTTTCGAATACATTATCAGCAGACATCTAGATACATAGGAGGGGGATGTATCTGAAAGGATAGGACATCCGGATACATAGAGGATGTATCACGGAAGAGATTTATGTATTTGAGAAGGGAGGGATGTATTCGAGAGGGAAGAAATGTATTCAAGAACGGGATATGGATGTATCAGCGAGAGCGAGAGGAGAGTGAGGGGATATTTGAAATCATTTTAAATAATTGAGAATTTTAGAAATTATGATAAAATAAGATATGTATTTAGATAATTTTTTCATAATTTTATTATTATTATTTATAAGTAGACATTTGGACATGTGATTTGAAATCATGAAATGAAATCAGCGTTTGGACATATGATTTTTATTTTTTTTTATTTAGAAATTTCATATCATAATTTCACATTTTTTTAATACTAAAATTGACCCACAGATTTATTTTTAGTAAAAAAAAATATATTTTATTTCTTCTACCTATCATTTATTTCATATATAAACAACTTTTACTAACTTTTAAGCTATTTATATTTGATATAACTATTACTCTCACAAACTAAATTTATAGTTCATATTATTACTCTTAACAATGTTACCATTTATATCAAGAAATGCAAGCTCAAGGTGAGAAGATTGTCCGTACTATGTGGGATGATTATAAAGAGTAGTATACAAACCAACATGAGCTATGGTGCAGTAGTGGGACTGCTTCACCCTTAACCAGAGGTCTCGGGTTCTAGCCCTGGAATGGAAAAAATCTTGTTGGGAGCGCCATCCCCCGAATGGTCCCTGTAGTGCGCGATCCGAATTTAGTCGGGGTTCCAGGGCTCCGGACACCCGGTGGAAAACCAAAAAAAAAGAGTAGTACACAACAACTCATGTTCAATTTTACATTTTTATTGAACTAAAGTTCGATCAATAAATGTTGTATATTTTTAGAATAGTTTTGTGGTAGTGTATTATACTTCTGTTATAAACTTTCGCTTATTTGATAAGATTGTATAAAGAATTAGGATAATTTTGATAGTTTTCACAACTTATGAGAATTTTTATGTTTATGAGGAAAAATACAACTTTAAAAATTCAAATAGCATGTCCAAACAAAATTCCAACTTTATCTCTTATGATTTCATCTTACAAGCCCAAACGTCCCTCAAATACTTATCTCTGCCATTTTTCTTATATCAAATCAAATAATTTAGTTTTAGTAGTTAAAAATTGAAGTGCAAAATAATATATTTCTTTTGGTTGTTCAAGCAATGTCTGATATCTATATTAGAGCTCAACTAAATTAGAATCCGTGATCCCAATGGATTCTCTTCAATTCTTAGGATTCGAACTCATAACCATTAGTTTAGGGTGAAGAGATTCCAACCACACTGACACAGTACTCATGTTGGTTTAAAAAAATATCATGCAATCATAGTTAAGTGATACATGTGTATATCAGAACCATATGTCTTGTATTTCTTATTCTGATATAAACATTGAACGTAGATAAGTTTATTTTTTTTAGTTATCCCTAAAAAGAAGCAAGTCTTTATCTTTATGAAAATATTTAATTTTAGTATCTCTATTTACCCTTGAATAACATAATTTTGGTAAAGTTATTTTTGATAGATAGATGAAGCTGTGTAATTCTATTGGCATAACATATAAATGTGTTCTTTAATTTAACTCCATTTTATATTTATATTCTTCAATTTTGGATGTACACAAGTAGACACTTAAACTTGTATAGAGATGAACAAGTAGATACATACGTCCTACTTGGCATTTTACATGGCATTTTACGTCCTACACGGCATCCTACGTGACGTCCTATATGTATCAAGCAACTTAATTAGGACACACGTGTCTACTTGTTCAACTTTATACAAATTTAGATGTCTACTTATGCACACTCAAAATTGAAGCATATGCCAAATTAAAGAACACATTTATATATATATATATATATATATATCAAAATTAGAATTGAAATCCAAGATGACAACAAGAATTGGCATCCCAAAGAATTTGTAAAGAAGGACCCATTCTCTGAATACTTGAGTTGCTACACTTTAAATGAATAATAATATATACTAAATGATAATCATGTTGGTTTTTTTAAGACTTTTTTTTGGGAGTAATCAAATTCATGTTAAAGACAGTCCAGTGCATTGCTAAGTATAATTTGTTTTCAGTGCATGATCTATAGGCTTATATATGATACTATTAAATTATATTTTCTTACCATATTTTTCAGTTTGATTACCTGTTGTGATATGAAGGTGAAGTTAGAAGTTGTTAAAAAGTAGTTAGGGGTAGGATGGTCAGTTGCACAAGTTAGTTATAATAAATTTTCTAGTTAGTTGAAAGGAGTTAGTTACTAGCTAAATGCAAGGTCTATAAATAGCAGATCTATTCATTGTATATGTAGTCTTTTGAGCTCAATCAATAGAATCTCTCACAAGTTAGGTCTCCATCTTTCTTTTTCTCTGCTTTTACATTTTAGTTCATGGTATCAGAGCCTTCACGGTTAGTACTGTGAAAGGCCAAAGTGTTTAGTTTGTCCATATGCTAAACATAAAAGGCTAATGTTTCCTTCTAGTAGTATTAAAAGTTGTTATTATTTTGAATTGATACATGTTGATGTATGGGGTCCTTATCATACTCCTACTAGTGATGGCAACAAGTATTTCCTTACAATAGTAGATGATTTCTCTTGAATGACTTGTTTATTTCTGCTTCATCATAAATTTGATGTATGTGTGTCTCTCAAGGTGTTCATTCAGTATGTTAGGAACCAGTTTGGAAAACCTATCAAAGTCTTTAAGGTTTGACAATGGAACTGATTTTGGTAATTTAGTTTGTCAAAATCTATTCAAGGATATGGGGATCATTCGCCAAAGGTCTTGTCCATATACTCCCCAGCAAAATGGAGTAGCTGAAAGGAAACATAGGCACTTAATTGAAGTAACAAGAGCTTTAAGGTTTCAGGCAAAAATACCTTTGAAGTATTGGGGACACTGTGTCCTAGCTGGAGTTTATTTGATCAATAGGTTACCTAGTAGTGCTACTAACTTTCAAACTCCCTATGAAAGACTATATGGTTGTAAACCAGGTTTGTCTCATTTGAGAACAATTGGTTGTTTGTGTTTTGCCAAAGTTCTTACTGATCACAACAAAACGATGCCCAAGTGCAAGGCAGCAGTTCATATGGGATACTCAGAAGCACAGAAGGGGTACATCCTAGTTAATTTGACTAGTAGATCTTTTTTTGTAAGTAGAGATGTCCTCTTTAGAGAGGATCTGTTTTCTTTTTCACAGGAAGCTAGTTCCAAGCAAAAGCCTCTATTTGTTGATACATTGCAAGGATTACAAGTTATGTTTTAAGATATGACTAAGCTAACACCTAAGACCACAGGTTATGAAGTAGTTCATGATGTGTCAGATGAGGTAGTTTCCCACACAAATGAGTATCTTGATGGAGCAGATATCTTATCCTCCATCTCTGAGCTCCCGACTTCAAATCCTGATCATATAGATGCCAACTCAATGCAGAATGTCCTACAAGAGCCAGTTCCACCTAGAAGGTCTACTAGAAGCAAACACACTCATACATGGTTGCACGATTTTATCTCTTTGAATATCAACAAGGAGGTTGTATCCACTATCTAACTACATGAGCTATGCTCGCCTGTCTCCAGCATACCAATGTTTTATTGTTGCCACCTCTACAATCAGGGAACCAACTACTTATGCAAAAGCTGTGAAGGATAAAAGATGGGTAGATGTTATACAAGCTGAAATTCAGGCCTTAGAGAGCAATAACACTTGGGAAATTACTGAGTTGCCCAAGGGAAGAGGCCTATAGGTTGCAGGTGGGTCTATAAAGTGAAATACAAGTCCACATGGGAGGTTGAAAGATTCAAGGCCAGATTAGTTGCTAAAGGCTATAGTCAATAAGAGGGGATAGATTACAAAGAAACTTTCCCACCTATGGTTAAGATAGTGACAATCTTGTTAGTCTTCCGGTAGAAATATCGAAAATATTTCATGATGAGCGTCCTACTCATTCTACCTTTCTCATTCCTGACCCTGAGTGTGGAGGGGTCTGGCAACTTCCAAACAATGGCACATTCATCAGATGGATATGTTTAATGTTTTCCTACAAGGAGATTTAGAGGATGAAATTTATATGCAGCTTCCACAAGGATTTGTCAATCAAGGGGAGAAGGTATGTAGACTAACAAAGTCACTCTATGGACTTAAGAAGGCATCAAGGCAATGGAGTCATAAGCTCACTGAAGCTCTTATGAATCTCAAGTTTAGACAGAGTCAATATGATCACTCTTTATTCATAAACAAATTAGAAGAAGGTATCATCATAGTACTTGTATATATAGATGAGATGTTGGTGACCGATAGTAGTTTGAAACTGATTGAAGAGACAAAGAAGGCACTTCAACAAGCCTTCAAGATGAAAGATCTAGGTGAGCTGAAGTAATTCCTAGGCATTGAGTTTACTAGATCAGCAGAAGGTATCTTAATGCACCAAAGGAAGTATGCTCTTGAACTTATAGCTGAGGTTGGGCTAACAGCAGCTAAGCCTGCAGGGACTCCCATTGATATCAATGTCAAACTAACTTCTAGGCAATATGATGAACAGGTAAAAAAACTAAGACATTCCAGATGATCCTTTGGTAGATTAGACAATGTATCAAAAATTAATAGGGAAACTATTGTATCTCAATATGACAAGACCAGACATATCTTTTAGTACTCAGACTTTAAGTCCGTTCTTGGAACATCCTAAGAAGTCTCATATGGATGCTGCACTGAGAATAGTGAGATATTTAAAGAAACAACTTGGACAAGGGTTGTTATTGTCAAGCAATTCAGATGAACTAATTACTGCTTTTTGTGATACTGACTGGGCTTCATGTCCACTTACTAGAAGATCTGTAACTAGCTACATGATTAAAATTGGTAGCTCTATGGTTTCATGAAAAGCAAAGAAGCAAATTACTGTGTCAAAAAGCTCAGTTGAGGCTGAATATAGGAGTCTAGCCTCCACTGTATCAGAATTAGTATGGTTACTAGGTATGCTAAAAGAAGTTGGTGTTGAAGTTCAACTTCCAGTTCATGTATTCAGTGATAGCAAGGCAACCATTCAAATAGCTGCAAATCCAGTGTATCATGAGAGCACTAAACACATCGAGATTAATTGTTATTTCATAAGAGAAAGACTGCAGCAAGGCCTAATCACAGTGAACTATCTTCCTACCAAAGAATAACCAACAGATATTTTAACTAAAGAATTGTCAAGATTTTAGCATGAACACCTTCTATCCAAGCTAGGAGTTTTAAACATTTTTACACCTCCTAGCTTTAAGGGGAGCATTGTGATATGAATGGGAAGTTAACAATTGTTGAAAAGTAGTTGGGGATAGGATGGTCAGTTGCACAAGTTAGTTATAACAAACTTTCTAATTAATTGAAATGAGTTACTTACTAGCTAAATGCAAGGTCTATAAATAGCAGGTCTATTCATTGTATATGTAGTCTTTTGAGCTCAATCAATACAATCTCTCCTAAGTTAGATCTCCATCTTTCTTTTTCTCTGCTTTTACATTTCAGTTCATTACCTCTACTTCAATAAAAGATGTTTGAAAAAATTCTTTAAACCATTGCCAGAATATTTTGTTATCACAGCTAACATCTTGAAGAGAAGAACTCAACCCGTCAGTCTCAAAACATATTCTACTCCAGATCGAGGATTTGAAAGTTTATGAAATCCTACGATGATTTCAAGTGAAGATATATACATATATAATAATTGGGTTCACTGTCAATTACAATACATAATAACTGAGTTTATAAATTATTGCAATTTACAGTACATTTAATGTAATTTTTAAATAATATATATTAATGTTACTCTCCCTCTGTTCCAATTTATGTGGCATATGTAAAATTTTAAAAGTTAACCAAATCTTTTATGTGTGTTTCTAAATATTATAAGTTGTTGATTATTATGATTTATAGTACTGACATAACATACTAATAAGAAAAGTAAGACAAATAAGTTAAAATGGAGAAAACACCATATATAAATAGAGGAAATTGGTGGAGAAAGGCAATTTAACCGATTAATTGATTGACCCTAAGCTCCTCTATTCACTCTTCTATTTATATTGCATAGGTAAAATTTTGAGAGTTAATCAAATTTATAATACTATGTATTTTAAATATTTTAAGTTATTAATTATTGTAATTTATAATATTATATTTTCATAATTTTTAAATACATAATATACTAAAAAGGAAAGTAAAATAATAATAATACAATTTTTTCATAATTTTTAAATACATAATATATTAAAAAGAAAAATAAATGAAGAAATACTGAATATTGTAATTTATAGTACTATTTTTTCATAATTTTTAAATACATAATATTCAAAAAGGAAAGTCAAATAAATAATAATAATATTTTTTCATAATTTTAAATACATAATATACTAAAAAGAAAAATAAACGAAGAAATACTAAGTATTGTAATTTATAGTGTTATAGTTTTTAAATACATAATATACAAAAAGGAAAGTCAAATAAATAATAATAATTTATCTTTTAAATACTAAATAAAAAAATAGAGGAAATTTGAGGAGAAGGGCGGCAAATTGGTCAATTGACAGCCTGACTCTAAGCTCCTCAAAAATCAGTTCTTCTAATATATTGTAAGATGCAAAAGCCTAGGTCCAATATATATTACTTTATTTATTTCAATTTATGTGTCACAGATACAATTAGGAGAGTCATCTTAATTTTAAAATATTTCTTATTGTTAATTATTTTTATAATATCTTTAATGTACTTTTTAAATAAAATCTGTGGCACATGTGATATTTAAGAGTTAATCAGTTTTTTGTTATACTTTTTAAATATTTTAAGTTGTTAATTATTGTGATTTATGTGACACATGTAAAATTTTGCAAGTTGAATAATTTTTAATATATATGTAACGACTTGGCCCCGCAGTCATGGATAGGTCAATGGGAAAGGAAATAGGGTCATAAATCTTTTGAGCAGTAAGTTGAAAATTTTGAGCCTAGACCAATTTCAGATAAAAATTGAGTCATGGGAGGTCTAGGGAAATACGGTAATGGATTGGGAGTGGATTTTAAGTTTGATCATACGAATTGATAGCCAAGATGATAAGGAGCATGTACGGCTTTACGAAATTGAATCTGGGCGAGTAGAATTTCCGAAATTGATCTTGGCACAAAGGGTAAATTAGTTAACATCATGATTTGAGATTTTGTTGTAAATATGATGATTGGGACACGAGTTATGAAGTTTCTGTCTCCGTGCAACCTGCTATGGTGGGATTATTTCCTCTATGGCAGTGCTTCCATGGCGAGATAAGTGGCTGCCATGGCGAGAAAGACACGGATTTTAAGTCAGAAAAGTCCCAATTCATTCTTATTTTCTCCCACTCGTCCATGAGAGACCAGAAATGACCTAAGGCTATTTCTCTTTTGTTTTCCACCAATTCCATTGCTAAAGGTAAGTTAACCGTTTCCCTAACTTATATTTTAATCCCTAGACCTTAGATTCTAGGTAGAAATAATATAGGGGAAGATTTAGACCTGCAATTAATGGTAGGTAAAGGCCCTAGGTGGGGGGGACATGATCATGAAAGGGTACAAGGGTTAGGATTTTGCTATAATCCGGATAAATTAGGACATTATTGTTGATTATATGTATTTCCTTGATTGTTTATAGATCAAGAACGAGCTAGGACTTTGGAAAAGGGGAAAGCTCCGATTCTATAGAGTTCAAGGCTTGAATTCGAGGTAGGTGATGGTTTAATATTCCCATTAGTGTGATATGTGCATGTTAACTATTTCATAGTACTACTTGCATCTACGTGAAAAAAGAAATGATGAAATAAAGCTAATTGATAATCTTTCATGATCTAATTGCATGCAATGAATCTATTACTTGAACTTAGCAAATTGTGAAATTATTCATTGTGGTTGTGATTATGATTGTGCTTGTGCATGTGCTTGTGCTTGTGGATCAGGTGTCATATTTCAATATATTATTTGATCGGGTATCACATTCCAACACATTATTAGATTGAATGTCACATTCCGACATATTATTGGATCGGGTGTCATATTTTAACACATTATTGAATCGGGTGTCACGTTCCGACACATTATCTAATCGAGTGTCACGTTCTGACACAAACTTGTTTGGGTGTGATTCCCTTGAGAGGACTATGGTTGAGATTGTATTGGGTTAGATTATTGGTTCTCCCACCGGAGGGTGAGTACGGGTGCTACTCGCGGACCGCTCGGGGTCGTGACAATATCTTTTATAAAATATTTTAAATTGATAATTATTGTGATTTATGCTACTCTTAGTTAACGTAATTTTCAAATAATATATGTTACCCCCTATGTCTCAATTTATGCGGCATAGGTAAAATTTTGAAAGTTAATCAAATTTTTAATATATATTTTTAAATATTTTAAATTATTATTATTGTAATTTATTGTACTTTTAACGTAATTTATAAATAATATATGTTACTCGCTCAGTCCCAATTTATGTGGCATAAGTGAAATTTAAAAGTTAATCATTTTTTTTGTTGATTATTGTGATTTACATTGTTGTTTCTTTCTTATTTTTGTAAATATATTACATATTAATAAGGAAGTAAGATGTCACGCCCCGGGATGGTACCCTAGATGTGACCGGCACTCGGAAACCATCTCTGATCCCCAAGTGAACCACTTTGCTCGATCCCTCATTCAATCAACAATGGAAGTATACAGATAACAGTCAAGTGGGCTAACCAATTAATCATTAAGTAGAACCATAGTTCAAAGCCAACAATCTCAAATCAATCCAATATCATAAGAATAGTTTGAAGGAACAAGTCTAAATATAAGAACATCAAATCAATCCATCACTGTCTATGAAGCCTCTATCTCTAAACACCTAGATGGTACCAATAATAGGTCCATGGCTACATCAAAAAAATAGAAATATTAAACTCTAAGTGGAAAATATAAATGGATCCTCCGAGTGCAAGGAGGTTTCACCACAATCTCTGGGATGAAATAGATCGTCAATGGGCGCCTGTTGAGGATCTCTAGCACCTGTATCTGCATCATAAAATGATGCAATGCCAAATGGCGTCAGTACGCGGAATGTACGGTATGTAAAATAGCTAGAAAACAACAAAATCAAGATATACTCAACTCAAATAACTCAACTTAGGATGATAATGAAACTCAACAAAATAACACAAGTTTAACTATATTTTAGAAAGGACTCAATGATATGCAACTCAATCCAATCATATTGAGTACTATCATGTCCTATTTGGGAGTTTCTCTAATCGACAACCATCACCTATGAGCCAGTGATGATACAACGAAGTGATGTCGTTGTCACATCCATCCAATACCTTGCTAGAGTAAAGAACATCACATCAATGGATCCACAATCAATCACATCAAGTCCTCTTTTGGGACAATAGGGAAACATCTGGGTTTTTGGGATAATAGGGAAACATCCGATTTCACGGTTCAATCCTCTCCCGCTGGCTACATAGTTTATTGAGTTTGGGTTGTTATTTACTATCACTCAATTCGGTGCTCAATACTCCTCCCAAGACACAATATGCTCATAAGACTCCAATATTCCTTTCGATTAACTCGTTTAATTAGTCTCTTTGGACTCTCATCAATT
This sequence comes from Solanum dulcamara, assembly GCF_947179165.1. Classification (NCBI taxonomy): domain Eukaryota; kingdom Viridiplantae; phylum Streptophyta; class Magnoliopsida; order Solanales; family Solanaceae; genus Solanum; species Solanum dulcamara. The sequence continues at coordinate 18,758,743 of NC_077242.1, forward strand.
CAATCTCATCTAACTCATCAAATCTTTCTTTTAAAAACAAAAAAAAGTATACTTTCAAACTCCTTCAAAACTCTTTCTCAAAACATCATGTGCTTTCATTCAAAAACATGCTTCAAAAGTCGTTCACGTCTCATCAAGACTCTTTGTCAAATCATTATATATGCTCAACATTCATGTTCATTTAGACTCAGTAAAAGATGTTTCAAATCAATTAAAAGCTATCTTTTCTCAACACACACAAGAAAACATCAATCTCAATTCAAAGTAATGCATAGTAAAAATCATGATCATTGACTCAGTTTTGGTCTAAGGAAATGTAACCATGAACGACAATCTCAAGAATTAAAGTATAGGAATAACAATAATCTCAATGCATAATTTAATAAGACTCAAAAAACGAAGGATTAATTAACTCAATTCGGAATTCAAGACAATTAGGGCTCAACTCAACTCATACTCGACTTAATCTCATTCATAACAATCACAACTCGTACTTTCAAACTCAAATCATGATAAAATCAAATATAATCCTCAATTAGGGTTCATGTGAATGAAGACATGAACATGCATTCAAAATACCCAACTCATGAACATCATCAACATGTAATTAGATAGATACAAAGGATTCAATAAGATAATCGATATCTCAAGAATTTAATTCAGGGAACTCAGAAACTCAGACTCAAACTCAATTCGGATCAATAGAAGTGAAAAGGGCACGTGGATGAACTCAGTCCAACGTTATGTTAGCCTTACATGCCTAGAACAGAGATTTAAACTCTCAAACTTGAAGAATTTTGACTTGGTCTCTGAACCGTAGCTTTCTCCTTTCTCCTTATTCCTAGCTCTCAAAGTCTTACATGTAAATGATGGAAAAATCATTCTTAGGAACTGACATGAGGTTGAATTCGGCTTCAAAATGATATGGGTTAAGTATACGAGAGGTGGAAAAAAGATCAAAATATTCCTCATTAAAACTAAGATCGGGCCAAAAATTTGACTTGTCATGAAACAAGTCCTTGACGCGGACTTGTTCCGCCATAATTTATTTTTTACAAAAAATTTCGATGGTAATTTTTAATCCAAAATTGACCAATTCGTGACGCGGACTTGTTGCGTACTCTTCTGGTTAAGCTATTTTTCCCCAAAAACATATCTTTCGAATTCCTTGGCCTAAATCCACCGAGACCATTTTTGAACATGTTTTTGAACCACTTTCAATACTCTAGCTTGATCTTGGCCAAAAAGACTCGGCATGATATGTTATGCGAGCGATCTTTAGCTAGGGGTATTTTGGAGTATTACAATATCTCCCCCTTGGGATCATTATTCCTCGAATGATAATTGAACTAGGGATAGACTCAAGGATCAATTTCACAAACATTCAATCATTCGGACAATCAACTACACAAGCTCAAGAATGAACACATCAATTCAAATCAAGGAACAAAATATTACCTTCAACATCCACTACAAGAAATTAGATTTTTAACGACCATATCTCAACGAAGGGACATAAATCTGTTCGTTAAAGTGTACTTATAACAACCATTTTTTTTTCCGATTGTCAAAGTTAATTTTTGAATTAGCAATAGCCAAAGAATAATAATATCCGGTCGGTAATACTATATTAATATTGATATTAAAAGGAAAAGTGCTAGATATTGATTTATCGTATTTATTTCTTTTAAAATAATTTAATCATAAACTACTTAATAAAAAAAAAACCTTGCTCATGTCCTCCAAAATACGGAATACCTTTGGAGCCCTAATGTCAAGACCCGTCTAAGTCCGTGACACTAATTTCCATATAGTTTCCCCCTTTACTCTAGCAAAGAGAGTTTCCAGTCTCCCTCGCCTTTATTCTATTGAAACTACTTTAGCATATGTGATGAAATCATACTGAAAAGCTAATCGATGCCAAGGATTTCAAATTTGTGTTCAATAAAAGCGGTCATGGTCACCTACACCATATGTAGCATGCTCACTTTTCTAGGTCTCTCTCTTTTGATCTCTCTATGTCTATACATTTCCAATTTCAATTAGAGCTTTTATGCAAAATTGTGGTAACTGTACATGTTGTCAATTTCATTTCAGTAAATGCGAGATAATTTTCTTATTTGCCCTATTGTTCTTCTGAAATAGAATAAAGTTAAAGCACAAGTTAAATTTCATAGTTAGATAGACAAATGGTATGACGGTTTTGAAGAGTTTGCTACTATTGCTAAGCGTAGTAAGACTCTAGGAGGCACTTCTGTTGCTATTATTTCTAGAAATCAGAGTTTAATGGTTACAAATTTTTATTATTGTTAAATTTGATGTCTTGAAATTTGATGATCTATAGAGGTTCTTGGCTTCTTCTAGTTTGTGTACTGTTTTGCAGAGTTAATATGGTAATTCTAGGTCAATTTAAAATTTTGAGATGGAAAGATCTAGTGTTTTTGACAACGATGATTGGAAGTTCTAGTGTTATGCTGCTCAATTGCATTGACAGGGTGAGTTGAAGATGTGGTCGTCTAGCTTTATTAATATTTTATTTTCTCATCTTCTTTTTTCTTACAAGCCGAGGTTCTATCGAAAATAGCTTCTCTATCCCAAAGGTAGGGGGTAAGGTCTTTGTACATGCTACTCTCCCAAAACCCCACTTATTAAATCACATTGTCTATGTTATTGTTGTTTTCGTGTGATTTTTCATTCTTTATCTTTTTATTTTTTTCAGGAAGAGGACGACACTATTTTTGTATAACAATGTGATCTGTATATCTAGTCATTATGTTTGATATAATCAACGTGGTTTGTTAAGCTTAGCATAATTAATTTTATGCATTATCATACTCGCTAATAACATTAGTTAAGCTTTATGAAACTCTTGAAAGTGAATACATGCTAAATGACATGACAGAACTTAGGGCTTGTTTGAAAGCCACAATGAAATTGTGATTTGGTGTAATTGGTGTAATTACACTCTTTTGACAAATTTGGTAGGCTAAGTAATTACTTGACATGAGAGGAATTGCGTGTAATCGAAGGAGAGTAATTACACTCCTCAATTCCTTGGAAAGGGTAAGGAATTTGTGTAATTACACCATGTAATTACATAACATTTTTAAGTACTATCTTTTTGAATATATTTTTATTTGAAATACCAAAGAAATTTATTTTTTTGTCTGGACATTTTTACTATTAACAATGATACAACAACAGACCCTATGCTTCTTCTTTCAAGTAAGATTTCTTTCTTGATTCATTTTTTTATTTTCATATTTTTGATTTCTTGGTAAATTATTTTTGTATTTGATTTTTTTATTTTCTCGTGTTAGTTCCTAAGATTAAAATAAATTTGAGAATTAAAAAAAATTCTTTAATTTCTAATAATAATAATAAATAAAAAAAATCTATTCTGACAATTAGTTATACATATTTGAAGTTACGAAGATGACATGATAAGTTCAATAATATTCTTGACACAATAAGTTTCATTTATTTTGTTTGTCATTGTGGCAAGGAGAAAAGTTTGAATTCATTAATTAATTGAAGTAATAATATTATTTATTTAAAATCTGATTTTTAAAATTTATCAACTACCACCTTAATCGACATTATCCTATCAGTGACTCTCCAAACCTCCACCACTTGATCCCTTAAATCACTGTCTACTAAAATGCCTACCCCATTCCTATACTTCGATGTACCAGAAAATCAAAGCTTATACCCGTCTACATCCTTAGCTTTGGTACCTACCCATTTGGTCTCTTGGACACAAGCTATATTAATCCTCCTCTTCTTAAGAATCTTAACTAGCTCTAAGGACTTTTCCGTTAACGTCCCAATGTTCCAAGAACCTACTCTCAGTCTAGACTCTCCTTTAATCCATTTACCCCTCCTTACCCTCGTCCCCGTTTCTGAACGAGAACATGACCCTAGTCTGCCATCACTACCCAAAGCCACGAAAACGCGTATGAACTAATAAATTATTCAAAGGTCCAAAGTCAGCAAAATGTAACTACAAGTGTATGAAGAAAGAATAGATATGGATGATGGAAGTCTATGACATCCCTAAGTTGTATCTTCAGGTGTTTATCTAAACTGCTTCATTCGTTCATTTTTGATGGAATTTGAATTTGTTCTAATTCTGTTGAATGACTAGATACTTGTTTTGGACTCTCCTTTTGACTTAAATGAGGCTCTTTCTCCATAATATTTAATCCACATACTTAATGTGATGTTGCAGTAGGATAGGTGTCTCACCTACTCTAAGGGTGGTAGTCATGTGTCTTTGCATTTGCTTATATCTTGATTGAGATTTATATGTTTGAAATATATGCAATTTGGTTAGGCAGAAAGGCATGTTTTTGCAAGTGAAATGTGGATTACTTATATTTCAAAAAATTTACCCACCTTGCTAACTTGAATGTCTATTCTTTGAACTAAATTAAGTTGTTTTTCTCATTCTTTCAACAGTATGTCTACACCTGATTATCCAAAAGATCCTGCAAGAACCTATCCTTGAAGAAAGTATGGAGTAGATATAATTGACTGAAATGTTTATGAACAATTTGAAGAACAAGGGATATCCATTCCTATTTTTTAGTTGTTCAAAGATGTTCCTTTTTATACATGTCACAATTCCTTTTTTTCTTTTGTAATGAGTTAGACAAATACAATGTTGTACCAGTAGGATTAGTATATCTTTGGCAGTAATGCTTAGTTCATTGTAATTAACTATAAATTTGTATATGAATATTGATTATTTTGTACACTTTTAGATGTCTTTATATATATACAGTGTGTGTGTGGGGGGTGGGGGTGGGGCATATGAAACACTTGTATAGACTGAGTTTATTGATGTAACTAAATGTTCTTAATGATCAAAATAAAAATAAACGAATGAAATAATTGGTCGTTAAAAGGAGGTTTAACCACCGGATTTCATGTGGTCGCTAAAGAACTTTTAGCGACTGGTGATGACCGAATATATTCCAGTCGTTATTGACTAATAACGACTGGATCAAGGGTTTTAGCAACTGGATTTTCTCTCGTTGAAGACTTATTTTCTTGCAGTGATAGAATTATAATCAAGTCCACTGAATTTCGCAGTGTGTCCTTTAGGAAATTATTCTCATCAATTACCCAAGGTTATGAGATATATCTTTCCAGGATAAAATAATTCACTTCAGCCAAATAGTGGTACCTCAAATTTGTTGAATCTCGAACTTACTTAATAGGAGTAAATCACACTTGAATTTTGCAAGAAGAAGTAGTTTTAACTTCAAAATATTAGTATTGGGTGTGTACTATTTCGTATTTAATATTTGAGGAAGAATCAAATATTCATAGCCATAAGAAACTGAGGCTTTATGTACTGTTTTCGCAGGTCATTACGGAGGTTCCTATAAAGGTTTTAGAAAAAATGTGAACAAAATTCATATCACCAAAAATTCATTGAGTAACACACATGAAAAATTGAAAAAATCGCCTAATTCCTGTTAAGTGACCCCTAAATACTAAAAAAATGGCGTTGATCATGGTGAGACTATACATATTGTTCTTCCGGGTCATTACGGAGGGTCCTGTAAAGATTTTCGAAAAACAAAAGTGCCCGAAAATCATATCACCAAAATTTTATTGACTAACTCACACCAAAAACTTCCTGTTGAGTGGACCCTAAATGATAAAAAATAGCGTCGATCATGGTGAGTCTATATGTACTGTTCTCCAGTTCAATTCGGAGGATCTTGTAAAGCTTTTGGAAAAAAGGTTCTCGAAAACTATATCACCAAAAAATTCATTAATTAATACATATGAAAAAGTAAGAAAATCATTTGATTCCTGCTGAGTGGCCCTTAAATGCTAAAAAAATAATGCGGATCAACGTAAGACTATACGTACTATTCCCTCAGGCCATTACGGAGGGTCCTGTAATGATTTTGAAAAAAATGTGCCCAAAAATCATATCACCAAAAAATTCATTGGCTAACATACCAGGAAAACTAAAAAAATTGCATAATTCCAATTGAGTGATCCCTAAATGGCGTGGATCATAGTGCAACTATACGTATTGTTCCCCAGTTCATTATCGAGAATTCTGTAAAGATTTTGAAAAAAAAGTGTCTGAAAATCATATCACCAAATAATTCATTGACTAACATACACAATAAATTAAGAAAAATTCTGAATTCCTATTTCATGACCCATAAATTCTAAAAGAAATGGCGTTCGCCTTATAGAAGTTATGAATATCATTCACAAGGTATCATTTTTTTAGTAATGGTGGTTAGAACTATTGTACAATGGGAATTTGTAAAGCAAGAAGAGCACATATGTGGCAACCATGATAGAAAGCAAGCCTCTGATAAAGGGGTGCACGTTATACTTTAGGCGAATCTCACATCGAAATGGGAGAAGAAAGTTAGGGATCTTACAAGAATGAGTTCAGAATGAAATGTTGAGGCGCCTTCGGGTTAAAACTCAAGGGACCAATTCGTACACGCCTAAGCCTAAATCAAACAATACCTTAACAGTCAGACCAGTATCGTTACATCATATGTCTTGCATTACATATACTTCTTTCATTGCATCTTGTTACAAAATTTCCTTGTCTTTGACGAACATTAACTAAAAATCAAATGGATATGCTATAAGGTACACCTTTTCCAATAATTCCAGGTCTAGAAAATGGTTTCAATAATTCATAAGCCAGCTTCAGCTTCACCTCAGGGGCGGAGCCACCTATTGTTCGGGGGTTCATCCGAATCTTTTTTGACGGAAAATTATATTATTTATATATGATAAAAATAATTTATGTAATTTTTTTTAATGTATATATATATATATAGTAGATGTTGAATTCCCTTCGACAAGTTTATGTGTTTACTTCTTCAAATTAAAAATTTCTAAATCAAAATCTTGGCTCCGCCATTGCTTCACTTGTAATAGTCCCACAGCCTCCAAGGCAAGGTGAAGCAATGAAGCCTTTGATTGCTTCTATAGCAACTGGGATTATCCTCTGGTTTATCCCTGCACCTTCTGGTGTTACAAGAAATGCATGGCAGTTGTTGGCTATCTTTCTTGCTACAATTAATTGTTGGGATTATTACTCAACCTTTACCTCTTGGTGCTGTTGCACTTATGGGTCTTGGTGCTTGTGTATTGACTAAAACTCTTACTTTTGCTGCTGCATTCTCAGCTCTTGGTGATCCAATTCCATGGTTAATTGCTCTTGCAAATAATTCCTTTGTTAATTGTTGTAGAAATACAAACAAAAAATCCTTTAAATTTTGATATAAATTAAAGCATACATCCAAAAAATAGTTATATATAATATTTGTTTCTAAATAATTGGGTAAAGCTAATATTACAAAAATACTCTGGTTTGTCAAATTGAATTAGCTTTGGAACAAAATATTTTCAAATCCTTCAGTATCAATATTTTTATCTTTAAGATTTCTCCAGATTAATTTTTTGTTTTATCTTTACACCATAAAATCATATTCCTATTTAAGAATTATAATTTCTAGCTCCTCTTTCTGCAAAAGTTTATCCTTTTACCAATAGCAAATAGTAAGAAAATAAATTCATTTACAACCATCAACGATATGTCTTTGTTCTACAACTTATTTTTATTTTCACAATAAATGCCAGGCAAATCGACATTTCTTGTTAAGAAATTAAGTATTACCTATATTTTTGAGTAATTAAATTTCAAAATAATTTTCAGAGTTACACCGTATTTATCACTAATCATATTCTTGAACAAATCTAATCCAAGAAAATATATACATCATAAAAGAAATTGAGGCAGATAGAGGTAGAAATTATTTTTATAATGAATTTAGAGATCGAGTGCATAAATTTACCTTAGATGAAATGCATTCAACGTTGAGGTTGATGCTTACTAAACTCTTCGATATAGATGACATGGCATGAATTACCAAAATTTAACAAATTTGAGTAAGAAAAAAATTATGAAATGCAAAAATGTGAACTTTTCAATTAAAAAGATGAGAAATCTTTGTCTATAAAGAAATAAATTCATTTGAATATTTTGAGAATAGAGCACATACAAATAAGTTCAATCAAGATAAGATATTTACTAATACATAAATTTAACCAGAAAAATTGTCACCATTCAAACAAAAAAATAAAATACCGTGAAACTCACGTTGGAGTATTTTTTTTCTATGCACAACTGAAGCTAAAATGGTTGAATTATGTATGAATAATTCGGTTGTGTGAAATATAGGTCAATTTTATCTTTTTATCTCCCAATTTTTAACAAATTATTACTACACATTAATAAAATTGATTAAAAATTATGAAGGTGTGAGATGGAAGAATACATGAATGCATATTAAGATATGTAATAAAGAAATGTCATTAGGTGAAAAGTTGATGAATTGATTAATGAGATAAGTGTTAAAAACACACCTGAACTATTCATTTTTTTTGAGTTTCATACCTAAATTATTGAGAGCGTTAGTTTCATACCTAAACTATCAGTTATTAGTTTGAGAAACACATCTCTCTCTTTTATTCCACTCTTATTATGGTGTGTGTACTACACTCTCTCTTTCGTTTAAAAAAATTGTAACATCACACTCCACATGAACAAAACATTTCACCTTAACAAAAATTAAACTAAATCATTAGAATTAGTTCAAATCAAATATTAAAGTATTATAATATCCTGCCCCAAAAAAATTCTTACCTAACTTTACGACTTTATCTCACCATAACCCCCCCCCTCACCCCATTTTTTTAGTTTTTTTTTATAAAAGTTTTTTAAAAAATTCTTCTCCCCCCCCAAATAATAATTTTTATATATATATATATATATATATATATATATATATATATATATATATATATTTATTTATTTTAAAAAATTATACCTCGCCCCACCTAACCCTACGCTTTCAATTTTTTTCTCGTTTTGTATTAGATATATACATATGATTTTAGAAAAATATTTTTTATTTGCCGCAAGATAGATGGGGTGAGTATAATTTTATTTTTTTAAAAAATAAAAATAATAACATTTTGTAGGAAGGAATGGGGGAGGGAGTGAAGTATGGATTTTTTAAAAATAATTTATAAAATTTATAAAAATAAAAGGACGGGGATTGTGGGGGAGGGGGGAGGTGGTGGAGTGCATGAGTAAAATATTTTAAATTTTAATTTTTTAAAAATAACTTCTTTTTTTAAAAATAATTTTTTGTTTTTTGTGGATAAAAATACTTTAGTCTTTAACTTTTAATTTATATTAATAGTTTATTTAATTTTTTTCAAGGAAAACCATGTGACAGTTTTTGCAAAAAATAGAGAGAATAGAGAGAGTGTATTACACACATCACTGATGTGTGTTTCTCAAACTAATAAGTAATAGTTTAGGTATGAAACTCACGCTTACAGTAGTTTAGGTATGAAATTAAAAAAAAGGGATAATTTCTGTGTGTTTTTGACACTTATCTTTTGATTAA